>NC_031985.2:27624230-28239598 GCF_001858045.2 Oreochromis niloticus | reverse complement strand
CTATCTTACGAATAGCTAAAGTGAAACTGAATGTTAAAATCAATGAAGCGTCTACTGCGGCCACTGTTTTGCTTTTCACTTTTGATCTTTGACGATTTTTTTAATGCTTCTCTGGTTCCTGGTGAATGCCGCTGGCGCTCCCCTTCTTTATTACGACCTACTTATCAAACAATCAGCATTCAACCAACGCATAGGCCATCTGCATCCAACAACGTGGTTGGAATTTTGGACGACTGCACGGGAGCATGTTTGTGGGGGTGAAAACCCCTCTCTGCACGCTGTCCCAACAGAAACCTGAACGCAGATGGACCACAAATTGCATTCAGGAGTGCATGGTGGGACTCACCACGAGGATACTATATTTCTCTGTATACAAATAAATTCATCCGTAGTTCTGACTTTCTTATAAGACAGAAAAAGAGAAAAATAAAATGTAAAAATGGTGCAAAATAATGACCCAAACCCAAATAAAGGACATTAACATATGAGGTTTATAAAAAATGACCAATCAAATAATTTGCCATTGTTGCCTATTTCCTATACTTCTGAGCAGACTCGTCTTTTCTTACTACCCACTCTATCACCTCCTGACTCACTGAATAAACATTCTACTCATAAAACGTCCGACTCATTCAACAGCAAATCTTTTGTCTTGTAACGTTCATCATTTTTCATGGCAGGAAAAAACTGCTCCCAAGTGAACGTAAAGAGTGACTTTATCCATTTGTCCATTCATGCTAAACAAATAATACTTGTGTGTCCATTTGGGAGGGTGCTTTAGTCTTAATAGCTGGCTGTCTGCTTTGATTAAAGGCTGCATTTTCCTATGCTGAAATACTGAATAATAGTGTGTTTCACCAAGATTTTATTTATATATATTTTTTGAACTCAGACTTCTGGTTTTATGTGGACAGGATTTAGGTCTACTGGTAATTTTTGACTTGAAAGGGTTTCACAAAGTTTTCCTGGCATCTTCAGGGGGATTCACTTTCTGAGCACAATCACATACTCTGAATGGATGACAGTAGACTACACACAGATGCTGTGCAGAAGACATGGCCTCAGGGCTGTATTCATATGATAAAGTGGTGGTGGTGTGTGGGAGGGATGATATTAGCTACCACTGCTTCTGTCTTACGTGAAAGCTTGTTTGCCATATATGTACTGTTTATCATCAGCAGACATATACACCACTACTGGTATACCAATGTGTGGCAACGTAAAGGCAAAGCCAACTCTGAGTATCTGCAATGTGTGTTAGGCAACCACATCTTAAAGTCTTTGGAAATCTGCCGTAGGGATGGAATACCATTTTTCCCAAAGCTATTCCTTCACTTGATAGTTGAGAGTGTTTTCTAACATGTTGGTCCAAAACTTGGTAACCACACCGATTTATTAGTGGGACAATATTAATCGCTTTCCAATGTATCAGTGTCTGCATTTATAACAACTGATAAACCAAAATTTAAAAAGTAAAGAAGAGATGGGAGAAACACCCTCAATCCAAGTTTTGAGTGTTGGCACGCCATAGTTTGCCCATCAGAGGGAACCAAGCAAGATTTAGGCAAAGCGTAAACAAGTTAAAGAAAAACCACAACTACACATTACAGATGTCCTCGATTTCTTGTAACTGCACACACTCAAATAAGGTACAAATAAGGAAGTGATACAACTACATTCTAACTTCCTTACCTTTGCAATTTTTAGAGTTTTGGGGCTGTTTTTGTTTCCATTTAACTGCATCTGTAAGCTGTATTCATGAGCGTGTCTCGATAACTAGCTTATTGCACGATGATGCTTCCAATCGTTTTGCATTAATTTGGGGTAAAATATTCCAAATCTACTCGTCTTATATTGTGATTTTCACCCAGTCAGATTAAGCTCAGAATGATTAAGTCAGCACAAATTGAAGATTGCTGTTTTGTAATATCTCAAAGTTGTTTTTCTTTTTAGGAAGTATTTTGTGGTGCACGCCTTGCCCACATCCTCTTGAAACCTGCCTGACATTGCTACTAAGCATCTTTTTGTATTCCTGTAGCATTCAAAGTCAGCAACAAAATACAACTGTTTGTAACTTGACATACAGTACACATGTTAATCAATAGAGTTGTGCAGGCTATTGATCAAATCCTCGGTCAGAGACTGCGTGGATTGCGTGTACTCCAAATGTTCTTCATCCAAAAGAGGGGAGCAGTGCAGGGCAGAACAACCAAGGCACATAAATTATTTACGGCTTCTCTGCACGACACCACCCTCAGCCAAGCGAGAGTTGGATACAAGAGCGGATGGAAGGATGGATGGATGAAGGATATGAAGAGCGAATCAAGGAGGATGAAGATTTAAAGGGGTTTCTCTTTTTTTGGGAGGACAACAGCTTTAGAGAGATGAAAGGAGATGAACGGGCAGAAGAGGAGACAGAACAGCGCTGTGTACTTGTTACAGAGAACAGGATGCTCCCTGACAAATTTGCACACATTATCTACCAGCAGCCCTCCTGCTCTGTCTCTGACAAACACACTCACACAGATTGTACCGAGAGGAGACAGGATGATGGTTAGAAGGATGGCAGCATGAATGGTGAAAGAAAGACAGATAGATGCTCAGCGAGACAGCTGGTATTTCTCTGTGTGTATAGTAGAAAGACTAATAGAGAAAGACATACAGGGATAGCTGTGTGTCTCATTTTGAGCCGCCCCACCTAGCATATTAACACAACTTTGTTAGTCACATGGTGAAAAAACCAAAGACAACAACTCTGTATGGTCTATTTAGCACCCCCCCCCCCCCCTGCTTTCACTAACATCACAGGCTCTCTATCATATATATGAAGTGAGTTTCTCCCATCCATCCATTCAAAAACACATGTGATGATTCTAATTTTGCCTTAAAGAGGACATAGAGACCCAGAGAGCAAGAGCCAGCAGAAGTGTAGAAGTGTAAACAAGAAAAAAGAGAAAAGAGCCGCTTGAATGGAAGACATGAAGAGAGGGAAAAAAAACAATTTGAGGGGGAGCTGCAAATGAGAGGAAATAAAATCAGAAATAAATTAAGACTTCCAGTCGAGGCGGTGGAAATGAGCTACAAATTGGAGCGATGCTCAGGCTCAGAGTCATAAAGGAATCAAAGATAAAAATCAACACGCCTAATCGTGTTTACACGTCTTCTGGAGGAAACTGGAAGAAGATGTCACAATAAAATTGAGATTGGGTGACTAGCACAATCGGGCGTCTTCTTTAAGTAAGCATCTGAAATGATGGGGGCAAAAAAATTCCTCTATCAGCTGGCTTGGAGAGAGAAAAGGAGAGGCCGCTGTTAGAGAGACAAAAGGCTGACGAAAGGTAAAGGATAGATTCGAGGTGAGCAAATTGTTTGCCTGCAGCTAATGCTGGTCACATCTCACACCAGCTGAAGACCACACCAGAAAATCCTGTTTGGAGTTTTATACTCAAGTCCAGCATCTTCATAGAAACGCCCACATGCACACTTTACAGCTACTTATAAAGAGATCTCTTTGATTTTTACTCCAAACTGTCCCGGTCTAAATGTGTTAGATCACCCCGCATCACACACACGCAAACGTGCACACACTGTAAAGGGCATTTTCTGAGAAGTTGCTGATGAAATGCTTCACATATTGCACTCCTCACTTTCAGCTTTTTCCAATTTCAGATGTCATAATTCACGCTGATGCACTTCAATGGAAACCCAGCTAATGTGGGTTCAGCTGCCTACTCCTTCCTGCCTCGCTTTTAAATGGATGTGAGCATGTGGCTAGTGTGTGAGTAGGACAGGGGAGTGTGTGTGCGAGCTTGTATATGAGACAATGAGCTCAGTGTTCGAGCTCTGCGGAGCCTGCAGCCGGACTGCCTGGCCAACCTTATGCCCTGCACGAGACAGCTGTTCCTCTGCCACATAAAGGCAAAGGGGAGGCGCACGGGCAAATGAAAGAGGGCAAAAAGAAGACAGAGAAGGGTGAGGAAAGAATAAAGAAACACACACAATCACTCGGTGAGACACAAAATAAGACTCACAAAGAGCATTAAAGGGTAAAGGGAAATGAAACAGACCTTTCAAACTACTGTTGGACCGATGTAATGACTTTAAAGTATTGGCATTTCAATAATGTGCTCTCAGAATTTCCCTCTGTAATGATAGCTGCCGGAAAAATGAAAATACAGACATTTTCCAAATTTCCCGGGAACGCACCATTCCGATCCACTGAATTTGTTTCCGTGGCAGCAATTAATCTAAATTAGATGAGTCCATTTAGGAGCAAATGATGGATAAAGCTCATCTTGGTAGTTAAAAGTCTCATTTTCACTGTGCGGCATGGCTCAACTCCACTCACTCTTTTTTTTTTTTTTGAAGCACCTCGCTTGAAGTTTGAGGCAAGCAAAAAACAATACTAAGCTTACATGAAAACACTCCAGACTGCTGACTGGCAAGTGAGAGCAATCGAAAAGCAATGTGCAGCATTGGACATCAAACCCTGCTTCTGTAATTACTCATAAATATAAATAATTGATCCATTTAAATACAAAGGAGTGAGCCCCAGTCTGTGGAAGCCGTCATGTTGCCTGCGATATTGAATACAGTGGCCGAGATGGACATCACTGTTCCACCAATCGTGTTTTATGTAGAGAGTGGCCACATACATAGTATGTCGCACCAGGCATGACATACTATGTGTGACATACTATGTACCACCATGGTACAAATTTGTATCTGCAGCTTCACATTCTGGATATGAAAGATCACAGCTATGTTTTATCATCTTTCACCAAAGAAGTGAAAACCTGAGAGAGCGCAACCAGCATCTGGATAAAACGTCATCCTCTTCCTCCTCATCTCAAACCTCATCTCCTGAAATGAAGTTAAGGCTCTAACATGCAGATAATGTTGCACTTACATATTGTCAGCACATTAAACATGTGATCCTCCCGTCTCCTAACAACAGACAAGCGCTGACTAAACAACAACAGCAGAGGATCATAAGCTAACATTATGCCAGCTAATGTTAGGCTTGACCTGTGGCATTTCATCAGGAGAAGCTAAATACAGACATAAGTTAATGTACCAAAGTAAATCAGTCTCTCTCCTTTCCTTCTTGTGGCCACAATCTGATTTGTTGCTGAAAGCTACGCTTACTTTTTGCTTATAGGACGCTGTAGCTGTCTCTGTTATAAAGGCATGTCCATCTCCCATTAACAATGACTGGAGCTGTGCAAGTTGAGAGGCCAGCGGCTTTTATCTGGTGAATGCGAGCGACAGATACAGAAAATGTAAAGTCCACAAAGCAAAAGCATATCAAGCGCACCCTAAATTACTATCTGATGATGTGCCAATCACAGCTGTTCCATACAACGTGCTGCTTAAAATTTCCCGGATGTAGTCTGAATGAGAAAAAGCCAGAGATACGAGAGATAACAGACCATAAAATTCAAAAGCCTGGTGCAGTAGAGGGCAATGAGCTCGGCCCTCAAATCATCATCATCCCCTGTCTGGATGTGCTTTGGATTTATGGTAAATGCTGTTAATCGACAGCACCATATGTGTGTCTATGCCGCAAAGCAACACAACTAAACTACTGAACTGCCTGAAAGACACCAATAACTGCAATTTGTATGAAAACCTATAAGAGCTAAAAAAAAAATGCAAGTAGCACAAGATCAGTGTTTTATGTTAAATTTTTTTCAACTAAAATCAATGAAATATTGTGACAAATAAATTAAATAGACCAAAATAAATGTGATTGCAATTTTGGAAATAATTGTGCAATAACAGCATGCTGCTTTCAAATGCTGCCCCCACAGACATGCAAGTTACCCATACCATGTGCACTAATGATCCTTCATTCCATCACACACGTTGACTTTTGAAAAATTTCCCACATTCCTGAATTTTCTGGAATTTTTCACTTTCATTTCATCCTAAATAATCCCAGGCCAGAATAATCCCAGGAACAGAAGCTTTAAGTAAAGGAAGACGCATTTCATTCTGCACCTGGCTCCAAAACAAAGTAAAGTCCAGTCAAAAAAATGCCCAAGAGCGGCTGGAGGAATATGACCAACATACCCCACCCCACAACCCACAGGGCACTACCATAAGTCCAGACCTGTTCTAGGCACATTAAGTGGACCTGCACAATATTAGGTAGGCGTGGATTTTAATGTTGTGGCTGATTGGTGTAATCTCATAATCCTTAGGCTATAATTAAAGTTTGCAAAAGTCTAAATGAGATTTAAGTGATGCACGTTCATGCTCATAGTCCCAGTGAGAGGCTTATAAATGTTACATTTTACAAAAAAAGAAAATGATAACTCGTCACATCAATACCATTTGTTGCTAAAAGATAACTATTGGAAACTGTCAGAACAACACATATTATTTAGTAACACACGAGTGTTTTTGCAAATCAAATGCAGATCTAATCTGTGTTTGTGCTGCAGTTTGTATTTCATTAGCTCAGATTTCAGCGAGCCTGCGATGATGATTTAAAATCACACTTCAGCGCTCAAACAGCAAAGCGACAGCGCGCTAAACATTTAATACAAAAATACTGAAAGCTTTGATCAAAAACCAACAGCGGGGTCAGAGGGAAGCTGTCGATAACGGCGCGGTTCAGCCTCCTCGAGGCCGCGGCACATGCTCCGGCACATAGACTGTAAGCTCTGTCTCCAGGAATCCTTTCCTCGGTTACGCTCACAAATGAATGCTGCCCATTCTTTTTCTACCCCTTCTTTCCTTCCTTCCCCTCAAGGCACCATCCTTCAACAATTTATCCCTCCATCTTCCTCTCCTCTGTCTCTCTGTGGGGAATGGCCCAGTAATGCCAGACTAATAAATCATTCATGGCGTAGCCCCACCGCCCCCTCTCTTCCTCTTCCTCCTCTTCTTCCATCCTGCTATCCTCCTCTCCCATGCTGCCTGACTGTGCCTGACTGCATCACCACACCCGCAGACTGCAATTCACTTACACACACACACACACACACACACACACACACACACAAAATAGGAGTTTATCAGTTTTGTGTTTTTTTTAGAGCTCTGCTACACTGGCTTAGATTACTTCTAAAGGTACATAATAAACTGGATGTGGGAGGAAGCATTGCCTAAGTTACAATGCACACCGATCCGTCAAAGCCCAGACAGGTCACAGGCTCGGCAGACACACAGAGAGAGACACGCACAATCAGAGCGAAGAAGGGGGAGGAAGGGATGACTGCTTGAGAATTAGAGGAATATAAGAGTGTAGGATGTGTCTGATGTGTAGACAAGCACCATGCTTCTGTGTGTAGCATGCATGTGTAGCGTGTGTGTGTAACAAGCTCTGGCCAGTAATAAGAGTAGCCTGCGAACGAATAAGCCGCCTCACAGGAGTGAAATCACAGCGACACGTTCTAAATTTACAACTTAAAAAGGAAAATCAGCCCTTTGGTGTTTTTCACTACAAAAGCCCCCACCCCACCCCCCTCTCTCCACTTTCATAGGAGTATAAGAGCCACGATGACACAAGGCAGCTTTCCCGCTGCTCGGGCCCATTTTTCGCATTCAGCAGCAGATGAGTAAGCCTGACAAATCATCCACCCTTTCACCACTCATGCGGTCCTTAAGAGAAACACAGCGGCACCTTCTTTCAGACGCGAGATATACGGCGCGCATGTGCACGACCTGTTGTAAATCGACCCCATCCCCACCCCTGCGAGGCACGCCCTTCGCACAGTCCAGCGCTGTGATCTTTTTCGCCGTGCCTGGCGACGAATATGTTGTTAGTAAATCTATCCAACATGCGACTGTGAGTAAGCGTGAAAAATTTGTTCACGCACACACACACACAAAAAAAATCTGATCTAATCTGAGCGGATGCAACCGCTGCTGACTGATCTTCGTATTTACCCGTGTGCAGGGCTTGGCATTTAACTGTTGCGTCACCTGTTCCATTCTGCGAGCGTGTGACGAAGAGGCGAAAGCCTTTCAAACAGGTCGGTCATTATAACTTTTGTTTTGTTTTTTAAAGAGGAGTTCTTGGCACAAAAAAGTGGGAAATAAACAAAAGCATGAGAACATATCGCAACATGTGCACAAACTTTGAATTTAAATTCAATTGAATTCAGGGGCTGCTACAGCGGATCGTCTGCCTCCATCACACCCTAACCCTACCGTCTTCTTTTGGAACACCAACCTTCCGCATGCCCTCATTCACTGTATCCATCCGGGCTTCTGCTTCATGAGTGGACAACTCTTAAAAAGAAAAACGGCACTTACCTACAGCTTTATGACAACAACGAGCTGCTCTACCTGCCACCAGTCTTTTGAAACTGTCTTGGCCCGTTTCCCTACTCTCTGCATGTATCAGCAAAGACAACACAACAGGCTCATGCTTTTCTTAGTTTGGATCCTTGTTGGGTCTTTACAGACACGCTCATCCACAATTTTCCACTAAGGGTTCTTTAAATGTCACGTCCGCCTCTCATAATGTCTCAGATGTCTCTTAAAATTTGCTGATATCCTGAAATATTCCTGGGAAAACAAAATATCCCATGTGTTTGTTGTACAAGAAGCCCAAACTAACAGATATCTCAAACCTGAATCACAACACTGGACAAAATGTTGACTGAAAATATGGGCAGTGGCAAATAAAGCGAGGGATCCACAAAGTACTTTTCACACAGGCAGCACTAGTTTATATTTCATATGAACCTCAGTCTGCCTCCTTGCTGTCACTAACCATATCAACAGTTTCTTATTAACAATAATGTCTTGCAAAGCACTGTCAGTAAGTAAGCGATGCCCTGATAAATCATCCTCTCCCTCGAGGTGACGCTTGATTAACAAATGTCCGTCTGTCGCAGCTCATCAAACGCTCGTCTGAGCCAACCGAATTCTGCATCATGTCCAATCAGCGCGACGGCAGTGCGTGAACACATCTCTCCTCTCTAGAGGGAAACTTTTGCGTGCTCTGCCTTTTCACAGTCTCATTCATACACCGAAGCCTAGAGCAACGTTATTACCTAAACTCTTACTCAGAGCATGCCGCTGACTGGATATGTATTCGAAGGAATCGAGGGCAGTTGTCAACAATCTGCCAATATTTACAAGCAGGCTGCTGGTAAGTTGGAACCAGTCAACCCCACAAAGGAACAAAGGCCCCCGGTTCAATCCCCTTAAACAGCTGTACACACAACATCCACACTTCGCCAAAAAAAGTAAACACACAAAACAATGAGATTCGAAAAACCTTGACAAAACATCAAACTGAAGGGTGCCTTTTTCAACTTAAACTGATAACAGCTGAATACAAAAATTCTCAATGAAATCTGAGTTCAGGACTATAATCTGGTTAAAAAAGTGCTTCGGATTTATTTGGGAGTCAACCCTCCCTCTCAGAGGATCTTTGTGCGGCAGTTTTCCCCCATGACCACCTCCGTTATGTCACATCCTTCAGCATCCTCTCAGGAATGTACAACTGATCAAAGATTTGCTGTTTGTGTCACCAGTAACAGCAGCCCGAGTGGATCTGTCAACTCATTTATGCATTTTTATTTTTCCCCAGTCAGAGAGAAGGACACCACTCGTGACAAATTTACTAGTGAACAATCCTCTCGCTCTTCTTCAAAGAGTGTATCGTCTCAATGTGGGACGGTCTCCAGCTCCACTGCTTTGTACTGCAGCTACTGACGATTTCAGTTCTGGAGACTTGCTCCAACTGAAGGACACGCAACTGGAACCAGACATAGCATCAGCTGGAGAACTGTGGCTGAACAAAAGCTCACCTGGCGCTGCAGAGAAGAATAAAGACTACCAGCCAGCACTGCAGCACCATTTATTTATCACAAATTACCTGATAAATAAAGAATCTGCAGATAAAGGTTCTGTTATAAAGGGCTTTTTTTTTTTTTTTTTCAAATTTAATTTAGGAAAGCATGTGTGCACACATACACATCCCCTTGCCACAGTGGATCAATGATCAAATTAAAACAGCCAAACTTAAGTCCCCCCAAAGACCTTTTTAATTGAACCTTTACTTGAATCAAAGGTCAATGAAACCTGTAAATTGGAGAGAAAAGGAGAAAAATGGTACAATCTAATCTCTGCAACCAGTACAAGAAAAGGAATTTAAGAAAATTAAACGCAAAAGGGCATCAAGTCCAGTTAAATTTAGCTAAATATATGCTGTAATGCAACTACTAACCCAGTTCTGGAATAATTTAATAGTGAACATGTGCACCTGAGGTTCTCTCTCTGTGCAACAACAGGAGCTTTAAATAACTGCCTAATTTAACACAGCTCACACTTGCAGACACCTGGTGAGATGACAGGAACAATGAAGGCTGTGAAACTTGAAATCAGTTGTTCCAATTCCAAATGCTCTTACTGAAGGACCTCTGCTGGTCCCTGGACCCCACTTTGGGAACCGAGGGTTTATGCTACTCGGCAGATCCTCATTCAGTGACAGTACAGCGAGCCGCTTGTGCGTTTGCCATGGATAGCATGTTCATTTAATGAGTGAATAATATCCCCCTGCATGTCCAATGAACTCTGGGCTGGGGGCCGGGGCTGTGGTCGGGAGGGAAGGAGAGGGGGGGTGAAGGAACACAATAGGAGTGTTAGGGAGTGTGGGAACCGATTCTCCACGGGACAATAGGCACTTCCCAGTGGCCACAGCGTGCCCATTCACGCTCAGCTGCCGGGCCCGGCGTAGCACGGCGCTGAATATGCACCAGCTCAGCACAATGCTGCTTTCTCCCAAACAAGCCCAGACTGTTTCCTATCCCAAAGACAACACAGGCCAGCTCTAGCCTATACACAGCCCCATTCTCACATAAGCAGCCACTTTCTCACTCGCTCCGTGTCTGCATGTCTCTCCGGCTTTCTCTCGCTGTCACACACACTGACAGGAGGCAACAAGGCCTGATACTGTGTGGAGGCTGCGGACGGGGCTGCCGTGCTGTAACTAGGCCACAGTTTCTCTCCAACCAGGGCCGCTGGTTGCCGAGATATTCTGGGCTGAAATGTTATTAGTGTAACCCAGTTTGCCCAATACCAGGTGACTGCTGGAAGAGGCAACTCCCCACAGGGACAGACGCTCTCAAGGACAATGCACATCAAGAAGCAGGTAGACGGGGGTTGGGGAAGGAAGGTGATGGAAGATGTGATTAGTTACCGAATAAGAGAAAGCCCCGCAGGACACCGGCATCTGTGGATAGCTGGATTTTTTTTTCCCTCCTCTGTGCATTTCTGTTCTATAACATGACCCAGACTCAAACCAGCACCCAGCTTTCTCTCTTTAAGTGAATGTGCCTTTCTGGTTGCTGTGGTAACAGAGCCTGAGAACCAAAAGGCAGGGTGGGGCTGAGAGAGAGGTGAGGGGATGACACGAGTGTGAGAGATTTTAAATGTCACTGCTTTGACACAGAGACACGCACAAAGAGGCGTGCCTCCATCACTGCAGAGAACATTGCACTCATTTACATTCATTTCCCTAAAACTGACACCAGCCTCTAATCGCCATAACCCCTACCTAACCCCTACCTACACCAAACCTTTTCTCAGCTTGAAGTTTAACAACTCGAGTGAACAGGTATGTCTGTGTAGTATACAATGCTGTGATACTGACTGTAATAACCATGAAAGACACCAACAGAACAACAGTCTTAAAGCCACATTGGAGAAAGGCTGGCAAACTCATGAGAATCACACCAGCACTGCAACAGACTGGTGACCTTTCCAGGGAGTGCCTCGCCTCTTGCCCTATGACAGCTGGGATAGGGTCCAGCCCCCTCCTTCCCTACGACCCTGATAAGCAATTAAGAAAATGGATGGATGACTAACTGAATCAGAGGTCGGCATATAACAACTTTTTGACACGCTTTAATTTTCCTGAAAATGCAATCCGCTCAGTCTACTCACGTGCAATGCAGTCCACATAAAGGCTGAAGCAGCCAGCAAAAATAGCTGCTTTTCCACGACGCCACCAAGTCAATAAAATGCATGCAATGTGACTACGGTTCTGCAAGTAGGCTGCCACCTGGACACCTCACAACACCCTGTTTATAAGCCCAAACACGACAGCTGCTCATAGTGTGCGTGGAGCATTTCCTGATGTAAAAGCAAAACAGTCAATCTTTAATTGTGTCCTTGCACTCATTTCTACAAATCTCCATTCAACCTTAAGATTAAACAAACTTCAAAAATACTAGACAATAAAAATCTGCAATATCACCACTCTAAGATTCTGCAGAGGCATCATTTTTTTCTCTGTTTGGTGCTTATGGGTATGTGGATGTTTTGCGATTTACTTTTTATGCAACATTTTTGTGACGGGTACAATGATTCAAATAGCAACATTTATGTTAATGTTGCACATGGTCCCTTTACAAACAAAACCAATTAAAGTTTAAAAAAATGTCTGTGGGCCCAAACATGACAAGAAGTAAAAACAACTTCTATCAGGGACTTTCCATTTACAATACAGCCTAGCTTTATGCCATAGAGTAAACTTTACAGTTTCACTCGTTAGCCTTATGGCTCCACTTTAATTTGAAATATGATCTCTGGTTGCTACATGACTCTTTCCAATCCCTCAACTTTCTGAAGCATCTTTTACTGCCTGTCCATGACTGCTTAGGGATATCACCACACCAGAGAGATAGATGTCCCTGCCAATTCCAGTAGAATTAGCGTGTTTTCCACACTATAAGGTGCACTTAAAATCCTTTAATTTTCTCAAAAATTGACAGTGCGCCTTATAATCTGGTGCACCTTATGTATGAATTCTGGTTGTACTTACTGTCCTCAAACCGATTTTGTGTGGTACAAGGCACTCAAAAATCTGTCAAAAATGTTTTAGTACGACTTTGGTAAGCTATGAAGCCGCACCGCTTAATGGATTGTTGGAGCATTACGGCTACCGTACTCAGGAGCCTTGCAGAGTAATCTGGGTCCCCAAAACTCCGTCTGCTTCAGGTCCCAAAGTCAAACGAACACTATGGCGTCACTGAGAGTTGAAAACTGTCTAAATTCTTTCATCTTCAATAAAATGATCAGCATTGCTGCTTTACCAGGTGTAACAAAAAATTTTAACATCCAGGCATCCATGAAAACAGAATTTATTAAATTTAACGGAGTTAGCAGGAAGTTAGCGGAAGTTAGCGGAAGTTAGCGGAAGTTAGCGGAAGTTAGCGGAAGTTAGCTCGCTGGTTTCCATTTAAACATGATATACCGTGATATACCATTGCATCCTGCCATGCAATTGCATGGCAGGATGCTGTAAACTAGGGCTGCTCGATTATGGCAAAAATGATAATCACGATTATTTTCACTGAAATTGAGATCTCGATTATTTGACGATATTTATTTAACAATAACAATGTATTGAATAATGGCTTTAAAGATTGTCAAAAAATAATATCAAATACTGTGCAAATACTGATTACAGTGCAAATGTTTGCAATATAAAAAATAAATGAAAAATGTAAACATCTATGTTTAGTGAACTTCCAAATACTGCACAATATTTGATCCACGTCTGACTCCACGAACCCATAATGTTTCCACCAATGTGTGTTTGTGTTAGACTACTTTTAATTAACTGCTTTAGCCCACTTACAATGAAAATTTAAAAAATCCTGTTCATGACCTGTGTAGTATGTTAACACTATTGGAAGTAAAAATAACTTGAACTCCAATTTTGAAAACACAACTTTCTTTCTTTTTAAAAAAAAGCTCTGACTTGTATTATGAGTCTGTGGTCTGGGAGAGTCCTGTAACTCTCTGTCTGCAAAATACAGTATATAATGACCAATGTTGGGCAATTAATTATATAGTTACTACTTCAAAAAAGTAACTCAGTTTGGCAAACAACAAAGTTTTTTGCAGCTATTTTTTTTTTTTTTAATGCAGCCAAGGTGTTTTTTTAAATAAACATTTCAAACTATTTACAGAACAATCAGCTGTTCTGCATCAAATCTGATGCCACACAAATTATTTGTGCCACTCCAAAAAATAATTTCTGTCCCCTATGAGATAAAGGAGAACAACAGCCTGATACCTGCAGGCCTGACAACAGGAGATGTATCACTCCTGTAACACCTGTAACATTCAGTACTCGCCTCATTGTTCTGACACACAACAAAACTACACTACACACTAACTACACAAGATTTGCGCTAAACGTCTCAAATCTCTCACATCTCAGAACACCGCCGTCACTCCTAAAACTTCCCCCCGTTTCTTAACAACTAGATGCCACGTTGCCATATCATTTTTTGATTGGTCGACACGGTACTTTTTTCGACCAATAGGAAAGGGTGGGGGTTTTTTGGTTTTGTTTTTGCTCACAGGCGGAGAGTGCTTTCGAGCGTTTTTCTTATAAAACGCCGTTTTTACCATTTCTTCCCGCAGTAAATATAAACAACGATAGTATTCAGGAAGAAAACCAATCATTGCAAATATTTTTATCATAACTCTGGTTTTACGTGGCCTATCAACACAATTTAAAAACTGGTATAAAGTCCACACGTTTTCCGTCAATTGTTCCGTCTGTCCTGCTCACATCTCCAATGGTTGTACACGTTGTCATTAACGTGGCTTCAGTGCACATCAGCCACGCTGCTTTGCTAGCTAAAACACCGGTGTCGGCACATAAGGACGCTGTAATAGCCTGTCAGCGACGTTGATTGGCTGCATATATACGAATGTGAATCGCATTATTGGCTGGACTACAGGATAAGGTGGCATCGTTCTAATCCCATACAGGAGCAGCCAGTCACTTACTGACTAACACTGCAAAACAGAATTGTTAAAGTTTTAATTTTAATTTCAATTCAGGTTAGATTTTTTTTGTGCGCAACGCAGATTTTCTGTGCGCAGAGACCGTGCCAGCAGTGCGCAATTGCGCACGTGCGCAGCTTAGAGGGAACATTGGTTTCCACACCACTGAAGTCGTTTTACCTCTCTTTTCAACCAATGGCATTCTTTCTTCAGCAGCCATTATCCTCTCCTCTCCAAATAACTTCTGCTTAGCTTTCCGAGCTTCCCTCGGGTCCTCTTAATTGTTGTGACGCGTGTTCGAAACGCAGAGAGGTGCGCTCGATTTGCCACACGGAGCAGCGCGTGAGTAAAGCACGAGGGAGGTGCTAATAATCGGCTCAGTCATTTTTAATGATCGTTGAAAACCCAGATCGTAATCGAGATTAAAATTCGATTAATTGAGCAGCCCTACTGTAAACGGCCCAAACTTCAGTCAGGAGAACAACTGAGATAATCCATCCACCTTAGCAGGTTAGTTATTAATATACTGCAACCACACGGGAATAGAGCAGCTGCGAGAGAATTCAACATTAATGAATCAATGGTACGGAAGTGGAGGAAGCAAGAAGAATGAGTTGAGTAAAATTTGACTTATCTGACTGTTTTGTTTCGCTTAATGCGCCTTATAATCTGGTACACCTTATGATCCGAAGAATTCAGTACCAGATTGCTGAGACCCAATTTGATATGAAAACAAAATGAATAGTTGCCTGCTAACGTTTCTACTATGAGTTAAAATGTTTGTTACTTTACAGCTACTTATCAGCTTAAGCATTTATGTAATGTTCACCACTGCAAACATTGCAGCCTACTAGCAAACCACCACACTTGCTTTGTGTTAGGGTTAATAAACTGTCAAGAAAATGATAAGTGCTATTATGAATAATATTTGTTTTTACTTTTTTTAGTAAAAACTGGTTAGTTATAATATAATGATGCAACATTGATTAGTCTATGGTGAGGTCACAGAAGATTAAAATGAATTCAATAAATAACCGGATGATATTTAAGCGTTACCTTAACTAATCGTCTCCACTTCAAATTACACACATTGTACAAGTTCCACTTTAAAGCACTCCTTAGCTACACCAATATATCCTCAGTAACTATTTATGAATGCTGGTGTGTATTCCAAATGATGAAACAAACTACTCTGTCTCCCAACTCTCTTAAGGTTGACTGCCTCCATTAGCATTTTTCATTTTTGGTGTTACCCTCTGATAACTAGCTTGTTAGCTTGAAGGTGCAGTAAAGTTGCTGCTGCAGCAAGGAGGGACAAAACTTTCTGGTGCCTGGTTAGAAATTTGGCCAGATTTGGCATGCAGGTGTGACTCATCTATATTCATGCTTACACTGTGTAACACTGCACAGGTTCCAACCAAAGATATCATTCTGACAAGTGCTTCACGGTCTTCACTGCTACACAAGTATGATTTTTATTTTTACTCATTTATTGCAAATAAATGAGTAAAAATGAACACCTCACTTAAAATTATGATAATTGAGTGAACTCCTGACATCTATTAAGCATTTCCTATATGTATTTTTCATGCTTGATAATACAGAGATCCATATGTATATGTATTTTATGTTACTGAAGAATACCATCCAACAACCAAGAGCTAACCTCAGAAAACTACAGTTCCTCTAATGATCTAAAGTTGGCTCCAAAACCAACTCATTCTCAAATTCAGCTACAAAATTGTGACAGTGGTTATGAAGAAACTTTTGGTTTCTCTGTAGACAATCTCAACTTTCAGAGCAACTTCAGAGGAGGTATGTGAGGCAAAAAAGCGTTTAGCTTTGGTGAAATGCTACTATCTGCTAATAAGCTCGAATTAGCAGGTTATGTGTTTGCACCTACACAGTTTATGCTAACTACGCTTGCTAGCTTTAGCTGATGACATTGCACTTCAGCCTCTAGAAGAATAAATATGGTCACTTTTGCCTCCAAAAAGGGCCAAAGTACCAACACTGATGTTTTAAAATGCAACCAGAAACAAACGGTGACGTCAAAGTGGTTGCGTCCATCTTTTATATACAGCCTATGGGCGCTACAAACCAAAGCTAAAGCAGATCAGACACATTTTGAAACACTCACCCCTCCGCTGCTCGAAGACGTCTGAGGTAATCGTTACATCTGTTAAACTATGCTATAATGACCGTCTTATGATGACGAAGTTTCATATTTTACGTCTTGACGTTTTATTTTCCTACTGTCTGCTATCTGGCGCACTGATATCTGGCCTTCTACGTCTTCTCTATTAGTCAGCACCACCTTGCATGACGTGCTGCTTCTCTGAATTCGGATCTACCTTACTTATTTATTTATTTATTTTCACGTTTTGCTCTGCCTTTCTCCAAATATTTCAACAACCGGAGGGTCATGTAAAGCATAATGGCTGCCATGTCAAGGACTCACTGCGCATTCCCTCGTGTTCCTACCTGCATGGAGTCGGCGCTGATTATTTCCCCCTGAAGCCGTTTTCCGATCTCGATCGCTAGCTTAGACTTGCCGGTGCCGGTAGCTCCCAAAATCACTACCAAAGACGGGACCATCGCTCTCCGCAGAGCACCCTGCACGCTCAGAGTGGAAGCCGCCATGATGCTGCCTCATCGGCGCCCAGCTGACGACCGCACGCATGCGCTGTGAGCACAGGAGACAAAAGGAGGGTTCTGTTGCCGAGCAACGGGGAGCCGTTACTGCTGTACCATTATTATTATTATTATTATTATTATTATTATTATTATCATTATTATTGTCATTATTGTACCGGTTCAGTCTTGTCGCTGTTATAAATTAAACTGAATGCATTAAACGGTTTTACTGGCAGTAACCGGTTCCGTCCAGTTCCGCAAATTAACCAGCAACCAAGTTGTCATAATGGTAGATGGCTTTGATGCTGTATTTTTGCACCAATCAGATCGCTCGTTGCTACATTCAGGATGCCCGTGCGATGATTTGTGGATACATTTAACAGCATAGTTGGCACTGTTTCTATGGAAACTGCCAGAACTCTGCAGTAGCAAAGCAAAGATGCTTGTTGCCATGGTGAAGATGCTACCAAGCATTACCATGGAGACCGCATAGAACAAACACTGGATGAGGAGTGGGGGATTCTGTTCAGTCATACAGGTGGTTTGATGGAAAACAGTGTGTGTGTAATAGAATTGGATGCTGCACATGTCGAGCTCATATTGTGGGTTCACAAATTACCCCAGGATCTTTAATCTCTGCTTAAGTGCAAATCTGTACTTTGATTGCATCGTTGTTTTATTTTAAGTCTGTTGTGGTGGTATAGAAGTCCAACATTATGAAAACTGCAATGCTGTTTGTACCTAACAAAAGGAAAAGCTTTTCAAAAGTTTTACAGCTTTACCCCCAAAATAAGACTTTAAAGAAAGGGTGTCAAATATGAGGCCTGTGGGCCAGAATTGGCCCACTAGACAGCTTTGGAAAATGTGAAGGATGTCATAAATTTTGGACTTTTAATTCTATTTTTCACAAATTTTGCAGCTTTTTCTGATGATAAGACCTCCCCATGGCCATTCAGTTTTTTTTTCCTTTCAGCTGACTATGTTGCGAAGCGCTAGTGCGTGCGCATACGTCAGTGCAACAACACTGACTGGCTAATAGGTTTCCTGTTTCTGCTGTTGATTGTCTGAATTCTGTGTTTTTCTCAAGAAAGAGAGACAAACGATTGATTTATGAAGTCAAACCATGGAATTTATTAACTTTTCTGACTTACTCTTCATACACTGAGGCTTATGAGGTACAGGAAAAAGAAAAGTGCTGAGACAAGGTTCAAAACAAAAAAAAAGAAAAACATTCACTGCTACTATGACTGTGCTACAGCAGAAACCAGTAACCATCACACATGGGGGGGAAAAAAACAAACCAAAACAACAACAACAATGTAAACCACTGCCATGGGTGTACCCTGCTGGGGGGAAAACCTGACTGGGTTTACTGGTGGTTTGTGCTGAATTAATGAGCATTAAGGAGGAAGCGGGGGAAACGCACACAATTCTTCAACCAAATCCATCCATCTCCTGCTCTTAAAGCTCACTTTCTCTCCTCTGTGGTGGCTCCTGAGGTTGTTACAAATAGCATAATAACAGGTTAACCCCCCCCCCCCTTCCAAAAGCACAGTCTACAGCCCTGATACAAAAGCTGCAGACTACATGGATTTTCCTGAGAGCGGGCGAAGCTGGGCATGCTACTCATCGTTTACAGTACTCGATCCGGGGCTACAGTGTCCTATTGCATGGCTTACAGGACAACAGGCAGCAGCAGGATTGCACAAAAAAAAAAAAAAAAAAAGAAAAGAAAAGAAAAGAAAAAGAAAGAAAAAGCAGAAAGCATCGACATCAAGGCTACACACAGCTAAAAGTTTAATCAGTAGATCCTCTTAAGTCCACACACACCATCCATAACACCTGCACTAGATCTAAGAGCGTTACAGCTATAGTGATTGAATGGTTTGTGGGGGGGGTGGGGATCCAATCAAGACACACAACTTTCAGCACATAAACCACCAATAAAGCCCAGTCCACTGCGATTAACCAAAAAAAAAAAAACAAACAAAAAAAAAAAACAGTCATTAGCTCACACTGAAACACAACTTGGTAGGAAAATATAGTATAAAAACTTCTGCCTGGTCTGATTTATTCATTAAACAAATGAAGAAACCCCAAAAACACACAAGTATGAAAACAAGGAGGCTCTGAAAACAATAACAAATGAAAAACATTGTGACAAAGTGACTAGTGTGATCAACGTTCAAAGTGTTTTATTTTGACTTTTTTTTTTCCTTTTAATAATCATTTTATTAACAAAAATAGAAGCTTTGAGTTGTCTCTGAAAAGCCAGCAAGCTTGAGCCAAAAAAACAAAAACCAACTAGGGCGAGTATAGTAGACAGCTCTGATTTTGGTTTGGAAGGGACTGTACAGGAAGTGTACTATATACACATAACATCCAACTGGACAGTCTACATACACTGAAAGGCTTCTAAAGGCATTACATCAATGCAAAAAAAAAAAAAAAAAAAAAAAACACAACAGGAAAAAAAGATTTCATGAGACAGCAAGATGAAAAACATACAGCTGAACCTCAGTGGGCTTCATCTACAGGCATTTTTTTGAGGGGGGGGGGGGGCAAAGATTTCAAATCAGGTCCTTCTAAAAGTTTCTCTTAGTTAACTAATGAATGCTGACATTCATCTTCTGGCTGGTCTCCATGGCACAATAAGAAAAGACAGGGGGGAAGATTCTTGGGATTTTTGCTAGATTTTTTATCTTCTCCAAATAATGCTACGAAACAGAAGGGCAAAGCCGATGCTTTTGAAACGTCTGACGATCGAGAGGGTAATATACCAAAAGCTGCAATCTGGAACCTGCAGGAGTCGGGACTTCATCTGCTCGAGACGCGCATGGTAACAGTGCATCATTAACTGCTCCGTGTCTCTGGCTGGTCAGAGGTTAGAAAGGGGGTAGGGGGTGGAAGTAGTGTGAAGAAAACAAGAAAGGGAAAGAGATTTGAGGACAATGACAGATAAAAAGAAAAAGAAAGGGTCAACATGTTGGATATCAAGTACTTGGGGGCCATGTGATGGGAAAGTACACAAAGACATTTCAGGGGGGAGACGTCGCAGCTGTGCAAGCGCAACAAGAGTCCGTCACAATCGAGGAGGCGGTGCAGCGGTTAACGACACAGTCGCGGCAGTTTCCTCAAACAAACGCAGCAGGCCGTAACAAGCGACAGTGTGGACAATATTTCATGATTGGGGGTGGGGGGCTGGACAAACCTAAAACTGAAAGCCCACGCATACACCGATCCACGGATGCCCCCGTGCGATCATCAGTCCCTAAGCTTGCCGTCATGACGGCTTGTGGCCTCGTCAGTCACTCAGAAGCTAATGTGCAAACCACAAAACAAACAAAAACAAGAAAAACAAAAGAAAAGGAAAGAAATGAAATCCACCCGCACTATTCCAAGTGAACATTAGTGTTTTTTCATCCTCACAGAGTCCCGTTCAGTCCTGTGAGTGTACTTGTGAGGTGCCGTGTCAGATTCAGGAGCGCTTGAGCTGCGCCAGCCTCTGCAGCAGCTGCAGCTGCCGGGCTTTCAGCTGCTTCCTCTCCTGAGCCTTCTGCCGGTCGCTGGCGTGCAGCTGCTGCAGGTACTCGGTGGCTCGGGTCAGGATGGCCACCTTGGGAGTTTTGGGGCAGTCCGCCAAGCCCGGGATCTCGTCCCGCAGCGACAGGAAACGCGAGCGCAGGTCGTTCCGCCGCTTGCGCTCGAGAAAGTTGTGTGCCTTGCGCTTGTCTGTGTCCTCGCAGTCGGACGACTGGGGGCTGGAGAGGTGGGAGAAGGAGGGGGCCTTCGAAGGGGAGCTCTGGGGGTGGGATGAGGAGGAGGAGGAAGGAGATGACGGCGAGGCGGAGGAGGTAGGAGAGGAGGCGCTGAGGTTAGGTGACTCCGACCTGGCCAAGGTCACGTGAGGCTTTCTGCTGTCCAAGTTCAGCGGGGCGTGGCCGGGCCGGGGTTGGTGGGAACTAGAGTTCTGGGGAGGCGGCGGCGTCGCCTGAGCCGATGCGTTCTCCTGCCGAACCCTCTTCCGCGGCGGCTCGGGCGCTGTCGGCAGAGTGTCCGGGGAGGGGGCGGCGTAGTTGTGCTGCTGTTGGTGGATGGAGATGTGGAAACGCTTCATGCCGGGGTCGAAGGGGTCAGCTCGCACCGTGATGGTCACCGGCTTGCGGGTGTTTACCAGTCGGCGAGGTTTACGCTGCTGCTTGTGCTCCACCGTGACCACATCAATCTCCTCTTCATCCTCATCTTTGTCGTCATCATCATCTGAAGGGGAAAATAAAAAGGTAAGAAATTGGATAAATGTGAGTCCAAAGAGAAGCAAAGACACAGAGTGAAGTGTTTAAGACTTAAAATGCCAGCTGAGGTGAGCGGCCTGACTGACACGCTCGCTTTAGCCTCCCGCCTCCTCAGGCCAATTAAATGCTTCTGTGAAAAAGAAATTCACAGAGCCTCGCGAAACCTGCATGATCTCCCTCACTCACACACTCTCACCAAGGCTCTGAATCATCACTGCATTAGGTCAGCTCCCTGAGTGGAAATTCCCCCTCTTCATTCATGTGCACAGAGTGAGCATGAGAGGGAGAGACAAGTTAGGCTGTGAAGCACTCAGGTGCTTCTTCAACTTGTTAAAATGAGCCGACTAATATCCAGCGCCGCGAAACCCATTTGTTCCTCTATTTACTGGAGTGGAAACAGGGTTTAAAAGAAATAAATAAAGAATATAAATCTTTTTGACTCCATTCCCGCAAATCGAGTAGACTGCCAGGAGACTTTCAGCACTCTTATAGATTAAAACACACTCTTAAGTAACTAACATCACAGCAAGAAGAGGGGACAGACACAAAGCTGGGAGTAAGGCGACCCCATCTATTATCCTCAGCAGCACTCATGTGAAAAGCAAGTCTCATATTACAAAAGCATACAGGACGATTCTCCAGAGTAACCCTATAATGGCTCTTTACTGAAGCTTAAACACACATCTGTTTCCCGGGCTGGCTCATTCTCCTCCTCTCAGAGCTCCCCTCTCTCCCTGAAATGCTTAACACTGTCAAAAAAAACAAACAAAAAACAAAACAAACAAACAAACAAACAAACAAAAAAACCAGGACTGTGCAGACCCAGCCTGAACAGGCTAATCCCCCACCGCTCCTATTCACAGCCCGGGCTGGCTCGGCCCGAATACCCCTCACCCCACCCCACTCCGACACAATTGGCGCCGCAGCCTGTTGAGCGGAGGAATGCAGCAACAAGTTCCCTTTGTGGCATTCCACACACCATTATGCACGCTCCGAGCTCGACATCACATAGCAGCCTACATACCAGACTCTATCATATGGGTTCGGGGGAGTGGGAGTGGGAGAGGAAAAGAATTACAAAATTGGGAAAAAGTAGGTCTTGTCTCAGGGAAAAATTTAGGCTAGACAGAATAACTAAAAAGGAGAGGAGGGGAGGGAAGGTGGTGGGGGTGGCTTCTCAATCCCCTCCCAGTTACATAAAGTTCCAATAATAAGTGCTCCTTATTGAATTCATGTCAAATCTGAGGTCAGGGAGAGCCGGCAGAGAGGATATTGTTATCATAAGTCAGACTGGAGGAGAGGAGCAGGGAGAGGTAGCAGCTGGCCTGCTGGAGCCCTGCCAAGCAGCAGATGTTTGGATGGGTGTGTCGCTCTCTGGGCTTCAAGCATGTGTTGCATGCACCAAAGGTAACGCAATGCAGTCATCATCATGTGCCATGCCAGCCATTACTGCCAAGATGGCTGACCAAAGCAAAAAAAAAAAAAAAAAAAAAATGTAATAAAAATGACTAAGTGAAAAAACAAAATACCTAAAAGTCGCTGATCCAAGCAAACAAATAAAGGAGACTTCAATAAAACATGACTGGGCGGGTCTGGAAGTTCCAGTGTGTTAAGTACTGTGTGTGTGTGTGTGTTTGTGTTTGTGTGTGTGTGTGTGTGTGTGTGTATGACAGGGATGTGGTGGAAACAGAACAGGTAACTATGTGGAAGGTTTATTATGGCCACTGAACTACCTGTTCAACGTCACTGTGACACACAACTGCACAGAGAAAAAGCTACCATTCACGCTGTACATCAGTGCGCTTCACCTGTTACTGACCTGAAGAGTCGCTCTGTGACTCGGAACCAGAAGAGACTTGTTTCTTGCATCCGCCTGTTATCGGGAACGTGAGAACCGCGGCGGGGTCCACGCAGTCCGCAGCCAAGCCGCCGAGGGCAACAGTGTCACCGGGGCCATTCTGCACCCTCCCGGGGGAGGTGACTGCAGACCCTTTAGCGGCCACTCCGGTCCCGGGACAGGCAGAGTACCGCTCCCCTACAACTCTCTCCAGCTGCTGTCCGGCCGAGAAGCCGCTCCACATGCAGTCCTGGATGATGATGGAGCTCAGGTTCCCGAACGAGTCGCCGGTCGTAGCCAGCTTGCACGGCACATCCTGCTGATGCTGCTGCTGCTGCTCATCCTCCTGCCCCAAGAACTGGGACACCCACTCCAGCTTGTCTCCGAGAGACGGGTAGAGCAGTCCGACCCTCCCCGACCCTTCCACCGCCCGGATAGGGGACATGGGCGGGGTCGGCACCAGCTCGAATTTCTTCCATATGTCCTCGCTGGGCGCAGTGGACTTGAAGAAATCCTCGTCCGGGTCGTGGTCGTCGTAGAAATAATGTTGGTAGTGGTCGAGGTGGTCCATGTCCCAGTTTTCATAACGAGGCGCGGTGGAGCTAATGCCCGGCATGGGTGGCTGGAGGCAGCGGGGTGAATCACTCCCTGTTCCCGCTGTCTGCAGAGACACACACACACACACACACACACAGAGCCCACAGCTGGATCAGAACTGAGCCTTGTTCTCATCAGAAATAATAACACCGCTGTGCGTATATTGTTTTTAATCATTTATTTATTTATTTTTTTTTGGGGGGGGGGGGTCGACCCTGTGGTAAATGCATAATGCAGCTATTTTCATGCATCGCTGCCTATTAGATAATGATGCAGTTTATCCTCGTAAACAGCGACCTGCCTTTGAGGGAATAAACCTCCAGCTTTAAAAAAAAAGAAAAAAAAGAAGGTGTAACAGATGACTTTAATCACCAGAACCTTGTTTACGAATCGGTAAAGACTTCATAAGGTGACAGTATTTGAGAGAGGGGTGGTGGGGGGGTGAAGACACCCACTTTCAGGCATAAAGATTCTCCGCTCACACGCCTTAAGGTTTAAACAACAAAAACAAACCAAAACCAGAACACCAGTCTTGCTGCAGCTGTTGAGAAGTTCAAAGTTTCGCAACTGTTTCATTACATAACACTGTTTTAGTAGTAGGATACTGAAGGGAGGGGGCGGGGATGTTCCGCTGACTGCTCAGCAGAAAACAGGGCGATTAAAATGGGACTGAAAATAGATTAATTGGACAAACAGGTAGCAGGTAGCAGCCCCGGTGCTGCCGGTGAGGCTGCTCAGACCGAAGAGCCGCGCGTAAAGCACTTTATTTGGCTCCTCCTCGGCTCGACTCCTTATCAAGCTCAAGGAATTCAGCTGCGGCTAAAAAGCCGATCAGTTAATTAAGCAGCGGGCGCGCTGGAGATGCGGCTTTTCCATCCGTCAACCCCCCCAGTACACACCCCTCTCCGAATAAAATTCAAATAAAAACTTTAAGAGATTCACTTATTATCTAAACCATCCACGTGTGCGTTTGCGTGTCAGCTGTGAGGAGTTTTTTACCTGGTGCCCAGAGTGAAAAACCTGTCTGCGTCTTCATGGATCCGCTGTGCGCAATTACCCCACTAAGAAAAAAAAAACAGAAAAAGCAGCCACAGTGATTCCTTTACAAGCAATCTGCTCCCAAAGCGAGCGTCCCTCCCTCCCTCTGCTGCTCCGCTCCGTGTCTCTCTCAGGTGGTAAACAGTCACCGGGGGTGAACGAGTCCGTTT
The DNA here is from genome assembly GCF_001858045.2 of Oreochromis niloticus. Classification (NCBI taxonomy): domain Eukaryota; kingdom Metazoa; phylum Chordata; class Actinopteri; order Cichliformes; family Cichlidae; genus Oreochromis; species Oreochromis niloticus. The sequence continues at coordinate 28,214,252 of NC_031985.2, read as the reverse complement.
GGTCGCGGTCCCACCGCTCAGAGGGCTGGATAGGCTTCGGCTGTGGTCACTTTCTTTGCAGACTGCTGCACTATATGATCCGGGGGAAGGACTCTTGGCTATTCTGCATAAGAGGCGGGTCGTAGTAGGAGAGCCACGCCTGCCGTTTAAAGGTGCAGCACGCTGAAAAATAACAGCCCGGAGCGCAAAAGCGAAAGTGCGAGCTGAGTGTTATGACACAGATTTCGTAAGGTGACAGCGCGCTGCTTTTGCAATAATTACGCACGCGCAATAAGAGCGTGTTTTTGTGTGTCCGTGCACATGCATAAGCATCTGGATGTGCGTGGGAAGGAGAGCTTTCATGCATCATGTATAAAAGAAAACATAAACCATATGCTGGAGTCTAGTGCAGTGAGGCTCTCAGGGATTCTGCATTAGAATGTTTAAATGCTATTGCCTGCTGAGTGAGCACACACACGTAAACACACACAAGCACGATTTAAGTTGCTGTTTCGTCCTCTTTTCTTTATTTGCTTGGCTCAGACATGAAAGTCGGAGTTGAACAGGCCGACGGTCCTTTGCTAAGGTGTCTGTTTCTCTTTGGAAGTAACAGGTGGCAGCTGATCGTTTGGTTTATTGCAGTTAATAAACAGCTGTGTAATTGTTTGTTTGGCCAGGGTGTTCCCCACCTTTTGCCCTATATGGCAGCTGCAGGCTCCAGCTGTTGGATGAGGGGTGGATTTGTAACCCCCCTCCAGCTCTTAGTGTTTCACTGAGCTTATGTTCACAGCTTTCTGCACGTTCAAATCTGTGATGATTTCAAGGACTCATGTATATTTCAGTGTTCTTTTTATGTCTGACTGCAAACCTGACGGTCAGTAACACTTCCTATGGCTGACAATCAAATTAGCAACAACACTGCTTGAATGATTTGGCTCATAATGCACTTTGTGTTAACCTCTTTCCTCTGTCTTCTCCATGGTTATAGAACTGAGGGGTGAAGGAGATGCTGTGTGTTTGCCTGTGTTTGCTTTCATGAACCACAAATCATTCAGTGGTGTATCAACTCATAATTCATCCTCATGTTTTGGGAGTCACTGTCTGTGGTTTTGTTGCCTCACTGAATAATGCTACAGCAGCTTTGGGGTGTTTTTTTTACCCTCCTCATAATACCTCTGGTTCTAATTGTTTATACTGTTGTGCATTTATGCATTATTTCTAAATTCTGGGGGTGTGAAAGCTTAAAATCCATGTCTGTGGGTCAGCATTTACTGACAGTCTGCTGCAGTTTGCATTGCTTTCAAATACATTTTACCAAATTATCTCAATATTTATGTGAAACTGTTCTACTTTAATGTTACCCCATTGAGCCAAAACACACACATAAGCATGATTTACTCTTCTGTGTTTACCTGGTTCTAAATGTGAGTTTTAAGATTTGACAGTTCTGTTTGATGTCATGATGCTTTTTTTGTTTTGTTTGGTGAAGTAACCCTTATGCTAGGACGTATGTTACTTTTACACTTCTAAGATGAAATAATTTAAGTTGCATTAAATAACTGTGCACAAAGCACACCGCACATACGAGTGTCTCTGCTGTGGGAAACGTCGTCATCTCAGCTATTTTATGACTCAAAGCAAGGACACATAACACTCTTAATTCAAACCATGTCCTTATGCAGTTTCATTTGGTACATTAGATAAAGTTGCACTAGTTTTTGTAGTTTAATTATGCTTATGTATCTGTACTTTTTGCTTATTAATGTTAAACCTTTAAATATTATTTGTTTTGGGAGCATTATTTGAATTATGTTACATTTATAATTTGACTCTTGTGGATTTGTGTTGTGGTTTCAGGTGTTTGTGTGGCAAAGAACAGTGTAATGGTTTGGCTAACAACAGGTCACCATATCCCCTGGTTTTAACTAAGCCTAATGATAGCCCAGATTATCCATACCAAAAGCAGTTTTGAGTGTGTTTGTTCATTGTGCTGTTAGAAACCCCTACTGGGTCCAATTTCTAAAATCCAGCTGTTGATTTGAGGTGAAGTTTAGGAATCTGGAGCTAGTCTTCATTTTTCCATCCACTTTGTTGCAATGTCCCAGTCCCACAGAGCCAAGGCATGGTGATACCACCACCATGCTTGACAGTTGGTGCAATCTTCTTAAGTTTGAAAGCCTCACCTTTACTTTCCAACATACAGCTCAATTGTTGTCTCATCTAAAACTAAAACCTTTCTCCAGAAGGCATTTGTCCACATGGGTATCTGAAAATTTGCAGTCAAGCTTCTTTGTTTCACCCTTTGTTGAAAATGTAAAGCTCAGTTCACTGTGGACAGTCACAATGGTGTTCTAGCAATTTCCAGTTCATGGCGATGTTGAACCTTGGGGCTTCCTTGGTTGGTTTTGAACATCCTTATTGTAGGTGACAGTTTGGGTCTTCTCCCAGACTTTGGCAAAGTGGTGACACACCTGAAGAACTTGTACTTATGTACAATTGTTTTTTGAACTGATCTTCAAATCTTGCATAGTTTAGGTTGACTCAAAACTCCGACCTCAGCTTATTGAAATTTTGTGCATGATGCTCTAAAACAATCAGTTCTAGGAAACCAACACATTTAAATGGACTCTGACAATTCTGCCAAGAAGACTTTTCAAATTTACAGCCAGAATTATGCCAGAAGCTTGTTGATGTCTATTAAAAGTGTCTGACTGAGTGGTGTATGAATTCGCCCCTGGGTGGATTAGAGAAAGTTTAGCTAAAACTTTCAGCATATACTCGATAGTTGGTTCAATAGATGTTGGATTACATTCTCATCACAAACAAATCACTCTGGAGTTAATTTGGAATTTTACTGAGACCGCCACTTCTAAAAGCTCGTGCATTTATTTTGGTCCTCACTGAGTATCATTACTGTGTTCACATCCACATAAACAAATTACACCAAGGGGGAAGACAAACCAGAGTCAGATTTAAACCAAGTAAACACTAAAAATACATCTATCCATTTATCCAATTCAGTGTTGCCAATAAATGAAAATTTAAACAGTAAAGAAGAGACAAAGGAAACACCCTTCAATCTTACGAGTGTTGAAGTTGCAAAGCTTGTCCACCAGAGGGCACTCTGCAACTTCCTGTTGGTCTCACAACCAGCTGCTCTGAACAGAATTGGGCAGAGCGTAAACAAGTACGTAAAAGTACATAAATAACTAAACATAACAAATGTTAGCGAAATTGGTTTGTGTATTAAATGTTTGAAATTAACAAAAAACATAACATATTGGAATATTGTTTTTTTTTTAAAAACAAATATCATGTCAGTCATAGAGTTTATATAATCTTAGTATATCTAACGTTAGAAATGAAAGTGCCATCCATCCATCCATTCACTTCCGTTTATCCTTTTCAGGGTTGCTGGAGCCTATCCCAGCTGGCATAGGGCGAGAGGCGGGGTACAGCCTGGACAGGTCGCCAGTTTGGTACTGTGCAAAAATAAAAAAGCTAGCATAATTTTGCTCTCCGATTTTGATGTTACTTTTTTGAGACAGGTTTGCATCTTTTTTTTTTTTCAGTAAAAGCAGTTTGTTCAATTTCACAGTATGGTTAAAGTAACAGTATACTTTTAAAGTCACAGCTTCCTTGGCTTTCAGACTTTTTGAGGAAAACTCTCCTAACATCCAACCTCCTTCTCCTTTTTTACTTCTGGCTTCGACTTGGTTACGAACTGGCCTGTGAGCGCACTGTGCCAGAGCAGATGCTGTACAGCTGCTACGTGAGATCACGACACCGTGTGAATCACAACGTAAGATTTTATGGCTGTATGAACTCTTGACTCATATGTCGGGATGTCAAAAAAGAACCAATGGTTAAAAAAAATAAAGGGCTATGATATGGATGGGCAAGTTCAGCGACAGTGAAGGGCAAGCAGTTATTGATGTGTGTGTGTGTGTGCGATCCCACTTCCTTCATGTGGACATATGGCTGCAGTATCTGGTGTCGACTGTGCATCTGACAGTCTGTGTAATCAATATCAAGCTTATGATGTAAAGCCCCCCCTCTGAGAGCGTCTCTCACACACACACACGCACACACGCACACACACACACACACACACACGGACAACTGCTGACACTTGTTTTTCTTGCCATATGAAACCAACTCGCTAGTGCCATTTTGGAGTCATGAAACCATACCGCACACTCTCTTGAGCACGATGACTGAAGAACATCCTTCCCATAACTGCCCCTCTTCAGCTGCCCGTCCAGCTTGAAGCAGACAGCGTGAAATCCTAGTCTGTCCACCTCATCATCCCATCAAACACAGCAGACACCGCCCTCCTCTTTTTTTTAAAATCTCAAACCCCATCTTCTGTCACTCATCCTCTATTCATCTGTCTTCAGTTCTTCCTGCCTACTTTTCACTATGACCTCCTTCATGCTCTTTTATTCCCAGTCACCTCTGATCCAAAAGATTTTGACCCTACATGAAGCCGGGAGACTTTAGAAGGTTATATCTCCGTTTTCCCAGAAGATTCCCTACAAAGACGCAGTACTAACAGACTGGAGAAACAGAAGCAGCAATCTTTCAGTTTCCCCCATCTGCATTGCTTTCTCTCTCTCTCTCAGCTCATCCGTGCCCTGATATCTCCTTCACTCGCCGCTTTCATCTCATTCCTCTCTGCCCTCTGCCTTGTTTCCTACTTTGAAATGTTTAATCTGCCTCCCCTCTTTGAATTAATCATCAAAAGTGAATAAGAGCAAGAACCCGCTCCTTAAAGTGTACAAAGAAATGTCTTTTTAGATAATATAAGTGAGTTTAAGGAGTCCCTGTGGTTCTCATCATTTACATGTACAAGAAATTGTCTTATTTAAAGACAACATTTAATTGCAGTATGTAAATTTGATTTGGGGAAAAGGCAGATCCCTACATGGATGTGTTGTGGTGAGGCTCAGTGGGAAAACACTCATTTGCACCAGTTCTCCTATGGATCTGTGAAGCTTTTTGCATGAAAATGGGAGGGGTAGCTTGCGATGCGCACTGATCTTCCCGATACATATAGACAGTCTCATAGGATTACTGAAATGTTATTACTCACGAGATCCCAATTAAGGGCTATCTTCTCCCAGAATAGGGACACTCAGAGTGTTGAGATGCACTTTACATATTAATATAAAACAGCATGTTTTCCTATGCATAACCAAGCTGTTTTTGAGCCCAAAGCTATCTAAAGCCTGCACGGCTATTGATTCAGGATCAGTGCCTATGGCTTGCGTCAGCAGGGAAGAGACACATCTACGCTTTGGAGTAATTTGTGTTGGAGAATTATTGTATTAACAGCTCAAAAACAGCATTTTTTTAAAGGCAGTTCCTGATTAAAATAAAAATAAAATCAGGTTATTAAACATTAAGGTAAACAATTATCAAACGTCCACTGTTACCAAGTACCCACCACCTGAAACATCATTCTAGCATCTCCCTCCTAAAGCCATCTTTCTGGCTTCCCCTTGCACTCATAAATTTAAACAACAGGTGGGCGGGGCTTCTGCATTGACTTCTAATGAAGTATTACATCTATGTACTGTGCACTCATAAAGAACAGTGAAGTTACCCATTGCATCGCCTCCTGTAAGTCTTCATGCACAACTAGTGCATATACATCTGATTCTTTTTCTTCAAACGCTCCCTGCAGCTTTTGTTATGACATACTGTGCATAGAACAGGGTATTATTTCAATGTGATTTGGTTGCTTCTAATCATTAGATTAAATTGGATTAAATAAAGCCGCAACGATCCCCATGGGGTTGCTGGAGCAGCAGCAAACGATATGAGTTTATCATACAGAATATGCAGATTATTAAAACGATGACACTTAATATGCAAAGAATCCGAGAAAATGTCTTTAGTAGAATATTAGTGGGATGTGAATAAATCAGCGTAGGCTACCTTAAATAAACTTGTGTTATTTGAACTGATTAGATTTACACATGGATACGTCTGCGGCAATATACTCAGTTTCCTAGCAGTTGGCAATGATGTATAAGAAAATAACACATGCTGTGCTTTGGTTTGTTTACTAAATACGCCAATCAAGTCATCTTCTGTCAGGAATACGGTTATTTATGGAACAGGTAATTATGTCAGTGGAACGATTTATTGTACCGCAGAAAGAAAAGTAAAAGATAAACATCCCAGAGAAAAAATGAAATGGAGTTGGATAGCGAATGGTGGCCAGGAATGTCAGCATAAAGATGGGAAAACAAGTCACCACCACCCCTCCCTTCCTGGGTCACCCTTCCCGTCATTCCTGTAACCACCCCCGCTGCACTCGACTCTGACCTTCCAGACTGATCAATGAGCACCTAGTCTGGATTCCAACCATCAGTGTGTCTGTGGCGTCCGCAAGTTCACTTCATGTAATCTGTGAGACAGGAGAGGAAAAGTGACAGCTGCTACCCACTGGATGGTGTTGACCTCCTGCTGACACACACACACACACACACACACACAGAGTGAGAGGATTGCCTTTTGGTCCAGATGCTCATTACATTGAACTATTTCACACAGACATATGTCCACAAAGTGTATATGCAGACAATCTTCTCAAATCTCTAATACTTTAATGCACAATTTTATTTTGTGTGTCTGCGAACTCCTCCTACAGGGGGAGGATGAGGAGCTGAGGAACCAAACTTGGCATGCAGATACATCTTAGACCCCTGAAGGTTCTTATTTACTATATGTGTCTGGCAACCACCTACCAATGAGCTAAAATTAATCATTTGCAGTTTATCTACTGTGTAACACTTTACAAAAGCATGTTGTCAGTTCAGATTTGTAACATGTAATTTTTAAGCACATAGAATTATTTTATGCTTGATATATTATGAAGTCATTGTGGCTAGCAACAATCTAACTAACTAAAACTATAGATCAAACAATATTCTGGCATGGTTATATAATAATAATAATAATACTCTCCAAAAGTTGAATCTGTTCATCTGGACGTAGCGTTTTGTGGGAGAAATGAGTGACGAAACGTTTCTCCCACAAAACGCTACGTCCAGATGAACAGATTCAACTTTTGGAGATTTACTTTCCTGGATGATTGAGAATGCATCAAGAAATAATAATAATATTAATAATAATAGTAAGGATAATGATGCAATATTTAACTTGGTTTTTCATATCTGATGAAAGTCTGTTGGCTTAACTGGCCTAACTGTTAGCCAGATAGCTAAGTGTGAATGCTAAAGTGGGCTACAAGACTGCTAAAGGGAGAAGCAGCCCTTTTGGCATTGTGCAGATTTCCTATTTTTGAAGCCTTGTGTTGAACTTTTTAGCCTTTTTTAAAAAACAATTTTTAAATTTTTTTTTAGTGCTGTCAGCGTTAACGAGCTAACCTCGCTAACGCGTTGACGCCATGCAGTCCCACGCACGGGGCGATCTGCGCTAACTCGCTAACAGAGATTTGCTGCATTAATGCGGTTATGGCGTTAACATCATTTTAACGAGAATAACGCTGACAGCATTATTTTTTTATGTAGTACTGACTGTACTTGATAAGGTGCCGACTTGCCAGCTAACACTTCTTGGCCTGGTTAGCAATTAGCATCCATAAGCACATTGCACATACAGATGATGCTAACATAGAACTAAAGCTATGCTAGCATTTGACAGACTTCTTTAGTGCAATTTATATCACAGCGATCAGTTTTATTTATTTGAAAAATCCATTAAAAACATTGCAGAAGAAACGGACGCCACAAACACGCTTGAAATGACTCTGCTAAAAGACTCAAAGCAGACAGCTAGCAGCTCCAGCTGCTTGTGTTAGCTCCATAAACATATAAATACACAATCATTGGTTGGCCAGTGCAGCCACAGCTTTAATCATAGATAACTTTAAGCCCTAATGCACTTTGAATGAATGGCTGAGTTATAGAAATATTTTTAACACTATGGGAGTGTTTGAGTATTCAGTCACTTTTTGCAGTTTTAGCATTTCTGCGTCAGGTTATGGGACTATTTTAGCTGCTAGATCAAAATATGATGATAATTCCAGGGGTACCTGTTCACACTGCTTAATGTGTCAATCATTCCTAATCAATCTACCACCACATTCATCATGAATAGTTTCTGAGTGTTAAACTCCATATAGGCCCATAAAGATTTTATTTTACGAACTTTATTTTTAGGTTGCTCCTTCAGTTGTGAATACCTACAGTTACATTGAGCGAGGATTTGGTACACTCACATGGCCTGTGTATTTGTGGACTTTCCAGCAGTGGATGCGAGAATGATTTCCTTTTAACTAGAAAATCGAAGCATCATATTTTCACTAACTGACAGAGTACATTACACAACATCTTGTTTGTGTCTCATGCCTGTCACCATATAACCACAGCAGTGTGTAAAAAAACAGCAACTTTGCGTAAACAAATGAGAAATTGATTTTAATCACATGGCAGCACAGCTAATGATTATCAGTTACAGAAAAGGTATGGAGGTGACAGCAAATCCATACAACCTTGTGATGCTATAATACAAATACCAAAGGTGCTCTCAGGTGTAACGTGTGGACAGATAAATGAACTCTGCTCCTTACATTCGTCTGTTCCCTGCGAGCCATCCGCACTGATTGACAAGCAGTTGTTACTCGGCTGCTCCGCTTCTTTCTTCAGTGACTTTTATTGCGTTCCTGGTCAAAATCAATTCTGGAGGAACAGCCTGTCAGCACAGACTGTACCCCGGGAAAGATGCGCACACAGAAAAAAGAGAGAGGGCGTGAGTGTGACAAAGAGAGAGGGGTATACGGGATGTGCCAGAAAGCAAGGGAATAAGCAAGGGTCTGCAGGAGAAGAATATAAAAGGAGTGGGGGGATGGAGGAGGAAGATGCTGTGCAAAATCAAGAGTTAGCAGGAGGGTGGGAGGAATGTAGACAGGTCTGGGTGAAATGAGCGATCGGGTAAAAATCCATCAAGTGAGCGAGGAAAGGGAGAGAGGGGAGAGAAAATAAGAAATCAGGGATGCGATGTGATAGCAGTTCACAGGAAGAGAAAACAATGCAATTGCATAACTGATTTGGCAGGGCTGTGATTCTGAGCATTCTTGAAACGTTGCTCACACTCACGACTACACACACAACCACAAACACGGGCATGCGCACCATCTCGCACACCCAGTCAGTCAATACAAGAGGACAGATAATATCGCATAGATGCACACAAAGTGAAGTAAACAAACACACGCTAATAGCCTGCGAGCGTTTTTGCTGATAAATCACCTTTTTTTGTGTCTGTGCTACGTAACTGTTGTCAGGAATTTGTCAATGTGTGTGAATGTGAAGTTCTTTCTGTGTTCTAATCAACACAGCTGATTGTTTTGAATGTTTCTGGCCTTCTGCTCTGATGCCCATCACGGTTTTGCCCGTTCATCACATGAATGCCTGGTTTTCTCCAATAACAGCTGGTTAATGCAAATTTGAAACAAAAATTTGAATTTGCGTACAGGGAAAAAAAGAAAGAGCAGAAAGGCGGAGGAAAGATAAAGAGATATCAAACTAAAACTTGTACTTGTTTTAATATACTATACCAGTTAGATCAGTTTTGATCTGCAGATATGCTCAGTGTCAGTTGCTTATGTCGATAATACAAGTGCACTGCAATCAAGTGGCAACCTCTAGAGCTTCAGGCAACAAACAAGCGGAAAATCTTTCATTTCTCTGCAGAGAAGTAAACTTAAGTACTGATTCCAAAAAGCTAACATGGTGCCAGCCTAAATACTAATACTGAGGCTTGAAAATCCAACGTTTAAGAATGAATGGCTGATGTCACTTTGTTGGTTACGTCCATACAGTCCACTGTGACCAGGGTTGGTTGTAATGCATTCCAATGTAATCATGAGTGTTGGCAAAAGTAAACAGTCACTATGAACATTATAGAAAAACTAAAAGCTACAGTGAACGCCTTATGCTAGACTTTTACACAGTTCATAAGCTAACATAAAGCTAGCAGCTGGAGATCCTCAGACTCAGAATGAGACTTAAGTGCATGTGTATGTCTACTCCAGCAAAGCAGCTGTTTTATTTTTTTCATTTATTTCTACACGTGATCTTACCTGACCTAGAATCACGGTCACAATAAAGTTTTTCTGCTAAATGCTCTATTGGCTGTTTTCCTCGAACTTTTCTGTTAGCTTTGTGGTAACACACAAATCATCTTCTGTATGCCCTCATTCCCATTTTCCTAACAAAACATAAAGAAACGAAGGGTGGATCGAGACTTTTGCAGAGTACAGTAAATTAAAAGGTGGGTAAAGTGAGTTCATGTTAAACTGAGACACATTATATACATCATCTCTGTGCCACTGCAGCTTTTTGTACGTGTCCTTTGGTTTGTTTCCTCTCTGCAGCAACTCACCACATAGTTTTCAGCACTCAGACATCTTGTGGTGAGAACTGATGTTCTGACTCGTGACTACCTGACTGGATCACTGGCCTTGAAGTAGAAAATGCAGAGAGACAGCAATTCTGTTTAGTCTACATGTCCCCCCCCCCCCCAATGCATTCAGCTGCATTATCGTCCATTGCTCTGTGTTTTATAAGCCGTGTACAAAATGTGGATAGCTCTAATCACAAAAGGCCAAACTGCAGTCAAGGCTAAAGAAAACACAGTATTAACTATTGAATTAGCCTACGCACACTGCAACAAAAGCGCAATTTTATTCAAGAACTTACAGAGAAAAGCGTGAAAACTGAAGCTGAACCTGCGCTCCGCTCACTGACGGCGACGAACACTTCATCTGGCTTTTGAACACAATGGAAAATGTAACCTTGACAACCTGATAAGGAGATGTCAAAACAAAAGCCAGGACAAAAAACAAACAAATATAAAAAATCTGTCGCATATAAAAAATACCTTCTTCACTGCTTTTTCAATTAACTGGACGCAGTAAAAGTCATGTTTTTTTCCAAACAGCAGTGTAGCAACACTTGAAATCTCATTTTCAAGATCACCAGATCAAGTGAGATTTTTCCACAGGTTATGTCAGAAACTATAACCTAAGCTGGCTACACAGCAGAGGAAGACGGGCGGAGAAGAAAGGAACCGCGAGAAGTCGCCTCTCCTCGTAATCATTCCTAATGAGGACTAATTGCATTTTGGAGAAGAATGGCGATGCCTATTTGCCCTGCGGCTGTGTTTTCCCACACAGGGATGATTCCAAATAAAACACGACTGTCAACACCAATCTCCTCCGTGTTTTCTCATAGTTCTCCGCCTAATTTATTTCACTCGCAGTACAGTAGGAGCTCTGCAAGTCTTTTTTTAGCAGTCGTTCAATGGAAGCATATTTACAGAGTGACTGTAAGGTAAGCAGCAACCAAGTGGCACACATGTTTTATTTAATAATCAATATTTGTATATTAGCAGTGGATACTGCTTGAGTCTTAAAGGCTTAGCTGTACAGTGCTGCAGCAGCCACACCTTTACTCTTTCAGTTACCTCCTTTACAGATGTCCCTGCTTTTTCTTAAAAGCAAGAAAGGTAAAGTACATTCTTAGTCAAATGCAGGGAAATTAAGTCAGGGACTACTAGATGTAGCTAAACAATATAGGCTTTTCCCCATATGCTTTTGACCCTGTCTGTAGGCTCACATGCATGATTCAGATGCATGCAGACTTTTCTCTGTGTCTGCTGGATGCATAAAGCAACTGTTTCCTCACTGATCTGCTAGATCTGCAGGCTTCAATAACTTGGCTTTAACCCTGACAACATCATCAGGATCATTTTATTAGTATGAAAGGTCATTCCAGATGATATGAGGTTGGACGGCTCTCTTTGAAGTATGAATTGTACTCACTGGGACCAAGGAGCAATCTTTGGGGCTAACTGCTCTCTGCTAGGCCTCAATCCTGCTAGTTTTACTCACATGAAGTTTACACTGTGTTTGTTTTAAGTCACCAGTCACACAGAGACTGGTTGTGAATGCTTGCGGCAGGTCAGCGGTCCCCAACCCCCAGGCCACGGACCGGTACCCGTCCGTGACTCGTTTGGTACCGGGCGGCAAGAGTTGAGGCTCGGGTGTGAAATTCATGTTTTTAAGGGTTTTTATCGGTTTTTAGCGTTATTTTTTAATCGTTTCCCTGGGTCTTTTCCCGTGTGTTATGAATAAATCTTCTTTTTTTGGTACCGGTACTGGTTTTATTTTGTTGTATTTATCCGTGACACATTAAAGGCCGGTCTTTGAAAATATTGTCGGACATAAACTGGTCCGTGGCACAAAAAAGGTTGGGGACCGCTGCTGTAGGTGGCTGGCAGCTGCTGTGAAATCAGCTTCTAAAACCCCGATCATACTGGCCTACAGACCAGTCAGTTATCCCTTGTAGCCATTGGTCACTTGGAAAATATTCTCCAACTAATTGGCAAGTGGTTGTGAGAGGTTGGTTGCTGTTGCTAGGTGAAATTGACTGAAAACAGGTATATGGTGCTCCTTGTGATTGCTCTGGTAACTATCAGGCTGTCACTGTTACTAGTAGTTTGTATGGAAGACAGTGAGTTGCTAGTGCTAGTGAAACTGTGCAAACTATGACACAGAGCAGAAACGGAGAGAGTTCCCCTTCAAAGTAAAAGTTGGTCCTGTTTAAGTATGTTGGTTGAGCCGTGAGGAAAACTTTCACTCAAAGGTTTCAAGTTTCGCTGCCGTTATGTGGTTAGTTAATGAGCGTTTGCAGACAAGTCAGCGTCTTCCATGCACGTTTGTGGTGCAGCAGACCATTTGTGACCAGTTTAACCTAACTGCTGGCAAGTTTGCAAACTAGTTGTGGAATAAATAGTTTTTCCTATTGACTGGAAGTTTCCATGAGTTTGCTGACTTCTATTTTCCCTTTGTCTGTTATTAGCACTATTTAGCAGATATGTGTGTCTATGTGTTTTACCTATACAGTTTATGATTGCAGCACGCTAACTAAGCTTTCCAGTGTTAACTGGAAATCTAGTATTCAACCCTGTGCTCCAAATATGGCCAATGTATGATGTCACGTTGGCTATAGCCATCTTTTAGGTACAGCCTTTGATCAGATTAAAATACGTCTTTAAACTAGTTTAAAATCCTGCGTTTGTTGCTTCAGTGGTTTCATAAAGATGGTGTAAAAACCAAGAAAACTCTGGTGCACTTTTCTAAAACATAATACTACCCAGAAAAGAGGTCTATTATTTTGTATGATTTGCTCCGAGTCCATGATAACTCGAGTATGCATATGAGGTAGTACTGGAGTGAAGACGGTGTTCCTGTTTTCATACGCTGGAAGACAAGAGGCCACCTCAAATCAAAAAATTCCAATCTCTTTCAGCGAGCAGCCCGAGGAAAATCCAATTTTCTCTTTCGGTAATGGCAGCTGATCATTGAGAGGAGAGCCCTTTTTTCTCTCTTTTCTCTCCAACAAAATAACCGTGGCGTGAGTGTGATGGTAGTCCCCACAGTCAGTGGGAGAAGGTGTGCTGAGGGCAAGAACATTGTGTAGTTGAAACAGTAGCATATATACACAACAGCATATACTGTAATATTTGTGATGCTTTTAAAAAATATACCACTCTTGATAAAAAGTGGAATATTTGGGGAGATTTTCTTCATTGTCCAACATTTGGCTTAAAGCATCTTCTGAATGACACACTGTTCAGTCTTCTGTTTATATTCATTGAACCTGTTTGGCTCTTTACTTGTCTGCTCATCCTTCAACCCCCCAAACCCTCCTCCACTCCCCCAGTTTGCAACCCCAGAAGCAGCAATTGTCTCCCCCCCGTCATCCCTGCTGAGGAAGACACAATAGTTAACATTAACAATACCTCCTCCAGGCAGCTCCTTCTACAATGTAACCAGGCAGCCACTCTGTGTGTGTGTGAATGTGTTTGTATCCTTGGCTCATTGTGTGTGGGGAGCATATGGCCTTCTGACATCACAGGCAGAAGGTCAGTGGCTCAAAGGAATTCAAATCATTCTGGGAATCTTCCTTTTTTCTTTTTCCTTTAACAAATTTAAAGTGCCCGTACTTGAAAGCGCGGGCACACAAGGGCACACAAGGGCACACAAGGCCATTCATTCAGATGGGCTTTTTTTGTTTGTTTGATGCACTAAGGTTTTAGCCATGTTAGCCTTCCCTCTCCTTTTAGCTTTGTTTTGTTCTCCAGTAAAATGAGAAAACAGCTGGAAATGCTACATTATGTGTACCATCTGTGCAGCTCAACCACAGGAAACTGGAAATATCACACATAAGAGGTGCGACACTGAGCCTGATTAAATATGACTAAAAATCAAAACAAAGGCATGAAATATAAGTCAGTCTGAAATATGCTCTCAGACTGTGGGAAACCCCAAAGTTAAAATATAATGTGAATCATTGCAGCTTGTGGACACAGGCTATTTCCATTTTCTGATACTTTATACTTGGCCATATTTTATCCATATTTTCTTTCGTTAGTAGATTTTATTGTGAGCCAGCTTCGTGGTAATAGTGCTTAAAAGGACATGTATGGTGCTCACTTTTATTTGGTGCTTTTCCAGTTTCTGCTGATGACTCAAGGTGCTTTTAACTGCAAGTCACATTTTCTAACCATACATTCATACTTTATTCTGTACACTTCAGGCACTTTATCTACCTCACATTCACGGCCAGTTCAGAAGTACCAATTAATCTAACACGCATGTCTTTGCAAGATAGCCCGAGTTCCAGGCTCCAGCTGACTCAAACAGAAGCCTTCTTGATGTGAGGCGACAATTTTATCCACACCACCAGCTTTATCTTTGCACAATTCAAAGAGTTTAACTCTTTACCCCGTCATGTTTTAGACCTGCCTATAGAGCAAAATGATTGGTTTTGCATCAGAAGTTACTGAGAGTGGTCTCCTTTGGAAAAACCCGGAACGTGTACTAACGGTCGTCAAACTACGTCTTTATTGAGGTGTCAAAATTTGTCGTTAAGTGTAGAAGGGAGGTCGTCGAATGTCGTGTTTATGGGGGGAAAGAAAGAGTTAAAATAATTGTTATCTTATGGTGGAACTAGCGTTAGCTCCAAGCTGTTTTAGCTCCTCTCCCTTTAAGGTAGCCTTTCTTCTGATTCGCAGACAGCAGGGTGTAGGTGTGTGCATGACACAACCATATTACACATTAAGTGCTTACATTTTTGCATAATGCTTTCTTTATTTGCTAACATAAAGCATCGTGTGTTCTATGATGTGCTGTAATAGACGCAGAGATGCACAGAAATTTGTTTTAATAAATACAACATTAGTTCAAATCTACTTGCTAAAACATAAAAAGCAGCCTTGACTTTGTTGAGCTCGAGCGGTGAGAAGCGTGGAGACTGTGCGAGCCTCTGTAGGCATGCTTTTTATTAAACTCATCAGGTTTAATTAAGTGGGAGGCATGTGTTACATCTTAACTGGAAAGATAGAAAAATTCTAATGTTTTTGGCCAAATATACATGTATCTGTGAAAATGTGACTGATGAGCAGAAACAAGTGAAAAGGCGGCAATAAAGAAATTCAGCAAGCTGGGAAAAAAGGAGACAAAGATAGATCAAAAGTGCTGAGTTTGGATAAAGTGACTAATGGGGGCAGGGGTCATCAGGCCCCCAGGGAGAGGCTCTCTGATGGTGGGCTCTCAGGTGGCAGGCTCTCGCCTCGGGGCTCTGGGTGGGATTCCATGTGTCAGTCCTAGCTAGTGACAGATGCTGCTCTCTGTCTCTGAAACAGGAAAACTAAAGCCACTAAGCATCAGGCGATACTGTAACAGCAGGAGGAGGGGCGTTTACAACAGGAAGGAGAGATGAAAAGCCAGAAGTGTGTAGGGGGGTGGGCCATTGTTGTTGTTGTTGTTGCAAATTTTAATTTTTTTCTAAAAAAACCCGTTTGAGGCTATCATTTTTATCCGTGCACATGTTTGGATGTGTTGATGGTAAATCCAGCATTGCAGTTTATGTGGTTTCCCTTGAGTTCTCTTTAGCAATTCCACTCCCTTCTACTGACATGGAGCAACTATGGTCAGACTGTGCTGCTGACATAAAGAGATGTGTGTTTGTGTGTGTGTGTGTGTGATGGCAGTAAATCCATCCACGATCAGGTTGTTATCATCCAGCCTGTACCTGGGAATATTTTTCCAGCCTTGACACTTTCTCAGCGAGCAGTTGGAGGGGGAAATGATAATCATGGGTGGATCTGTGAGATTACAGCAGTTTGCTTGCATGTGCCTGAGTCTCTTTCTGTGCACTTTTCCATGTCAGGTGCATGTTTTTAAGCCAGCGCATGCACGCCTGTGTGTAACTGTTCGGTTTTGTCTATGCGAGGTTCCCGAGTGTGTGTCCCTGTTTGCATGTTTATGCCTCCCGCCTGACTTTGGTTGATGTAGTATCCTCCGGGGAGGCAGGTCCTCAGATCGCGCCTGCCAATCACGGAGATTGATCGGTCTCGCGCCCCTCCCTCTCTCATTCCAATCCGATCTCCCTCGCCCTCTCCGCCCACTGTGAGCCCCCCTGGTGATTAATCACTCACTCACTCAGACAGGTAGCAGTGACATCATCCAATACTTCCCCCTCCTCTGCTGAAAGAAACACAGTGAGGCCCGGTGGTCAGCTCAGCGATGAAAGGAGATCAGATAAAATAATCCTCTGCAGCGGTGCATGAAGAAGTTGCACGTACTTTCTCTTGCATTCATTTTGCAATATTGAATTCAATTTTAATTAAAAAGCACCACATCACAACAACACCTCAAGGCACTTTATATTATGAGGTAAATGCTCCACAATAATGCAGAGAAACCCCAACAATCACAGGACCCCCTATGAGCAAGCACGTGGTGACAGTGAGAAGAAAAAACTCCCTTTTAAATGAAGAAATCTCCAGTATAACCAGGCTCAGGGATGGGTGGCCATCTGCCGTGGCCGGCTCGGGGTGAGGGGAGTGGTGTATGAACACATAGTGAGTGAAAAAGCAACACAGTCCATCATGGGAAGCCTTTCAAGACATAACTAAGGGAGGACAAAGGAGTTTACCAAGGTTTTAAAGGCATAATTTGCGTTGTGGGCTGGGAATAAGGTAGATGAACAAGATCATTCTCCATATTGTCCTGAACATGAACAAAAAAAGTACTTAAAGAGCAATCCAAAACAACACTTATCACATCTTGGCCATTTTATTCTTGTAAAATACAAACATTCTTTACATCAGAACACAGACTAATTAAATAAATAATGATTAAAACCACCCTAATAAATAAAAACTGCTTTACATGCTTGTACACTAAAGCTTAGCCCTGAAAATATCTCACAAACTTATGGTGACCTTTTCATACTTCAGCTCTGGTTTCGGGCTCAATTTTATATTTAACATAAAATCTTAAAATGTGACTCTCTGAGACCCGAATCTATAGAAATAGGTGCCTATATGGTCACTGTCCATGAGAAAGTCATCTGGTGGTCAGCTGAGTGCCTGTGTAATACATAGAAAAGGAAGATAAGGGAAAAAGTGTATCTGACTGGGTATTATATCAGTAACATTCACAAAATTAATGCCCACTTGTGTGATTTTTGCAGTATTAGGGTTGTCTGTTGCATATAGGTTGTTTCCTATTGATGACTATTTGTGGGCCTTTCATTTGTTTTCAGTCTGGACTATCTGGAGAAGGATGTTTATCTTGTATAGTCTCTGATTAACTGAAACAGACGCCTATCACCACAACACAGACCTTTACTGCTCCCTACTGGCCGTGCTGTCTCCCTGCACACATGATCAGTCAACAAGTATCACTGCAGTGTTCAGTGATTTATAGGCTCATCGAACATTCATTAGTTACAGCTGTCGAAACACGAATACCTAATCAGCTAATCACATAGAAACAGCCCAGTACATTTGGGCCTGTAGACGACCTGTTGAAGTTCAACCTGAGCATCAGAATAAGGAAGTAAGATGATTTAAGTGACTTTGAACACATCACGGTTGTGGTTGGTTTTAATGAGGAAACCATCAACAAGCTCTGTGTGAGTTAATCCAGACTGAACTGATTTGTTCTTGTACTGTGGTTCCATGCTGCATTCACAGAACCTGTCATTGGACAAATACTCCAGTTGGCGGAACAAAAATGGAGACTGTGAGGAAACACTTCACTCTGACAGCATCCATCCACTGGTGTTTAACAATTAGAAGTTTTAAAACAGACTGAGGTGACACGTTTTACGGTAAAACAATATTTCATATAAAGAAGAAACTATTTAAGCTGGGGTTTATTGTGTTCAGTGCTGAGATCCAGCACATCTTTTCTGACTCGGCAGCTTAGATAGATTTGAAGTACGAACAAGGTTATCAAAAAATAAGGTAACAAGGTTATTAGGTAACAATTAGGTAACAAGGTTACCTAATTTTTTGACTTCAAAGTAGCAGAAGCTGATGCAATTCAGTGATTCAACGTAGTGATGCTTCACCTTTTGGGATGATTCACAAATATTCCAGCAGGTGGTAGCAAAGAGGCAAAAAGCTAAAGAGTGAGGAAAAAATTTCACCCAGTGTAAAGATGTTCCACTGCACATTTAATCCCTGTCATATCTCAGTACAAGAAAAAGAAGCACAATTTCAACAGGACCTCTCAGTTTTACTACATGATAAACAAATGCTGCTGTAGTAAATGAAAGAAACCTGTCAGTGCGACTCTTTGGGCTTAAACTGAAAGAAATAAATGTGTAAAATCACAGAAAAAGTTCTGGCAGCTCCAAGTACCCAGACTGCCCTGTAATTATAAAGGAGAAAGTGTTTTGTTTTTTTTTTAATTTACAAAAAGAATTTTGTTTTGTTTTTTAAGGTTGTGGAACCACTGTGAAAAAAAAGAAGAAGAATTTACCTGCTTATCTGTTACTTTATTACTTTGGTGTAGTATGAATGACCATGAGGGAGGTTTATATCAGGAAGAAACAAAACAAACACAGTCAAAAGTCCAAAATGTATCTCTTCCTTCATATTTTGTCCAGTGAACCAGATTGGAGTCATTGGCAGGCCGATTTTGGCCCCCGGGCCTTATGTTTTGACACCCCTGGTCAAGAATACATTGCTCTGTACTACTACACTAAGCAGATTTTGAACAGTGGCTAACAACTTTAGATGGCAGGCGCTTTTACAGTCACATGTTCGTAAAGTCTGTAGCAGTGTTAAAAGGCAGTGAGAGAGCGTTTTACTCCAGAATGATTGAACCTCTCCAGACGACCAGGAAATCAGAAAAATAAATAAATGTAAAAACAGCAAATCATGACTCATACATTCTTTATTCCTGTTAACAGTCCTGGAGAATGTATCCATAGATAATCATTCTAACATTTTAAAGATATGTAGAATCTTTAGATCATCCCACAACTGCTCATTTAATCCATTAGCTGTGTTCACTCCCACTCACTCACTGACTCTCTGCCTCTAACTGATGGCTGCACTTTACAGATGCTGGCTTCAGAAACGCTGCTCCAGAGAAGATATATGGTCTTGTAGAGCAGGAAGTAATGGCTGAAATATCTCTAGAGTGATTAAAGAGTTAATGGCTAATGATTTGAGATAATGCTTTTCTACTGGAGATAAGAAATACAGAGGTGTGTTCAAGGCCCTTTTGGAATTAAACCCAGTAACAACAAACAGGTGATTAGTGACCTGTGTAGGGTTTGAGTTCTGTTAATATGTACGTTTTTCTATACACACAAACGCAGAGTGCATTTACCTGCACTAAAAAACGAAATTGGGTGGTTGTTACATTTACTAGAGTCTAACTTGTAATTTGAACAAAATAATTTCATGGTTCCATGGTGAATGTAATTAAATCTTGTATGAAATTCAACAAATTAATTTAATCTTGTTGACATGACCTGATACAATCTAGCAAGAGTGGTTAGTTGCCTGGACTCACCAAATTCCCAAGACCACACGAGCTTTCAAACCACAGGAAAATCACTGGGGTTATAAGAGGCAGAAAAGCATGAGTTCAAATCCAAAGACGTGTCTATATGTTACTTGGTGATTCTACACATATGTATGAATGCTTGTCTGTCTCTGGCTACGTTCACACTGCAGGTCTTAATGCTCAATTCTGATTTTTTGATCAAATCAGATTTTTTTGTCTGCTTGTTCACTGTACAAATAAAATGTGACGTTCACGATGTCTTCTCGGGCGCTTCTCCGGCGCTGATAATTGGCGTCTGTCTTGTGTCAGTGACGTAAAACACGGATTTAATGCCACATGACCGTTCAAACAGCAGTCGCTTTCTGAAACATCAGATATGCATCGGATTCAGTACCACATACGAAAGTGACCTAGATCGGATTTGAAAATATCGGATTTGTGCTGTTCACACTGTCATACCATGATCGGATATGGGTTGCATAGGGTCAAAAAAGTTAGATTTGATGTGCTTTCGCCTGCAGTGTGAACGTAGCCTTAGTTAGCCCTGCGACAGACTGGCGACCACGTGTCCAGGGTGTAGCCTGCCTCTGGCCCTGTGACATCTGGGATACGATCCCCCACCCTGATGAAGATAAGAGGATGACAACTATGTGAAAGTTGTTATGAATCCATTAAACTTTTATGTTAACCAGACTCAATACTTTGTTGAACACTCCATAGAAATAATTCTTTAAATCAACTTAAAATGATCGTGGAAAGGATTTCCACATTAATAAATTGCTTTCTATTAAAGTAAAAATCTGTGACTTCAGATCAGGTTTGTTATGTTTCAATTAGGAATGGTTTTTTCAGTGTTGTTCTATTACTGTTACTATGCTATTTTTTCTCAAGGATGGTTTCTATGGTGGGATGGTCTCCTGGAGATGGGCGAGTAAGATGTACTGCCAACACAAACACAGTGGCATCACCCAACTAGGTTAAATTTCATGTTGTAATTAAGGCCATTCTATCTTGACAACAGTGAGTAAAGTTCAGTCTTCTGTTGCTTCATTCAAAACATTTTCAGCTATCGTGTTTACAGACAGAAGGACACGCATGTGTGCAAATGCTACCAAAAACACGGCCTCCTTGGTGGCGGTAATTAAACCATCAGCAATCCTGTGTTATCCCAAAATGTCAAATGTCCCATTAAAGACATATTTGTCTGTGTGTGTGTTTTTATTCTTCAGCTTTACAAATTAGCTGACTTTCCACTTCATAGTGTACTAATCTCAGTCATTAACAGATTCTGCGTATGAATGTGTACGGACTGTGCAAAAGTCTTGAGCCTTCCCTCATTCTTTCCCAAACGGAGTATGTCATCAGTTCTGTTTGTTTGTTAGCAGTTAATGCCGCAGTTTTCAAGATATCATGTTCAAATTTTGTGTGACGGTAGATCCCAATAACTGCTCAAGTTGAGTTAATTTTGGTGAAAATCAGTAAAAACTTTATATTACCCACAATTTAAACTTTACATCAATATAGTAGACATTGTGAACGTGAATGAATAATGGCATTGTAAAGCGCTTTGGGTGCCTTGAAAAGCGCTATATAAATCCAATCCATCATTATTATTATTATTATTATTGTAAGTGTCCAAACTCAAAGCTGACCTTGAAAAAAAATTCAAGAAACCATATCAAGTAACATATCATATGAAAAGGCATGTATAGGGCTGTACAACGCACTTGCTATTTTTTCAATACAAGGTCACAATGATGCCATAACAGGTTGATGTCAGCATGTTGTGATAAAAACATCATAAGACATCGAAGTTTTAGTATAAGCCTTGGACTTTTTGGGTGCGCTCTCTGAGTGCTCATCTTTCTCTATACAAGTTTTTTTTTTTTTTAGCTATTTACTGAAACATATTCCAATTATAGTTATATAATGGACATGGACATAATTGTAGACTCTCAGGTTTCATTTGAGGGTATCCACTTTTCAATTGGATGAAGGGTTTATGAGTTTCAGCTCTTTAACATGTGCCAGCCTACTTTTAAAGAGATTGACTCAAAAGCTTTTTCATGGGCAGGTGTGGGCATTTCCTTCGTTATGTCATTATCAATTAAGCAGATAGAAGGCCTGGAGTTCATTGGAAGTGTGGTGCTTGTATTTGGAAGATTTTGCTGTGAATAGACAACATGGAGCTCTACATGCAGGTGAAACAAGCCCTGCTTAAGCTGTGAAAACAGAAAAAACCCATCTGAGAAAATGCTACAATATTAGGAGTGAAAAACTCCAGTTTGGTAAATCATAAGAAAGAAAGACAGCACCGGTAAACTCATCAACTCAAAGAGACCTGGACTACCATGCAAGACAACAGTGGTGGATGATCACAGATTTATTTCCATGGTGAAGACAAACCTGTTCACAGCAGCCAACCAAGTGAACAACAGTCTCCAGGAGGTAGACATATCGATATCCAAGTCTACCGTAAAGGGGAATGCACAAAACCAATTACAGAGGGTTCACTGCAAGGTGCAAGCCACTCATAAGGCTAAAAAATAGTAAGGATAGATTGGACTTTGCTAAAAATAACAACAACAAAAAACCCCAACAACAACTAAAAAAATTCAGCACAGTTCTGGAAAAACATTCTTTGGACAGAAGAAACCAAGTTCAACCTCTACCAGAATGATGGCAAGGAAAAAGTATGGAGAAGCCGTGGGACACCTCATGATCAAAGCATAGAACCACATCGGCTGTAAAACACGAGACTGTGATGGTTTGAGCATGCATGGCTGCCAGTGGCACTGGGACACTAGTGTTTATTGATGATGTGACTCAGGACAGAAGCAGCCGAATGAATTCTGAGGTGTTCAGAGACAAACTGTCTGCTCAAATCCAGCTAGATACAATCAAAGTGATTGGGCAGAGTTTCATAATACAGATGGAAAAGTGACCCACAACATACAGCCAAAGCAACGCAGGAGTTTATTAAAGCAAAGAAGTGCAATAGTCTTGAATGGGTAAGTCAGTCGCCTGATCTTAACCCAAGTGAGCATGCGTTTCAGTTGTTGAAGAATAAACCTCAGACATAAGGGCTCACAAAACAGCAACTGAACCCCACTGCAGTAAAGGCCCAGCAGAGTATGTCCATGAGTGTTGTTCATGTGTTAATGGAACAGATTTGAGCCCTAAGAAAAGGTCCCGTTCATTCAGATTATTATGACTATTACTATGCTGTTTCTTTTCTCTGTGTTGGTGGGATGGTCTCCTGGAAATGGGCGAGTAAGATGTACTGCCAACACAAACACAGTGGCATCCCCCAACTAGGTTAAATTTCATGTTGTAATTAAGGCCATTCTATCCTGACAACAGTGAGTAAAGTTCAGTCTTCTGTTGCTTCATTCAAAACATTTTCAGCTATCGTGTTTACAGACAGAAGGACACGCATGCATGCACATGCCACCAAAAACACGGCCTCCTTGGTGGCAGTAATTAAACCATCAGCATGAAATCCCATGTGTGTATATAAATATATATAAACACAAAACAAGTTCATTATGAATCTGTTTAGAACTTTTGCCAGTTTGGTGCATTGAAAGTGGACATAACAAGTGACGGATGGATTGTGCTGTTAAGACCCAGAGATTTTTAACTAATGACCAAACCTCAGATTATGCTCCTTTCTGACCATAATTTAATAAATGAACTTTATCTTGTATTCAGTTCAGTGTGACTTTGAAACAAGAGAATAAGCCCATGAAGTAATCAGGAAAGTGTTTAGTGAGGCCACAGAAAAAAGGGACTGATGGACATTTTTCTATAGATATTAACGCAATAAGAAGTCTTGTTCTCTTGAACCAATGGCTTCACATTTCAGATTGCTAAGCCATGTCTAGCTTTCTGTGGTTTGCCTGTTCACTATAACTCTTGCATTTGATTTAGCGACACATTCACATCCACCCTTCTTACCTGAAAACCATTCTGTCAGACTTGGAGGAACTGCTTTCCAGCTATTTAACACTCAACTGCAATCCACCTCAATGCTGCTCGAGGTCTATGAAGCTTTTTTATGTTTATTTGCATAAGTAAAAGATGGGTTAGTATGTTGTGTGAACTACGCCACGGACGACAGGATTTATAGACTTTGTTCATTTGCAATGCCCATATCAGATGGACATGTTAAGTGCACCTAGAATACAGACAAACACACACTCAACAATAAATACAGACTGCAAAGTAAAGTAGACAGAGTATTACACTGAGCAGCATATCATAACTGATCCTTCTTCATTCAGGCGTGCATAGAAAAGCAGCCCACAGGCAATAATTTGTTTCTTTATACAAGGTTACTACATTTGATGAAGGTCAAACTTTGTCTGTCGATTGTGTAAGGATGAGGCTGAGCAAGCCGTGCGTCAGCAAATATTTCATTTATTTATTTATCCATCTGATACGTGCTCTGCTGGTCTATAAAAACAAGGAGCGTGAGACAAGGAGTGCAGAAGCAAGGTGTCTAGACACAGGTAAGCCTTCACGTCTAACTTCAATAATTTTTCATTTCTTTAAATCAGTCTTGTTCTCAAATTACTGATGAATCTGCATTTTTACAGCATGCTCGTATAATAATACTAGCAGTAAATAATACTAATTTCAGCAAATGATACTAATAATGCTGCTAATCCTGATACTAACACAAGTAGCAGTATCAATAACAAGTACTACTTGTAGAGCTACTGCCATAGAAACTCTTGCTGCCACTTATACTGTCTGGCTGCAGACAGAATCACAGAGATGTATCTCAACACTACGGCGGTCTGAGGGGATAGAGACGTCATTATCTACTTAATCACTTTCTATATAATAAAATAAATGTTTAAAAAACAAATAAAATAATAAAATTTAAAAACAATAAAAATACTAAGCTAGCTGTTTTTTCTCTCCACAGCCTTCTATGAAGTCATGGCCTCCAGACTTTGTCTCCTCCTGCTGATCTTGTGCGGTCCGAATGTCGCCCAGTGTGGCCTGAGGGTGTACAATGTGTATGCCAGAGGTATTCGCCCTGACCCGGGCAATAATAATGGAGATGGATACGTCAGGATGTCCTGTGGCCCTGTATCCACGACAACACATGTTGTCTTCAACACCCCAAACCCAAATTGGCATGAAGAGTTACACTATTATGGAGCTTCACCAGGTAACTACCTGGAGCTTAGAGTTTATGACAAAGATGTGATGTTTGACGACCTGCTGGGAATCTGTGCTACAAATATACAGAGGGGAACTCGTAAGCAATACTGCAGTCTCTCAAAAGGTGGATATCTCTATTTCACCTACACCCTCAGCTAAGAAAGTCATTGTGCTTTTTCTGATGTCTCCATCTATCAAATTGGAGAAGGGTTCCTTTGCCTTTGTGTACTATTGGCCGTTTTACTCAGCTTCTAACTGTCAGTACAACAATGAAATAAACTTTACTGCAACAACCAGACGTTCTTGTTCTTTCATTAACATTAATCACACAGATAATCCACAAACCAATGAGCAGCAGACAATGACTATATGAATGATCATTTTTCATTCTTCTACTAAGTACAAGTTTTATTAAAAATGTATTTTTAGGGATAGAGCAGAGGAGAGCAGGCAGAAAAACAGAGAAAGAGAACAGCGGGAATGACACGAAGGAGATGCTCCAGGGCGGAGCTGAACTTTGGCCCCTGAAGCTTTTTTGGCAATACGGGCATCCGCAAGTAGACCTATGTTGGGGAGGGAGAAACGTTTCGTCACTCATCCAAGGGACTTCTTGAGTCTCAGCTGACTGCAGGTTTCCCCAACCTTATAAACAGGGAAGGAACATAACCGTTGATCAGTCGTCTTTGATCAATGGTCATGAGAATTTACATATTAATGATCAAGGAACTGCCCTCCCAGCCCACTGTTCCTTCAGTGGTGCTAGTTTCAGTCATTATGCAAATGTACTGTTTATAAGGTTGGGGAAACCTGCAGTCAGCTGAGACTGAGGCCAGGTCCACACTAATACGTTTTCGTTTGGAAACGATTCTTTTCTCTCCATTTCGGCCTTCCGTCCACACTGAGACGGCGTTTTTGGTCAAGGAAAATGCAGCGTTTTGAAAACGCTCTCCAAAGCGGATAGATTTGAAAACGCCGTTTTCCCATTGCAGTGTGGACAGCGAACCCGGAGCCTTTTCGAAAACGATGACACATTTTAGTCATGTGATGCAGTCATGTGACCAACTAAACTAAGATAGTGGAGGGCATTATACAACAGTTGTTTTGTTTGCACTCAATTTTACAGCCCTATTAAAGATTAATATCCGTCTGTACATGCTCCAGATAGCTTTTCTTCAAATTCTTTAGTTCTCAATCATACAAACTTTGTACATTTGTGTTATTTGCAGCAACTCCACCTCACTGTTAGTAAATTTAAAAAACTCGGTGCTTTTCCTTGACATTAGCCGCGATGTCTCAAAGAGCTGGAAAGTAAATGCATGCGCAGTACTACAACGTAAGCGTTTTTGGCCGTTTCAGTGTGGACACACAACTCTTTGAAAACAACTGAAAGCGATAGTGTGGACGCGGAGTGTGTCAGACGAAAACGCTGTTTTCAAATTTATCCAGGCCAGTGTAAACATAGCCTGAAGAAGTGACTTCACAAAACGTTTCTCCCACTGAAAACGCTACGTCCAGATGAACAGAATCAACCTTTGGGATTTACTTACCAGGATGATTGAGCATGCATCAAAAAGAGTGGTAGCAGTTGCCTGGACTCGTGATATCACAAGAGATTTCAAACCACAGGAAAATGGATTTGCTTAGAGTAAACGACACATTTACATTGATCACATGTCCAGAAGGCAAACGCACAGTGGAGGCCAAGTGGGTTCATACAATTAAAGAAAACTCAGAGGGGACTAAAACACATAAGGCTTGATATGATGCAAAAGGCTACAGCCGAGTGGCAGGAACAGACTATAAGGAGACTTTTTGCCACTGTGAATATGACGTCAGTCCGGAGCTTAATGCAACTGACTGCCCAGTATGACTTGGAGCTCCACCTGATGTTAAAACAGCTTATTTGCATGCTCCAATAGACTGCAAGGTTATGTGGTACATAACCACGATACTGGATTGAAATGTCTGACTGCAAGGGTAGATCAGCTCCATGTGAACAAAAGCCAGACTTTGATGGTGATGGAGAATCTGCTGATTCAAAGAAATATCGTGAGATTGTCAGCAAACTATCACAATACCTATCTGACCCAAAAGAACAACACTGGATAACAGCTAAATATGTGTTGAGGTGCTTAAAGGGAATTATGAAACATGGATTGTGTTACAAGAAAAGGCAAGAAAAAGCGAGCAACTTTGACCTATGTGATGCATGAGTGCGGACGTGTCTAATAAAGTGGCGTCTTTTTCAGTGTTTCACCAACAACTGAGTCCACGCGTTATCATTCCTCCGTGAAATGTGTTTATTAGACCAGTATTCCTTCCTGCACTGACTGCACCGACACGTACAATCTGCAGTAAATTGTGAATCACAGACTTTAATTAACATTTGTGTGATTCATTTAAATATTCTTCTCCCAAAGGTGAAATGCTTACAAATACATACGCCGTAAGGCCAGCCGCAACAACACAACTTTCAGTCACACAACTGACTCTGTGCCTCTTTTACAAAAGCTGCAGATTTTAAGGGTCAAAAGAAGGCTTTCTACTAAAACTGACCCTAAAGCACACGTTTATGTGCTGTGTTCAAGATCAGCGTCACAGACACAAATTTTCCAGCAGGTGGAAGCAAAGTGGCAAAAATGTAAGGAACTCACCCCCAGTCAGTCTACTGGGATGTCAACCATTACATTGTGAGCCACATGCACTCATAAAAACTGCCCTTTCTGTCAGTGTGAAGAGGTTTCATTGCACATTTAATCCCTGTCATATCTCAGTACAAGAAAAAGAAGCACAATTTCAACAGGACCTCTCAGTTTTACTACATGATAAACAAATGCTGCTGTAGTAAATGAAAGAAACCTGTCAGTGCGACTCTTTGGGCTTAAACTGAAAGAAATAAATGTGTAAAATCACAGAAAAAGGTCCACTGGAACCATTGTAAAAACGGAAAAAAAGAAGAAAAAAACAGTTTCTCAAGTATGCAGTGAAAAAATGGGAACTTTGCTCTCATTTACCTGCTCATCTGTTACTTTATTACTTTGGTGTAGTATGAATGACCATGAGGGAGGTTTATATCAGGAAGAAACAAAACAAACACAGTCAAAAGTCCAAAATGTATCTCTTCCTTCATATTTTGTCCAGTGAACCAGATTGGAGTCATTGGCAGGCCGATTTTGGCCCCCGGGCCTTATGTTTTGACACTCCTGGTCAAGAATACATTGCTCTGTACTACTACACTAAGCAGATTTTGAACAGTGGCTAACAACTTTAGATGGCAGGCGCTTTTACAGTCACATGCTCGTAAAGTCTGTAGCAGTGTTAAAAGGCAGTGAGAGAGCGTTTTACTCCAGAATGATTGAACCTCTCCAGACGACCAGGAAATCAGAAAAATAAATAAATGTAAAAACAGCAAATCATGACTCATACATTCTTTATTCCTGTTAACAGTCCTGGAGAATGTATCCATAGATAATCATTCTAACATTTTAAAGATATGTAGAATCTTTAGATCATCCCACAACTGCTCATTTAATCCATTAGCTGTGTTCACTCCCACTCACTCACTCACTCTCTGCCTCTAACTGATGGCTGCACTTTACAGATGCTGGCTTCAGAAACGCTGCTCCAGAGAAGATATATGGGGCGTTTATCAATATGCGTACTTGTGCGTACTTGCGTTCTCGTGTACTCGTGATACGTCATCAGTCGGAGACCAAGTACTGTTCCAATTCGAAGTACGCATCAAGCCGAGAACGCGAAAAAGTCCCGGATGTGTTCTCGCTCCGCCCGTTTTATCGAGCATGCATCGGTGTGGACTTGGGACAGCTATATATCCCAGAATGCATTTCGTCCAAAACTCAACAGCGGACTCCCGGCACATCGTTTTCACCCCCCCGTCCGCCCGCCCGCGGTCTTTTTACTACTCAGGTTAAAGAAACCCCAGCAGCTGTCTATAGTATTGAGTGTCCACTAAAATAAAAATAAAAGCGTTCTAACATCTCACCTGCTTGTTTTTATTAAGGTATGTACACGTATGTACATGTACACTATTTTTATTAATAGAGATTTCACTACTGAGGTTAATAATGATATATAAGTCACTTAGATCACTTCTAAATGTTAATGTTTGGTTTATTTCAGTGTTTTATTTGTTCCTGAGTAAACCGGTTTGGCTGTGATTAAAGTTAAGCTTCATAATATGTTACTCACAGTTAAATTAAGAGGGGACGGCAGTAAAAACTCCGGACCTGTGACATCATCACGTACGCAGGTGTTCCAATTGTACATGTCGCGAGTCCGTGCTCGCGTTCTCGGCGGGTACGTACTCCCGTGCGTTCTCAGCGGGTACGTACTCACCGAGAACGCGAGTACGTACTCGCGTACTTGGGCATTGATAAACAGCCATGGTCTTGGAGAGCAGGAAGTAATGGCTGAAATATCTCTAGAGTGATTAAAGAGATAATGGCTAATGATTTGAGATAATGCTTTTCTACTGGAGATAAGAAATACAGAGGTGTGTTCAAGGCCCTTTTGGAGTCAAATTGTTAAATGTTGCCACTATTTTCCTTAAATTTGGTTCAAACTATGTGATCAAAGACATTCCCTTGTTTCTGACCCCCTCCCCAGCCTGTTGAATGGTGGGAGAGGCTATAGTGTTTTATTATAGGGACACATCCTATGTGAGGGTTCTGTTTTCTTGTTTAGTAAACTTCCTGCCTTTATAACCCTTTTGGTGAGCAGGAGGTCACACAAACGCATCCCCAAACACAAACACACATACAAACATGCACCTACACACACACACACACACACACATTCTCGCACATGCATACACACACATACAGTGCCTGACACAATAGGGGGAGGGGGGTTACAATGGATGTTTGTGTAAACTGTGTGTCACGGGAATAAAAGGCTGCAGGGGAAGCTGGTTCTTTGGACTCGTTTGACACCGAGGGCAGAGGATTGCTGCCGGCCGGCTCCCCTTGCTAGCAAGTAAAATCAATCGATTGCTGTTTGTTCCCCTTTGTTTCTGGAGGCTGTAGTGTTTTATGATACGGACACATGGAAATAGGACCCAAATGCAAACTCACGGGAAAACAGGACTGAACTCAAAATACAGCTTTATTGCTGACAAAAGATGACCAAAGATAACAGCGATACAAAATAACATGAAACTAACCTGGGAAGTACTAAGGAACAGACTTACGAGGAAACACACGAAGGGGCACACAGTCATGAGGGAGAACGCGACACTGACACAGAGAAACACAGGGCTTAAATACACTGGGAAATAACGAGGGGAATGAGACACAGAAGGGGAGCACAGCTGGGAGAAACCAGAACTGACGAGACGAGGGAGCAAAGTAGGAAACACTCACATGAGACATGGACCTTCAAAGTAAAACAGGAAGTAGCACAGACACGAACTAGACTAGGGGAGACGGAGCAACTAAGAAACACAGAGAACAACAACAAAAAGACAGAGGGCAGCTACTAAATACTCAGAGAACTAAAGAGAATACAAGAAAGCCAAACTAAGACACTGGACTAAAAAATAAGCTGGGGGAACAAAGGGAACTAAGATCATAATACAAAAAACTCAGACACAAGAAACTAAAAACACTGGGTCACCGACTCAGGACCGTGACACACATCCTATGTGAAGGTTCTGTTTTCTTGTTTAGTAAACTTCCTGCCTTTATGACCCTTTTGGTGAGCAGTAAGTCACACAAACGCACCCCCAAACAAACACACACACACTCACTCACGTGCATATACACACACAGATCCTTCCCATGCTAGCATGTGAAAAACCGGTTGAGCTGTTCGTCTTGCTTCGTTAAGTCTGTAAACCAGCAGGGCCTGTGGAAGCACAGACCCAACATTTATTTGGTCCTTCTAAGCTGGATACCAACACATCGCGTCCACCGAGGAGGGGGAGACGAAACGCTGAAGTCTGCTAGCAGCCAGGACGTCCGGGACGCCTGATGAAAGCCCTGGTACTTAATTTTGTGGCCAGGCCGGTGAGTTAGCGTCTGACCTCCCCTCGGGTTGGATGGCGATTGACAGGATCCAGAGACTCTTCCCGTGAACGCGAAGCAACACAAACACTAAGTAGAGAAGGCCTTATGCGTCCCCGTGACTGTGCGTGTAAACGCAAGTCCGGGGGAGCGCTGGTCGCGCGGGTGCACGCGGACCTAAAACAATAGAGAGCTGCTACGTGACTGTGCGGATTTACGCAGGTATGGGAGTGCGCCAGCTGTGCGGGAAGGACAAAGGCTATTAAAGAAAAGAAACGGCCCCGTAGCTGCGTGGTTTCACGCAAGCACGGTACTGCGTCGGTTGCGCGGATCCACGCGAACCTAGAGAAAAGCGGCTCTGTAACTGTGCGGGCAGGACGCAGGTCCAGGAGCGCGCTAGCTGTGTGTGCAGACGCAAGCTATAGGTCTATTTTGTGTGGGTGTGCGCGCGTGTGAGTGAGTACGGACCAGACGTGGTCTGTGTGTGGCCGATTGTTGTCTTGTAATGGGGAATAAACTGAGTAAGTCTGCCTTGAATCGGGATGGAATACATTGCAAAGTATTCACCGGGGAGCACGTAGTATGTAGATCGTTGAAGAAAGGCTCAAAGTAGAAAAAGTGAGTGTGAATGTGTCTGACGTCACTGTGTGTGTGCGCGTTCCAGAAGAGTGTGTGCGAAGCAGTCTCCAACTGGGGAAGAGGTGATTCTGCAGGTCACCAACTAAACCAGTGGACACGAAAATAGTTGCGTTGTTATTTAAAAAATAGTAACAATAATATGAAGAGTGTTTGGTGTTTCTCAGCCTAAAACAACTACAATCTCACTTTCTGTTTTTAAGAAAGGAGAGTTCAAAAACCAGAGAGAGGAGATGTGCGTTGTTTAAGTAGTGATGAGAATGATGAAAATGTCTCAGTGTGTCACTTGCAGGTGAAGAGCAGACCTGGATCAATTTTCCACATGCAGCAGTTGGAGGAAAATTATAGGTTAAACATCATCAGGAAACACTCAGGCCGAGTTTAGGCTGAATTGTTTTACAGCTTCACTTCTGTGTTCCTCATCCTGAAAAAGCAAGCCTTATGGAAGCTAACCTCTGCCTGAAGACAAGGAGTGCAGTTCCAGAAGCACAGGCATGAACATCAACAGTTGACAGCAGGCCAAAGCCAAGAGACAACAGCAGTGTCCTGAGTGAGAGACCCAGCAGCAGCAGTGTGTGCAAACGGCATCAGAGAGAGAGAAAATCCATCACCTGGATGGATGGAGATGCGTTTCCAGCAAGCTGCAACTTCACTGTGTGTGAACATGACTTTTGAGGAGGCTGTCTGAGTGACATTTGCCACTTTTGGAGTAAAATGGCGAGAACACAGGACAAAGCTG
Organism: Oreochromis niloticus; assembly: GCF_001858045.2. Classification (NCBI taxonomy): domain Eukaryota; kingdom Metazoa; phylum Chordata; class Actinopteri; order Cichliformes; family Cichlidae; genus Oreochromis; species Oreochromis niloticus. The sequence continues at coordinate 28,181,779 of NC_031985.2, read as the reverse complement.
AAGGGAACTGACTGCCATTGGACTGCAAAGTGGGAGAGGAGAACGGAGTGGAGGAAGCAGGTGAGAACACAGAGGAATGCTGTTATTTAGTGTGGGAAATGAAAATTTGGGTTAGCAATCCTGGGAAAAAGGAAACTGACTGCTTTAACCTTCCTCTTGTGTTAGCTTTTTGTTATCATCTCTTATGTTAACGGGTCGGTTTTGACCCGTGAATTAAATCAGCTATAAAATACACTAAAAACAATAAGTTATCATCCAATTTGTTTCTCCTCTCTTGGTTACCTTGTTAGGCTTCCTTATCCATGAAAATGTTGGTTTTAATACCTTTGGTGTGGGCCTCTGGGTCTTTTTTTTGTCACAATACCCCTCGATTTCAATTACAAAAAAATTGTAAAATTAACCTCAAGTAAATCATATTAATAAATAAAAGGTTTTTGTGTTACCTGACTATTACTGAGGAGTATAGGACACATCTCTTAAATAAATCTGTTTTATAGATTTTTTCATTTTAAGATTAATAACCAAAATGACATCTATGGTGTTACGGGTCAATTGCGACCCATAGATATTTACATCAAGAAAAGACAAAAAATGTTTTTTTTCAGCAATAGACCTTTAATATAAACTGAAAAAAAGAAAAAGTCCACTCCTCCTTTGTTTTGGTTATAGTCGTGGGTAATTGTGGGCTTTTTATCACTTCGTGATGATACAGCTGTGTCTTTGTGAAGTTTCCTTTGTGAAGTTCCTGTCCAAGGTCATATCTGGTAAAAAATAAATAAATAAATAAAATAAAATATCACAACTGATATTGTGATCCTGCAGTCCACTGCTCATATTGAGGACCACGCATTTTCACTGGTTCTTCTCAGGGATGCCACTCACAGCTTCGACTGTGAAAATCTGTACATTCCAGGCATAGTTGGTTTTTGCATCACAGGCTGCCCAGATTTTTCTGCCGTATTTCCCTGGCTTACTGGGTCTGTATTGCCGGAAGGGGCATTTTCCTCGAAAAGTGGACAACACGTTTATCCACTGTGACCTCTGGTCCTGGGATGAACATCAGCGGAAGAAGCTGCACCCATCTCTCCCAGACATCCCTGATTGGAGCAAGCTTGTCAGACCTCGGTCTGGTCTCTCTGTTGTCAAACCCAAGGTCTCTTGAATCAAAGAGATATCAAATGTGTGAAGTGACATCGTTGCCCAGAAAATATTTCTGCCTGCCGATGTGTCCCATAGACTATCAGTGGCCTCATTGCAGCATCTGTACACTCCAGCAAGAAGAAGAACACATCCAGGTATTCCTCATCAATATCTTTCCACATGTCGCCATGGACTTTTTTTCCTTCAAAGGTTTATCATAGTAATGATGATTCCTTTTAGTGACAATGGCATAAATTGCTCAAAACATCTCTTGATGTCACTGACTTTGGTCAGAGCAAAGCTTGTGATTCCAGGGGTCATTTTGATGACATTTGCAGCAGCTGCCCTGCTCATGAGGTATTGAGCTCCAAAAGATCTTACCATTTTTGGACTTGAATCTTTCAGCAGGAGTAGCTTCAGCACCAGCGACCTCCACCTCTGATCAGATGTGTCTGTGTCTTCTGGATGATACTCCACATTGTCTTCCTCCTTAGAAACCTGCCCATCTGAATCGCTGTGCTGCTCTGTGTCCTCTCCTTCATTTTCACCAACAATATGATCCAGAACTTGGCTCACTGTAAATCTTCTTCTCATTTTTGTATGCTGTAAATGTGCACTCTGGAAGTCAAATGGCCACTCAAATGAGTCAATTCACCTCACATGTCTTGACATGCCATCTTTATTTTGTTTTGTTTTTGTTCAGGTATACTGGGAAAACACGCAAAATAAGAATCCCCTAAAGCTCATATGATTAGGAGATGAGCTTGGTGTCAGTGTTTTAGCTGATAGTTCACTTATGATTTCAGTTTTGGCTTTAATTATTGCTTTATACTCATAATATTATACCTGGGTCGAAACCGACCCTAACAACACAAAGGTCATAATTTCAACTAGGGCATTTTATAATTTAGTGAAAAGATTTTTTTTTGTTTTATTTTGTAGAAATAGAGGTTCCTGACAAAGTCAAAAACCCTTGATACAATAAACAAATGTATGTGTTTTTCTTATGCATTTGAAATTTAAAATGGGTCGGTGCCGACCCTAACACAAGAGGAGGGTTAAGTTGGAAACTTGAGAACGAGTCTGGACCCCAAAATGAGAGAGGTACACAAAAACACACACAAACAGAAAATGCATTAACCATACTAACCCCACACATTACAATGAAACTCATGAAGACCAGACAGCATCTAAGCAGCTGTTTGTCATCTTGTCCAAGTCACTTAGTAAGATGAAAAGTGATACATAGACTAGTGGACGATGCTGATGAGTTGTCTTTTGTTACAAAGTTGAACCTGCCAATTAGGTTTGGTATGATTTACCCTCCTGATATGGAGAACATGTGTCATAACTTAACAAGGCCTTCTTTTTTCCTTTTTATTTTGTTATTTTCACAGTGCACTGAAAGCTTGGTTGCTAACATCTCTGTCATTTAAGCAGATCTGAACAATTTGAAGAGGAAGAGCTACACAACATGTTGTTGGGAACGGTCGCAAAGTGAGTTTCTCCAAAATTAAAATGGGCTCAGGAGAAAGTCGCTTATTTGGGACAATCAGAAAGCGAGTTTAAAAGGATGTTTAGAAGGATTCAGAGAGATAATCCAGTCTAAATTCTTTTTCTTTTTGAAATGGCGTCATATTGCTGGCACTAGAAACTTAATGTGACGAGAGATTCTACTATCAGCAATGAATGAATGAATGAATGAATGAATGAATGAATAAGCAATGAATGAAAAATAGGGAACTGACTGGAGTGGTAAAAGCTGACAAGAGTTGACTGACTTGACTGATTTGACACCACTATGCAAGGTTAACCCCCACTCAGATGTATCTCTGTGTGTGTCTTTTGTTGCAGGAGCAGGAGGAGACCAGAGGAGGAACTCTGTGAACTCTGCAAATTTAACCTTTTAGCTGTAATTTTTCTGGGTTTTTGTGTGACGGAAACTGTGTTTACAGGTTGTGTGTTGATTATGCTATTACACTGTGTTGTTGAGAAAATGGTGGATATTACAGGGGAAATGTGAATAAAGTGTGAGACATACTGTGTTTGAAACCAGTGTTACTTCTTTTTGCAGCAGATTGTTAACTTTATGGCCTTTTTACAGCACCTCTGGAATCTGGTGACCTAGGCCTGACCTCCAGGATGCTACTGCTAATATTTGTTTCTCTTTAAGAGGATTCAGCACAGACACTCACATCCTGGGCCATCTGACCTCAGGAAATCACATGATGGGGTGGGGCTAGGTTTCACAATGAGCTCACCCGAAACCTTGTCTGATTGTGACCCACACCCGTGTTCATGCCTTGGCTCATGTGATTAGGTAGAGGATCATCAGGGGGTCCTTTTGTCCCTATTTGGAGAGACACTCCCACCACAGGGTTTAAATCTGGGACTCTCCGCCATTTGACCTTAGAACTGAAGAAGCGTCTCGGATGAGAGATGAAACGTCTTCAAGCAACTTAAAGATGTAGCTTAGAACCTAACCCCGGATGGGTCCCCCATGACTTGACAAGTGTTAACAGGTGGTACAAGTGTTGAAGATTTATCATTTGAAGACCTTCTTAAACGAACTTGTACATGAAAAGAACTCACAAGGCAAAGGGCTGGCAATGACCTTGTGACCTCCAGTTTCCTGTGTCTGTCCTTGTCTATTTTTTCCAGAGGGACAGAGAAGCAAAAGTGCCACTGGAGTGGTGCAGCACACACACACTCCCACCCAGGGAGAGACACACACCCGTCATAATTTCCATGCTAAACACAGATAAACTCTGAGGTTCTTAGAGCACAGTTATACACAGTAAGCTGTATGAGGTCTGTTGGGTCTGTGCTTCCACAGGCTCAGCTGGTTTAGACTTCTTCCCGTTAACGAAGCAAGACGAACAGCAATCGATCGATTTTACTTGCTAGCAAGGGGAGCCGGACGGCAGCAGTCCTCTGTGTCAAACGAGTCCAAAGAACCAGCTTCCCCTGCAGCCTTTTATTCCCGTGACACACAGTTTACTCAAACACCCATTGTAACCCCCCCCCCCCCCCCCCCCATAGTGTCAGGCACTGTATGTGTGTGTGTGCATGTGCGAGAATGTGTGTGTGTGTGTGTGTGTGTGTGTAGGTGCATGTTGGTATGTGTGTTTGTGTTTGGGGATGCGTTTGTGTGACCTCCTGCTCACTAAAAGGGTTATAAAGGCAGGAAGTTTACTAAACAAGAAAACAGAACCCTCACATAGGATGTGTCCCTATAATAAAACACTATAGCCTCCCCCACCATTCAACAGGCTGGGGAGGGGGTCAGAAACAAAGGAATGTCTTTGATCACATAGTTTGAACCAAGACTTACAAATTTAAGTACAATAAAAACAATTTGACTCCAATAGTCCCCCTTTTTGTCATTTCTGTACTTACATTTCCACTTATGCACCCTTGTGTTTGACAGTTTCAGTGTCGGCTTCATTCACACACAGCTCCTCACGTCATTCACCTCCTATCGCTGCAAAAGTTCACACTTGATACATGTACTAAATGTGCTAGCAATTATCTTACTTCTCATTCATCTCATACACAGTAAACTGCATCCTGCAAGTAAACAAATGAATGTCAACAGTCAAAACACTAATCAGCATTTTCAAAAGAATTCCAGCTTTGTGGTGCATTTCTCAGTGTATCATTGTCCATATGACCAGAGCCCAAATGTCTGCAGAATAGATCAAGATCAAGATCAAGTTGTTTATGATCTTCTCCCCCCTTTTTGAGTCATGTCCACGCCCATGGCTCAAAACTTCAGCTGTTCATGATGCAAATGTAAACAAAAGCCCCTCTCTGCAGAGTATCAAAGTCTGCATGGCAAAATGACACACTTTAGGTGATCTTCATGGGAAAGTGCTGTCAGTAATTTCCCAGTCTCCTGGCATCTGTGCTGTTCACAGAATCACAATTCCATCGCTGAACTTCCTTTTTCCGCCGTCGAATGGAGCTTGGCATGCTCCCTCATCCTTCTGCTTCCCTGTTCCAACGCCGCTGAAGATTTAGTGTAGAGCAAGTCTTACACCCTAGTTGTCTTCCTCAACGTCAACGTCGAATCTCTTTCACTCCTTCTGGTTGTTTGCTGTTCAAAGTCTCCTCATGACGATCTTCTGGAAGCCCAGTAGCACAGCTCTCTGCGGGATGTCTGCTGTGCTGAAGATGATCTCTGCTCCTTACTGATCCTCCTGAAGCCTCTCTCCTGGCCTCAGCTTCCATCTTGTGGACGATCTTCTTCAGTTACTCCTTCACATGGTACCTGCAATTTAAAAATTGACACCCCTCTTTTGCCACACGGCCCTTGCCATGTGTCAACTCCACACAACTAGACATGGACAAGAATGTTGCACATTGCCTCTGAAAAATTCCCCAGGGCTTCTCCCTTGGAGCAGCTCCACTCCAAACCTGTAACCCTGTGTCAAAGAAAAACATTAGCCAGTGGTTAAATGTTAAGCTTGTTTAACTCCCAGCTCCACCTGGAGCCTGTTTCCTTGCCTGTAGGACAAAACCTGTAAGTTGAAACAAACTTCACATTTGCAAACAGCTGTAGCTCATAAGAGCAATAAAGTACTCAGCATCACAGAGACAAGTATCATGTGCAGGTTTATTCTAAATCATTAAACCCACTACTTTTTGCCATAATTTGCTCCAAATCATATATCGTCCCAATTTATTCCACATTATAATCAGTGACTTTCCTTAAGTTTGTCACTCACTCATTTCAGCACTATGAGCTCAATAGTGGTCAGATAATGAGCCCCATGTAACTATTCTATAATCACTGCACATCTGTTCAGTTGTCACTTGTCTGTCTGTGCTGAATCCTTTACAAACAGTCTTAAAGAGAAACAAATATTAGCAGTAGCATCCTGGAGGTCAGGCCTAGGTCACCAGGATCCAGAGGTGCTGTAAAAGACCATTAAGTTAACAATCTGCTGTAAAACAAGTAACACTGGTTTCAAAGACAGTGTGTCTCACACTGTATTCACATTTTCCCCTGTAATATCCACCATTTTCTCAACAACACAGTGTAATAGCATAACCAACACACAACCTGTAAACACAGTTTCCGTCACACAAAAACCCAGAAATCCTGTAAAAAAAATATTAACCAATTGTGTGTCCTGCTATAAATCACATGATTAACCCTCTGCTGTAGAAAAGTAATGTAAATGTTAGCGCTGTGCAGGTGTATACACATTTTCACTGTGAGCAATACTCGGTCATGAATAACACACTGCTGGTAAATTCACTGACACCCAGAAAAATTACAGCTAAAAGGTTAAATTTGCAGAGTTCACACTCTGTCATGTGACCCAAAGTTTCCTCCTCTGGTCTCCTCCTGCTCCTGCAACAAAAGACACACACACATCCATACATCTACCCCTTTGTCACATTTGGGTGGGGGTTTACCTTTCATAGTGGTGTTAACCCTCATAATGTCCTCCCGATTTCCATACACCTGTTGTCCTCAGGGGTCACAAATGACCCCAATTCATTTGAGTGTTTTTTAAAGGACAAAGTATAAATTGTCAATCAATTCAGTGTTACACCTTAGTTTAACTTAAGACCAACACATGACCACAAAATTTACACCTCATTTTGCAATTTAGGGCCACCAGACCTTGTTTACATAAAGTATAGTCTGTTTTCAAGTGAAAATGAAATGAAACATTGAATTAATTTGAATTTGTGTTATTTTGAATATTTGACTTATCACAGAGTAGTATATATCAAAATTTAGTGAGGTTGTTGTTTTTGAATCATTTGAATTTTTTAATGGCAGCAAATAATCCCACCTGTGGTCCTCAGGGGTCAAAAATGACCCCAGTTCATTTCACTGTTTTTTAAAGCACAAAGTAAAAATTGTCAATCAATTCAGTGTTACACCTTAGTTTTACTTAAGATTAACACATTAACACAAAATTTACCTTTCATTTTGTAATTTAGGGCCACCAGACCTTGTTTACATAAAGTATAGTCTGTTTTTGAGCGAAAATAAAATGAGACAATAAAATATTTAAATGTTTAGATTATTTTGACTATTACAAAAATGACCCCATCTGGTTTAATTGATACTTAATTAATATGAAGTGGATTTTTCACCCACTTTTAATTAAAAATTAATTCAAACATTTCGACACTGTTTATTTATTCCATTTCAAATTTAAGTCTGGTAAAACCTCATTTAAATGAACTTTTTCTTTGTTTTGGGGTAAAAAAAATAAGTTAAATGATCAGTTATTGTGATTATCGTTTCACAACCAGAGTCGGTTTCTTTAACAGATTATCACAGATGGGTATATGTCAAAGTTAATTTAGAAAGCTGTTTTTAATCTACAAGTTTTTTACTGGCAGCGAATAATCACATCTGTTGTCCTTTGGGCTCAAAAATGACCCCGTCTGGTTTGACTATTTATAAAGGAAAGGGTACCACTTTACAGTAAGACTCCCCTTATAGATGGCTAATAAATAGTTTATAGCTATATTATTAATTAATCTGTAAATGCTTTATAAACCGTTATTAATGGTTTATTATGCATTAGTTAAGGGTGAGAAAGAAAAAAACCTGACCGGTTTCTTGCCAAATAGTGAGCCAAATGTGTTCACCTATATATTTCATCTAGAGTTGCTATATTAAACATTTCAGACTAAGTTACTATCTTGTAAGCACAATCAGCATGTGTAAACATATTTTTTACCATATAAAATTGTACTTTATAAATGCATTATAAATATCCACAACTATCAATCGGAGCTTTGTTGTAAAGTGTAAAGCATAAAACCATTTATTAATGAAAAATAAACATTTATAAATAACAAAAGTGAGTCTTAAATGTATAATGTCACCATTTATAACACTTAGACCTAAATTACAATCAGTGCTTGAAATAACATTTGACTACTGTCAAAAATGGCAATGTAGAGCCTTGTTGTAAAGTTTAAAACGTGTCAACATTTATTTATGACCAACAAACATTTCTGAGTGTTACTGGGCATTACTATAAAAAGTATAAAGCACCAACAGTTATTTAGCATTGCTAAACTTATATACAAGCCTTTCAAAGACAGCTAAAACTATATTAAGGAAACAAACCCCATCCCTAAATTCACCACTGGCATAAAACAAAGGAAAATTATAATAATTATAATATAATAAATTATTATACCTTAACTGAAACTGCACAGCTGTATTATTTAATCTACAAACATTTATACAAATCAAAACATAAAAAACCCAATAAAATAAACTACCAGGTAAATCTCTGAGTTGTGTGGAAACTCAACACATATGTGAACAGATCTTTGAAAAATGGGTGATTTTGCAGATCTTTTCTTCACTTCAATATGCTCAAAACAAACAAAACCACTTAACACAAATTAGGGTTTCAGACAGATTTCCCTCTTCGAATTGGAAGCAAAGTACCAGCCGCCTTCATACTTTCTATTTTGTTTTTTACTTTATCACTGCCTTGAATTGCAGCCTCACATCGCTTAGCAAAAGCTAGTACCGTCTCTCCTCTAGGCCTGTTGGACAGTAGCTCCTGGTAAACATTGGGGACCGCAATAGCAAGCTCCCCAACTAATGAAGTGGACACAACAGTGTTCCTGTCGAGCCCATGCTTCTGAAAAGCTTTGGTCATGGTCTTCGTCTTTGGAAATATCCTACAGAAATGTCCTACAGAAATGTCCTACAGGTTTCGTCCCTGTAGGACAAAACATGTAAGTTGAAACAAACTTCACATTTGCAAACAGCTGTAGCTCATAAGAGCAATAAAGTATTCAGCATCACAGAGACAAGTATCATGTGCAGGTTTATTCTAAATCATTAAACCCACTACTTTTTGCCATAATTTGCTCCAAATCATATATCATCCCAATTTATTCCACATTATAATCAGTGACTTTCCTTAAGTTTGTCACTCACTCATTTCAGCACTATGAGCTCAATAGTGGTCAGATAATGAGCCCCATGTAACTATTCTATAATCACTGCACATCTGTTCAGTTGTCACTTGTCTGTCTGTGCTGAATCCTTTACAAACAGTCTTAAAGAGAAACAAATATTAGCAGTAGCATCCTGGAGGTCAGGCCTAGGTCACCAGGATCCAGAGGTGCTGTAAAAGACCATTAAGTTAACAATCTGCTGTAAAACAAGTAACACTGGTTTCAAAGACAGTGTGTCTCACACTGTATTCACATTTTCCCCTGTAATATCCACCATTTTCTCAACAACACAGTGTAATAGCATAACCAACACACAACCTGTAAACACAGTTTCCGTCACACAAAAACCCAGAAATCCTGTAAAAAAATATTAACCAATTGTGTGTCCTGCTATAAATCACATGATTAACCCTCTGCTGTAGAAAAGTAATGTAAATGTTAGCGCTGTGCAGGTGTATACACATTTTCACTGTGAGCAATACTCGGTCATGAATAACACACTGCTGGTAAATTCACTGACACCCAGAAAAATTACAGCTAAAAGGTTAAATTTGCAGAGTTCACACTCTGTCATGTGACCCAAAGTTTCCTCCTCTGGTCTCCTCCTGCTCCTGCAACAAAAGACACACACACATCCATACATCTACCCCTTTGTCACATTTGGGTGGGGGTTTACCTTTCATAGTGGTGTTAACCCTCGTAATGTCCTCCCGATTTCCATACACCTGTTGTCCTCAGGGGTCACAAATGACCCCAATTCATTTGAGTGTTTTTTAAAGGACAAATTGTCAATCAATTCAGTGTTACACCTTAGTTTAACTTAAGACCAACACATTACCACAAAATTTACACCTCATTTTGCAATTTAGGGCCACCAGACCTTGTTTACATAAAGTATAGTCTGTTTTTGAGCGAAAATAAAATGAGACAATAAAATATTTAAATGTTTAGATTATTTTGACTATTACAAAAATGACCCCATCTGGTTTAATTGATACTTAATTAATATGAAGTGGATTTTTCACCCACTTTTAATTAAAAATTAATTCAAACATTTCGACACTATTTCTTTATTCCATTTCAAATTTAAGTCTGGTAAAACCTCATTTAAATGAACTTTTTCTTTGTTTTGGGGTAAAAAAAATAAGTTAAATGATCAGTTATTGTGATTATCGTTTCACAACCAGAGTCGGTTTCTTTAACAGATTATCACAGATGGGTATATGTCAAAGTTAATTTAGAAAGCTGTTTTTAATCTACAAGTTTTTTACTGGCAGCGAATAATCACATCTGTTGTCCTTTGGGCTCAAAAATGACCCCGTCTGGTTTGACTATTTATAAAGGAAAGGGTACCACTTTACAGTAAGACTCCCCTTATAGATGGCTAATAAATAGTTTATAGCTATAGTATTAATTAATCTGTAAATGCTTTATAAACCGTTATTAATGGTTTATTATGCATTAGTTAAGGGTGAGAAAGAAAAAAACCTGACCGGTTTCTTGCCAAATAGTGAGCCAAATGTGTTCACCTATATATTTCATCTAGAGTTGCTATATTAAACATTTCAGACTAAGTTACTATCTTGTAAGCACAATCAGCATGTGTAAACATATTTTTTACCATATAAAATTGTACTTTATAAATGCATTATAAATATCCACAACTATCAATCCGAGCTTTGTTGTAAAGTGTAAAGCATAAAACCATTTATTAATGACTAATAAACATTTATAAATAAGAAAAGAGAGCCTTGTTGTAAAGTTTAAAACATGTCAACATTTATTAATGAAAAATAAACATTTATAAATAACAAAAGTGAGTCTTAAATGTATAATGTCACCATTTATAACACTTAGACCTAAATTACAATCAGTGCTTGAAATAACATTTAACTACTGTCAAAAATGGCAATGTAGAGCCTTGTTGTAAAGTTTAAAACATGTCAACATTTATTTATGACCAACAAACATTTCTGAGTGTTACTGGGCATTACTATAAAAAGTATAAAGCACCAACAGTTATTTAGCATTGCTAAACTTATATACAAGCCTTTCAAAGATAGCTAAAACTATATTAAGGAAACAAACCCCATCCCTAAATTCACCACTGGCATAAAACAAAGGAAAATTATAATAATTATAATATAATAAATTATTATACCTTAACTGAAACTGCACAGCTGTATTATTTAATCTACAAACATTTATACAAATCAAAACATAAAAAACCCAATAAAATAAACCAGCAGGTAAATCTCTGAGTTGTGTGGAAACTCAACACATATGTGAACAGATCTTTGAAAAATGGGTGATTTTGCAGATCTTTTCTTCACTTCAATATGCTCAAAACAAACAAAACCACTTAACACAAATTAGGGTTTCAGACAGATTTCCCTCTTCGAATTGGAAGCAAAGTACCAGCCGCCTTCATACTTTCTATTTTGTTTTTTACTTTATCACTGCCTTGAATTGCAGCCTCACATCGCTTAGCAAAAGCTAGTACCGTCTCTCCTCTAGGCCTGTTGGACAGTAGCTCCTGGTAAACATTGGGGACCGCAATAGCAAGCTCCCCAACTAATGAAGTGGACACAACAGTGTTCCTGTCGAGCCCATGCTTCTGAAAAGCTTTGGTCATGGTCTTCGTCTTTGGAAATATCCTACAGAAATGTCCTACAGGTTTTGTCCCTGTAGGACAAAACCTGTAAGTTGAAACAAACTTCACATTTGCAAACAGCTGTAGCTCATAAGAGCAATAAAGTATTCAGCATCACAGAGACAAGTATCATGTGCAGGTTTATTCTAAATCATTAAACCCACTACTTTTTGCCATAATTTGCTCCAAATCATATATCATCCCAATTTATTCCACATTATAATCAGTGACTTTCCTTAAGTTTGTCACTCACTCATTTCAGCACTATGAGCTCAATAGTGGTCAGATAATGAGCCCCATGTAACTATTCTATAATCACTGCACATCTGTTCAGTTGTCACTTGTCTGTCTGTGCTGAATCCTTTACAAACAGTCTTAAAGAGAAACAAATATTAGCAGTAGCATCCTGGAGGTCAGGCCTAGGTCACCAGGATCCAGAGGTGCTGTAAAAGACCATTAAGTTAACAATCTGCTGTAAAACAAGTAACACTGGTTTCAAACACAGTATGTCTCACACTGTATTCACATTTTCCCCTGTAATATCCACCATTTTCTCAACAACACAGTGTAATAGCATAACCAACACACAACCTGTAAACACAGTTTCCGTCACACAAAAACCCAGAAATCCTGTAAAAAAATATTAACCAATTGTGTGTCCTGCTATAAATCACATGATTAACCCTCTGCTGTAGAAAAGTAATTTAAATGTTAGCGCTGTGCAGGTGTATACACATTTTCACTGTGAGCAATACTCGGTCATGAATAACACACTGCTGGTAAATTCACTGACACCCAGAAAAATTACAGCTAAAAGGTTAAATTTGCAGAGTTCACACTCTGTCATGTGACCCAAAGTTTCCTCCTCTGGTCTCCTCCTGCTCCTGCAACAAAAGACACACACACATCCATACATCTACCCCTTTGTCACATTTGGGTGGGGGTTTACCTTTCATAGTGGTGTTAACCCTCGTAATGTCCTCCCGATTTCCATACACCTGTTGTCCTCAGGGGTCACAAATGACCCCAATTCATTTGAGTGTTTTTTAAAGGACAAATTGTCAATCAATTCAGTGTTACACCTTAGTTTAACTTAAGACCAACACATTACCACAAAATTTACACCTCATTTTGCAATTTAGGGCCACCAGACCATGTTTACATAAAGTATAGTCTGTTTTTGAGCGAAAATAAAATGAGACAATAAAATATTTAAATGTTTAGATTATTTTGACTATTACAAAAATGACCCCATCTGGTTTAATTGATACTTAATTAATATGAAGTGGATTTTTCACCCACTTTTAATTAAAAATTAATTCAAACATTTCGACACTATTTCTTTATTCCATTTCAAATTTAAGTCTGGTAAAACCTCATTTAAATGAACTTTTTCTTTGTTTTGGGGTAAAAAAAATAAGTTAAATGATCAGTTATTGTGATTATCGTTTCACAACCAGAGTCGGTTTCTTTAACAGATTATCACAGATGGGTATATGTCAAAGTTAATTTAGAAAGCTGTTTTTAATCTACAAGTTTTTTACTGGCAGCGAATAATCACATCTGTTGTCCTTTGGGCTCAAAAATGACCCCGTCTGGTTTGACTATTTATAAAGGAAAGGGTACCACTTTACAGTAAGACTCCCCTTATAGATGGCTAATAAATAGTTTATAGCTATATTATTAATTAATCTGTAAATGCTTTATAAACCGTTATTAATGGTTTATTATGCATTAGTTAAGGGTGAGAAAGAAAAAAACCTGACCGGTTTCTTGCCAAATAGTGAGCCAAATGTGTTCACCTATATATTTCATCTAGAGTTGCTATATTAAACATTTCAGACTAAGTTACTATCTTGTAAGCACAATCAGCATGTGTAAACATATTTTTTACCATATAAAATTGTACTTTATAAATGCATTATAAATATCCACAACTATCAATCCGAGCTTTGTTGTAAAGTGTAAAGCATAAAACCATTTATTAATGACTAATAAACATTTATAAATAAGAAAAGAGAGCCTTGTTGTAAAGTTTAAAACATGTCAACATTTATTAATGAAAAATAAACATTTATAAATAACAAAAGTGAGTCTTAAATGTATAATGTCACCATTTATAACACTTAGACCTAAATTACAATCAGTGCTTGAAATAACATTTGACTACTGTCAAAAATGGCAATGTAGAGCCTTGTTGTAAAGTTTAAAACGTGTCAACATTTATTTATGACCAACAAACATTTCTGAGTGTTACTGGGCATTACTATAAAAAGTATAAAGCACCAACAGTTATTTAGCATTGCTAAACTTATATACAAGCCTTTCAAAGACAGCTAAAACTATATTAAGGAAACAAACCCCATCCCTAAATTCACCACTGGCATAAAACAAAGGAAAATTATAATAATTATAATATAATAAATTATTATACCTTAACTGAAACTGCACAGCTGTATTATTTAATCTACAAACATTTATACAAATCAAAACATAAAAAACCCAATAAAATAAACTACCAGGTAAATCTCTGAGTTGTGTGGAAACTCAACACATATGTGAACAGATCTTTGAAAAATGGGTGATTTTGCAGATCTTTTCTTCACTTCAATATGCTCAAAACAAACAAAACCACTTAACACAAATTAGGGTTCCAGACAGATTTCCCTCTTCAAATTGGAAGCAAAGTACCAGCCGCCTTCATACTTTCTATTTTGTTTTTTACTTTATCACTGCCTTGAATTGCAGCCTCACATCGCTTAGCAAAAGCTAGTACCGTCTCTCCTCTAGGCCTGTTGGACAGTAGCTCCTGGTAAACATTGGGGACCGCAATAGCAAGCTCCCCAACTAATGAAGTGGACACAACAGTGTTCCTGTCGAGCCCATGCTTCTGAAAAGCTTTGGTCATGGTCTTCGTCTTTGGAAATGTCTTGAGGAGGGATTTGTATTGCTGCACAATGTCATTTTGCGTTTGAACTAAAAATGAAAACAAAGCAAATAATTAGAAAAGCAAATATTCAAAGCATACTAATGTATATATATATACACACACATATAGACAGATAGATAGATATGTATATATGACATAGCAAACACAGAGTAGTTTTTAGAACAAATTAAAATCATAATCTTTTATGTCACATTTATAGTATCCTCTTCTGTACAATCGTCTCTTCCAAAATCTTTTGATCACCACGCTGCCGGAGCTTCCTCTGCTCCTTCTTGGGTTTCTTGGCTCTTGAATGCTTTTTCTTGTATTTGTGCTTTCGCTTCTTCAGGGATGAAGATGAGGATGACCACACAGACGATACAGATGAAGATGCGGAAGATGAATCTGAGTTTTCAGAAGCCTTAGAGAAAAATCGATCATTGAATGGTTCGTCTTTAGGTTGCTCTGCAGGATGCAACCAACAAAATGGCTGGTTTTAGAAACAAGATATTTTACACCACTCAGATTACACTGAGTGACAAAATTGTGCAGAGTAGCTGCTACTTCAAAGTCCCCCTGTTTTTCAGTTACACAATTGATGATTTAGTCAGCTTATGTGCTTAAAGAGAATGAGGATTTTGTTAAAGAAAATCATCATGTGGATAAAGTATATATATATATATATATATATATGTATATATATATATATATATATATATATATATATATATATATATATGAGACCTGTATTAATTCTGATTTTAAGGCTGCTACATTACTAGTTCAAGTTGGAGCTATGATCTTATGAACTGTGAAAATGAATCAATCAAGTTAGACCTGGCTGAAATGAATTTGGAATCAGATCTCTTTAGGAATGAACTGGCACAACACTTAAAGTTAACTGACTAAAATCTTTTAATCAACACAATGACAATAAGGGAACTTCACTGGGGTTGAAAAATTATCTAATGAAGACTGTAAAATAAAAACAATGCTTATGGAACAAGTCTAGTTTCATACTTGTAAGGGATGATAGCTGACTTTGGAGAAAATCTCAATCCTCATTTTTGCATGTGACTATTTTTGATTATAGGGCTGGTTTTATATAGCATGTGAAGTTCTTTAACTCTGAACCGATTTGCACTAGACTCCCATGGAGTATTTTACGGTGTTTCGAGGTGATAATAACATAAATTACTCATTTTTTCCACCAGAATGTCTTTGGGAATGAGATTGCGCGCCAGAATAGAAGGAAAACAAACTAAATATAAGGCACTGAGGCTCATTAAATGGCTGCAGAAGAAACACCTGCTAAAAAAGAAGCTTAGATGTCCTGTTTGTCACCATAAGATGAAAATGATTTCCGTGGTGAAGAAAGACCAATATATGTGGTATGTATAATGCATGATAATGTAGTGCATGTAGTAAATATAGCAAAAATATTTCTGTTATCAATGCAAGAGGCAGCATTAACCCCTTTTCATTATTATTTTCTTCATACTTAATTTTGTGATTATCTTTTCAATTAATGCTCTTGTTTAAGGGTCCATTTCTTTACTTAACTCACTGGTATGTTCTCAGGTGCTGCAAAAGAGCAAGTCATAGGAAAGTTTGCAGAACAATTAGAACTGGCTCCCTCTTTGAGAAATCAAAAACATCTCTTTTCAGTTGGATGAAGTTCATTTACAGGTATATGTAGATTTAGACATTAATAGCAATGCACCTTTCATAATTGAACACCAATACAAGACTTGTGAAATACAATTAGGGCCTCAGTAAATAATAATTGTCTCAATTTCTATCACAGATTTTCACAAGGGCTCAGGCTCAGACAAATAGATATGATTGATGATGAAGTGGCTGGCAGCTCCAGAACACTAAGTAGCATGGCAAGACACATTCGACATGTTTGTATACGTGCAATTAAAAGACACAGAATAAACAATGGACACCGTCTTGGTGGTGACAGAGAGTTTGTGGTTATAGATGAAAGCTGTCTCCGTCATCAGCGAAAGGTTGGTAAACTCTCAGACAGGTTTGTTAGAATCAATGCAGATCTGAACGTGTCCTCTAAACATGGAAACCTTTACCATTACAAGTAAAAAAATTAGTTTTCAATGTAGTAACTATATTATTAGTGCAACAAATAAAATAAAAAATCAGTTAATAAATATATATTTACTGTAATAATTACTATAATTACTTAAATATTTTAACATTTGAGGAAGAATTAAAATATTTCAACAAAAACATACTTTTAATCCCAAAAGGAAATTAAAATACAGAAAACAGGTATTCAACCAAGATCTTGGCCATCCTGTTAGGTAGTGAAGTTAAAATCCATTTTACTTTAATAACAGGATTATGACTGAAATTTTAAGAAGCAACCATCTTTTTGAATGTTTCTTTGTAGATATTCTGTTTGATTTTATTCTTCTTGTTTTCAGTATGCACGTGGACGCTTTGGAAATGCATGGAAAAGGAAGAAATGGGTATTTGGACTGATGGGAATTAAAGACAAAAGGTGAAGGCTCGTGTTAAAACTTGTTGAAAAACGATCAAGGCGCCACCTTGTTCCTCTGATCAGACAGCATGTTAGGTTGGGTAGTGCTATTATCAGTGATGAGTGGAGAGCCTACAAGAATGTTTTGACAAACATGGGGTACAGACATTACACTGTAAATCACAGCAGTTGGTTTGTAGATCCTCAATCTGGCAGTCATACACAACATATCGAAAGGGCTTGGATGACCATCAAAGCACATGTCCGTAGACTAAGAGGAAATCGTACTGAGAAGTTGCTGGAGGAACACCTCATGGTTCTTGAGTGGTCATCTTGGCTTGGTTCGCGACACCCTGATGGACCACTGGGACGCTTATTCAAGGACATACAAAAAATATTTCCAGTTTGAACCAGTCTGGCATGAACTTTTTTTGGAGGGGGTGACTATTTGGTGTTTTAAAAAACACATTGTTACATGTGTTACTCTTACAATACATTGCCATTTTTGACTGTTCACGTATGTGTTGAGTTTCCACACAACTCAGAGATTTACCTGGTAGTTTATTTTATTGGGGTTTTTTTATGTTTTGATTTGTATAAATGTGTGTAGAGTAAATAATACAGCTGTGCTGTTTCAGTTAAGGTATAATAATTTATTATATTATAATTATTGTAATTTTCCTTTGTTTTACGCCAGTGGTGAATTTAGGGATGGGGTTTGTTTCCTTAATATAGTTTTAGCTATCTTTGAAAGGCTTGTATATAAGTTTAGCAATGCTAAATAACTGTTGGTGCTTTATACTTTTTATAGTAATGCCCAGTAACACTCAGAAATGTTTGTTGGTCATAAATAAATGTTGACATGTTTTAAACTTTACAACAAGGCTCTACATTGCCATTTTTGACAGTAGTTAAATGTTATTTCAAGCACTGATTGTAATTTAGGTCTGAGTGTTATAAATGGTGACATTATACATTTAAGACTCACTTTTATCATTTATAAATGTTTATTAGTCATTAATAAATGGTGTAATGCTTTACACTTTACAATAAGGCTCCCATTTGGCATTTATAAATGTTTATTAGTCATTAACAAATGGTTTTATGCTTTACACTTTACAACAAAGCTCCGATTGATAGTTGTGGATATTTATAATGCATTTATAAAGTACAATTTTATATGGTAAAAAATATGTTTACACATGCTGATTGTGCTTACAAGATAGTAACTTAGTCTGAAATGTTTAATATAGCAACTCTAGATGATATATATAGGTGAACACATTTGGCTCACTATTTGGCAAGAAACCGGTCAGGTTTTTCTCTTTCTCACCCTTAACTAATGCATAATAAACCATTAATAACGGTTTATAAAGCATTTACAGATTAATTAATAATATAGCTATAAACTATTTATTACCCATCTATAAGGGGAGTCTTATTGTAAAGTGGTACCAAGGAGGGGTATAAAATGTCATCCATCTCTGTTTTTTTTTAAGGTTTTATTCAACTTTATTCCAACTCATTACCTGACATTTTTCTATGTTTTGGCATGGTAGGACACCAGGGCATGGGTTTTAGTGAAGGCAAACTTTCATGAGAACAAAGGCCTGTCTATATTTGACACAAGTGCAGAAGGAAGCTCAGGTTTATTCCTCTGTACTGGTCCCATCATGGACAGCTTTCTTTTCTGCAGTTGCAGGCCAAGGGCATATGAAGTAAACAAGTTGTTACAGGTGATTGTTTTCTTTTGGAAACCTTCCGTAATGTTAGGGACAACTTGCGTGCCCTGACTGCAGGCCAGATAGTTTGCCATCGTACTCTAGCATGTTCCATGTACAGCTGTACCTGGCATCACATACTGCCCATGTTTTTATCTCATAGTTCCTCAGTTTACTTGGGATGCTCTGTTGGAATGGACAGAGTCCTCTGAAGGGGACTAGGTGCTCATACACAGTCAAATCAGTATCTGGATCTTACATCACAGCAGGAGAAACACCCACTTGTTCCATACACCTCATGGGAGCACGTTTGTGTCATGAACGACGATCTTCTATTGTGTCTTTATCATGAAATGATATCACTTTTGGGATTCTATGATTAATCCTGTGTTAGGCACGGTAGCATGAAAACTGCCCTACCAGACTCAGAATGTCATAAACTGGCCGTAGCGACTTTACTGGATAGATGCACAGCAGTAAGAATCAACATACCCACATATGCCTACAGCTGCATTCGATCCATTATTCTTCATCTGTTGTTGTCCCTCCTTGTTTGTCATTGAGTTGGCTGTAGAGCAGGTCATCTACTAATTGGATGGTTGTTGGTTCAATCTCTGTGTGCTCTGGTCTGGAGTTCTTACCAAGGTGTTCATGGGCAAGTTACTGAACTCCAACTTGGTCTCTGATGCATCCATTGGCATGTGAAAGTTAAAAAGCATAATACAAGCATAATACATGGTGTATAATGCTTTCAGTGCTCAAGTAGACAATCAATCGAAGGAGTATGGGACCTGGCATATGTGCTTGGACCGTGGTAGATTGTCTTTCTCTGTGACGCATGAGAGAGTCATGCATCGTCTGTCACTCGGAAGGATAGAAGACCAGATCAATGTTTCCTCACATTACTGCAAATATTTGTATGTCTCAGCTGACTCCTCTTTCTTGCTTGATTCTTTGTCTTCATCATAATTGAAATGGAAGATGTGTAGTCCTCTGACACATCTTCTATTTCAGTTTCACATTCTGAAAATTCAAGAAACTTCAAGAAGCCCAGTCACTTTCTTTCCAAGCTCCTTAGACTACCATGTCCTGGATGCCTGAGAACCTACTTGAACATAGTTCACATTCACACACACAAAATTGGCCTATGATCTTACTTACAGCAGAGTCACCAACGAGAGCTCTATCCTCCTTACATATTGGTGGTGAAACCAAACACTCAACGCCCTCAGCGGGGGAGAAAAAACCTCCTTTTGGTGGAGAAACCATCCTTAAAAACTAAGCGTCCGTAATGGCGAAGAACCCTCCTTAAAAAACTGGGGAGAAACCAGACCTCCTTAAAAACTGGCGGAGAAACCAGACCTCCTTAAAAACTT
Organism: Oreochromis niloticus; assembly: GCF_001858045.2. NCBI lineage: Eukaryota > Metazoa > Chordata > Actinopteri > Cichliformes > Cichlidae > Oreochromis > Oreochromis niloticus. The sequence goes on along the minus strand of NC_031985.2, from coordinate 28,161,495 downwards.
ACAGAGAAACCAGACCTCCTTGAAAACTGGTGGAGAAAACAAGAGGACCTTGAAAAACTGGTGGAGAAACCAGGTAGCTTGCGTCTGCATGCACAGGTAGCGCGCTCCCTTACCTGCGTTTAACTGCATGGTCAAGGTGACGAATAAGGCCCTCTCTCTTTACTTACTGTTGTGCTGCTTCTCGTTCACGGGGAAAGTCTCTGGATCCCGTCAATCGCCATCCAACCCGAGGGGAGGTCAGACGCTAACTCACCGGCCTGGCCACAAATTAAGTCTATCATCAGGCGTCCCGGATGTCCTGGCTGCTAGCAGACTGCGGCGTCGAGGTCTCTCCCTCCTCGGTGGACGCAATGTGTTGGGCTCCGGCTCGGAAGGACCAAATAAATGTTGGCTCTGCGCTTCCACAGGCTCAGCTGGTTTAGACTTATTCCCGTTAACGAACCAAGTTGAACAGCAATCGATCAATTTTACTTGCTAGCAAGGGGAGCCGGACGGCAGCAATCCTCTGCCCTCGGTGTCAAACGAGTCCAAACAACCAGCTTCCCCTGCAGCCTTTTATTCCCGTGACACACAGTTTACACAAACACCCATTGTAAACCCCCATCTATTGTGTCAGCCACTGTATGTGTGTGTGTGCATGTGCGAGAATGTGTGTGTGTGTAGGTGCACGTGAGTATGTGTGTTTGTGTTTGGGGATGCGTTTGTGTGACCTCCTGCTCACCAAAAGGGTTATAAAGGCAGGAAGTTTACTAAACAAGAAAACAGAACCCTCACATAGGATGTGTCCCTATAATAAAACACTATAGCCTCCCCCACCATTCAACAGGCTGGGGAGGGGGTCAGAAACCAAGGAATGTCTTTGATCACATAGTTTGAACCAAGACTTACAAATTTAAGTACAATAATGGCAACATTTAACAATTTGACTCCAACAAGGTCTATTATGAAACCCTAGCTGCTCTTGTTCGCAAGCTGTACAAAGTCACATGATGATGTGTTTTTGAATAATTTAATAAAGTCTTTTCACCAGCTAACACCAGCACATCATCTGATGGATCACCAGACAAGTCTGAGGCTGATATTCGACTATGAATCAATGTGTCAGGTGACACTTGACCGATACCATACTGATATCCATTTTCTGACCTGCAGTACTATAAGTATTCAAGTGTCAAAATTACTTTCAGCAACCTGAGGTGACCTCTAGATAAATCATTACACAATCATACCAAAGTGTCTACGTGGCACTAACAGATCTGACCTATTATTTGTGCCGGCAGAAATAGAGCCAAGAACCAATGATTTGGGCTGTGCAGGTATAAAGTTTGAGTTTATTGATATAATGGCTTAGTTTTATTGCCTCTGAAGACTGTAATGAAAATTAAAATGACCGTAAACTTTTGTTTTTTAGGCGCAACACCAGCTTTTTGATTATGTCTGTGTTTATGAAGTTATGATGTATAACGCCTGAGTGCTCTGCAGCTGTGTTTGTTTCTCTGTATATGAATTTATGTTCCTGGAAATCAGTGACAATAGGCAATAATTTGTTTCTTTATACAAGGTTACTACATTTTTTGAAGGTCAAACCTTGTCTGTCGATTGTTTAAGGATGAGGCTGGGTCAGCAAATATTTCATTTATTTATTTATCCATCTGATACGTGCTCCACTGGTCTATAAAAACAAGGAGCATGAGACAAGGAGTGCAGAAGCAAGGTGTCTAGACACAGGTAAGCCTTCACATCTAGCTTTGAACATTTTTCATTTCTTTAAATCGATCTTGTTCTCAGATTACTACTGAATCTGCATTTTTACAGCATTTTTGCTACCACACCGCATTCCAAATTATTATGCAAATTGTTTTTAAGTGTCATAAAGATTAAATAAGTTGTTTGTCAATTAAACCCGTGGATGGAATTGTGTCTTTGGATCACTGAAATCAGTCCATAATATTAAGAGATTTGTGGCTGAGTCAGAGCACACATGGGTTCGTGCAGATAAAGGCACAATGATGAAGGTTTCTGCCAGACAAATACATCAGATTAAGAGAGCAGCTGCTAAAAGGCCATTACAAAGCAACAGATATTTGAAGCTGCTGGTGCCTCTGGAGCCCTGCGAACATCAAGGTGTAGGATCCTCCAGAGACTTGCAGTTGTGCATAAACATTATATTTGGCCACCCCTAACCAATGCTCACAAGCAGAAACAGCTGCAGTGGGCCCAGAACTACATGAAGACTAATTTTCAAACAGTCTCGTTCACTGATGAGTGCATTGCAACCCTGGATGGTCCAGATGGATGCAGTGGTGGATGGTTGGTGGACAGCCACCATATCCCAGCAAGGCTGCGTTGTCAGCAAGAAGGTGGTGGTGTCATGTTTTGAGCTGGAATCACAGGGAGAGACCTGGTCAGGCCCTTTAGGCTCCATGAAGGTGTGAAAATGACCTCTGCAAAGTATGTGGAGTTTCTGACTGACCACTCTCTTCCATGGTAGAAAGAGAAGAACTGTGCCTTCTGCAACAAAACCATCTTCATGCAAGACAATGCACCATCTTATGCTACAAGGAACACCTCTGCATCATTGGCTGCTATCGGCATAAAAGGAGAGAAACTCATGGTGTGGCCCCCATTTTTCCCTGACCTCAATCCTATTGTGAACCTTTGGAGAATCCTCAAACAAAAAAATATGAGGGTGGGAAACAGTTCACATCCAAACAGCAGCTCTGGGGAGGCTATTCTGACCTCCTGCAAAGACCTTCAAGTAGAAACTTTCCAAAAACTCACAAGTTCCATGGATGCAAGAATTGTAAAACTGCTATCAAATAAGGGGTCCTATGTTAATATGTAACTTGATCTGTTAAGATGTTTTTTGATTGAAATAGCTGTTGATTTCAGTAAAATTGATCTACTAATGCTGCAAATTCAACAAATGACCATTTTCAATTCTCTACAACCTATAAAACGTTTTGAAACTCTGTGTGTGTAATAATTTGGAACAGTGCATTTTAAGGTTTTTATTTTTGAAAAACATACTGTTTTCATTGGCAGTTTTGTTGAGTAACATTTGAATTATACTCTAATGGTTGATGACTCGAAAATTATGCTGACAGTGGTCTGAGGGGATATAGACGTCATTATCTACTTAATCACTTTCTATATAATAAAATAAATGTTTAAAAAACAAATAAAATAATAAAATTTAAAAACAATAAAAATACTAAGCTAGCTGTTTTTCCTCTCCACAGCCTTCTATGAAGTCATGGCCTCCAGACTTTGTCTCCTCCTGCTGATCTTGTGCGGTCCGAATGTCGCCCAGTGTGGCCTGAGGGTGTACAATGTGTATGCCAGAGGTATTCGCCCTGACCCGGGCAATAATAATGGAGATGGATACGTCAGGATGTCCTGTGGCCGTGTATCCACGACAACACATGTTGTCTTCAACACCCCAAACCCAAAATGGCATGAAGAGTTACACTATTATGGAGCTTCACCAGGTAACCGCCTGGAGCTTAGAGTTTATGACAAAGATGTGATCTTTGACGACCTGCTGGGAATCTGTGCTACAAATATACGCAGGGGAACTCGTCAGAATACCTGCCGTCTCTCAAAAGGTGGATATCTCTATTTCACCTACACCCTCAGCTAAGAAAGTCATTGTGCTTTTTCTGATGTCTCCATCTATCAAATTGGAGAAGGGTTCCTTTGCCTTTGTGTACTATTGGCCGTTTTACTCAGCTTCTAACTGTCAGTACAACAATGAAATAAACTTTACTGCAGCAACCATATGTTCTTGTTCTTTCATTAACATTAATCACACAGATAATCCACAAACCAATGAGCAGCAGACAATGACTATATGAATGATCATTTTTCATTCTTCTACTAAGTACAAGTTTTATTAAAAAATGTATTTTTAGGGATAGAGCAGAGGAGAGCAGGCAGGAAAACAGAAAGAGAACAGCGGGAATGACACGAAGGAGATGCTCCAGGGCGGAGCTGAACTTTGGCCTCTGAAGCTTTTTTGGCAGCTCACACAACCCTAAATTTCATCATAGCACCAGTAAAAATAAATATGATAATGGTAGTAATAGGAACTTATTTTAGTATTACTGTTGGGTACATAACTTGGACTGGGAGGACTGTAAGGTGCTAGTTCAGATTTGCAGCTACCACTCCACGGAGTGTTGGCCAGAACACTGCTCAGGGCCCGGATGAATGTTCAGAAGGGAGACAATGAAGACACCGAGGATAGTGCAGACTCTTGTATTGACTTCATACAGGTGGGAGTAACAGTGGTATTGTCATAGGAGCAGGTATGCATACAGGGTTAGGTGCATGGGGTGTGTGTGTGTGTGTGTGTGTGTGTGTGTGTGTGTGTGTGTGTGTGTGGTCTCTAGAAGGAACAGAATAAAAATACTACATTACTAAGGTGTTCACATCAATAACTCAAGAGTACATCAACATAAACACAGGTGGGAAATAAACTAACATCCCCTTCAACACTATAGGTCAGGGGTCTGCAACCTTTAACACCCAAAGAGCCACTTGGACCCGGTTTCCACGCAAAAAAAAAACACTGGGAGCCGCAAATACTTTTTGAAATCTAAAATGAAGATAACACTGTATATATTGTTTTTTACCTTTGTGCTTTGTGCGAACATCTAAAGTAAGTAAGTAAAGTTTATTTATTAAGCGCTTTTCACAGACAGGCAGTCACAAAGCGCTGTACACAAATATTAAAATAAACAATACAATCAATAGACATTATACACAATGTAAAAGATCAAATGTAAATAATGTAAAGAATATAAAATACGTAGATCAACAAAAGGCTTGTTTGAACATAGAGCTGGGCGATAGAACGATAACGATATGTATTGCGAAATAACTTTTTCTCGATAGAAAAATTAAACTATTGCGATAGGCCTCATCTCTCTTGTCCTCTTAAAAAAAAAAAAGAACAGCCAATCCAAATTAAGTAGCGCAGAGCCGAACCAATCACAGCCGCAGCATCACGTCACGTGACTTGTTACATACAGCACAAGCGCCAAGGCGCACATGTGTATTTGTTTTTGCAGCCGTGCAGCCCGGGTAATGAAGGAAATGAGTTTGCCGACTAGAGAAAAATCAACCGAGAGCGTGAGCGAAGGTTACCAAAGAAAAAACAGATGATGGTTCCAATGCCGGAGAGCTTATCGAACGGAAGGGCCACAGAAGTTCCGTAGTGTGAAGGTATTTCGGCTATTTCAAGTCTGACAAAAAACAGAGTAGCGCGCACTGTAAATTGTGCCGAAAGCGAGTCTGGAAATACAATAAAGCGGTGCATGCTCAATCTCTGACTGAAAGCGCTAATTCGTCATTCGGCTTTTGTCAGACTAAAGTAACTGTTAAAACTGTTTGAAAAGCTAAGCTATACAACAAGGAGAGATTGAGAATTTCCTTTTAGTTCTCAGTTTATTTGATATTGACAAAAGTTAGTCAATTTTGTCTGTTCTTCTGTAAAACAAACTAAGATTTATTTTTAGAATTAATATTTTGTTTCTAAGTGGAATTGACAATTTAGTGGTCTGTTTTGTTTGTTCTATTTTGAAACTTAAACGCTTTAGCGGCTGCCTTTTGTGTAGTTTGCAATATTTGCCTTTATTTATCTGAAACTGAAGTCTAATGTTCCTTAAGTACATCTGCCCTGTTGAACTTATTATGGGAAATAAATATTTTAATTAAAACAAGCTGCTAATTATTTCACATTTTACTTGTGAGCAACGGCCCATTTAAATCTTACAAATATAGTTATTTGGCTTATATCATGAAATATATCGTTATCGCCTGAAATGAAAAAAACATATCGTGATATGAAAAAATCTTATATCGCCCAGCTCTATTTGAACAGAAAGATTTTTAACTGCTTTTTAAAAGAATCCACAGAGCAACTAAGGTGTGTTGCTTATGAAATCCATGAAGTACTACAGAGAAAATTACATTTTATTTATGTAATTAACACATTTTGAACTCTTAAAGAAATATAACAAAAGGAAAGACACCCAGCTGAACTAAAATGATCCATGTAGCAAACAAAAACTGTTGTCAGCCGCCACCCTTTTCAGGTCAAGGCTTTTGGAGCCTTGACCTGACTTTTAAAAAGTAATTGGAAAAAAAAGCACTATGCTGCTGAAAAAAAAACAGATATTTGCAAAATTCTGCCTAAATATCTATTTTACCTTGTTAATGTGTGTGGCAGGGCGTGGTCTGCAGTGCCGCTGCAGGGGAGTCGGACGCACCTGAGCGGCACCCGCAATCGTGCCTCGCTGCCTTAAAGCCTGTGCTCTCTCTGCTGTTGTGTTGTCGGGCTGTGAGCTGAAAAGCTACAGCCGGCTGTATGCGTACAGCAACCGTGTGTGAAAAGTGGTCAATAAAGAGATGCTGAAAAGCATGTTCATGCAAACATCGTCGGGGTCTGCCGTGGTATGTTTACAATGAGACTTCTGGTCCCAAACCTCGGCGCACAGCGTCTGCAAATCGGGGCTTTCATCTTTACGCAGGACTGTAAGCTGTCATCTGTGAGGCGGGAGCGGTGTTTGTTTTTAACATAGTTCACGGTGGAGAACAGCTGCCGACGTAATGTGGATCCGAAGATCCATAATTGGCCTACCTGGGGTTGAAAGTCTCGATAAATGCACACCGTTTCAGCGGGTACACCGGCTTCCGCGAGTGTGACGCTTATTTTGAGCGATGAAAAAAATAATAAGATATAATTTTATTTTTATATTTCAAAATCACAATAATCTAACAATTTAGAACTACAAGTTAAAAAAAGAACTAAACACAAATAAAATGCACTTCAGCGAAATACTTCTTCTATTTTCCCAAACCACCCGCAGCTGCAAAATAAGGACTAAAGAGCCGCATGCGGCTCCGGAGCCGCGGGTTGCCGACCCCTGACTTATACTTACAGATCACAAACTTACGTTGCTCATTAACGCACACTTCTCAAGGAATGACCAATTCTCTGCCGGTAATCTGGAGCAGAAAAGCTCAGGTGCCTTGCCCACGTTTTTCCCTGCCCGTAGTCTCTCTCATACATAGCGGTGGGGTGACCTCTACTGGCCACTCTAAAAAACTACTGGTGAAACTAACAACTGAACAGCGATAAACCGTAACTACGGGGCCTTTTGTACAATTATTTTCTGACATTGTCTTCTCATGTTATATTTGGCTAACTCATCTACACTCAAAAAAGTGAAACTGGATGGTTGTTACATTTACGAGAGTCTAACTTTTAATTTTAAGAAAATAGTTTGATGTTTCTATGGTGAACGTAATTAAATCATGTACGATCTGCATGAAATTCAACAACTTAACACTTGTTAAATTTATTCTTGTTGAGATTAAGTGATATAATGGTAGTATCCCCAAAAGTTGAATCTGTTCATCTGGACGTAGCGTTTTCAGAGGGAGAAACGTTTCGTCACTCATCCAAGTGATTTCTTGAGTCTCAGCTGACTGCAGGTTTCCCCAACCTTATAAACAGGGAAGGAACATGACCGTTGATCAGTCGTCTTTGATTAATGGTCATGAGAATTTACATATTAATGATCACGGAACTGACCTCCGTGATCATTAATTTCAGTCATTATGCAAATGTACTGTTTATAAGGTTGGGGAAACCTGCAGTCAGCTGAGACTGAGGCCATCTCCACACTAATACGTTTTCGTTTGAAAACGCATCTTTTTCTCTCCATTTCGGCCTTCCGTCCACACTGAGACGGCATTTTCAGTCAAGGAAAATGCAGCGTTTTGAAAACGCTCTCCAAAGCGGATACATTTGAAAACGCCGTTTTCACATTGCAGTGTGGACAGCGAACCCGGAGCCCTTTCGAACACGTTGACACATTTTAGTCATGTGATGCAGTCATGTGACCAACTAAACTAAGATAGTGGAGGGCATTATACAACAGTTGTTTTGTTTGCACTCAATTTTACAGCCCTATTAAAGATTAATATCCGTCTGTACATGCTCCAGATAGCTTTTCTTCAAATTCTTTAATTCTCACTCGCTTTTGCAACTTTGTACTTTTGTGTTACTTGCAGCAGCAACTCCACCTCACTGTTAGTCCATTTAAAAAAACTTGGCTTTTCCTTGACATTTTGCTGCGACGTTTCAAAGAGCTGGAAAGTAAATGCATGCGCAGTACTGCAACGTAAGCGTTTTTGGCCGTTTCAGTGTGGACACACAACTCTTTGAAAACAACTGAAAGCGATAGTGTGGACGCGGAGTGTGTCAGACGAAAACGCTGTTTTCAAATTTATCCAGGCCAGTGTAAACATAGCCTGAAGAAGTGACTTCACAAAACGTTTCTCCCACTGAAAACGCTACGTCCAGATGAACAGAATCAACCTTTGGGATTTACTTACCAGGATGATTGAGCATGCATCAAAAAGAGTGGTAGCAGTTGCCTGGACTCGTGATATCACAAGAGATTTCAAACCACAGGAAAATGGATTTGCTTAGAGTAAACGACACATTTACATTGATCACATGTCCAGAAGGCAAACGCACAGTGGAGGCCAAGTGGGTTCATACAATTAAAGAAAACTCAGAGGGGACTAAAACACATAAGGCTAGATATGTTGCAAAAGGCTACAGCCGAGTGGCAGGAACAGACTATAAGGAGACTTTTTGCCACTGTGAATATGACGTCAGTCCGGAGCTTAATGCAACTGACTGCCCAGTATGACTTGGAGCTCCACCTGATGTTAAAACAGCTTATCTGCATGCTCCAATAGACTGCAAGGTTATGTGGTACATAACCACGATACTGGATTGAAATGTCTGACTGCAAGGGTAGATCAGCTCCATGTGAACAAAAGCCAGACTTTGATGGTGATGGAGAATCTGCTGATTCAAAGAAATATCGTGAGATTGTCAGCAAACTATCACAATACCTATCTGACCCAAAAGAACAACACTGGATAACAGCTAAATATGTGTTGAGGTGCTTAAAGGGAATTATGAAACATGGATTGTGTTACAAGAAAAGGCAAGAAAAAGCAAGCAACTTTGACCTATGTGATGTATGAGTGTGGACGTGTCTAATAAAGTGGCGTCTTTTTCAGTGTTTCACCAACAACAGAGTCCACGTGTTATTATTCCTCCGTGAAATGTGTTTATTAGACCAGTATTCCTTCCTGCACTGACTGCACCGACACGTACAATCTGCAGTAAATTGTGAATCACAGACTTTAATTAACATTTGTGTGATTCATTTAAATATTCTTCTCCCAAAGGTGAAATGCTTACAAATACATACGCCGTAAGGCCAGCCGCAACAACACAACTTTCAGTCACACAACTGACTCTGTGCCTCTTTTACAAAAGCTGCAGATTTTAAGGGTCAAAAGAAGGCTTTCTACTAAAACTGACCCTAAAGCACACGTTTATGTGCTGTGTTCAAGATCAGCGTCACAGACACAAATTTTCCAGCAGGTGGAAGCAAAGTGGCAAAAATGTAAGGAACTCACCCCCAGTCAGTCTACTGGGATGTCAACCATTACATTGTGAGCCACATGCACTCATAAAAACTGCCCTTTCTGTCAGTGTGAAGAGGTTTCATTGCACATTTAATCCCTGTCATATCTCAGTACAAGAAAAAGAAGCACAATTTCAACAGGACCTCTCAGTTTTACTACATGATAAACAAATGCTGCTGTAGTAAATGAAAGAAACCTGTCAGTGCGACTCTTTGGGCTTAAACTGAAAGAAATAAATGTGTAAAATCACAGAAAAAGTTCCACTGGAACCATTGTAAAAACGGAAAAAAAGAAGAAAAAAACAGTTTCTCAAGTATGCAGTGAAAAAATGGGAACTTTGCTCTCATTTACCTGCTCATCTGTTACTTTATTACTTTGGTGTAGTATGAATGACCATGAGGGAGGTTTATATCAGGAAGAAACAAAACAAACACAGTCAAAAGTCCAAAATGTATCTCTTCCTTCATATTTTGTCCAGTGAACCAGATTGGAGTCATTGGCAGGCCGATTTTGGCCCCCGGGCCTTATGTTTTGACACTCCTGGTCAAGAATACATTGCTCTGTACTACTACATTAAGCAGATTTTGAACAGTGGCTAACAACTTTAGATGGCAGGCGCTTTTACAGTCACATGTTCGTAAAGTCTGTAGCAGTGTTAAAAGGCAGTGAGAGAGCGTTTTACTCCAGAATGATTGAACCTCTCCAGACGACCAGGAAATCAGAAAAATAAATAAATGTAAAAACAGCAAATCATGACTCATACATTCTTTATTCCTGTTAACAGTCCTGGAGAATGTATCCATAGATAATCATTCTAACATTTTAAAGATATGTAGAATCTTTAGATCGTCCCACAACTGCTCATTCAATCCATTAGCTGTGTTCACTCCCACTCACTCACTGACTCTCTGCCTCTAACTGATGGCTGCATTTTACAGATGCTGGCTTCAGAAACGCTGCTCCAGAGAAGATATATGGTCTTGTAGAGCAGGAAGTAATGGCTGAAATATCTCTAGAGTGATTAAAGAGATAATGGCTAATGATTTGAGATAATGCTTTTCTGCTGGAGATAAGAAATACAGAGGTGTGTTCAAGGCCCTTTTGGAAATGAACCTGTTAACATCAGTTAGGTGTTGGCGAGCCCTGCAAGGGCTTTGATCTTGTTAATGTGCAACTCTTTTTATAGACTTTTTGCCACCCAAATCGAACTTTTATCAGAAAATTCTGCAATTCCAAAATGTATGACACTTCATTTGAAAGGTAAAGCTTTCTGGAAATAAACCTGTTTAGCATGTAGCTTAGAACCTAACCCCGGATTGGTCCCCCATGACTTGACAAGTGTTAACAGGTGGTACAAGTGTTGAAGATTTATCATTTGAAGACCTTCTTAAATGAACTTGTACATGAAAAGAACTCACAAGGCAAAGGGCTGGCAATGACCTTGTGACCTCCAGTTTCCTGTGTCTGTCCTTGTCTATTTTTTCCAGAGGGACAGAGAAGCAAAAGTGCCACTGGAGTGGTGCAGCACACACACACTCCCACCCAGGGAGAGACACACACCCGTTATAATTTCCATTCTAAACATAGATAAACTCTGAGGTTCTTAGAGCACAGTTATACAGAGTAAGCTGTATGACGTCTATTATGAAACCCTACCTCTTCTTGTTCACATGCTGTACAGAGTCACACGATGATGTGTTTCTGAATAATTTAATAAAGTCTTTTCCCCGGCTAACACCAGCACATCATCTGATGGATCACCAGACACGTCTGAGGCTGATATTCGCCTATGAATCAATGTGTCAGGTGACACTGACCGATACCATACTGATATCCATTTTCTGACCTGCAGTACTATAAGTATTCAAGAGTCAAAGTGACTTTCAGCAACCTGAGGTGACCTCTAGATAAATCATTACACAATCATATTAAATTGTCTACGTGGCACTAAGAGATCTGACCTATTATTTGTGCCGGCAGAAATAGAGCCAAGAACCAATGATTTGGCCTGTGCAGGTATAAAGTTTGAGTTTATTGATACAGTGGCTTAGTTTTATTGCCTCTGAAGACTGTAATGAAAATTAAAGTGACCGTAAACTTTTGTTTTTTAGGCGCAACACCTGAATTTCTATTCTTGTGCCCATGCAGCTGGACCTTGGCCTGTAGCTTTTTGATTATGTCTGTGTTTATGAAGTTATGATGTATAACGCCTGAGTCCTCTCCAGCAGTGTTTGTTTCTCTGTATATGAATTTATGATATGTTCCTGTAAATCAGTGTCAGAACTACAGATTAAACCAAGCACAAACACTACAGTAAGCCTGCAGTTACAATTCTAATAGCTGTTAGCTGAAATTTGAAATCACTTGTTTTTTCACAGGTGTTTAATGTCTAATCTTAGCTGTGTGTTTATGTATTTAGCTACAAACAGAAGCTACTTAGCTTAGCTTAGCGCTAATACCAAGACCTAGGGGAAACAGCTAGCCTAGCTTTTGCTACTAGCCAGTAACAACAATATGAGGACATAACGGTGAATATGAGTTCAATGCTCAAATTAAACCATGAGCATGAAGTCCTGTATTATGCCCAAATTCAAATTCTCCTATTAATTATGTACTTTTCCCCCTGTCCTATTAATGACTTATTTCTGTGTGTTTGTTTATTCTTTGCAGTTGACTTTCTAATTCAATAAAATCATAGCCTCAGTCATTATTAACACATTCTACATATGAATGTGTACAAACTTGTACAAATGTCGAGAGCTAGTGCTTATTTCTTTATATTTTGCAAGGAAAACAGCAAATAGATGCACCGATTTTCTGAAATGTATCATTCCACTGTGCATTTTTCTATCCAGGTCTGCTTTTACTGCATTGGCAGTATTTGGGGTCATTATCATACTGAAAATGAAGCAGCTGCTAATCAAACGCTTTCCACTTTCTTTGTATTCCATGGTGGATCAAAATCTGATGGTACTTTTCTGCATTTATAATCCCATCAATTTTGACAAGATCTCTATCACCACTGGCTGAAATATGGCCTAAAACCACAATAGAGCCTCCGCTGTGTTTTATAGATGGCTGTAGGTTCACTGTTGTACCTCTCCCTGACCTCCTCTGTGCGTACTGATTTGAAGCAAAAATGTGAATTTGAACTTTCAGACACTGTTCACCCGCTGTCGGTAGTATTTTAGGCCTCCCATCTTTTCTTTGAACCTCAACTTGTCCAGTTTTGTCAAATATTTTAAGAGCAGACAGCACGCAATGCTGCGATATACCAAGTAACATGCTGATTATGTTTTTATCAGTGGTATATAAAAAGTTATTTACAAATCATTTGATTAATAAATCAGCTAGCTATGCAGTGTTATTCCACTTGTACTAAATACCTTATGTTTTCCCACCATATTTGTGCTGCTGCTGTTGTCACTTTTTATTTTTGAGCTGGCTTTGGCTCCTTTTTGTGGTGTGCAGGTCAGTTTGCTGTTGCTTTTGTCTTCTTGGCTTTCTCACAGTTCTCCTCTTTGCATTCTTTCCCCTCAGAGGTCCCTGGAAATCCCTGGAGTTTCCCTGCTATCTCATATATTCATCAAAATACAGCACTGTGTGCAGACACATCACTGCTGACATTAAAAACACAACCTGTGTTACAGATATCTCCCGATGTGTGTTTTTATTATCGCTCTATGGTCTTTTATAGTATTTTGATCCCGTCGACCTTCCTTGAGAACTGTGTGGATCTCGCTGCGCAGAAAACTTACTGTAGATGATGCAAACTCTCCCGCTGATGGATGAGAACCTGATCATTCCTGAACTCACTCAGTTTGGATTGCAATATTTTGTGTATCAGTACAGTATGTGAGAGTTCAACAGGGACAGTTGAACGCTCCTTCCCCAGCTTATAGTCCCTCTTTTTCAGGTCAGTTAAAAGGCTTTAAGAAGTACAAATTCAGCATATTAGCATGCCATTATATGATCAGTGTGTGATTATACCAGTGAAGCTTTATGTAGTTCTTCCTAACACAATCGCCTCACATTAGCCAGTCTGCGGCTTATAAAATTCCCAGCTCAGAAACAAATGCAAGTCCCATTTAGCTGAGTTTCAAAGAATTCCTATCTGACCATTTCCAAAAAACAGATCCATTCAGTGTGTTTTCAGAAACAGAAATTCAGTTTTCACCATGTGGCTGATGATGAAATGCCTTTTTTTCCTTTATAAAATCCATTTTCAATGCATATAAAAATCTGTTACAATCTAGGGCAACTTTCCAGGCTTTCTGTGAATGAGGGCACTCAGACCAAAGCATTTACACACCAAGGCCAAGGTCTACCAAACCCTGCTCAAGTGCTGGAACTCACATAAATTACTGCAGCTAAACTGGCCATTGTTCAGTCAGTCTGCATAGGCCTGCATCTCATTGTATGAGGGACTTTCTAGTATAGTTTTGCTTGCTGTGAAGGAGCTGTTATCACTACAGCAACACCTGACTGTTCCCCGAATAAAAAACTGAATCAAACAGGTGCTTTATTTAATTGCTGACGGGCTGTGTGGCATTGAACATAAATGTAAATCAGCACAGTTTGACAAGACTATTAATTTAGTCTTCTCCTCGGGGCTTTCCCAGTGGTATCGTGGCAATAAACTGCATAACTGTGGCCCGTATGTGTTTACAAAGGCTAAACCGACAGGTATGCACTGTCAGGTAGAGTAGGAAGGACAGCTTTGTAATAAAACTGCACATCTGTGAATTTACATCAAATTTATTTTGCTGCCAGCGTCTGTAGGCATTTAGGCAAATGAGCTTTTGATCACAAATCTTTTCAGAGTCATTCACGCAAAGCCAGCTTCAGCTTTTCGGCATTAACTAAGACCAAGTGTGGCTGTAGACGGGCAGGATAGTCGTCCAAACACATTCAGTTAGTGGGGTTAGGTTAACTGATTATTCTGAATTGCCCATAGGTGTGAACATGAGTGTAAATAGTTGTATGTCTCTCAATGTTGGCCATGTTACAGACTGGAAACCTGTCCAGGGCGTACTCTGCCTCTCACCCTGTGGCAGCTGAACTCCACCCCCACCCCAACACTAAAAGCAAAAGAGATGGATGGATGGATGGATGGACGGATGGACGGATGGATGGACGGATGGACGGATGGACGGATGGATGGACGGATGGACGGATGGATGGACGGATGGATGGATGGATGTGTCTGTAGACTTAGGCTTATGCGAAACCAGGAATATTGGATAATATCAGAAACAGAGTTCACAAATTAAATGTCTGGATAATTTTTAACTTGGATTTACATTTAAAAGACAACACTTCCTCTTAGCCATCCTGAGTATGCCAGCAAGGAAGTGTGCCACATCATTAACTGTCCCCTGTCACGCAATCTTTGTTGCCAAACATCCAGTGGTTAAGTAAAATGGCATGAGTCAAGAATTTTTCAACATCATTACTGTCACAGAGGCTTGCACAAAGGAAGATAATTCAAGGTTTACTTAATGACCAGAAATGTAACAATGCCACATGTGTTTAACCAAAGCATGCTTTTCTGCTGGGAGTTAATGGAGTTCTGTTTGTGGACAGAAGCGGTTCAAGTACCCTGTACTTCACAACTTCTTCTGCAGAACCTGCAGCAGAAGTAGAGAGGTCTTTCAACCATACCAAATAAACAAACAGGACACAAATTAAGACGCTTTTTGTCTAAATAAACACTGGGTTTTCTGATTACCTAGACATGGCCATTGATATCATCAAGGCTTGTTTGCACATGTTGTTACAAGATTTGCATCTCTGAACCCAAAGGCAGCGCATCAGGACAGGAGTGCATCCAGGGGCATGCATCATAGATTTGTCCCTGAGGGTCACTCTGTTAATGCTGGGCTCTGCTGTAACATCATAAGGCATCCAAGGCAGAGCATTCAGTGCAAAAGACCTGACATCAGTCATGTGCCATTGTGGAAACTGTGCACCAATGTTTGCACCAATGTTTCCCAGCTCAGAGTTTGTTTACCATAATAACATAATCGTTGTCCCCAGCGGACCTACATACCAGATTTATCTCACTACAGCTTTGTTTCCTTCCCATCCACCCATCTATCAATCCATCTGTCCTGTTTCTTCCGCTTATTCCAATCCAGGGTTACAGGGGGCGAGATCAGGTAGCTGTCACTGTTGCAATGCAGTGAAGGAGATCCAGAAATGACCTTTAAGGGGAGACTGGCCAGATATAGATGAGGACGCTTATCTGCTCTGGGCAACTTTTGTAACCGTGCACATACACGACGCAAGATCGTTCAAACCTGTTTTTGGTGGCAAGACGTGGAGATGGGCAGGTAAATGCACTGCCAACGTAAACACAGTGACATCACCAAACTGGGTTAAATGTCATGTTGTTATTAAAGGCCAGTCTTCCCTGATAACAGCAAGTAAAGTTCAATGTTCTGTCGCTCTGAGCCACAGCATCAAGACAAATGGACTTTGACATGGTCACCTCAGTGTCTTTGCATACATGGATTGTGTCTGCATTAGAAGTCGGGGTCACTACAGAGACATTAGCTCACTTGTCTGTGAACTTTACTGTATGTATTGATTTCTTAAAATGAGGTAAATGCAATGCATGACATACCAAACAAACAAAAAACAGGACAAAAATTAAGATTCAGATTACCCAGACATGACCAGTGATATAACTAAGGCCTGTGCAGTCTTGCATAGGGTTAGGGTTAGGCCTACTTTACTGGCAAACAACACAATAAGTACATAATACAACAAGTACACCCCATGATTCAGTACCTTGTCAAGACAACTTTAGAAGTAATAACTTGAAGTAATTATTTTTGTATGACTGTATCCGTCTTTCACGTCATTGTGGAGGAATTTGGTCGACTCAGTGACTACAAGGTGCCCGGTAACCATGGTTGCAAAACAAGCGGAAATCATCACCCCTCCACTATGGTGTTTGACAGTTAGTATGAAGTGTTTGTCCTGATAGTCATTGTGTGGTTTCAGAGAAAAGAGGCTTTTCTCCTGACAACCCATCAAATAAACCATCCTGTCTAATTGTGCTGTCATTTTTTTCCAGTTTCTCTGAGCATTGTGTAATGTCACCTTAGGGTGATTTTGCTGGAATCTCCAGTCAGAAGATTAGCAGATGTCTTGAATGTTTTCCACTTGTGAATAATCGTTCTCACTGTACAATGATGGATGCCAAACTGTTTGAAAACGGCTTTATGACTCTTTCCAAGACTGATGAGCAACAAAACTGGATTCTTTAAGGTCGTTGCTGATGTCTTCCCTTGCTGGCAGTGCGTTAACAGAAAACTTCTGCTTTTATACATACAAGTCCATTTGATTAGCAGTGCTTGGCAGCTATTTACTCTTTTAATTCCTACCAAAGCAGTAACAGAGTGCTCAGTCTTTCAAACACTGATTTTGCATTTTGGTCTAATTTTTGTTAAATAAATAAGGAAACAGCATAATATGTCTTATGTTGTTGTTCATCTAAAGTTGTATTTAACAGATTTTAAGACCAAATTATTTTTATGAAGTCCTGGCACGTAAGGTCTGTCTGTACTATCCAAGTTCAGACATCTTAACATTGATCAAATGAGCCAATTTAATCTGCAATGAGTTTTGTATCAAAATAACAAAGCAGAGTAAACACAGAAATGTTCAGGTGTAGGTGGTAGCTTTTGATGCAAGTCACTACAGGCAAAGTATGTAATACATTTTCTCTACTACGCATATGCCTTTGAGCCTTTGAGGATTACTGATCGCAATCATAAAAATATGCTTACTGAGAAATACTAACAGTAATGTCCTTTGGCCCAAAACACTGACAACCGATTCAAAATTATTTGAAAGGGAACGACCTCTTCCTGTTAAATCTGTGGTATTTTAACCCCCCCTGCATTGGAGAGATGTACCAAACATTTGGACACAGAGCACATGACACCTACCCTTTCCCCTGCTACTCCCCTCACGTGGTTCGATGCCCAGCTCTGCCTGTGTGAGTGTACTCTCCTCCCTCCTAAGTTTCCATCCCACCTACAGCTATGCACACCCCACTGTTTGGTTGACGCATGCAAAGTTCACTGTGTTGAATGGCCTCTGAATTCACGGCAGTGCAATCAGATTTTCACGCTGTGTTTGGCAACAAACACACACACACTCATACTCTCCCCTCAGGCACACATTGCACAACACACAACACACATGGACTGATAACTACATAGTGTTTAACAACTCCATATGGGCTTTGTGCTCCAAGCGTTCATACAGCTTTTATTCTATGTATGTAATAAGTGCTTTCTAACTATCATGCACGCAATCACAAAAATGGATCAGGGGCAATTTGGGGTCCATTATCTTGCCCAAAGACACTTTGACAAACAAACTGAAGGAGCCTGAGATTGACCTTCTAATCTCATTCTACCTCTTGAACCACAGCCACTGTACCTTATCCACTCGTACACACAATAGTAATCACATGTGCCACCGTGACAGCAGCGCCAGCATCTCAGAATTCCAGTACAAAGAGTGCATTTTTTCTCACACACACACAACCATGCCCTTATAAACATATACAAACATGTGCCAAGCTACTTTGGTACGTGCGACAGTCTGGTTCAAGCTTTTCCAGTGTAACTCTGTCTCTGCTTGGACTCACTGAACAAGATTACAAACAAAGCACCCAAAGCGAAATCCAAGCATCTTCTCTTTTTTCCCCTCTCTTAAAGTACATTTAATTACTCTGGATTCTTCTTCGGTAGCTGTGCTAAAAGAAATGGTTCGAGTAAGGCAATCCATGGGAAAGTGATGTGTTGGTTACAGTTAGGTCTCCTGAGATACGAAATGCAGAGTACACTCTTTGTCTTGCTGCAACAACACACAAAACAGTGTACTTTGTAATCAGTTAGGACAGTTTGTCGTTTGTCTTAGCCCTACTTTAAGATTGGCACAATTAAACGGGAAAAGAGCGTGGGGAAAAGTTTGTGCCCAGCTAAGATGCTCAAATGACTGAAATGTTGCACATTGTGATGCAGGCGATTGAAACTCAAGAACTGTGTGAAAGCAAAGAGTCCATTAATTTCATTTGTAAGAGGAAATCGCTATTTCCATATTTAGGAATCGTCCAGTTTCACAACAAGTTTCTGCAGCAAGTGGTTGATCCTTGCAAAAGTCGTTGCATCAGATCATTTAGTGATATTGAAATGAGGTTAAGGGGAACAGCATTTTGATACCAAACAACTTTTTGAAATTTATGCGGTGTGCAAAGGGGAGGGCTTGCTAAAGTATTCTTTTCATTTCTTTCCCATAAGCATCCCATACATTTACCAGCAATCCCTATGTTTGGCCATAAATTCTTATCTAATCTGCAGCATGTTGACACATATTGATCTGCCTGCACCATTACAGATTTGCATTTCATGTGCAAACGGTCTAAACTTGACTGCACACTTGGCAAGGTTAGGGTTCAGAAACCAGAGGTTTGATCAGGCAAAGGGAGAGTCTCCTTTTAAAGGGTGTGTGCAAACAAATATTGCATAGTGCGAAGATAAAGCTACATTGCAAATGCTAGGGGAGAGGGCAAGTATTTGTGTGTGTGTGTGTGTCTGTTTGTGTATGTATGTGTGTAAAGCCATAAGCAAATATTGCAAATGTTTGTTTACATCTCCAGCAGTCCAGTGGTTCCTGCTACATAGGTGGGTATTCATACCAGTAGCAGTGTGTGTATAGCATATGTATACTGCAGGCTTTATGGAATGTATGCTCAGCTAATCTGGGAATATATACTGGAATAGAGAGGATAAAACACCTTTCAAATATAGACCTGAGAATCCGAGACCACGTCAAGCAGCTTGGGCAAGATCCGAAGGCTAAAAAGTCCTTTGAGTTCTCATTTAGAGTAGAAAACCACTAGAAGGAAAAACTGTTACTCTAAAAATTGTAGAAAAATGGTGTCTACCAGATGCTTACTCTGGATGATGTTACTTTGCCTCCAGTAACACTGTGAGGAATCTTGGAGGCATTATTGACCAAGATATGTCCTTCAGTACGCATATGAAGCAAATATGCAGCATTTCTTTCCTGTTTTTGCGTAATATCTCTAAATTTAGAAACATCCTGTCTCAGAGTGATGCTGACAAACTAATTCATGCATTGATTATGTCATGGCTGGACTATTGTAATTTGTTATTATCAGGCTGTCCTAAAAACCTCCCTGAAAAACTTTCACCTGATCCAAACTGCTGCAGCAAGAGTGGTCACAGAGACTTGAAAGAGAGAGCATATTTCTCCAGTACTGGCCAAATTTTTCTTAATTACAAGGTCTTAAATAATCAGGCCCTATCTTGTTTTATCTTGTTTCATCTTTGGACTGCAGGCTTATTAATGGTTCCTAGACTGTTTAAAAGTAGGATGGGAGGCAGAGCCTGCAGCTTCTGCCCTGATTTTTGAGGTTTTCTTTATATTATTGTAGTCTTTACCTTACAATATAAAGCTTCTGTAGTTGTGATTAGCCATATATATAAAATATTAAATTAAAACACACTACATACTCAAACTGAAAAATATAGAAACATATAGAAAAATTTTTAAAAAGTATTTGTCAGTGCAAATATACATAGATGGAAATGTAAACAAATACACTTCAAACCTATACACCATCGCAAGATATTTAGTTCGTATTTTTATACACACTTAATTAGTAAACAGCTATGTTTTGACTTCTGGGTAATAAATCCAGTACATTTTGGTTTTCATTTTTCACAGACTGACGAAAAAGAAGTCGTAGTAGTCTAATATACATATGTCCACCAGCTTTGATTTTTAGTACCTGGGGTCTTAGCCCAGGTATTTACAGCTTCCCAGCCGCCACTTAGCGCACAAGTCTTTAATATCACTCATTAACTGGACTGTTTTTGACTAAATACTATTCTGTTCTTATGTTTCAGGTACATGGGCCAGACGTGGCCATCAAAAAGGCCAGGTACTGCATTTACAGGAGCGATCAGTCACAGCTTGTTTGTAAATGTAAACACACTCTGATGAAAACGGATACAAAGAATTTCCAAGGAAAGGCTTCTGATGAAGAAACATATGACTGTGACACACCCGAGGGGGCGTGGTGTAGTAGTGTGGTGAATGGCTCACGTTAGAGGCGGGGACATCCAAAAAAAAATTACATCCAGTGGCGCTTGCTGCCAGCACCACATCTCATCAGTCCTCATTGAGTTTACACGCTATCGGACTGTATGTCTTTCTGTTAAAGGAGGGTAGTGGTTTATTTGTGTATTTATTTCTGAGGCAAATTCAACCGAGGACGAAGTTATTTCTGCCATGGCGAAAGGAGAAGGAGCTGAACAATACTCGAACGCCAGTTTGTTGAATAAACCGGGGAGCTCGGATGGCATCCAGCTCGCTAAAAGGGTGAGTAAATTCATTAATTCAAAATTTCGCTTTAGGTGCGGGTTGATTCTGGCCCGCTTTCACACGAATTCTCGAAAATAGAAAGGGCCAGGCTTTGATAGGAATGCGTGTCGACCATTTAAATGAATGGATAATACCGGCGAGCTGACACTTTAAGGGTGACTCATGTATACGTTAGCTTAAATAAGGCGCGCGCCATTCCGGGCCAACGTTTGTCTCGTTAGTAACTCGGAAACGATATAAACGGAATTTTAAAAAATGGATAAACACCTAATTTAACTAAGTATAATTATTGTTATTTGGCACGTGAATGTTATTTGAGCCACCAGAAAGCCCTTTCTCCTTCTTCTGATCCTTAATTAGACCAAGAACGCATTCTTCAAATAGTTTAAACCAAAAATCGTGGTTTTTGAGGGCTAAATCTACACAAACGGGTTTAATTCACAGTTTGTGTGTGTGGAAGGCAATGTTCTGTGCCCTCATTTCACCAGTAACGTGTAGCTACATTTGAATTAAAAATGTAATACCTCACGTCTTATCAGTTTCTCAAATTGAGGTCACGTTCGACTGATTTTTGACGTTGTTCCCTAAAGTAGCCAAGAAGCTGTAAGCCAGGGGTCCCCAATCCCAGTCCACGAGGGCCGGTGTCCCTGCAGGTTTTAGATGTGTCCTTGATCCATCACAGCTGATTTAAATGGATAAATTACCTTCTCAACATGTCTTGAAGTTCTCCAGAGGCCTGGTAATGAGCTAATCTTGTGATTCAGGTGTGTTGACCCAGGGTGAGATGTAATACAGGACCCCTGCTGTAAGCTATAGGTTTCACATTTGGGTTTTATCCTTTTCATAACGGTGGCTTTCTCTTAATTAAAGCCTTTAAAATAATTAAGCATTTTTTTAAATCACGCTGGGAATATCGATATCGCCATCCAAAAACGTCGCAGAATATAGCCTGCTAACACCAGCGTGGTTTATCTTATCCTTCATATCAGCATTCTCAGATAGATGTGTTGTGCTGAATTCACTGGGCTCTGTTAAAACCCCCACTAGCTCTGCGTTTGCAAGGAAGAAAAACTCAACGAAAAAGGGAAAGTAGCCTGTCTTTCTGAGGCTGGAATAATCCGACACGATGATTTGCATTGTAGTAACAAAAATGCGGTAGAGCTTATTTGCACGATGTTTTAAATCCCCTCACTTACTAGTGGTTTGTTAAAAAGATGCTTTAATTTTTCACTGCTTTGGATGGGCTGCTGAAGAAAATTCCCATTAAATTTACAATTTTCCCGAAAGCACTGAACGCCACAGGGAGCACCCACCAAGGCGACGTGTCAGATAATGAAAGAGCAGGCAGAGGACCTTTCCCCAAAACCCACTACAAAATGAGTGTTCGGGATTTTGTGTGTCTGCACCTTTAAACTAAGGGAGTGACACGTGAACCCAAAAAGCAGGAAAAACGTCTCACCTACGCATGTTACCGTTTACAGTAGTAACATATCATTAGTGGGAACTCTGATAGCAGAAGGTGTGGCTGTGGAAGTAATATCAGTGAAGCTAGATTCAATGTCCTGTTTATAAAACTCAGCTAGACTCCTTTCTCTTTTCTTTTTTTGCCAAAGACATCCGTCCACGTGTGGCCACAAGCTCAGTTAAGATCCATTATGGTTGTGTGTTTTAAATAGACTGCCTGACAACCATGCAAATGTGTGTGACATGAATGCACTGTCACATTAACACATTCCTGTGGCAGCTGCATGATGGTTACACTCCTGTGTCGGTACAGTCAGTGCTCTGCATTCAGGTAGAGTGGGTTCAGGGGAGTTATGTAAGGTGAGAGATGCTTGAGATTTTGCATTTGCTGCCATGGACACCAGAGCTACTGCAGCTGCTGCATTTCCAGCTATTATGGTTAAAACTGCTTCTTCTGCTGGTTTGTCCTTGCAGTGAAGAGTGTTTGACCTAAAGAAAAGCAGAGCTGGGGATATCAGCGGGACAAAGACTGGTTTATTTGCATGCAATGACAGCAATGCTTCATTTCCGTGTCCTTTTCCTGATCCTTATGAGGAGTGATGAAATATGCCTGAAGGTTACTTTAAGCAGATCGTACCTTGACATGGGTTTTCTGCTTTGCTTCTTCTGCTTGAGGTTCTCAGCAAGAGCCCTTTTCTCATTCAGCACCAGTGATTAAATTCCCCCCCACCCCTTTTTAAAAAAAAATAAAGAGAGAGGTAGGTCAGACTAAGCAGCAGGAAACTCAAGCTTTCGATTGGTCGGGGATAAGGGTGTGTGTTCGCCTTTCTTTGGGCAGCAGTGGTCAAAGCTCTGGTCAAACAGTGGCAGTCATCCACTGAGGAATTAAGCCACCTCAAACTGATGCCAAGGTGCTGTCGCCCTGGCTTTTGGGGTGAGTGACACCACCATAGTGTAGTCATACACGCGCACGGATTTGTTGCCATTAGATCTGTTTGGAGTCTGTCTGTTGAGGAAACGATTACATGTTCAGTGGAGAAACTCTTGTAGAATAAGCGCTTGTTACCGAACCAAGGGTTCCTTGTTTCCCTGGCGGCTGTCCCTAACTCCTTCCAAATACACTACACTGTGGTTAGCTTTTTGCCAGCTGAACTCACGAGCTCTTTAGACCCTCTGGCGATTAAGAATTTAGGCCACGTTCCTCGTGAGGCTCTGGAAAAAAAAAAATGTTTTATTGTTTAATGGGACTGGTGAGAAAGAAGCAAATCTGCAGAATCAAAGTCTTCAGACAGAAATTGAGCAAGTTGCCTATTTATAATCTGCTTCCTTTGTTTTTTTTGTTTTTGTTTTTTTTTTTCTTCTTCTGGGGACAGGGGCAGTGTAATTGTGTGTAGGTGTGTTGCAGTGGCTGTGCAAAGCTTAAGCTGCTCCTGGCCACTCCAGGGAAGTGACCTCTCCTGTAATTACAAGAACTTGGCCCTGCTGAAGTCCAAAAACGTTTGCAGATGGCTGCAAATACCCGAGGGCAGTTTCTCCAAAAGTTGGCTATCATTGAAGGCGTTTCTTGCCTCTTGTTAGGCGAGATCCTCCCAGATGACAAACAGGTCTCAGGCCTGCTCTTAGGTGTGCCTGTTTAACAAAATGTTTTTATCCTACTTTTGTGTTTACGATCAATGTATTTGAGCACGTTCTAAATCTGTGTTTCTGTTCATTTTATTGCCTACTTGCAGCATGAGCCGAACAGGTTATCAGTCTGCAACAAGATATGCTATGCCATCGGGGGAGCTCCGTACCAGATCACAGGATGTGCCCTGGGCTTCTTTTTGCAGATCTATCTACTGGATGTAGCCCAGGTGAGGAGGTTGAAATTGTTCCCAAACTCCAAAGAGATAAATGAAGCCACCTGGCTTCACCATCAGTGATATGTAACCTGAACCTGTGCTTTCAGAATATGTGAATGTTGATGATTAGGGGGGAAAAATACATATATGTTCAGTTTAACGCACATTAAATACTATTAAATTGTTTTCCAATAAGAAAGCCTATATGTGTCCAAAACATTAAGGGATAGGAGTAAGGTTAGACTTCACAAGGTTAAATGGGATTGAGAGCCAAGTGTGCAGTCTGTACTCTGTAATGTAGTAGTCCTGAGCCTTAAAGCCCTGCTCTTATAAACCCTCATACAGGACTTTACACAGATCAGAGCAAAGTTGTGGAAAAAGTTTCTGCCTTGTTGCCATTATTGACCTAATGATGGGGCTCCAGTGTATTAAGAGGCTTGCAGGAGCTTGTTCTGAAAAGCTGTGGGAGGGGTACAGTGGTGGTACAATATAAAGGGGGGGGAGCTCGCATTAATGAGTTCTGACAGTAATCTGATGGTCATGGCCATGATGGCAGTGATGGTCAAAGGCTTCCCAGGGTTCGGCCTTGTTCGCCTTCCAAGGCTATTAATTAACAGTCTATGGGGTGACACAGCGTGGTACAGATTGTGCATTTAGAAGTCACACATTCATCACCCTGTCCGAGTTTGTCCCCTCTGTTAACAGCCAGTTGGCAACTAATTTGTGTTAAGGGTTACCCTCTCACTGCTGTCTTTAAAAAAAGACGGTGACTAAACTTTTCCCACTGTAATACAAAGTGTAATGTCCATTTTTACAGCTTCACTGCTACTGTTTAACTATACGACCACATAACCTGTGCTCATTTAGCACTGGTTAGACTTTATAAGCTTAACATTTAATGTGGTTTTTGAGCTAATACATGCGTATAACAGCCACGTGTCGACATCTCTAATCTTTTTCTTCTGCTTTCACAGATCGATCCCTTCTATGCTTCCATCATCTTGTTTGTTGGGCGAGCTTGGGACGCCGTAACGGACCCAACAGTGGGCTTCCTGGTCTCTCGAAGCCCGTGGACGCGTTTTGGACGCATGCTGCCCTGGTGAGCTCTTACTCCCTCCTAGTTTCATGGTGCTACACAGTCCATTTGATTTGATGTACATAACAAATAGACTTCCTTAGTGAGGTCTCTGACAAACTATTTCCTTTACCTCACTGATAAAGCTGGGTTACGCAGTTCAAACACTTGTTGCGTATTTGCTGTTGGAGCATGTGATCACAGGGTCTCCCATCAGCCCTGGTGGAAGTTTTCCAACCGTATGATGTCAGTGTTTGGGGAGGGGGAGGGCGGGGCTTTGTTCTCTACTTTTGAAAAGCCAGACATCTCTCAGGAGGGTTTACCATGCGTCACGCTATTGCTGCTGTACTACTTCCTCATTGCCAGCATGTGCGGATGTGTCCATTCAAACTCTCCTTCCCTCGTCTCTCATTCACCTCCTGCTATTTAGAATAGCGTACTGAGAACTGTCTTTAGGTGAAGTGGACCATATTAACTACTACTGTTTGAACTATAAACCCCCTAAAGATGTCAAGCCATTTTTTTTTTTTTTTAAGTTAAACAAACACAGGAAGTTGCTTCAGGAGATAGTCTTGCACATAACCCACATTGTAGCTTTTGGTGACAAATACAACTCCCGCGCATTACAGGAAGCGCACAAAGAGTCTTTGGAAGTCTTCTTTGTGTGGTTATTTGACATAAAACCTTAAATATACAGAGGATAATATGAAAGCCCATCTTGTATTTAGGTTTGAATCCAGCTTGGATCTTTGTCTGTGTGTAGGAGGGCTGTGAAGCATGCCTGAAAAGGCTTGCTGATCGCTTTTCTTTTCAGATTTGACCCCCTCACCCACCAACACATTGTTCTGTCTATGGGCATCTTGCACAGGGTTATCAGCTCTAAAGTCTGAGGACTTTTAAACCGCTGTTCCCTGCACCGTCACACACCTGTGGTCTGTGTCGACGGTGATGTAATTCATATAATTCCGCTGATGTAAGAGACTACTGGGGTGTCAGCGGAGCTGCTAGTTATAGAGCTGTCAGCACAGAAGACGTTTTAGAGCCACTGTCCCTTCAGTACATGCAGTACTCTGTAGTGTGAAGAGGGTAGAAATAAGCCAGCGGAGGTTAAGGGTATCAGAGGGAGAGGATATGTCGAGAACAACATGTCACAGAGCAAAGGTATCTCTTTAATGACCACCACGGGGAGGTGTGGGGTGTGTGCTGCACCTGTGTATTTACTCCCTTGCCTCCCTGATTAAACATATAATTTCCCAAGCTGGTTAGGAAATGAGCGTTGGGTAGGAAATGGCACGAGTGGGAGGAGAGGGTCCCCTGCCTGCCCACTAGTGTCTTTCCCCGTGTTAATGCAACCTTTTGGTAAATGGTGTGAGATTAAGCAAAAGGTTATGTAAGAAGATAATCAGGATAAAATTCCTTTTTGCATTAATTTTTCCTATACAGCTCTAACTTTAGCTTGTTACAAGTAGAGCGCAGCTACTTTTGTCACCGTGTAGTTCAGCTCAGGCCTGTAGAAACGATATCTGTCTAGAGGTCATGTAATGTTTTAGAAAGAAAGTTTCTTTTCGTAATTTGATGCTCAAATGAATTCTAGTTAAACGGGCGTAGTTTTAGAGCTCATTCAAAGAAAATTTGTGGTAACTAATAATAAGTAATTGTGGCTATGATTTTTAGCTTTAATCTTGCAGCCTACGTGGGCGTGTATGTCGCAAGTAGACCTGCATGACTGATGCAGAAGAAATGCCATACTGTCGAGACTGAGGTTTGCAGAGCTGACGGTGATAGAAATGTTCCTCTCCAGTGATGAAATCGTTAATGGGAGTTCCTGTAAAGGAGTGCTGAACTTGATGATGTAAAAATTATATTAAGAGTTATTTGTTCGTCAAAAAAATTTGACTCCATTTTGGGCACATTTATCTTTGCTTGAGAAGCAAATGTGTAAGAGGGTGATGGACTTTATCTCGTTATTGTAATTACTGCTGAGATGCTGATGTTTGAATCTGAAAAGTGGGTCACAGAGGAAGGGGGGAGGGATAAAGTGCATCCTCCACTTCTCGTCAGAAATGGGGCGTGGGCTTTTGGTTGTAGCGGGGGTGGGTTTGGCATATTTAGTTATATTATGGCTCAGTTCATTTCAGACATGTGCAGAGAGCAGGCAGGAAGCTGCAGAGGCAGTCAGAGCTGCTCTGTCTTTAATGCTCGGAAGCCACAGTGGGGGGAGGGTGACCGGAGCTGAGCGAGCTTCTCATTGGTCCTGCCCACAACACACCACTAGTTTTAGCCAATGGCTGCTCAGCTTTCAGTGCCTGTATTACGTTTTAAAGATTGCCTGAGGAATCCAGGAGGTTACTGGAGTTCAAGTTCTAGCAGAATGAGTTTTCAGACCGAGGGCTTTCCTGTTGCTTATCTGATATCACTCAGTTTCTGCGGTGGGCTACAGCCAGTTTTGAAGACTTTCACCTAAAGAGTGATATTTTAAAAAAAAAAAAAAAAAAAAAAAAAAAAAATTTATTTATCTTTTTTCTGACTTTTGAAAGCACAAAATCAAAAATTAAATGTTTTAAATATATTATTGCTTCAGCCGCCAAGCCGAAAATAAGAAGATGGAGCGATAACTGTGTCACTCTCACACGCAGAAGCTCCTAAGATAGCTTTTCACTCTTACTAAACTGTTGATAGACTTTAAGCTGCCACTTGCTGAGTTAATTCACTGACAAAGTAGATGACCCTCGCTCTTGTCAGCATGCCTGTTTCAGAAGATGTTTAAATGTGATGTAGGTCAATGCCTGTATGGCCCAGTGGGCCTCTGGAGTTCTGCAAGGACGGTGCGAATCTTATCTTAGGCCTGCAGACAGTGAACACGGGCCTTAAAAAACAAACAAACCAAGCAATATAGTTTCTGGTGATTTGTGTGGATGACTTTCCTTGCATTTGTGTTAATCTCTCATGGGCTGGAGTTGATTACTGAATTAAAAAAGGAGAAAAAAAAAAGAGCAAGCATTCCTGAATGCATTGTTGCAGGTAGATGGATCATCTGTTCCAGCTTGTCCACCCTTTCTGTACACTCCCACACTGTGTTCAAACAAGGGTACAGTTAATCACGTCACATGGGCGAGAGAGCAGACAGCACGTCGCTCCGCCTGACTTTGTCTCTCGTGATTATGAATTGTTCACGGGAGCTCGAATTGATTGGCAGCGAGTTGTTCAGCTTTCCGAGCACTGTGCAGAGAAGTAGGGCCTGCTCTAGCTGTTGGACCACTCTGACTCCAGCATGACTTCACATCCTGTCCGAAAAGGGTCTTGCATAGAGTGAATGACCTGGCAGGATGCCACGAACTGTGTCATATTCCCTGTGTGTTTCTTGGAATGTGAAGCATCCACAGAGGCGTAACTGCAGGGCGAAATCTCACATCTCATTGGACTGTAGCTGTCTGACCATAGGAAGGAGGTGACTGGAGGGCATCAAGTGTGCAAAAGAATTTCACTTCTGTAGGATTTTACGCTCAGTTAAAGTTCCTGTATGTTAGATATAGGTGTGAATTCATGAAAACAAAAGGTGCCTTTTAATGTCGTTCAGCAGCATTCCCAAGTCATTCATCCTCTAGTAACCCTCAGATCAGGCCATACCTGAAGCTCAGCCTCCTCCTTCCATGTAAAGTACATAGACACATGATATTCATCAGGAGACGGTTAACTAAAGTGCAGAATCACTGAAGAAGTGTTGGCAGGAGCAGAATAGAAAACCTATGAGTAGTTATGCTATGAGAGACTTTTTAGGCCTGGAAACTGTTTACAAAATGAGATGTTCCACACTTTGAATAGATCACGTTTTACATCGACTGACGTTGTTGTTGTTGTCATGTTTTCCTGTTCCACTCCCCTCCCTCTCCCTTCCTCCTGCTTTATCTCATCTGCAGGATCGTACTGTCAACCCCTCTGGCTGTGATTTCCTACTTCCTCATATGGTACGTTCCTCCCTTTGAGAATGGCAAAGTCGTCTGGTACCTCTTCTTCTACTGCCTCTTCCAGAGCCTCCAAACTGTGAGTACCACATGTGCACGCACAAACATGCCCACTATAACCTTTCATTGTAGGGTTCTCAAAGTATGGCCTG
Organism: Oreochromis niloticus; assembly: GCF_001858045.2. Taxonomy (NCBI): domain Eukaryota; kingdom Metazoa; phylum Chordata; class Actinopteri; order Cichliformes; family Cichlidae; genus Oreochromis; species Oreochromis niloticus. The sequence goes on along the minus strand of NC_031985.2, from coordinate 28,132,040 downwards.
CGGTCTAACTGTGGTCTTTGGTGATGTCGGAGGGAAAGAATGTTCCCCTCTGTATTTCCTTCTTCCGTGTGTGTATATATAATATAATATTAGTATGTAGCACCTCGGGAGACGATGGGAAGATCAAACCCAACTTCTTTAGAAGTCTGAAATATTTGGATTATTTAGAAAACGGTTTCCTGTCTTCGTGCAGTGATTGTGGTATCTAAGTGTTTGATGAAGCTGTTCTCTCACCTTCATACTCTGTGATTTCCTGCAGTGCTTCCATGTGCCATACTCAGCCCTCACCATGTTCATCAGCTCAGAGCAGAAAGAGAGAGACTCTGCGACTGCCTACAGTGAGTATCGGCATGTTAAAGCGCCGTCCTCTTAGATAAACCTCCTGGCGCCTCTTTACGATGTCTCCTTGTCTCCTCATCAGGGATGACGGTGGAGGTTTTGGGCACCGTGCTCGGTACGGCGATCCAGGGCCAGATCGTCGGCTTGGCGAACGCTCCCTGCGTCCCGGGGCCCGCCGATATCCTGGCGGAGCCAAGCAACTTCTCCACGTCCCCTGGACTTAATGAGTCTAAACCTGTCATCTCCCTGGAACACACGGTAACTGGACGCATTTATTAGTTGGCTAATTAACAAGTTCATCTAATTAGATGCAAGCTGATGACGGCGGATTGTGAAATCTTCTGAATACTAATTGCGCATTTGTTCCTCCTGTGCAGAGAGCGGCCTACATGATTGCGTCTGGTGTGATCTGCTTGATTTACATCATCTGTGCTGTTGTGCTTTTCTTCGGTGTGAAGGAACAAAAAGGTGAGCGTTTATCAGAGTCAACCATCCTTCTGTTGTTGGGTCCTTTAACAGAGTCGTTTAAGATTTTATCCAAAGCCAAAATCATTGATGTCAGATTCCCGATGGGCCGCACATGTACGCTTCTGTCGTGTGATTACAGCTCTATGATTATGGGCTGAGGAAGCACACAAAGTTTGCTCAAAGTGAAAGCCTTGTGACCTCGTAATAAGATGTCGGGCTATGTCAGGGTGAGGCTTAAAGGCAGCTGCACATGAAAAGTGTCATTTAAAGTAAAAAAGTTCAGAAACGGGACATCAGAACGTTTCAAAGTGAATTCTGCATCTTGGTTCACTCCCTCATGTTTTTTCTCTTTTCAGAGTCTTCTCGTCCCAGGTCTGAGCCCATGTCCTTCTTTCAGGGGATTAAGCTGGTGATGGGTTATGGACCATATGCCAAACTGGTCATGGGCTTCCTCTTTACCTCACTAGGTTTCATGGTGCGTACATGAAAGAGCCACACACACACTCTTTATATTTTACTGTAAATGACTTTGTGTACAGGATAACTTTCCACGTTTGCCTTTTTCAGTCACTAACTTCAGCCTGTTTAGTCTCTTGCATGTTTGCGCTCCCAGACAGTTTTCTTGGCCCCATGTGCATGTGTGCGTTTGTTTGTGTGTTCAAGCAGTACACTGAGTGACCTCTCTGTCTCATCCTGCAGCTCCTGGAGGGAAACTTTGCCCTGTTTTGCAGCTCCACACTGGGTTTCAGGAACGACTTCCAGAATATTCTGCTGGTCATCATGGTGAGTAGAGACACAGAGGAGACCGAGAGGTGGTTTATTGTGACAAACACATAGACACAGACAGCTAGGCGCACTGTTCCCATAGAAATGACTCCAGCTCCCCCTGGGAGATGAAACCCAGAGCAGCCCGTTTGTGTGGAATAAAATGAGCCATTAGCATCAGAGCGCAGACAAAAGCCTTCTCTTGTAAATTGTCTTCAATTACAAAATCCACTCTGTCAGAAAGGAAGGCTCCTGCATGGCTGTTTCCGTGATGTGTGACTGCTCGGCCTGAATGCCACCGCGTTCCCACAGACAGTAAAGAAGCCACAGTCACCTCTGCTTTCAGGTCTCTTTTATATAAACCTGTGGAAGAAGGGGGAACAAAAAGCTTTCATATCAAAGAGTCACTCAAACTTCCCTACGAGTATTAAAGCCAATTAATCCACAGATGTGCTGAGCTCACGCAACGCACAACTGGTACAGGGTGAGAAAGTGCAGGTTAGCGAGGGTGAAGAGATTAGATGCTTTGAGCCTTTACTTCACGGGAAGGATTATGTAGCCAAGGTAGTGACCATTAACCAGTACGTGCAGTCGCTGAAATGACTTTGTTTAATCAGCACTGAGAGATGATAATCCTTGATGATGTGTAAGGTTGATCTCGTATCTTATAATGGCAACGATAAGATAAACCAAATCAAATTGGCACGCGTTATAAAAGCGCATGTACCTCAGACTGGCTGTCAGTCGAAGGAGCAAAAGCAGCAAAGGTCAAAAGTAATGAAAACATGAGGGAGGAGGAGGAAGGCAGAAAAAGCCTCCTGTGTGACGTATGTTCATGTGAGGTGCTCGCTGTTTTCCAGCTTAGATGCACAGCACGTGCAGTCGTTCTTAAGGATGTTTATATGAGAATATCGTGCTGCTCAGTTTCAATGAAGTCAGTTTGTGTGAAACTCACTTCAAAGTTGGTTTAGAAGATGAAAGCTGATGCGCGATGTTGATATTTGATTTCTAAGAAAACTGGCGAGGCTCATGGGGCTGAAGGTTTGAGAGAAGTGTTTGCAGAACAGCAAGACTAATTTCAAGTGCATACATTTAAAAACAGAGTGCGCACGTAGACTAAAGTGAAACTACATGTAATAAGTCTGAAAGCTACAGATGACTGTACAGAGAGAGTGAGGTGATGGGAAGTTTGGGCCTGTAGAAGGCATTCAGAAGAAAAGGTGGGGAAATACCGAGAACACTGTGCACAATGGCCGGGTGTTCTCGCCGCCTTGGTCAAACACGCGCAGGTCAAAACCCACGATGATCCGGGGGCAGTCCCGCCTCTTCATGTCCTCTTTAGGTCAGATGACATCTGAAGTGCTTTGTGACTGCATCAGATGTCTAACATGCTTATCTTCTTTTATATAACACAGATAAAGTGTTTTTTGTTTGTTTTTTGTTTTTTCTTCCCATATTGACCTGGAACACAGAGGGGCGTTGGAGAAACTTACAGGAACTTCTCTAAATTTTGGTAAAACAGCTGGTTAACCACACTTGTTTTCTTTCCCCCTCGTTCAGCTCTCCGCTACTCTGGCCATTCCCTTCTGGCAGTGGTTTCTGACTCGTTTTGGAAAGAAGACAGCGGTTTACGTTGGCACAGTGGTAAGTCCCTGAAATCTTGTTAAAAGTATAAACAAACCGTAAAACTTAGGGGAATTTTTCTTTCTTAGGAAAACTGATGCAGTATCATTAAGAGACTTGTTTTGGGATTTAAATCTCTCACTGCTGTCATTTCCAGGCTGTGATTCCTTTCATGATCCTGGTGGTGTCCCTGAAGAGTAACCTGGCTGTCACCTACATCTGCTCCTTTGCTGCTGGCGTTGGAGTGGCTGCCGCCTTCCTGCTACCTTGGTATGCCTCTGTGCTGGCTCATATTTGATGACTTAATAGATAAAAATGTTTTTCTTATCAGGAATGCACATAAATGACCAAGCCTCACGTTGTTTGTTCAGGTCTATGCTGCCCGATGTCGTCGACGACTTCCAAGTGCAAAATCCCGACTTCACCGGCCACGAAGCTCTCTTCTATTCCTTCTATGTCTTCTTCACCAAGTTTGCTTCTGGAGTCTCTCTCGGCATCTCTACTCTTAGTTTAGAGTAAGCACTCACACCAAGTTTAAGCATTTGTAGTTATTTATTTAATTGAATTTCTCAGCACCCAAAATCCCACATCAAAGCAAGTAGTTCCTTTCCCTTCCATTAGACTACAGTGAGGCTATAGAGTGCATGTGGGTGCACATATCACATGAGTAATTTCTTACTTTTCCTTCACATCAATATCTCTGCTGCGCTAAAAGCTAATAATTTTATTTCTCTTCTTTTTAGCTTTGCGGGTTACATCAGCCGAGGCTGCTCTCAACCTAAGGAAGTGGACTTGACGTTGAAATTACTGGTTTCGGCTGCACCAATAGCTCTGATGGCGATTGGCCTGTCCATAATGTACTCTTACCCGATCAACGAGGAGAAGAGGCAAGCTAACCGCAAACTCCTACAGGACCTGAGGTAAGTGCACAGACCCAAGCGCTTCACAGTCTTCTGTGTGTGTGCTGCATCTGTGTGAGGCAATCCTCCAACCAAAGTCTCTCGTTTCACAGGGAGAACGAGGCGGACTCTGAAACGGACTCAGCAGAACTAGCCAATGTGGTCTAGCTCATTTTGCAGACAAACCAGTCGGGTGAATGAATGGCACTTTTGCACCGGACGGGACCAACAGACCCGCGCCTGTCGGATCACTGCCTTGTCCAGTAATGCTGCTGTTGTTGCTGCTGTTCCAGAAGTACTTGATTCACTCAAGTGTCATTGTTTCAGCCACCCTGAGGCCTTTTCTAAAGACAACCCTACCATCTTTGAATCTGACGTTTTCCTGGCACACTTTTCTGTTTGTTTTTCTTGAAAAAAAAAAAAGCCTTATTTTTTTAGATGTACTGTGAAAAGATCCTTTTCATTTTCTTTGTTTAGTTGGTCTTTCTCTCAGTCGAAATCACACAAGAACCATGAAAAGCATTAAGAGCATGTTTTCATCAGTATTAATGGTGCTATATACGCATGTCGAACGTTAGCAACCTCGGGAGGCTCTGAGATGTGAGCGTTTGACACGAGGAACTTGAACAGCAATACAGCCTTACTTTGTTCCCCTGTTTATGGGGTTTTAAAACGCTGATGCAAACTTCAGGGTTTTTGTTTTGGTTTGTTTTTAAAAAAAAAAAAAATACAAATTGTAATTTTACATTTTCACTTCATAGTTTACACAAACCAATCAGCCAGCCTGTTTCATCTTATTCCCATCTCACTGGCTTTTCCTGTAAAAGGTTATAAATAATGGGGATGTTTGAACTTGTGGCCAAACAGGAACACCTGCGCTCTAAAGGGCTTCTAATAGTACTCCACCGTCACACTGAAACCACTACAGGAGTGAAAGCAGTTATTTTTCAAAAACATAACTGTGATGTCTGTTTATTCAGCAGCTGCATTATTTCCATTATTTATAAGGACAGCTGCTGATGGCAGGAAAAACCTTTTCTCTCAATGCTTTAATGTTAAGTGACTACAGGCACTTGTAATTTAGTGATATCATTATTTAAATATTTATTAAATTTTTCCTTTTCAAATTCATGTTTTCTTCTTGGATTATTTAACTCTATTTAAGGCCTGTAAAGCTGTTGCCAATTGGGCAGTCAGGTTTAGCCTCCTCTGCTGTCTTTGCTTCATATGCATTTTATAAAAGGGAAGCACATCATTTTGGAGGAAGAAGGAAAAAGGAAAAAAAAGATGAGAAGGTGGAAATCAGAGCTCTTATTGATGGGTGTTTATGTTTCTGTATATATGTGTTTATTGGAGAAGCACATGTCAATCTGTCATCACGAGGATTATGTTTCGTATCTGTCGATATGGAAATGTGTACATTCAGTGTCATATGTTATACATAATGTTACATCTTTGACATTTGATTCTGACAACTGAGTTGCCAGTGTTTATTTCATTCATGCGTGTTTTCTTTATCCTCTGCTAAAGAGGATGGAGAACGTACATCCTTACACTAACCCTGTAGTAATTGTACATCCTGTAAATGCTGTCTTGTTTTAATTTGTTGTGTAGTTTTTTTTTTTCTTGTTTTTTATTATTGAGTCTTGACTGAGGCTGTAGCCAAATGTGAGCTTTAATCCCCACAAAGGCACACAGACGCCTCCTGTGCATATGTATATACTTTATGTAAACTTGTGTATATATCTTTGTTATATTTGTGTCTGCAAGTGGAATGAACCCATGTACACTGTGGTGTAGTTATTTAAGAAGAAAATACTGTGATGGAGAAAAAGATGTTAATAAATACTAATTGATAAATGTGCATTGTGCACTGTGGGGCAAAAAAAAAAATGTCTGTAGTCTTTACTTCCTCCTCATGTGGATTAAAAATAAGGAACATTTTTTTTTCCATGCACACATCCCATGTGGATGGATGAGATTCCAGGATGCATTGCTGATCAGTTGTCTCCCTCTATGATCGGAGGGGGATATTGGTCTTCATGATCCAGGCTCTGTACAGCTGAAACACGTTTACAGCTGGCATAAACACTGGATTTGGCCTCTGGTAATAATAACACCCTGATGCACTCCCAATAATGCTTCGGCATGCTCCTAATGAGATGCTGGATGGTTTTTTTTTTTAGGGGATCTCCTCCCAGACATGGATTATGGCATCAGGGAGCTCTAGGAGAGTGTGGATTTACATTTACATTGTTTGGACACAGAAGATGTGACAGAGGTTCTCACAAGGATTCAGGTCTGGGAAACATGAGGACCAGACAGTGGCATCGATAGCAATACCTTCATACAACAATTCACCATTATACCTATTTCTGTCCAAACAAAGTCATCCCAGCTGTATTGACACGATGCGTTCACATATACAAACACAATGCAGCAGTGCCATCTAGTGGTTACACAGCTCAGCAGCAGGTCAAACATGTCAAGGAGCCGTTTACCAACTCCACACAAGAAATTAGTCCCGTATTATATATAGTGGAACCCACTGGAGAAGAAAAGTCATGACTGATAACAGGTAACAGAAGAGGCACAGCATCAATCAAAATTACACTAATTTATTAACCAAATGAAACAAAAACCACCATAAACTCCATGAGAAGTGTTCGTCTGAGTGTCAGCAGCCGAATGAATGAACGTGGTTTACGGTGTTTCACAGTGCGAAGCCTAAAAATAACCAGAGCTGGGTGGATGGGCAGAGAGAAGCCTGAGGCAGCTGTGTGCAGCTTAGGTGCTCCCATAGATGCTCTGATTAACTCCACCAGCCAGGAACCTGCAAGGCAGCAGAGCTGTCACATAACAGTAAATTCACACACTACAAACTCCGAGCTTATGGCTCTGAAATGAAAGGTACATTAGTAATAACAGGAAATGAATAAGTCACATTTGCAGCAATGACGCACTGCTGAGACTCAGTCACGAATGCCACTTGCACTCCTGATGTGGCATCACACTGATGTGGTCAAATCTGTTCCTGAAATGATATAATGACCTGTTTCGATACTTGTTCAACTGTATTCTAAGCGTTTTAAGAGAGATCTGCTGAACCGTCTCGTCTTGATTAATCAGTAATGTTTAATTTCATATAATGATACACAGTTCTTTACTAACTTCTTTCAGATCAGTTTTCGAAGTAATTTCACATCAATGGGACATTCAGCTGAGAATCGTACTCGTATGATTGTGCATATTTTTAAAATAACATAGATAATTAGGCCGCCATTTGCCCCTTTTTTTGATAAATATCTATCATAAGCTTATGTCATCAGCTGTGTTGTCTGCCTGCAAGATGTGTCTTCCCGTCCTCAAACGGGGAAGCGAGCGTGCAAGTATACAAGTACAAACTGTGCGTACTTAGTATTGAGAAACACCTGCTGAAATATTTGACCAGATGAGCGTCATCCCTGTGCCCTGGCTCTAATGGGTGAGGCTGACAGATTGCACTGCAACAAAGGAACCGTGAAATAATAAAATATGTTGTCAAAAGATTAATTGACAGTTTAATCAATAATTGATGTATTTAATACACTATTTATATATTTCCAATTTTATTGAATTAGTCATCCACTTAATTAATTGCTTAATGGTGTATTTAGTGATATGATTCTGGCACTCTTTGCACTCCATCTATGACGAGAATCCTCGTCGTATTTTCAGGTGTGGCTCAATTTTCACATTCACATAGTTTATGATTCATAATGAACTGATCCCATCTAGTGTTCAGTCACGAAATTGCAATAAATGTTTGGTAAATATTGGTTTTATTTCGCACACATAAACGGTGACTTTTGTATGAATATTTTCTTCCCGGTAGAAGACATACTTTTTTTTTTTCTTACATCATTACATAAATAAACATTTAACCGTTGTCATCTGCATGTTGCCGTAAGATAAAACGATAAAAAACTGATGTCGTTTCCGTGAACTTTTATTTTGAAAGGGGAACTATTAGCCGGAAGTTGTCCAGTTCCTTTGCCCAAAGGCGGTATTTCATGTCTTATCTCTAACAGGGCGTGCTTTGTGTTTCTCCATAGCGAAGACATTCTATATAACCACATACCCTAAAGAAGCAATCCCGGCAGTCGGCTTTATGTCCTTGTGGACTCGTGAAACCGGTGTTTGCTAACTGCTTAGCTAACATGGCCGCTAACCCGCCGGGACAAGGCTTTCAGAACAAGACCCGTGTGGCCATCCTGGCGGAGCTGGACAAGGAGAAGAGGCGGCTGCTGCAGAGCCAGTCCATGAACAGCCCCGGAGCCAACATCCCGCTGTCGTCCAGACCCAGCCTGAAGGAGGTGAGGGACAGCGCTGAGCAGCAGCACATCGCAGCCCAACAGAAGGCCGCCCTGCAGCACGCTCACGTCCATTCCTCCGGGTTCTTCATCACCCAGGACTCCTCGTTTGGGAACCTCATCCTCCCGGTGCTCCCCCGGCTGGAGCCCGACTTCTGACTCTAAATACTGACCCCGACCCCTAAGCCCAGCTGGACAGAGACATTTAAACTGTTATTTTATGGTATCGTTGATCTGATGATGACTGATATTATATTTTATTCTGCCAGGGAGACTAAAACACGTCACAGACAGAATAAAATATTTGAGCGTAATGACCTGTGTTAAGGCCTCACACAGATTATTCTACTTTAATTATGCGATCATGACTGTGTTTCACTCAGATCAGTGTGAGTCAGGATGAGAAATCTGCTGCTGGCATGATAACAGCTTTTATGTGGAAGGTGCTCTCGTCTATGAGAGTCGGAAAAAATCCAAAGAAGCAACAGGATATAAAACGAGTTTCAGAAATTGTGTCTTCAAAAGGAACTGAATACTGAAGATGCAAGTCTGGATAACCAGATGGAAACAGTTACCAACGTCCTGGAAGAGCCTGAAAACCCCAAGTTTACTGCATACAGTTGCACCACCAACTCATTTTGTTGTCCCTGGTATTTTAGAGCCATTTTTTAAAAAGTGTGTTGTACTTTCATTTGTCACAGTATTATTAGCATAGCACATTTCAGCCCAGGGTTACTGACTGGTTTGTGAATATCTGGGCTCATAATTGCGATCTATGAGATCTGTGTGGGTTACAACAGTTATTTGCCCCGAATCCCTCAACAGATGTCTTATGATGGAAGCACAAACATGAGACACGTTTAAATAAACTGTTAAACATATTCTGGCATAATTCATATGTTTAATTATACTTTTTTTTTTTTTTTTTTTTTTTTTTTTTTGCATTTCCTCATTATGTTCATTCCAAAGAAATAGATTTGAAACCTTTGAATAACAACTAACACAGAAGACTATCAGGATATCCAGAAGCAAAGGACAGTGTCCAACAGGTGAAGAAGAGAAGGGAGGGTGGAGTGGGTGTGTCAGAAGGATAGCAGCAAGAGTGAAAGGGAGTGTTTACAAGATAGTAGTTAGACCTGCTGGGATGTGTGTACAGATGTACAGAGGCGGTGGTACAAAGGATGCTGAAGGTGGAGCTTCCAGGCAGGAGGAAGAGAGCAGGGCCACAGAGAAGACTGATGGAGGTGATGCAGAGGGAGAGAGGAGAGGGCGAGTGCTCACACAGCACACCTGTCAATCAAAGCAACCACCCCCCTCACTCCACTGTCACATTTTTGAGACAGCCTCAAGTGGCTTAAAGAGGAAGTGCAGTTCTCTTTTTTTTTTTTTTTTGCCGCTTCCTTGTTGGCTTCATTTTTAAGCGCCAGAGTACAGAACAACAAAAACGTAACAAGGCAACAAGTTCATTAAAAAACAGCAAAAATGTTGCATATATGACCATCTTTCCTTGTGTGCGTGAGGAAGAAATCAGTTTCATTTTTTTATGATACAAAAATGTATGCTCTGTTTGCAAATTTACATTTATAGATACAAAATTTGTCAAGGAGTAGGATTATACTGATAAGAAAAAAATGCTGCAGAGGCTTTGTCGTAATAATCAAGCAACCAAATATATTTATATAATAAAGAAAATATGGAAAAAGGCAAAAACCAAAATAGATGGAAACAAAAGCAGTACCCTTCTTTATCATTCTAGTTTACAACCCAGTCAGCCCTCTCAGGTCATCAGGTGCAGATGTTTTAACTGTTCCCAGAATTAGATCTAAGTGCAATGAGGGTGCTTGTAGTTACTGTGGGCTTGTTCTTTGGAAGGATCTATTACATCTGTGCACACGTTAAAAAACAGACCCAAAACCTCTTTATTCACACAGGCCGATACTTAAGTGTTTTGTTTTGCTGCTTTCGCTGCCTTAAGGCATCGTAAAGGTTTACACAGGTTTCTGTTTGTGTGTTCTGTGTTCAGCACGTTGAGTTTGCATGTAGTGCAGTGTGCCATAATAAACACAGAACAAGGCCTTCATCGTTTGTCTCAATCGATCAGTACTTGGGTTTGCTGGCTTTGTAGCTGATCGTTAACCCTGACTGTTATCCACTGAGTATGATGCTGTGAATCACATTACAGAGAGAGTCATTCCAGTTAACATTTTTTGATTCATAATGTTCTTAATATTTATTGACCCTATTCCTAATTTCATTTTTGAATCTGTTGATCTATTTTTATTCTTAAAAGATTTTGAAAAAATATTTTTTTAATCCTGATTTTTTTTAGATGTTTTTATTGAGTGTTGAATATTTTTGTTTTGTTTTGATAATCTGCTTTCCATTTGATTGATTGATTGATTGATTGATTGATTGATTGATTGATTGACGCACGGATGACTTGGAAATATTTATAATTCATCTTCCTTTTTTGTTATTGCCCATTAAATGATCAAACAATAAATTACTTTGTTAATGTCTAAATAGAACCATCGACATTGCCTGGGACGAAGCTGAAGCCGTTGCCGCTGACCGACATCGAGATCGGTAGAATTTGTAATTAATATTTTATTGCACAATTCATTATTAATTAATAAAATGCTTTATTTCCATGTACATGTCTCTCCTGGTTCTCCATATTGTATAAATGTGCCTCATATGATACAAACTTCCAACATCCAGTATTGATACTCATCAATAAAAACACCATATATCTCACATGCCAGAGAAAACAGGTTATTTAACTTTAACACTTATTTTTTCATATCTCAAGTACATTTTGCTGCTGCTACCTTGAATATTTAACTTGGAGTCCTCCTTTATTCTGGACTATTTTTTAGTATATCAGTTCTTTTTTCACCACTGAAAACAGCCACATATAAGATATTTTTAACAATAACTATAAAGACGACATATGGCTCAGAAAAATTATTTCCTTTAAGCCTCATCAGTCAAAGCTGTCCACAGTTATTATTTTTCCTTCTTTGTCTAAACCAGGAAACGCCTCTTTACTGCAGGGAGGACCTGGGAGATTTTGGCTGAGCAGTAAGGTCCTGACAGTGCTGCTGGACCTTCACAGCCAGACTTGGACTGGGCGCCCTGCTTAAAACCCCGGTGTTTAGCTTCTTCTTTTAAACAATTGTATTAACTGTCTCTTCTTCTTCTTCTTCTTCTTTTAACTCTTTTGAGAACATCTTTCTAATATGGCAGATGTTGTCAGCCCTGACCTTCTGTCACTTTTCTTTCTGTTATGATTTATGTAAGAAATAGCTGATGATAAATTATATATTTAGCAGTCGGTTAAACCAAGTAAAGAGAGAACAGTCTCGCTCTGTCTCAGCTGGTTGGCTCCTGCTTCTCCTCGTCTTCCTCACAAACTTCTGAATTTAGGCCGGCGTGTCATCAGGGGGATGGAAAGCCTGTTGGAACACTTCACCCTTAACCAGGTCTTCCTGATCCCGGACACCTACAAGAGAAATCAACCGTGATAGTTGACAAAATGGCAGAAATCGTCATCAAACGTTTGTTAACTTGAAGGATTTAAAAAAAATTGTGCATGCTTTGTAGTTTTTTTTTTTTGTTTTTTTGTTTTTTTGTTTAAATCATCAGATTCCCAATCTACAGAAGTAATGTGGCTTTAAAGCAAAGGTTACAGGCTCAGGTGGTTTTTCCATTCTTCTTTTAACAGCAGTCTGTAAATGTCTGGGAACGGAGGAGAGCAGCTGCTAGACCAGGGGTCGGCAACCCGCGGCTCTTTAGTCCTTATAGTGCGGCTCCGCCTGGTTTGGGCAAATAAATTAGAAGTATTTAGCTGAAGTGTACTTTATTTATGTTAGTTCTTTTTAACTCGTAGTTCTAAAATGGAAGAATATTGTGATATTGAAATATAAAAATAAAATTATATTCTATTATTTTTTCATCGCTCAAAATAAGAGTCACACTCGCGGAAGCCGGTATACCCGCCGAAACGCCGTGCATTTATCGAGACTTTGTCCCTAGGTAGGCCAATTATGGATCTTCGGATCCACATTATGTCAGCAGCTGTTCTCCACCGTGAACTATGTTAAAGACAAACACCGTTCACGCCTGACAGATGACAGCTTACAGTCCTGCGTAAACTGACTTCGTATAGCCCCGATTTGCGGACTCTGTGTGCAGAGGTTCAGGAGCAGAAGTCCCATTGTAAACATATCACGGCAGACCCGACGATGTTTCCATGAGCATGCTTTTGAGCATCTCTTTATTGAGCACTTTTCACACACGGTTGCTGTACGCATACAGCCGGCTGTAGCTTTTCAGCTCACAGCCCGACATATACCACCAACAACACAACAGCACAGATAGCACAGAGGTTAAGGCAGCGAGGCGTGATTGCGGGTGTCGCTCAGGTGCGTCCGCCTCCCCTGCAGCGGCGCTGCAAACCACGCCCCGCCGCACGCATTAACCAGGTAAAATACATATTTAGGCAGAATTTTGCAAATATCCATTTTTCAGCAGCATAGTGCTTTTTTCCAATTATTTTTTAAGAGTCAGGTCAAGGCTCCAACAGCCCAAAGGCGATATAAGGTTGGCGGCTGACAACAGTTTTTGTTTGCTACATGGATCATTTTAGTTCAGGTTGGTGTCTTTCCTTTTGTTATATTTCTTTAAGAGTTCAAAATGTGTTGATTACATAAATATAATTTAATTTTCTCTGTTGCACTTCATGGATTTCATAAGCAGCACACTTTAGTTGTTCACACAAAGCATAAAGATAAAAAACAATATATACAGTGTTATCTTCATTTTAGATGTCAAAAAGTATTTGCGGCTCCCAGTGTTTTCTTTTGCGTGGAAACCGGGTCCAAATGGCTCTTTGGGTGTAAAAGGTTGCAGACCCCTGTGCTAGACCTTTGGGCGAGGACTGTGGTCTGGTTTTATGATGCATTAAATGTCATTAAATGTCTCCACAATTTTACATTGAGGAACATTATTCTGAAATTGTTCCACAATTTATCTCCCTTTACGTCTGGAAAACTTAGCGTGTCTCCAGCTATTTCTATTACTGACCTAAATGACTTCATTGTTTTTTAACTTTGTAAATGTCATCACTTTAAACACGTGATATAATCTTGATAAATCATTGCATTCTGTTTTTGTTTACATTTTACGCGGCTTCCCAACTTTTTTTCGAACTGAGTTTGTAGTCAATATCCATAAAATGCCCACAGGATTAGATAAACGCTCTAACGTGATGAAAGGTCGACAAATCTCCACATTTAGACTTTTTTCTCAAAATAGTATTTCGAGTTTAATGTCAAAATGAAAACCAATATTTCTTTCTGAATGAGGCCCTAATACTCCATCGTACACGTGTATTAATGTAAACAATAATATAAAAGAAGAAATAAATAAATAACAAAGATTAGCTTATAGAGCCCGTCTTGGCAAAATAATGTTTGGCATAAGAGTGCATTCAGATCATGATTCTGATTACAAAAGCTGACAAGAGAGTTTTGTTTTGTTTTTTCTTTAATGAAATTAGTCATCATACTGCGCACATATCTGCTCTTCGTCCATCTCAAGACTGAAAGTGAAAGTCACTTTGTGATTAGATTGTTGTTTGCATTGTAGACTTTTTCGATAACCCAGTACTTACGTTTAAAAGTGTATTCCCCGGTCGCTTTCCTTGAGCTTTCCGTCATTTTCAGGGAGAAATATGTGACAGCAAAGTGCGCGTAATGAATCCTGGAACACGGTCGGCCTCGGAGGATACAACCAGTGTATCTTTCGCATTCTGGAAAAGAGGTGAGGATTTATGAGCCGCATTCCCACATGAGACCACGTCACCCCCTCGCTGTGATGCAGTCAGCTTTACAGCCGCAAAGATGTGACACAGGCTCGACGCTGTGATGATGAGCGAGAGTGGGTGGGAAGCTGCAGAGAGCCACAGAGTGTCATCCTAAAAGATCTGTGTTTGGCTAGTAACACAAGGCGACTGAGGTTAAGGGAAATTCTCATTGGTCAAACCAGCAAAATAACACCAGCCCAAAACGAAAAAGGAAAGGACCTGTTGGAGGATATTGAAGTTCAAGTTCAAACATTTTCACTTTCACTATAGCCGAAGAGCCAAAAGCGACAGTGACAAACTTACCTTTTATTTATGATAAAATATAGAACATTTTATATAATTGTGAAATTTCAAAGCATTATTTTAACTTTTGAAGCTTGACTTCTTGCCAGCCTGTCTGATAAGGCAGTGAAGATTTTATAGTCTGTGATTATTTGGGGTGCCATGGCATCTGTTGGTTTCGGTGCTGATTGTCCCACTGAGTTTTTATCAGGTTATCACTCAAGTTAGACAGCCATCTGCCTTAGAGCACTGCATATTTCCATCTGTTGACAAACTTATTCGCTTTTCCGGTAAGACTTGGCATGTGCAAGCAAAATGAGATGGACCCATCTCACTATTAGAGATGAGCTGAAGACTTCAGAACCACCACGGCAGTGTATGTCTAACAAAGATGTTGAATCAAAAAAACCAAAGTCACTTTTAGTGTTGTCTAGCAACATTCCCCCATTTTATCCTCTAATAACCCTCAGATCAGGTCGGAGCTCCGCCTCTTTCTTGCAGGTGAACTCCAGAAGCAGTTCACTAAAAGTCAAGGGTGACATTGGTCATACACACAACACACCGAGTGCCTTAGCCAGTGACAGCAGGGCCTGGAGCACTTTTAAAGCGCACCCAAGAAATCCTGGAGGTGACTGAAGTTCAAATTCCAACAGCAGAATGAGTTCTCAATTTTACTACAAGCACAGATCTAAAAGTGGCAGTCTGAACTCTGTAGGCCCTTTAGACTTATCTGACAACAGAAAGAACTGAGTCTAAGCAAATATTCAGATGTCCGAAACTTTAGTAGACCAGTTTTACTTGGAATGCTTCTCTGTTCATTCATATGTCTGTCTCTGTGAGTGTGTCAAAAGCTTCCTACAGTCCTAACAAGGACTGATTTTTAAAGAGAAGGAATCTTTCCGGTTCTTCTGCTACTGCCTTGGGTGTCAGCGACTCTTCTCTGGTGCATTGAACTACTGCCAGCATTGCCCCAACAATCCATCTACCTTCGGCCACCCTGGGAGAAAAAAAGAGTTCTAACAAGTGTTTGTTTGCCATTGTCTTTAAATTATTAAGATCACAATTACCTGATCACTCCCAAGATTTTCTCTGAAATGCTTGACAAGAGTAGAAGAAAAATTCGAATATAAGTGAGTACTCTACTCTGACAGGAATTAAACTTTCAGTTTATTAAAGACAACGATTAGACGATTCTTCAAAAAAACAAACAAACCCAAAACAAGTGGACAGAGCCTTTTAACACTCTGATCATTATATGAAATGTAATGATTTATCATCGTTATTTTTCAATAAATCTAATTTCCTAGTGTAAGGATGTTAGGGGGCAAAAAAGAAAAAAGTTTTACTAACCGGAAGGATCTGCACTCTGAACTCGATTACTTCCGCCTAGAGTCGATAGCAGAGCGGAGGCTGTCGCTGATGCAACACTGACAGGTCCGTTCAGCCGCTTTCTGTCACCCAGGACTCTTTGAAAGAAGAAGGGTTTTGAGGTAAGTCGGCTACTGTGCAGTGTGATTTTACAGTAGAACGACATTGCTGTGAGATAAACAAAAAATGTAGCAATTAGAAAAAAGCAGCTGAATCGATTATAACCATAGGAGCTAGGTAACGTTAGCTGCACATGGTTTTCTCGCTTAGCTCCTTCATTCATAGGTGGAAGCTGCCCGGTGAGGTAGCCAGTATTTCTCTGAGTTGGCTAAATTGTAGGCTACATGCTGAATTTTAGCAAATTTACCGGGAAAAAAATGTGCTTTTTTATTTTTATTTATTTTATTTTTTTTTGGCTAATTGCGTCTTTTTCAAAACTACCGTTATGTTTGTTGGCTAGCCTGCACAGCCTATGAAGCTGAAGCATCAAAGTGAAGTTTATTACATGAATACGGCTTATAGACAGCAAGCTGAGCTGCAGTGTTTTTAACTTTTTAAAACGCGCAAAATTAATATGCATTACTGTTTTGTTTCAATGGAAAAAATCATGGCAGTCAGACTAATGTTAGTCATACCTGTCTGTAGCCAAGATCAACAATAAACCGAAAGCGATTTACTGGGAACTCCCTTATTAAGAACCCCAGGAGGATGACCTCTGTGCTTGTGTTACAGTCGGAGCACCCAGCACCATGGCAGATCAGCTGAGTCCAGATGAGAAATTTAACCTCATCACCAGGAACCTCCAGGTGGGACACGCAGACGGCTGCTCACAGTGACTGGAGCATACAGTCACACTCACATGTTTCTGCTCGTGCGTGTGTATTACAGGAGGTCCTTGGAGAGGAGAAGGTGAAGCAGGTCCTTCAGGAGAGAGAGCTCAGGGTTTACTGGGGCACAGCGACCACTGGCAAACCCCACGTAGCTTACTTTGTCCCCATGTCTAAGATAGCAGACTTCCTCAAAGCTGGATGTGAGGTGGGTGTGACAGAGCTGACTGTGGTTTTATTTGTAGTTGCTATTAAATTAAAACAGCCTTTTTACCCCCTCTTCTACCTTTCCTTAGGTCACTGTTCTGTTTGCAGACTTGCATGCTTACCTAGACAACATGAAAGCTCCCTGGGAGCTGCTGGAGCTCAGGGTCAAATACTACGAGCAGGTCATCAAGGCCATGCTGGAGAGCATCGGTGTGCCTCTGGATAAACTCAAGTTTGTCAAAGGAACCAACTTCCAGCTCAGCAGGTCTGTTTGCTGATTCAGAGGCTGATCTGACATCCACTCCTTCAACTTTACATTCTCTTAAAACTTGCCTGTAGCTGCAGCTCATACCGAACGTGTAGGTGTTGCCATGTTTTCCAGGGAGTACACTCTGGATGTGTACCGCCTGTCCTCCATGGTAACAGAGCACGATGCTAAGAAGGCTGGAGCTGAGGTGGTGAAACAAGTGGAGCATCCTCTCCTGAGCGGTCTGCTGTACCCTGGCCTACAGGTAATAACGCTGTTCATAGAACTGAGACGCTGGTGTCATCACACTGTGACAACGCAGTAGTTGAAGTTTCTCAGATGTGTCCATCTCACAGCTTAGTATTAATCACAGTAACCGTACCTTGTGTGTTTCCTCGTGCCCTCAGGCTTTGGATGAGGAGTACCTGAAAGTGGATGCTCAGTTTGGAGGTGTTGACCAGAGGAAGATTTTCACTCTGGCAGAGAAGGTATCCTACACTTTTGCACATTTACAGAGGTTTTCCTTTAGTTTTAGCTCAAGTCCTCTGCAGCCTCACAGTAGAGCACAGCTGCTAATTACTAAAGAAATCCAGTACATTAGTGCTGTGACTTATCATGCCTTCCACAATAACACTGATATAATTTTCACACGATTACGAAAGCGTCATCTTGTGATACTGGTGATATAGTGATGCATTTCTGTTTGCTAGTGTGGGCAGCAATGGCATAAGCCCACTTATGTCTGAGTGCGAGAGCGGTGTGTGAGCTTCCAATGACGATATGTTACCTAAAAAGGGAGCAGCTGTACGCCAGTAGTGTGACAGTGGTTTGACTGTAAGAGGCAGACACTTTGCAAACTATGAAAGAAAACAGTAAACATCAAACTGGTTTCACTACTTGATGCAAAAACGCACTGAGAATATGAAGACAAAGTTAAAGGAGGAAATGCTGGAGAGATATAAAAATCTCTCTTATAATATATAAGATAAGGACAATGGTGGACAATACCTCCCACCCACTCCATGACGTGCTGGCTAGTCACAGGAGCACGATCAGCGAGAGACTGAGATTCCACAAATGCACCACTGAGTGACAAAGGAAATCATTCCTGCTTGTGGCGTATGTCCCAGTACAACTCGTCCATCTAAGGCACAGTACAAAGTCAGTAGTTACACCCTTTTTTCACATGTTCTAAAATGAAAGTAACAAATAACTAACTTTACCGGTTAGAATGAAATGTCAATCATATATATTTCATCTCTGTGATATTCTGGATATTCATAATTGAGCTATTTGTATATATTAGAGCTAAATCTCATATTTTGTAATACCTGCTTTTTTACTTGTGTTTTAATTTATGCCGTGTCACTGCTATTGCACTCTAATGCTGCCGCTGCTGTTACTGGCACCTTGTGGTGCACGCTTTGAATGAGGTAGACTGTCATAAGTGCAAGTAGCAAATTTCCTTGAATTTTCCTGACTTTTGTGGAGGCTGAGACTCATTAGGTCCTTAGCTATGCAGTCCCGTGCTCAGTATGCAGTCCTTTACATCCAGAGAGGAATGGGAAGTTCATTTACTTCCCTCTTCCTGCACTCTTGTGAATGTAGTGTGCTGTAGGGATTACTTTTTTAACCCTGAAGTTAGCCTGACTTTGATGCTTCAAAGGTCATGGTGCTCTCACAAAAAGCCAAACGAGTTTTTCTGTTATAGAAGATGTAGAACATTTATTCTGTTATTAGCAGAGAGTCAGATCCAGTTCTTTACCTTTCTGAGAATTTTAAGGTTTTCTCTCATGTCGGCTTCTATATTCGGTTACGTGTGAAAGTGTGATAACAGACTAGTACAGAATTGATAACATTCAGCTGTTTGTGCAGCTGTTCAAGATTTTAACCTGTGTTGTTCTGCAGTACCTGCCCTCTCTCGGCTACGCTAAACGTGCCCACCTGATGAACCCGATGGTGCCGGGGCTGACGGGGGCTAAGATGAGCTCTTCAGAAGAGGTAAGGTTATATAAACTTAGTTTGTTATGGAAGGAAGTGATTGGAGTTCAAGATTTCCACGGGAAATTTTCTCAACACTCCGTCTGTCTTTATTTTATTATCTGTTTTTGCTTCCAGGAATCGAAAATCGATCTCCTGGACTCCAAAGAGGATGTAAAGAAGAAGCTGAAGAAGGCTTTCTGTGAGCCAGGCAACATCCAGAACAATGGAGTTCTCTCTTTTGTCAAATATGTCCTCTTCCCTCTACGAGGAGGTAGAAACTCTTTTTCAATCTCTTCCTGCAACCTGGCTTCAGACTTCCTTTTTTTCGGCAAATCAATTTGAATAATCAAATGAGTTGATCATTTGTACTGTTTCAGGGTTCTCCATCAAGAGAGACGCAAAGTGGGGCGGAGACAAAGTTTACAGTGTGTTTGAGGAAGTAGAGAAGGACTTCGCTGCAGAGGTGAAGAACGCAATAACTGGTTTATTTGAACAATGAAGTCTTCCCTTAACACGCTCTGATTTAACCTGTGGTGAACTGCTGTTTATAGATGATCCACCCTGGAGACCTGAAGGCCTCTGTGGAGGTTGCACTAAATGAGCTACTGGAGCCAATTAGAAAGAAGTTCGAGTCTCCTGAGCTCCGTAAACTTACCAGCGAGGCCTATCCCGATCCCTCAAAGACAAGTCAGTGTCAAACCGTGTGGCTTAAAGTGGGAGTTGTCTTCATACTGAGACTTAATGCTGTCTTACTTGTGTGTTATTAGAAGCAGGAGGGAAGGGCGTTAAGGCCGGAGGAGGAGGAGGTGGTGGTGGAGGAGAGGACGATGAGCTGGCTCCATCCAGACTGGACATCAGAGTGGGCAAGATCATCAGTGTGGAGAAGGTAAGTTACTGTCATTTGATCATAATCCGAACTTTTATGTCATCGGATCATCGATGTGGAGCTGAAAATTAATTTTCCCCCCTCTGTAGCATCCAGACGCTGATTCTCTGTACCTGGAGAAGATCGATGTAGGAGAGCCGGAGCCCAGGACGGTAGTCAGCGGGTTGGTGGCCTACATTTCACAGGAGAACCTGCAGGACAGACTGGTGTTGGTGCTGTGCAATCTGAAACCCCAGAAGATGCGTGGGATTGAGTCTCAAGCCATGCTGCTGTGTGCCTCTATGTGAGTTTCATTTTTTGGGGCTGGGTTGTTTTGTTTTTTTGTACAAAGTGAAATTTAGCTTCAATTTCCAACTCTTCCGATCTCTGTTTGTTTTCCAGTGAGGGCGAGCCCAGAAAGGTGGAGCCTCTGGATCCTCCAGAAGGTTCGTCGCCAGGGGACAGGGTCTTTGTGGAAGGGTATGAGTCAGGCAAGCCAGATGATAGACTTAACCCAAAGAAGAAGGTGTGGGAGAAACTCCAGGTTTGTTTCTTTGTGAATGTCTATAACGGTAAACCGCTGTATTTTTCCCCCTCTACTAAAGATCTAACATTTAAAGTACAGATTATAAAATCATGTGTGTTATCTGGTATTTTAGGTTGACCTAAAGATATCAGACGAGTGTGTAGCTCAGTGGAAAGACAAGCAGCTGATGACCACACTGGGGCAGATCACATGTAAGACGCTCAAAGGAGGCAACATCAGTTAAACACACAAACGCTGAAGCTGCTCCCGCTCGCCACAGCAACAGTACTTTCATCGAGTCGCCATGGCAGCAGCATCAAGCTTCATCTGGATGTTTCCTGAAGAGTGACGGCACATGATGCTTTGTGTCTTACATGTTTTAAACTCTCTTAGACAAATTCTGTTATCACGCGTCAATGGAAAAAAGAGATAAAAATTATGTAATTAACAACCTGATTCATTACTTTTCCTTCCTTTGAAGTTGTTTAGTGTTACTAGTACACATATGGGGGAAGAAAGGGCCTTTTCAGTTAAAGGACTCTGGTCTTTATAGCTCATTCATGGAAGTAGCCAATGAAAAATATCTCAGGTTTCCTAAAAGGGACTTAACGTTTCCGTAGTTACCTGTTTTACTGTTTGCCTTCATGGTAAATGTAAACATCAGGGCTGTGGCCAATCTGCCAAATCTGCTTACTAAGAATAGTTTTATGGGTTCCCAACATCCTATGTATATAAAAATCAATATGCCTTGTACTATATGACGGTTGTATTTTGACTAATGTTGCACAGAAATCCAGATGTGAACATTAGTTGTTATAATCGAACCATGCATCATCATCTCTAATGTGTAATAAACGCTGGCTGAAGTCTGAATGAGAATATCATTTGTGATCAGTGAGACAGTTTTTGAACTATGAACACAGGAAACAGTTTAATACACTTAAATTTTATTTATAGAAGTAATAACTGCACATATTTCTCTATAATCAGCAATCAGTTTTTTGACCCTGTGTGAGGAGTCAGTATAATTCACTCATCAATGATTCTGAGAGGGGGAACGTTTTGTGCAAATATGTTGAGCTGTACTTTCTTTTTTCCACCATAAAAAGGCTTAGAGAGTTACAGAACATGTATTATAGTGGACCCATCGTGCTCAGTTTCAGCTGCATGTCTTTATCAATGGATGAAGAAGTCTGCATGATTCACAGTTCAAAATAATAACGCTTTTTTTTTTTTTTACCCAGGCTTTAAGTCATCCCCTCAGTTCATCAACCATCTGAAACAAGCTGTTTTTGTCTCTTTCCCCTCAGTTTAAGCAAACTTTCTCCTGATTGGCTGCTCCATAACAGGCCTGTGTACTCATAGTGCTGTGTGCCTGAGATTCCCACTCTCACATCAACATCCAAAACTAAAAAATGCCATCTGAAACTGAGGCGTGATGTCTGAGCTTTTGGCTCACAGGGATTACAATAATAGGTCCGCTTTTGAAAACACTGACATCCTGCTCCAGTGTAATGGTCCTCCAGGGCCAGTCACCCCAGTCGTAGTCCTAAAGGTGGTTTTCAGATGAAACAGATTCTTAAATATTTCATATTTGGTAGGAAAAGGTGACTGACAGTGCTACTGGTGAAAACAATCACACATAAATAAATACAATATTGATGAGCTGGCTTTGCAGACACCCAAGAATTGTTGAAGAAAAAAAAAAGCATCTACTTGACATTTCACCTACTCCTGTATTTAGATGCTTTTATTCTGTTAAGTCTGAACTGTTTATCATATGCTGTTTACAAAAGTGCATCTCGGGAAAACAAAAACACTGAATTCTTGACTATGCGGCATCCCTTTTTGACAAATGCTTTCCACACCGAAAAGCGGGAATGATGCTAAGCTCAGTAATTTCTTCACTCAGTCTAAGTAAGGAATGGATATCCTGTCCTACAGTGGATGCCTTTGTCAGACAATATTGCAATATATATAATACAAGAGGAGGGGGAAACAGACCATCTATGTACAGAAATGCTTTTTTTCGAAGACGAATCGTTTTCTCCGAGTTGAAATTACAACTACCTAATGGAACCTCTGGGAGGCGATCTAACACAAGCTAAATATTTGCAATTCAGCCAATGTACAGTGCTTCACCCTGAGGGGCCTCAGTAGGACATAAACTATATTTTTAGAAAAATACTCCAGAATAAAGCTATTTTAAGAAACTGGGAGTGATACTTTTTCTTTTTTTTTTGCATAAATATTGAGGAAGGCCAATACAGGCTAAGGCTTTTTGGAGGAAACGCACACAAACACTTAGTTAATGTCTCTTAATGTCAGTCAGTCTTTCTTGTGAGTTGTCCTTTTTCTGTTCCTCTGGTATCAGTCTGGTTCTTGTTTAATCACCAAAGAAGAAGTCTTTCAGAACAGTGTTTCAATTGTGTCCGCTGTCACTCTGGTTGCTGGAGGGGGAAGACAAGTGGTGGTTAGACATTATAGCATCACCATAACACAGTTACAGGAACACGCTTGATGAGTATTCCTTCCTAATCTAATTAAATTACTGAGACATGATCACGAGCTTCAGGTTACAGCTAATTAAAGCACATGCTTGCGCATTTAACTGGAAAAAAAGTCTGTAGGCAAACCAGCAGCATCTGTACTGGGCTTGTGCAGGAGGTGACTCTTATTCTGCAACCTCTGCTTTGCTGTTACAAACAAGGATATTGCATTCTGCTTTTTCATGGCAAGAGTTGGAAGAGTTATTTATTCATGTTGGTACAGAACAAACCTTGAAGCTGTTGCAAACTCAGCAGCAAAAACAGTAATGAAGGCACAAATATAATGATAAACTTACTTGTTGTTTCAGACAGGTTTATTCCACTCCTATGTTCTCCTCCTACTACTGCTCCATTCCCTTTGACATTGACCTCTATCTTTGACAAAGAATTCGGAAAACTCGGTGAAGAGTTGATGCTGCTCTGCGTCGGCTTCTTGGCTACAGGTGGAGGAACTTTATCACACTTCACTCCATCAAATGTGAACACAGCAGCCTTGGACTGATCGGACACTTGCATGAGCTCAGCTGCCAAGCTTTGCTTTAGATTTGCCTGAGCGTCGGGGGATGAGGCAGTCTCTATGACAACCTTTTTTGTGCTCCTAGAGAAGATAAAGCTAGCAGTAGAAGCTGGAGACTTGTGCACGTCATATCCTTCGTGTGATTTCCGTGACAAAGCTCCTGGTTCACTGACACAGCTGTATGTCGGTGATTTCACACCCAGTTTGGAGGGCAGACCATCTCTTGAAGACATTGCTGCAGTTTTCATTCGTATGGCTTCCTGTAAGCGCATTGAAGGATTGGTCGTTGTCACAGAGGATGATTTAATGGCCTGAGGGGGAGATTTCAGTGACAAAGACTTGCGGATGGGTTTTTGAGGAATGTTTTGAGATCCTTGGATTGAAACTGGGGAATTCTCCTTAACTGGTGCTTCCTCATTTGTGGACTTGTCCTCTGGCGGACTTTGCACCTGATCTTCGGTCATGTTGACTGATCTCAGGCGAACCATTTGAAGCAGGGAAGGGGTGACAAGAGGTATGTTAGCATCCTCTTTGGGAATGGGAACACTTTTGTGGCGGGAGAGGAGCTCCTTGGTCCTGGCATCTCGATTTGCTAGGCTGGAATGTCTTCTGAAATTAACTCCATGGGTTAAATTATCTGCCGGTAGAGGAGGTGCTACGGGCACTGTCAGAGCTGAAGACTGAGTACTGATGGACACAGAGGGATCTTCAATTTGCAGAGAACCTCGCTTCTGGAAACTGCCGGGAGGATCTACAGCTGTGTTTGGTACTGGGCTTTTTGCTCTTCTCATACTTGGTATAAGAGGCAATTCCACTGGTGGAGGTGAGACAGCCTCTAAAACAGATGAAGAAATCTCCTCAAAAGCTTTAGATTTTGAAATCTGCACGTCAATCACTGGTTCTGTGTCATTTATAACTGGTTGTGGAACAGTTGGGTGCAAATCCGAACTCTGTACAGTCTGCACATTAGGGTTGCCCAACTCTGTGACGCAACCAGCCATCACATCTGGTGCACTGTCGGTTATGATGGATGGAGGAGGAGGCGGAGGAAAGTCAACCTCATCCACTCCATCAAATACAGAGTCCCCTTCCAAAGGAGGTGGTGGAGGTGGCCAGGAGGACTCTACAATGTGGATCTCCTCCTGTACCCTTTGTAAATCATTTGGAGGTGTAGATACTGCTGAGGGAGGTGTTTTCCTTGATAGAGGCGGTGTTGGGTGGTATGCTGGGGGAGGGGTAGGTGGCGGAGAAACCTTATTGATTCTGGGGACCTCTATTGAAAGTGTTTGCATGGACTGGACTTCACTTCTGTCCATCTCAGTCTTGCTCTCGTCATATAAAGCTGTCACACCATTCTCTAAAGACGTGTAGTTCTCCACGGATATAGTGACCTCTGCTGTGGTACTCGTTACATTGTTCTCTTTCTCCACTGACTTCTCCGCCAAGACCATTTCCCCTTTGTGCAGTACTGTCATGGGTTTCTTCATGACAGGAGGGGGATCTTTCTTTGGCGTTGTCCCTTGACTCTCTGGCTCCTTCATTACAAAGCTACTACTCTGTTCTTGCTGCTGAACATCTACGCTTGCCTTTCTTTTGTCCTGGACTAAAGGTATTTCTTGTCCTGGATATTCCTTACCCTCCTGCACCACATGGACTCTGTCAGGATGCATTGTTGACAGTAACTCAGGCTTTGCTTGAGTTTTGGACAGTTCTATGATAGGTTTGTCTGTAGTTGTTTGGATTTGATCCAAAACCTGCATCTCTTTCCTAGTTTCAGTCTGGGTTCCTGTCTCGTTACTTGTGCTTTCCTGTACTTGTGCTGTTTTTTGTTTAACATTAGGGCAAGGCCCACAGAGGAGCTCAAAGGTGCGTCTGTTGTGGACCCATGTCTCTGGAGGAGGAGGACATGGTGCTTTGACTTTAGGAGGTGGTGGGATGTTCAATAGCTCATTTACTTCCTCTCTAAAAGTTGAGGTATTGTTCTTCAGTGCAAGGTCTTTTGTAGCAACAGTTGGTGAAGATCCCTGTGGAGGCTGATTTGAGCTACACATGGAAACTTCTGTATTGGCAAGCTCAGATGTTCCAGATGATAAAGACGTTACTGAGGATGAAGGAGATGCTGCTGAGGATGAGGCTCGCGACGCTGATCTTTCCGGCTTGACTGGTTTCTTCTTCTGCTTGTCTGGGGAGGTTGGGGAGATCCCTTTTGGAGAAAGCGTTGGAGTGCCACTCTGACTAGAGTAGCCACTAGATGGAGAAATGGTCCGTTCAAATTTCCCATCCTCTGGTGGAACTTTCTGTGGGGAGGATCTAGATTCTGGAGATACCCCAGCTTCATTAGAAGATGCGTGAGCAGAACTCAGAGGATTGGCAGAAGAATCTGGAGAGCTGGACCTAAGGAAGTTTGATACATCTTCGGGTATCTTAGTGCTATTTGTAGAAACCAACTTTGTCTCATCCTCTGGTACAATATTTTCTGTGGGATACGTCACTTCCCCAGAAGCAGAGTCATTAAGACTTTTGTTATCCACAAGAACCACCCTGGAATTACCTCTAATCTTATTACTGTGCAGAGAGTTTGATCTGCGTGGTGGTGCTGGAGGTTGCTTGGTCTTCATAACTGAAAGGCTACGTTTCTTTTTATTCTTTGCTTCTTCCACAGCAGCCACCGCCCCCGATTCACCAGATTCCGTTGCTGGTCTTGTAACAAGATTTTCACTTTTACCGCTAGGGCTGCTAATCGCATGAACTGAGCTACGGAAACTAACAAGGTCCTGATCCCCAGCAGTTTGTTTGGTTTGCCCATTTAGACATACTCTCTGTGAAGAGTTACTGCTTTGTCTGCTACCCTTGGAGGACAGTGGGGATGAGTTTGAAATAATGGTCTCAGAAGACTTTGACTCACTCCAGTTTGACCCTGAAGCTGATGTGGCCATCAGTGTGGAGTCATTGTGATAATGGTTTGTCTGGGAAGTGTCACCATCTGATCTTCTGGATAGCAAGGGGCTGACTGCCAAGTCCCCAGATGCCAGGCTGCTTTTGCTTACAGTGCGAACACTGCTGCCATGGTTGACACTGCTGCCACGAGTCCGGCTGGTACTGCGGTCAATCTCAATGAATTCAATCGATGCTGGCATTACAGCATTAGGAATTATTGTAGACAAGTAAGTGGCCTGTGGAGAGATAGACATCACTGGGCCCTGAAAGAATACAGAAAATGTTTCACATGTAAATATCACAAATCACCATTAATAAACTAGGAATTAAAAACAAAGTTCACACAACTAATTTAAAGACAGTTTTCTTATCTAACAGCTTGATTAATTTCCTACCTGGGGTTCCTGGAGGAAATTAAACATTGAAGGAGATAATGAGGTGGATGTTGTCATGCCAGGTACTGCAAGAGACTTGGGTCTTAGGTTGGAGGTGGGAAAGAGATGGGAACCAAAGTCCTGGTGGTCCTGGAGATGCTTCCTCACCAGCTCTTCATCTCTGAATGCCTGCTTAGAGTGGAGTGGAGTGGACCATTCTTGAAATATAAAAGGCATATTAAACTTATAACATATATCCAAGCTATTTACAATGAATAGGTTCTTTCTGAGTAACTCTTTACCTCCAGCTCTGAAACATGTACCCTTGCTCCCAACTTATTTGCCACTGGAGTCCCATCATCTGTAGAAATGGTGACGACACCTGATGATTGGCTGTTACTGATCTGTGTGTTGGCAGAGACCTCAGCAGAAACAAGCGGCTGAAAGGTGGAGTTTCTGTTTAGGGCTGTTAAGAACGTATATCACTGTTAGCACCATTAGTAACGTGGTAATATGGTTTTAGTTCATCATAAACAAAGAAAAATACTTTTACCAAGTTCTTTCTGGACCTGGTTGGGAATACCCATGATGGTGGTTCTCCTGGTCTTCTTCCTGCTCTTATCTTGTCTTTTGATTGGATTCAGGGGCTTGAATGTAGAACCTATAAGTAAAGAAACAAAAATTTCACATGTGCACATTTCAGGCTTCAATATTGTTGTCTGATGTTTCGCCACACATTAATAAATTGAATTCTGGATTCTTTGCTTTGCAGGTTGTGCTGTAGAACTGACAAAGCCCCATCTCATGCTCATGCTAACTGCTAATTGAAATTCTGTTGACTATCCTTTTTAGTGATTAATTGTGGTCATTATGCCAAATGTGGCAGCAAATTTCAGGTATTCCCACAACCAGGGAGAAGGAGCAAGTTTATGTTAATCCTTCCTAAGAATCTACTTTCATATTTGCAGCTCTTTAAGGCTCTACCTAAGCTAAATGTTAACATCAACATGCTAGCATGCCTATAATGATTATCCTAGCATATTAATGGGATGCAAGTATGCGGTTAAAAATCTTCTACTTTTTGGTGTAGCCAATTAGAGTGACAATTAGTACCAAACAATATGAATAAAATGGATGGAAATGTCATTAGTTTTTCAAGTAATACATAACAGATTCTGGAAAAATAAAAACAAATTTAAGAAAAATACTTAATACCTAAATATTCCGGCGCCGCTCCGAGCTGGCAGCCAATTTCAGCAGCTTATTCTAAATATGTATGCACATTTTATGATGGCACTCAAGGAAAAGTCAGTCAACAACATAAGTAGGCGCCATGAATATCTCTATAGGATTAATGGTAATGTTTCCAGTATGTACTGACATATTTAAGGGAGATGATCAATCTTACGGCCAGATTGCATGTCTAAAATAAGTTGTACACTAATTGGACACTTTAATAGTTACATCTTTTGCCTTCAGAACTGCCTTAATTCGTGCCGCAGATTCAACAAGTTGCTGGAAACAAAGATTTTGCTCAGTATTGCAAATGATATTGAAATGATAGCACCACATAGTTGCTGCAGATGTGCCATGATCGTTTGGTACCGGGCCGCGAGAGTTGAGGCTCAGGTGTGAAATGTATGGTTTTCAGGGTTTTTATCGGTTTTCAGTGTTATTTTGTTATCGTTTTTATCGTTAACTTGGCTTTCCTGGGTCTTTTCACGTGTGTTATGAATAAATCTTCTTTTTTTCGGTACCAGTACTAGTTTTATTTTGTTGTATTTATCTGCGACACCTAAAGGCCGGTCCGTGAAAATATTGTCGGGCATAAACCGGTCCGTGGCGCAAAAAAGGCTGGGGACCGCTGCTCTACTGGATTGAAATCTGGTCACTTTAGAGGCCATTTGAGTACAATGAACTCAATTTTATATTAAGGAAATCTGTTTTAAATGATTTGTGACATGGAGTTTCATCCTGCTGCAAGCAGTTGTTGGAAGAAGTGCCCATTGTGGTTATAAAGGAATGGACATGGTCAGCAACAATAATCAGCGAGGCTGTGGTACTTACACAATGATCATTTAGTACTTAGGGGGCAAGAATGTGTGCCAAGAAAATATCCAACACACCATTATACCACTGCCACCAACCTGAACCCCGCTTTCCATGTTATTTATGCCAAATTCTGACCCTACAATCCTAATATGGCTGCAGAGATTGAGCCTTGAACTTCAGCAGATCATCTTGACCATGTCTACATGCCTAAATGGAATGCTGCCATATGATTGGTTGATTAGATACTTGCTTTAACAAGCAGTTGAACAGGTGCACCCAATAAAATGGCCAGTAAGAACAGTGCTTAAATACTGGGAGCAGTGAAAGTAAAATATATTAGGCACTTTTCTTCTCTTGATAATTTTAAAGGTTTTTTTTGTAAATATATGATCAGAATACCAATTAGACTCCCTGCATGCACACACAGAATGGCACGCTTTCCCCTTCAGCTGTGATGTGTAGAGCCGCTGTGATGTCTTTAGATGTTTAGAACTCTTTGAGTTTCAGAAAAAAATCTTCAGCTGTGCATAAGAGTATGTTAGTAAGAGTGTGTGTCTGTGTATCGAGTTCCTCCTCCTTTGATTTCACACCATAACTGCAGAGGCACCAAGCAGCTGGAATGAGATCTGCATGCTAAATAAGTACCCACCTATGATTCACCATAAAGCAGTAAATTCAGGAACAAAGCTCAAACTGCTCTCATGGGCACTATGATTAGCTCCTATTCCTCTAAGATGAAGGCAATACATATCCCTCCTTTCCAAGTTCTACACACACAAGCAGAGCTGTTTCTTGCCTTGGCGGGTAAGTGCAGGTCTAGTCATCGCAGCAAAGGTTACTGTGCTATCAGTATTCTCAGCGGTGGCTATTGACTCTGGAGATGCATCTTCGTCCTTGGAGTTGATATCCTCCGGATGGAGAGTGTCTGTGGACTGCAGGGATACACACACACCGACACACACAGAGGTGTGTAGTTAGGTAGCTGTCTTTGCTTTGAGGAATAAGGAGTAAAACAATCCACAGAGCTTTTAGGGCACTTACAGCAATGCTTTCAGTGTCAGGAAAGTTCCCTCCATTCTTGTGTTCTGAGAGATCCAAACAGACAAGTTTGAAAAAACTGAAGCTCCATATACAATCACTCTTACATAGACATGTAATCATTTATGTAACCATAGATTTTTATTATTTTTTTTAAAAAGTGGGATATAGAAAAATCTTCAGTTTGGGACCTAACCAAATGTTATGTTATGTCATATTGATATCAAGAATCAAATGAATGTGTCTTACCTTCCTGCTGTTGTATCTTGAGTCCCTCTTGAGCTTCAGTGTGCAGGTCTTCCAAGTACTGAGGCCTGCTGCCCTCAATGAAAACATTCTCCTGGTAGTGCTGCGAGGCTGTATAATGGACTGTCAACCTCTTCTGGTCTTCATTCACCTTGGGACCAGCTGTTGATATAATAAGAAAAAATAGTAAAGGTCAAATCTGTTTGGTATTCTATACCTTTAAATGCCTGAAATTCACCAAAAAGAATGGTCTTAATTTTGTAACGTGCACTGAAACCTCCAGGTATATTATAAAAAACGACTTTTGCACTCCAAGCATGTCTTGCAACAACTGTGATGTCTACCCATCACTCTCCTGCTCAAGGGCACGGTCAATGGGATGGTACAGCTAACAACACAGGCACAAAACCACCGGTTTATGCCTGTTAGTGCAGGGGCTACACACCAGGGGCGATTTTAGCCCATTTTTGGGGGTGCTTCAGCACCCCCAAAATGAATCAAAGCACCCCCAAATATTTCTTACTGTTTTTTGACAATAATTGCTGTTTTTTTATACTAAACATATAAAAAGCATACAGTACTTGTTTGAGACGTAACATTTTAACAACAAAAGTATAGATAACCCCCCCCCAATGGTTTGTTCCAGCTCTCCGGCTCTCTAGTGCCGTTGCTGCCAGAGCGATGGTGGCTGAGACGCAGCGGAGCGGAGGTGGAGTGCCCGGCTTAAAACAGGACATATTAGCTGGATTTAACCTTCAGTTACTCTTTATATAGTTAGGTAGGAGTCAGACCATGTTTCTTTTAGCTGAAAAACATTACACCAGGTAACCTGCTGTGTTGAAAACGTGTTTTCCGACGATGTTTGCTACCTTACAATCCGTCCTGCTCTGTAGTAAAATCAGCGACATTTGACCGTCCTGTTGCTCCCATTGAAATGTATACAGCCTATTTAAAATGTAAAACTTAAAATTGTCCGTAACCTACTGTTGTTGCCACTGTCCTGTTTGAAATTGATACTAACTAGCTAACTGACCGAATGCCCATTAACCTTATAACTCCCGGTGTGTGTGTGTGTGTGTGTGTGTGTGTACAGAGAGACAGACAGGTTCATAATGGATATGAGGAAGTTATTTCCAAAACAAAAAAAGGAGCCACATTCAGGTAAAAGTGTAAAATCAAATGGTCCGTCTCTCAAGGATAATGTTGGATCAGTGTTTCAATATTTTATATCTTTTATTAGATGTTCATGTGGTTTGGTTATTTGCCTTTTGGTTGAAAGTAGACTGAGAGAGGACTTTTTGCTAGTGATCTTAATAGTATTTTTTCATATTAATGTAATTTTTTCATCTAATTGAATCTATTTGTGTATGATTGTCAGTCCAAAGAGGGAGAGAGGAAAGAGGGAACGTGAGGAGAAAGTACAAGGTCAGGAAGAACCAGGTAAGAAAAAAGACAGGGAACAGTGACGGGCAAAACAGAAACTATTAAACTGACAAAGAGAAAAAACCTGATTTTACTCACACAGTCTGGAAGTTGTGTTCTCCCTATATTAAAGCTGCTATACAGAATCTGCAAAACAAACTGGGTTGAAACATTTTTGACCCTCTTTAACAACATTCCAACATAACATTATCATTGATTGGGGAGATTAAAATCAATGATATATTTTTATGTGGTTCAGCCACAACTCTACTAAAACCTCAGCCAGTAATAGGTAGGCCAACTTTTGGACCGTCCAGTTGTCTGTATGACTGCCACAGTACGTGCGCCACGTTTCAGAAAGTGCCAAACAGCCCTGCTGGAGTGAGGAGCTGTAAAGAGAAGCAGAGTGCTCTGTTTATATTCTAAAAATGTTTTAAGCTGGTTTCAAAGATTCTGTACAGCAGCTTTAAATGTTTTCCAAAAACACACATACACTTATCAGTGTTTCTCAAACTTTTTACAGTGTGTACCACCTGAGAAAAATGTCAAGCTCTCCCAAGTACCACTATGAAAGCATGAAACTCATAAATCTTACAACACAATATTAGTATTATTAAATTAGTAAAATTAGTATCTGCAGTAAAGATTTTTTCATACATTGTATACATTCTACCACAGGCAAAGTTGCCTCCATTTTTATAGTTTTTTATTAATATTTTGTAATAATTTATTCTGTTTTGGGAGTGTTTTTTATGTATCTGTATTATACTGTTGAATTTTTACTCACTATTGGCGTCATTCATTCCCCCCCCTCAAGTAATTAAGGTTAGGATATGTTTTTTTTTCTTTATTACAATCCATTCTTCGTTTGCAGCATTTAAATAACCTTTATCAGATTTGATGGTTTTGTTACAGCCTTTTCAAAAAAGTGTTTTGGTTTTCTTTCACGAATGTGGGTATTCAATTGTGTTAAAATGTACAAAACAGTGATGTCATGTTTTGTGACGAGGACCCAGGCACAGAGAGACTTGATGAATTTAAGAATCTTATGATTTAGTAAAGAAATTTGCAGATTTGCACAGAGATGGTAAAATTTTGATGACTGATAACGGAGACGAAGACAACATACGATGAGGACAGGGAGGAACAGGGGTTTAAATGCACCAAGGAGACAGTCATAGAGAACTCGGGACAACTGGAGACATTTAAGGATGCAGGGACTGAAAGAGACAGGGAAGAAGTCTCAGCGTGATGTGTAAAGTTTATCTTGCCTGGCTGGGCAGCTCTCTGGGTGCTCAGCACCCCCAAAGCTCTGATCCTAGAATCGCCCCTGCTACACACTCACAGAACTGGAGTTATATCGAGTACCTACCAATTTGTTTTAGTGGAACATTTTGTTGTGGAACCCTATTGTGTGACAGAACCTTTATTCACACATATTTTAACATCAGAACTACGAATTTTGGCAACAGCATTGATCCAGAATTATTCAGAATTAAAACAATAGTGAGACATCAACTCTTTGCACTATCCCAATGAAAGCAATGGTGTTAGCATAAATACAGACATTTATCAACTTGACTGAGAACTTCTTGCACTTCCAGCTGATAAGAATGTGCGTTTATCTGTGCACCTTTAATGCAGCGCACTTATTAAATCTCCTCATCCAACTTTGGCGTGCAGACATCCCAGTCTGGCCAGGCCCTCGGCAGTAAACTATGGCCTGGCTAATCTCCTGCAGTATCTTGCTTCCTTGTAAACCCTGCAGGGATTACTGCCGATAATCTGTCCGCATGTAAGGATGCTGCAAGAAACCCTGCTGGCAGGACCTCCTGTGTGGGAACTGGACCGAGCTCGCTCTCTCCGCAGGACTGCTTTGCTCAACGTCAAAGGACAGCTAAGGAGCTGATCCCAGCTGACACTGGGTAAGAGGCACCCTGGACAGGTTGCCAGTCCATCACAAGGAAAACAAAAAGAGAGAAAAGCAATAATACAAACCTTTGGCTAACATAGAATCAACTGACCAAACATGCATGTCTTTGGCATGTGGAATAAAATTGGGGCTTCCTGCCTTCTTGGTGTAAACCACAGTGATGGCAGCTACATCTAGGTTTCTGAACCACAAATCCATGAAAACCTGCACAACTGTGTATGAACTGGGAAGTCATTTCCATGGGAAATCAGTCATGCAAGTTTGCTAAAATCTTAGCTGAGCAAGGATCAGCGTGAGGTGTTCCTTTTCCTTCCTTTATCACTCCCACTGGCTCCCAATTAGTCTGGACTACATTTAGTTTAGTCTATAAACTTCACTTGACAACTGTGAGCATCTCATGACAATTACTCACATATGTAACACTGTAACCAGTAGCTACAAATAACCGAAGAAGCAGCCCTCCCTGATACTCTGCCAGACCCCTCCAGGAGGTTTAGGGATTTGGGCTGATTAATACGATTCCCCCCAAAAAAGTCAGTAAAGAGCTTTATCTCATTAGACAGGACCTCCAAATTACCTTCAACACTAATTCTTACACATCGGTGTGTCTGTGTTTGTGAACTGTTGAGATAGATGTCAGTGGAAATTAAAAACAGTACTTGCTTTGCAGGTATATTTAGTATGATAAAAAGCTTGGTTAAACAATCAATCACAGCAAAGTTAAAGAGATTTACTGCAGCCTCCACGTGAGCCGGCACTCACCCTTCTTCTTGAAGACGGACAGCAGAGAGTGGATGCTCTTCCTCAAGTAGACAACCATGCCTACACCAGCGCCATAACAAAACCCAAACTCAGAACGCCAGAGTAAAGCAAAACAGAGTCTAACAAGTCGTCCTTCTGTCAATTTGACCTGCGATTGAGATCCGCATGCCTCGACTGCAGAGCTCGACAGCAGTGATCGCAGGTGCTTCTGCAGAGAGTTGGAGGGACTTGGGAAGGACAAGCGCACAATGAGATCTGCTTTCAGCCCAGCTGCCTTATCCCCGAGTCTGATACCCTCCTCCCTTCCCCCGCTGCTCCCTCTCTCTCTCGTGTCTATTTTGCACACACAGGCTCCCTCCATTGCTATTCCCTCCCCATTGTCAAATGATGAACCCCTCCCGCCAGCAAGACGGCTGTCAAAGTTTGGCTTTCAGGAGGCGACCAGCCCCCACTTCACTCAGTATAGATAGACACGTGCGGAGCTTTGTGCACACACTCCACCAGTGCAAACCCAGTTAAAGCTTCCTTGTGTTAATTAAAACAAAGCTACCCATGAAAAATATTCCAATATAAGAGCTAATTTCTGCATATTCTACTGAAGACTCTACAGCTTGTACTGTAGGTTTCCATATTGACTATCACAAATACAAAAGCTAAAACTACCCGCTTGGTGACTGATATAATCTAAAGTTTTGAAGCGTCTACATCCCTACTGGAAGCCTTCAGCAGTATGCATGTGTCTGACACTGTGTCTCATTATCTAAGGGCTACGGGGGCTGCATTTGACAGTAAAGGTTGTGTCCTCATGCTGAAAAGCTACGCCGTTCCAGTGTTCTGTATGTTTTATTCTCTTATGTCTCCCTGCATCACTTTTTTCCCAGTACCCTCACTCCCCTGCCTGTCTCTGCCAATCTCGCCTCCTTTACATCTTTCTATAGTTCTTCCTTCTTCCTGCCTGCCCCTTTAGCCTTATATCTAACAAAGTCTAATTTGAGTTATAAATAGCTGACAGCGCCTCAGTTCATCATCTGTCTGCGGATGAGTTCCTGCTAATGTTTCCTGACAAACTGCAGAGGGTATGAAATATAACACGGCTTCAGGACAACTCAGTTAATGTGGATTTGGTTCCAAACAAACGATCAGTACTGCATCCTGGGATTGCTTTCCTGCTGGTGAAGATGCAGCACTTTGATTCTCTTGCCCCCTGAATGGGTGTTTTTCCCCAATAACAGGGTCACAGCAGGGGGCTACAGCTGGCCTGCACCAGCTGGAGTGTAGTAATGCAATTACCTTCAATCATTCACCTGCTATCCCTCCACATACAGGAATCCTGGCACTGGTAAAATAAAAGTGGAGCTAAGAAATCTGCACCCCAGTGCCCCGGGGTCAGACTGCCCAGCCCGGGGTGCTGGCGGTGGTTCAGCCTCAGTGTGGTGAGCCGAGGCTGGAATACACAGAGGCGTTCAGGAGCTTTAAACCTGGGAGCCGTGCCAGAGGATTAACTCTGTCACCAGATTAACCTGTCCATCTCCTCACCTTGCGCTCCTGCTCACCTCACCTTTGTCATCTTGCCGTCTTACAAATTTATGCCATGTCACACTTTGCACCACATCTTTGCTCTGCATCTCATCTTCAAGTGTCTGGATGACATCACCCAGGCAACTAATTCAGTCTCATCACTGTCTAATCCATATTAATATCTTACCAATATGAGACAAGAGAGAGCTTACGGGCATATGAAAGGAGGTTTGTTGCAAGTTGCAAACGTTCCTTTTCTTCAGATATAAATCCCCTGCACACCCACTCCCCTCACCACAGACCTTTACTACATGCCAGTTTTGGGGGGTCTCTGGCCCAACATATGCACCCTCCCCCCTGTTGTTAACTAAGACCCCTCATATCAATATTCATTAGAATGCCTAAAGAGACACCATCTGGTCCTGGTGGAGAGGGCAGAGGGGGAGCGAGGGCCTTTGATTCAGTGCACACAACAAACCATTCCACTGCATAAGCTGAACAAAACAGAAAGTTGCAAAAGATGAAATAACGGACACTAAAGTCTTTCTAACTCAGGTTTACAAATCAGTTCAAGGTGTCAGTTCAAAAGATGGAAAAAAAGCCAAATATTTACTTGTAAAGTACTAAGTAGCCTACTTCCTTCAGCTCTTTTAAATCAACTGGTGTGCCTTTTAGGGGACAATCAGAGGTTGTTTTACAGCCTTGTCTTTGTGAGTCTAAAGATAATATCATAAATCACCAGTGCCAGACTGTTGGGCTTGTTTGCAGGTCAAATAGTCTGTGAAAGAATAATCAGAGCTCAGACAGCCAACAAAACCTGCTTGTTAAAAGGTCACAGGCACAAAAATACAGCCCGTGCTTCATTAGCAACAGTCACATTTAAAATAATGATAATAACTTGGGATGTTATTTTCCTTTAGCCTTCTGATTTGCATCTTGTATCAGAGCTCCAGCCAGGTGTGCGATCTGCTGAAAAGGTAAAGTGTGTGGAGTTTGGAAGAAAAATGTCTATTTGTTTATTTGAACATGCCATTTTTTGAACTAATATATTTAAATTCAATGTTTTATGGTTTTTAAGATCTCTTCTCTCACTCATTTGTCATAATAAACCTTCCTATAGGGTTTTTATTTACAGATGTTTGACTGCTGATCAAATAAAACCACACATTCAAAGTTTCTCTGTGTAACCACGTGAAGCATTTTTCATGTGTCTTGATGCATGCCCAATCATTCAGGTAAGGAAATCCCAAAAAGTTAAATCAGCTTTTTTATGTATTTAACACAAAAAACATGAAAAAGTCTTAAATACATTTTCAAACAATTAATTAAATGTGTTATTTGTTAATTTAAATTGGAAATAAATAATATTAATCAGTGAGCAGCATTAGCTAGTGAGTAACACTAGCTAACATTAGCTAGCGAGCAACACTAGCTAGCTTAGAAACAGTACTGACCACTAACATTAACAAACAATTCCAACACAAACTCTAAAGTGGCAGAAACACTGAATTACAATATGTCTTTAAATAATATTTAACTACTGATAACATTATCAAGGAAGGAAGCTAAGTTGGGCAGATAGCTGCTACATTAGCAGCTTTGTTTAGTGATGTAACAACTGATTATTTAAGAGGAAAACAATTATTAGTTCTAGTCCTGGCCAATATTATTTTCTTTTTTATCCTAGAAGTGCACAAGGCTTTCAAACTACACAGGGTTTTAGGTCAGGAACAAAATAAATAATAAATACTGACTCCTTCAATTCCCAAACTATCATTAGAGCCTCTATTTTCATAGATATTGTGTGTAAAGTCTATAATCTGAGCAGATAGATTAGCCCTAATCACAATTAAATGAAATGCATGTGTATTACAACTGTAGCACATCTTTAAATCCAAACTAATGAGATTAATTAACCCTACTCTTTATCCAAAGTTGCCTGTTTGTAATAAAAAAATCACTTCAAATATGAAAACAAACAAAACAGACAATAAATTATTAAAAATTCGAAACTGACCTACTTTACAAGCTGCAAGCATAACAATGTTACTATACACAGCTACCTTATCTCTCAGAGCAGCACACAGACATAAGCTTTTTATGGTTTCTGGTAAACATGTAACACACCCATATAACGTCTTGCTCCACTAGAGAGTGCTATATCAGCTCTGATTCTGCTTGGACTGCAAGTATGAGACTGCAAAAAAAGCAGGTCATTCGATGAGGATGTTTACAGCAGATACACATGGCCACTTTGTATTGATAGTGGCAAAAGAAAAGCAGCTGAATATAAAATATGACTCCCAGTGAGCTGACCAAGCCCAATCATGGATGCTAACACACACAGAAATAAACACCCTTGGTGGAAAATTTTATACCTTCATAGTGGTTCATCACACATCCCCGACTCACCCTCTCATTTGCTGCACACTGCAGAAATGAGGAGAAGAGAACAACATAGAGAAAAAGGGAGAGACTAAAAAGTGATAGCTGTATTGCTTTTGTCACAAACTCAAAATCCGTATCAGGTGAGCACATGGGCCACTGGACCATAACGAGGTACAGGGTTTCCACTTCATGCCTGGCTGGGTTTCAAAACTGCTTTTGTTTATTACTGGGTGTATGGTTCACTACATTAACACTGGGCTCATTAGGAAAAAAAGAGGGGGGACAGGTGACAGTGGCATGTAGAAGTAATGTTTTCCACTGGTTGTGTGTGGTTTTACAAGGCACTTTACACTGTAACGTTAAGACTTTACAATATTAGAAAGAAAATCCCAGCAATCAGAGGACCCCCTATGAGCAAGCACTTGGTGACAGTGGGAAGGAAAAAATCCTTTTTAACAGGAAGAAACCTCCTGCAGGACCAGGCTCAATGTACGCCCAAGTAAGTGCTTTTAGCCAAAAATCAGATTTGAGTCTCTAAATGCTTTCTTTCAGGCAGTTTTTTGCACTCATGGCTCTGTATGATGTCAGTACAGAAGCCCCACCCACTTTCTGTTTAACAAAAAGTAACCAGTTAGAAGACAGCTAGCTCAAAGGGCGGAGCAATGGAGTTAAAAATGGATTGTTTTAGACAGTGGATGAACTAAGGAGCTCCAAGTCCAGTCCAGGATAAATAAGGATGACTCTGCACTACGAATGATACAAAGCTACGCTAGCAGAGAACAACAACAAGAACACAAGGCTCAAAATGATCATGATAGGCTCCCTTTGAGTTACAGATACAAAACATTCATTTTTCAGCAGTAGATTGTAGCAGAGATAATCAAGCTGGAGTAAACAGAGCTTTCGTTGGAGTCTATTTTCAGTCAGATTAATATACGTTTGCTGAAGTAGTAAATATTTACAGCAGCACAGTGGTGTGTGACTTAAACTACATAGAGCCCAGCATCCAGCCAGTGCAAACACGTGGATCTGTACTTTTTCAATAAATAGTCTGTGGACAAAAACTGAAGTCTATACCACAGAGTAACACAATCAAGACTTTAGATGACACCTGCCTTGTCTTATGATTCAGCGTTTGGTGATTATCAGCAGATAGAAAGTGTAAGGTTTGCAGTCGATTGAGTCTTCCAAGGTTGATCTTTCCATCCCTGTACACACAGCAAATGAAGCTGCCACAGTACAGGAAGAGAGGGTTAAAGTGTGACCAGCAATAAACCTCCAATCACCCCAACACAGGAGCACACACACAGGTGTCATTATTCAAGCTGTGTGCTACACTCCTGATTTGTATTCAGTGGTCGCTGTGGTGGACTTGAGTTATGAGCTTCCCTCAGTTCTTAGTTGTGCAGTATTTACCAGGGCGAAGGAAAGATGAAGGCTAGCCCGACAGCCCTCACACACATATCTATTGGAATATTTCATGTATGTTGTGATAATGTGTCTGGAAACATTGCATTGTTGTATTGTGCTCATTTATTACTTTCTTTATCTGATTACCTTTGACATTCAGAGAGTACGAAAAAAAATGCAAACAGACAAAAATGAAAACCTGTACTAAAAAAATCATGGAGATGGTGTGAAGATGACAGCAGAAGAAAGAAAATAGGACTAAAAGAGGGTGGAGAGGGGCGGAGGAAATGGGAAGAGGGCAGGAGGATACGGAGAGGACATAAATCACCGTGTACGGTAAATGTCGCTACCCATGAATCACCTGCATTTCTGATTTCCTTTGGGTGGGAAACAGAGGTGGTGAGCTGAAGAGGGAACATGAAAGGAAGACAGTGGGTTGAATAGATGTGGTGAGGAGGATGAGGAGGGCAAAGGGAACACTGAAGCAAGGATCTGAAGAATTGTGATCAAAATTGTGTCACTGAAAAAGTATGACAGTTTCTAGATCACTTAACTACAGATTATTTGGTTAAGCACAAACATCAATAATGAGGCCAGTTTTTATGCCAGGCAGGCAAAAACTCCCAATTTGTCAGCATCACTGGTGACTCAGAGATATGAGATAGGTAGTTTAACGACTACCTTACAGAAAAGCATTTTTACAACCAGGTACAACAATGATTTAACTCTCTATGAAGAAGAGGTGGGTGATTTTTTTTCTGTAACATTTGGATTTTGCTAACGCTAAAAACTAGCATGTGTACCAACACAGGCAGCACTTACTGATAGCTAGGTTTGCTAGCTATCAGCTAGGTTTGCTAGCTATCATTACTTTGGTGATGTTGGTACCTAGTCGAGCATTTTTAAAGGAATTATCTGATAGATAATGGCTTGTTGTGTGGTTCTGCCTGCCACAGAAGTTTGGATTTTGGTTTTTGTACGTGAAATTCCAGTGATTTATTAGTCTGTAAGTTAGTGCTAATTGGTAGGTATCTATGTCTGTGTTGATCTTATGGCAGTTTATGGTTGGAGGTTGCTAACCAGTCTCGATGGGATTAGCTGGTAACTTTACACTTAACCAAACTTAATCAAATACAGATAACTTGAACTACAACCAGTGATCATTGCTGGAAAGACTGGTCCATAGTCCATAGTGTGCTACTGTTCAGCCAGTGCACGCCAAGGTTTTAGTTGGTAAATAGGTTTTATGTACAAAACACAATTTCACTCATAGTTGAAATATTGTAGTGAAGGTTTAGTGAGTGCCAGTAATTGAATATTTCCAGGTGCTTTCCCAGCACTGATCACTTAACAAATTAGGACTCAGGGGCCAACAATACACAAAAAAACATGTAATAAAGGTGAGATCTCAAACAAATACTAATACAGGTTCTGAAATGTAAAATGGGTTCATTCAGACCCTCTCTGCACTTAGCTTAAGCACAATTAAATTAACACGATGCCTTGTTAGCTCATGTGTCATCTTAACCCACCAGTGCCTATTTACCGGAGATAAATCCTGTATTTGTTGTACTTCCTAATCCCGACCTGAAGCAGGTGTAAACCTCAGCCGAGGTGATTGGACTCAGGACCCTCTGCGGGGTACACAAACACAGAGCCAAACTTAGCAGCCTCACCAGCTGCTGTGCTTAAAAATAGAAAGCGTCACTCTTTTTGTAATTATCCCTCTTTCCCCCCTCTGTCTCTTCTCTGTCTCTCTTAACCAGATAAGGGGATTGTGCATATATTTCTTGAAGGAGTCGTGAGCTGTTTGTGCTGCCTGTCGCTTCCATTTAAAAGCTCTTTGTGAGTCAGACTGAAAGCTCTGTAAACACATATGGATGTCTCACAGTAGAGTCACAGTTGACCCGCTATTTGCCACATTCATCTACAAACTCCAAACAAGATAATAAATCTATCTTGTTCCAACTGGTGTGTGGGAGGGAGTGCAGGGGTACCCCGGACTCCTGCAGAGCAACGCGGGCCTCCAGAGAAATCTGCCATGGGAGAAGACAAAAGGGTGCAAGTGTAAAGCATACTGCAAAAATAATGCCCAGTGTGCAGTCACAGAGGTGGATGCCAATGGACCGACAAAACCACAACTGCGCAGAAGCTAAAACCTTGGAAAATTCTTCAGCTGTTGGAAGTGGCATCTCACTTTTTTGTTTGGATCAACATTCAGTTCATGTTGAACTAAACATAAAGCGAGAGTTTCGTGTGTTGTGAAACCCAGTTTTTACTTCTAATGTACCCGAAAGAAACAGCTGGATATGAAAACGGAAACAGGTGAGGCAGATTGTTTGAGCCCGTACACCTGTAATGGTGAGGAGTCAGGACTCATCTCTGAGCACGACTGGATCATCATTTTTCAGTGTGAGGGTTTACTGTTGTGAATGGGTGCATTTTAACCCAAAGCATGACCTTTTCCTGACAGTAACCAAGCAATTGTTAATGCCTAAACCTACCCAAATCCAGCAAAGTACAGTAAAATGTGATTGCAAATGAAATAGATCAGCAAAAATACAAAACAAAAAAGTAAAACCAAGTGCACAAAGGTCCAAATCTGCAGGCTTTGCCCTAAGACACCAGAAATCCATTTGAGTGGTAAACTTAACCCGCTATCCACCTTTAGGGGGCAGTCCACCATCTTCCTGCACGATGGTATGGCCACAGATACGCAGGTTTCTAATGCATAATTCTTTTCTTTTTACTTTATCTGAATTCATGGCCTTGGCTGCACCCGTTTTATGGAATAACCTCCCCATCGCTATACGCGAGTCTGATTCCATCCATTCCTTTAAATCGCGGTTAAAAACCCACCTATTTAGCCTCGCCTTTTCTACCAGTTAGTCCTGCTTGATAGTCAGCCTAATGCTTTTCTTATCTTCGGCTTATTCTTAATTATTTTAAATTCATTTTTAATTTTGACTGTTTTATCCTTCACATTTTGTTTTGCTTTCTTTTATGCTTTTATATGCAATTCTTTTGCCTTGTGTGTTTTAATGCCATTCAATCTGCCAGCTCGTTTTGGTACCTTACCATAGTCCTCATTCTCTCTGTTATTTCATCTCACCCTTTTGAATGTTAAGCACTTTGGAACACCTCTGGTTTTTAAATGTGCTATATAAATAAAGTTTGTTGTTGTTGTTGTTGTTCATAAGCTTTACAAAGAAAACTGATTTTTGTCACAGCCCGTGCTTCATGTTCA
Source organism: Oreochromis niloticus (assembly GCF_001858045.2). Taxonomy (NCBI): domain Eukaryota; kingdom Metazoa; phylum Chordata; class Actinopteri; order Cichliformes; family Cichlidae; genus Oreochromis; species Oreochromis niloticus. The sequence continues at coordinate 28,089,027 of NC_031985.2, read as the reverse complement.
TGCTTATCTTTTTCCTCGGAACGTTCCTAAAATTCACGTGCAAAAGGAAAGCTCACAGGATAACGTGACCGCTGTCTCAGATAAGGATCCAGCCTGAAATTTCACAATAAAACTTCAGCCGAGATAAAGAGCAAACTGCTTGACGTTTAGCAGCTGTTCAAACTCCCAACCTCTTCGACCTTTTTTCTCAATGACAGCAATGCCACAAAATGTAAATGTCAAACTCTGGCTTGACTCATCGGTTGACAAAAGCTATGTCTGCACTTCTTTTCTTTTTTTCCTATTTAACCAAAATGCCATTTCTATCATTTTAGGCACTTATTTTCCTCGAGAAGTTAAAGGAGTTCTTTTTCTTCACAACAATCACCCCTTGTTTTTCTCCTCTAAATGGATCATCAGTCTGTTATGATGGATAAATGCATGAGAGTTAGCCAGTAGCTGCTGTGAGAGAGGCTGTCAAAGCTGTGGAAAGTGTCATAGCCGTGTTTCAAGTCCACTTGTGGAATATGCCAAGGCATTGTGGTATACTTTATATAAACTTGTGTGTATTGCCACCATCAAATGTGAAAAGCAGAGTTTAAATGGAGCAAAAAATAAATAAATAAGAGGATCTGCTGATATCCTGCACAGAGGGCTGCGAGGTGCAACGAGGGGGCGGACGTCTTCATTTAAGTGCACGTCATCCGAATCACACCGTTCGTATTAGGCTTGAACAGACGCAGCCTGTTTTCAGTGTACACTACAACACACATGTGATAAACACGCACGTAAATGTACCAGCAGTGAAAGCTTAGAGTGTGTGTGAGAGAAAGACATGCAGAGAATGAGTCTAGCATGTGTCTACTAACTTCTGCGAGTGACTTCTAGCCACTGAGAACAACAGCTCATTCTGCTAGCTGTGAGCCTTCATTAAAGTCTTAGAAACACTCTCTCTTGCTCATCACTCTTCCTCTGCGAAATCCCATTATGCACGGCCGATGAGCTAAGCCTCCCTTTCGTAAACAAGTCAGAACCGCTCGGACTGAATCTGCCTGAAAACACTTTTAAATGTGTGTGAAAAGGCGTTTGAGTAAACCTGCTGCCAAATGTTGGAGTAGAAAAAGAGGCTGAAGTTGGCACCGGCTCGCCGCCTTCTGCTTTGGTGTATAACGCCTGTGCCTGCGTGAATCCAAGGTCTCCTGGCCCGGGGCATTTCTAGGATTTATTTATTTTTTAATTGGGCGACCAGACGGGGGAAAATTTGATCAAAAACATGAAGACTGGATTGGTTGTGAATGAAATAAATTTAATTGTGAACATCCATCCTGCCGCCATGAACTTGCAATAAGGCAGCTTTACTGAACCCCGAGAGCTGAGCATGAAGCGATGGTGCTCACAAAAATGCTCGCATTTTAGTTACAACCGCAAATAATTCTTTTTTATTTTACCAAGTGTTGGAAGTAAAGAATGATGCCTCACACATCTTGTTTAAGTGGACAAATTTGCAAAGTGAAGGAGGCCAATAAATAACAATAAAGAATAAGCCAATGCTTCAGCTCACTGTAAGGTATCTTCCTCTCTCTTGTGCTCACGTTTATTAAAATGATCAACATAGGGATATTGTCGGGGGGGGCGGGGGGGCAAGTGCCTCCTGCCGGTCCCCCTTGGTGGCGGCCATGCTGGCAGCTGCCAGTGCTTCCCATCAGCCTGCTAGTAGGTGCAAGTTTATGGTGTAAATTTGAAAATCCTTCACAAGTTATCACATTCAAAGATCTTCAGAAAACTTGACCTCTGACCTTGACTTTGACTTCAAGGTCACTCAGATTCGAAGTTGTCTGAGATTTTTTGTAGATGCTTCTGTGGTATGAATTTCAAAATCCTACGTTGTTCTGAAGTTATCCTCATTCTCAAGTTATTTTCATTCACAAACTTGAGGGACCTCGCTGCTCACCCGTCCGCCAACACGTCCATTTACAGCCGAGGGGTAAAAACAATAAATTGTTTATCCTGACATTCTGTATATGTGGCACAGCACGGGAAAAGAGATGCATGCAGATGCAGGATCCCAACTCTCCACAATAAACAGCCAAGGAATGACACAATCACAAACAACTGTCCTTTCCAAAATTTCCAGTGTTTTTCACTGTTTGCAAATATCTCTCAAAACCATGCCTGAAAAATTGTAGTTTACTGGACAATTTCTGATGGATAAATTAAAAACAAACAGCTCACTTCTGTTCAAAATCCTCATTCAGTAAAACTCTCAGTTATCAGGGGGAAACCGACACACTCACTGCAGCCACACACACACCACAAATTAGCCAATGTACTCGCTCTTATTGAGACTGGCAACTTTTGATGATGCCGTGTGATAACTGGTTCTTGTAAACCTTGTTATGTTTTTATCAAAGGCTTAATCGTTTTTCCTTGTTGCTACAAATGAATGTTTATCTATTTGCATCATAGGCAAACCACAATAAATCAAAGACTGGACACAGTTTGACATCTTCAAGTTCAAAATTCATAGAAAATACAGAGAAACAGATGAATGACATCTGACTTTTTGCATATTAATGTAATAGTTTTCACATGCTGTCTCACATTTGTCCAACATCAGCAACATTTATATTATCAATGCTTGCCCACACTAAATTGGTTAAGGAGAAGAAATTGAAGTTTGTTTGAGCTGCTGGTGAAATTTTCTTGATGCTTTTGCAAAATAACTCCAAGTTTCTATGTTAGTCCTCTAACTCTGGACAGAACATCCATCAGCAGCAATTGTAGCAGCTTGCAAACCAGATTTATTTTATCTACATAAGAGGACAAATCTATATGAAAGAGCCCCTTTCACGGATGATTAACTTGAATTAAAGCCACTGTGGTGAAGTTGAAAATTCATCTATTGGCTCGGCAGGACCGGCTTTAATGAAACTGTCGCAAGCTTTGAATTAAAGATCGGACACAGTGATGTCAGAAAGCGAGGCTTAATGAAAGCATTAAAGGTGAGTTTGTTCTTATTTTAAAAAGGTGATCATTAAACCATCAATTCTACAATCACGTCTGAAGCAGAAACACGGACCTCTGAGTTACGATGTCTCTCGCACAAACACACTGGGTTGCATTTGACTGTGCAGATGAAGACGCTTGGACTGAATTTATGTTTTAATGCATGAACTCTTTCTGCACTGGAGACAGAGGGATCACTCAGCTGCACTGAAGCTACAAGATTTTTAGCAACCCGATGGATTGTTACTCAGAATATACGAAAAAATCCAGAGATGCAGCTCTAACCAACAATGTCAACACTGCTTTTCCTCATAACACATTGAAAGCATTGCCCTTTCTCCAAATGAAAACAACACTAATTACTCATTAATACATTACATTAATCACCACTCGTTGTTGGAATAATTGCCATTTGGCACACTCGGTGTAGATACAGTGAAGCATAAGCATTTGTTTGATGTTGTGTTTTTGGGCCGCGTGAAACACGACGCCGGTGCTGAGCAAGTTTTTGAAAAAAAAAAACAAACACCCAACAACAACAAACAGTCAGACGCTGCCTCAGGAAACTGTGTTATTTCAACTCACTTTTGCAGGTTAGACAATTATGAGAAAACTAAAACGGGCCCTGAGCAGTGAAGAACTGCAGAGCTGTGTGAAAACTCTCTGTGGGGTTGTTACTGCCGGGGCTCCTTAAGTAGAGCAATGCTAGCACGGCTGAAATGACGGCATTTAAGAGCCAATTTTGTGTCCCCCTTCTGGAAGTGAGTGTTATTGCATCAGTAATGTGCCATCCTTTACTGTAAGTAGTAGTTATGAATCTCATGAATTAGGACTGTATCTAAGGACACGTGAAACGTTATTAATGCAATGTGCAAAAATTGTGTTTAGTTTTTCTTCAACATCTTGTGATTTTTCTCTGCTACAAGCTCTGATGTTACCCTCGTTATTCAACTCGCTGCTTCAGAGAGAGTGTGACATGTCACCACAAGACAGGATTTTCAACTGTGATATACATCAGCTCTAGCCAGTGTTGATACTAATATCAGGAAGAGCATCAATCAGTTAGCAATGACTTGAATGTGCCTCAACTTCATGTAAGATTTCGAGATGATCTTCCCGTAAAACTAACTGCAGTGGTCATTATTTGTGTAGGGTATTGTCAGGACCAACAGCTGTATTTTACAGAGAGCTAGCAGCCCTGAGAATGAGCGAGTGCATAGAAAATGTGTGCTTGTCTCCCTTTACAGAGAACACTGGTATAAATAGTGTCTTTCAACTCCAGCCAAACAGTTTTACTGCAAAAACTTAACCAAACAGTGATACAAATCAAAACCAACTGCACTTCCTCTCTCTTTTTGCATGCAAAGCATTTGCAAACTGGTTCTATATCAGTTAGCATGCCTGCTTCAAACTATTCTGGAAATGGCATCTAGGGCTGGAAATGTCAGACTTGCCACAATTGTATGTTGCCGAAACTGTCCCTTCCTCCAGGGCGAGAAAACAAACGTTTCTGCCGTTATAGAGCATGGGAGGACGGGCTAAAGGAAGGAGGTAATGATCCGCTTTCATCACTTTTGTGACACTTTGTGCAACAAGTTAAAACATGATGTTACAGGTGGGAAGCTGCGCTGCTAAAATGGGCAGACACTAAAAGGAGGTAATACCTGTGAGAAAATCCTCGGTCCTCACAGGAAGGAGGAGAACAGCGATGACACACGGGGGCTTGTCTGTCTCTGCAAACTGTACTGACGTGCAGACACAAAGTTGTAGGTGGAGAGGAAAGAGATTTAAGAATGGCAATATCAGCTTGTTTCTCCCCGTTGTTTTGTCTCATAAGGTGGGAAACGTAGCTTCTGAGAGAGCAGGAAAGAAACCGAAAGGAAGCGAATAGATGTGAACTATAAATATGACCTGATGTGTGTAACTTAGCCGCATGTAAAGCAGAGGAGATGCACACAGAAGCATCAGCGCAATGTAACCGATCAGTGCTGAAGGATCAGATGGGGCGAAGGATAGAGGAGGGATAGATAGCGGAGATGAAGAGTCATCTAGTCTTTATCCAACTGTGTGTTGCTAAGCTCCCCTGCAGGGAGTCCATGACTTTGACAGTGGTGCACAGTAAATGAGATCTTCAAAGGAGGACCAGGAAGAAAGCGTCTTAGCCCCGCTTACAGAAATCAAAAGGCTTAGGCGAGCCTTACCCGGCTGGATAATGGAATATGGAATATCACAACCCGCACAAGACAGTTGTAATAAGAATGGGAGGGAAATGTACTGGCAGCCTTAGTCACGAATTTATACAATGTGTTCCTCTCTTCTTCTGTCCCAATTATATCCTCTACCAGCATAACCTTCTTTCTATTCTCCCACCCTAATTTTGTCATCCGCGTTCTTTCACTTCTCTGTCCTTTATCATCCACAACACCACGTTCTTTTCCCGTTTTGCTCAGTCCAGGGTAAATATCTGTCCTTTTGAATGCTAAGATAAATAACTCGCCAAGAGTCCAAGGTTAAGAAGATAACCAAACAGAGAGGAGTGAACTAAGATTCAGAGGAGTGGTGTGGTTCAAGGATATGTACTGATATCTGAAATTTACAGTAATACCAGTTTGTTCCATGTGTTATTTGACACTTCATCCTAGCGAAGATGAACTCAGACTTCCCCGTGATAAAAGCCAGCTGTGAGGTTCTCCCAGCACAGTGGACAGTTATTAGAAAGTAATATGAAACATCTGCAAGCCCATCAGCAGTCAGTGTGTGTGTGTGTGTGTGTGTGTATAATTTAACCTAATCCACTGTAGCCACTGCCCTACAGTTGACATCAGTGGATGTACAGTGGATGTGCCATAAATCTGCTACAACGGCTGTCTTGTAATATGTTCTGTCAGGGTTGATAATGCCAAGAAAAAAATAATTGAATTACTTAATAACAAAGACTGTATTTAAACGATGGGAGTGAAAAAAGAAACCAAAGCAAAAGTGCCTCAAACCAACAGGGTGTATTTTGGTCCTCTGGTTGCAAAAAGAAATCCAGTGGAAAGAACACTACATTTATTTTGTAAATTATAATTCCTGTTAAAACCAACAAGTCAGGTAGAGCAAGGTATGACTTAGGGTGCATGATTGACTAGTCACTACCCTGTGACTTTGCAGTATACCTCCCATTCTCAGGTCAAGACTTCACCGTGAGACTTTACTAACCAGTATACGATGCAGTGGTGGCTACATCCTCAGTTTCACACTCCTGGGCAGTGTTGTGCATGTTTGTCCCTCATGTTGAGTTCCTCTACCAGAGGCCTGGAGACTGTGGGTTCTGAACAGCATCTTAGTTGTAACTAGGACTGCGCTCTTCAGGATGGCGTCCTGGAATCTGCTGGTGCCACTCTTCCAGCTTCAGGTTTACAGCCACTAACACTCCTGCTACCACTGGGACCACTTTGGACTCTACTTTGCACCTGTGCTCCAGCTGTTCCAGCCTCGGGTACTTCTCTATTCTTCAATATATGCTGTCCCAACATGGATCTTACATCCTGCTACTATTTGTTGGACTGTCTCCAGGAAAGCTTTACAAAGTCTGTACCTCTAACCTCTCGGATGTTATAGATCCTGTCCCTGTGGATCTGGTGCTTTCTTGAAGCAACTTTATCTGTTGATAGTACAAAGGGCTTGTTCTTTCATGACGTTACTCTTCCTGTTCCTCATCACCATCTGTCTTCAGCTGCCTGAGGCCCTCTTGTAGGTGCTTTTGAGGAGTTTTGGTGTCCTGACATCAGTGACATCTATGTCCTCCTGTGGCCAGCTTATCATTCCAGCAGAGTAATCTGATGACCAGTATGGCATTTGTATTGATAACTCAAATCTTATTACCACCCTTCAGCTTGCTAGTACTTGGAGCTGTCCTGTAAGTCTGCTATTCTGCCTTCTGGTAACTCCGCCCCTTCAGTCTGGATCACCTTCCCTCTCTTTGCAACCATTCAGCCACACCTTTCCAGCCTCAGTGACATCCTTATGTCCTTGCTGCAGATCCCGGTGAGGTGGATCAGTGAATCGATGCCTTGTATGTTCCTGGTGTACAGCTTGATGTCATCCATATACAGGAGGTGGCTGATGGTCACTCGACTTGTGAATCTATATCCAGTTTTAGTAATGAGCTGGCTCAAGGGGTTGAGGGCTGTGCAGAACAGTCCATATATATTTATCTTGTGCCATGACAAAGCATTTGCCCCCTTCCTGATTGGGTGTTGCTCTTCACAGTTAATTTAACAGTATGAGGCAATTACTGTCCCACAGGCCCAGGCAGATTTGGATAGCTTTTTTTCCTTTAATAAATGAACTCATCATTTACAAATTACATTTTGTATTTATTTGGATTATTTAATTTATCTAATATTAGATTTTTTGACAATCTGAAACATGTAAGTGTGAAAAATAAGCAAAAAACTAAGAACTCAGGATAGGGGCAAATGCTTTTTCCCACATTATGTAGTCTGAGATGTTTAACAGAGTTTGACTAGCCTTGGGAACCATCACACATTCCAGTTGATGACCTTGATCAAAAATACAGAACAAGTGAGGTGGTGTAGGTGTGACATCCAGTCGTTTCTCACTCTGTCAGGTGCCAAAATCCTAGATATAAAGCTCTCAGGTGTTAGATGAAAGCGAGGCAGGGCTCTGGTTTGGAACGTACCCAGAACCACAGAGACGGAAAAATAGTTAACCAAGTTCATCTTCTGTGTGTTTCCCTTTTACAACTACAACAGTATGTGATACAATACTTGATTCCCTTTCTCTCTCTCTAAGCTGTTTTATTTTGCCTCTTTGTGTTGCAAAGGGCAGCTACAATCACCCCAGAAGCCTCATTTTGACTTGCTCTTGAAAATTGTGGGTTTGTGTGCCGGATGAGTGCTCATGCATAAGTAAATCAGCAGGAATGTAGGAATGCATTCACAGTCTTTCTGAATAAACCCCCCATGAATGAGAACAGGAGAACAGAAGACGATCACCACGCACGCTCGCAAGGACACTGACCACCCTGAGCGCAGATGTGTATGCGAGCAGTAAACCACACAGTTTGTTCAAATTTTTAAAAGCAACAAGCATGAAGACACTTTGGTTTGTTGAGAGTGGGATGTCTACAAGACTGTGAGCCAGCTGCCTTCATAAAGTGTTTTTTTAGTTTCTGATCTTACAAGGTCAGCATTGACAATTTAATCTCCCCATAATGAAAAAGACAGGCTCCAAAAGCAACTCCATCCCCCATAGACACCCATGTTAAACAGCACTAAAAAAAACATGTTTACAGTCTGAAAAAATAAATAAATAAACATATTGGTGACGAAATTGTGGAGCCAGACACCAGTCAGTGATGTCACAGTGGCTGTGTCCATCTTTTATATACAGTCTATGAAGGAGACCCAGGCTTAGTCAAAATAAAACCACGTGTGCATTTGTAACCTAACAACCTCAGATCTACTTTGTTCTTAACTTTAAAAGAAAAATACAGACACAGAGAAGAAGACAGGCTAAAGTGACCAGATTTTATCAGTCACCATTACAAACAGCAGAATAAAAATAGGACTGAAGAAAGCATGAAACACAAAGCCACTCCAGAGGAATAAAAAAAAAGATTATGTCATGGCGCCCTGGTGGAAAAACAAATCTCAGTAGCAGAGCGCTATCTGACTATCTATCTGTTTGTGTCAGGGCTGAACCTGTTTGTCGGGGTTTTTTTTCCTTTTTTTGCTTCGGGGACAGTTAACAGAGACAGCGATCAGCGTGGGACAGGCCAAGCTCTATTTTCCACAGCAGGTATAGCGGTCAGACAGTCATAAAATAATCCCCACTCTCAGCCACAAGATAACACACACACTGAGGGTGGTTCAGGATGGATGGAAGGGTGGGGTAGAGGAGCAGCGAGGAACAAAAAGAGTAAAGTTAGCGCTAAATTAAAACGCTCTGTTAACTTGATCATTTGTCAGCAGGAAAAGAAATCTCCACAACACAAATACACAACTTTACCCACACACAGCCCTCCTGTGCACACTTGTGCAATAAGCAGGAACCCTTGCAGCTGACTAAGGTGAAGTCAGCATGGGAATATTCACCCTGCACATAAAAAGCTTACTGTGGGAACTAATTTGCACAACCTCGCCTGAGTAGCCACAACTACAAGTCAGCTTCATCTCTGCTCAAACTCCTCCTTCAGTTTTAAAACGACAAAAAGCACATGACAAAACCTTACCTGTTGTCAGTTTGTCCGCGTGTCCAAACAGCCAGACGCTTTTAGGTTTCTCCCTATTGGGACTCAGGCATGAGGATGGAGAGGAAGATGAGCTTTTTTCTGTCTTCTTCTTCTTCTGGATACCGTTTCCCATTTTTTTCTTTTTTTCTGAGAGAGGGGGGCAGTCCTCTGGCCCCTAGAGTGGGTCTACCATGTTCTCCTCCTCTGACGTTACATCTGTGTCCTTACTCTTAGATCCTTTCCGCTCCAACATGAGCATACACTCTGAGTCAAAGTCAATAAAGCTCAAATCATTCCTGCTGATTCAGTCCTGCTAACACACACACACACACATGCCACAGTGTGGACTATCTTTGCTAAAGACCCACTGACACCATTCCTGTGCGACAAACAAAAAAAAAAGCTCCATAAATCATAAATGTCCACTCAAATCTGCCGTTCTCCACTGCTAGTCAAGCACAGCCACTGAAGACACACTCAGCACTGACAAGCTTCAGTTTGTGGGAGTGTACGTATGTATGCGTGGAATCGTGTGTGTGTGTGTGTGTGTGCCCCTCCCACTGTGATCGCTGTACTCCAAAGCAGAGGATACACACAAGCACCACATTAGACTTATTTCCATCATTTCGAGCTTCACATACAAACAGAAACCAAAAGCTGCCCGATGACAAGGGTGGTCTGTAGCATTTACTGCCTGGGAATGAGTAACACAGAATAAGTAATAAATACTGAAATAAAGGAAAGAGTGTGGGCTTAGAACAGCATATGGATGCTTAATAATTCAGCCGATCTTGACAGGTGAAGATATTCTGTCTGGCACTCTTTGAAATTCCCCTTCATTCCCCCCCCCCCCCCCCCCACACACACACACACACACACAAACACAAACCGAATATAAAAACTATAGTCAGAGGATCAAAGCTTGTTTTGATATGAGATCACTCCGACTACGCTTAGAGGAAATACAAATGCTGAGCCAGACAGATGAGTTACAGAAATAGGGATAATGGGGAATTCTGGGGAAACTAAATCACTTGTGTCAAGTCCAATCTTTTCCTATAACATCCTCTTCCTCGTTCCCTGTGCTCCCTTTCCCTCTGGCTCCTCCCACCTCCCCGTCTAACCCTAAAAATGAACACTGAGTGATGATTTGGCAGGTTATGTGTCTTGGAGTGATGATGTCATGACCTCTGCTGTCACCAGATAGGAATGACACCATTCCCAGAGCCTGTGGATCGATTGGAGTCGTTCAGAAGGAGGTCAGAGAGGAAGGGGTGTGGAAAGAAAGAGATGGTGATGATGATCACCACCATCACCACGTAGCACGGTGCTCCTATCAGGTGAAAATGAGATTCCGGTGAAGAAAAAATGCGCACTTCTCATGAGCGAAGCCCTGTTCATGCACAGCCCTCCAGCCCTTGCTCCTTCTGATGTATAGAGAAGAAGATAAAAAAAAGGCTCCAATAAAAGAAAAAAGCAGATTTACTGTCAGGGGGAGGGGAGGGGAGCGTGGATGGGGAGAGCTGCTGGGCAAAGAATTTACAATCCCTTCTTTTTCTACTAGAGGAATCGATTTGGCTCTGAGGAGCAGGAGGACTTACTGGGAATTTCCAAATATGAGATATGAATGCTCATGCTATATGTGTGTTAGATTGTGCCTGCATACAGAGGAAGGATAAAGGAGAGAAGTGCGCTCATGATATCAGCAAGCTTCCTGTTGCAGAGTGTAAAACGATCTTCACTAAAACACTCAGAACGATGTGCTGCCTCCTAATGCATCCCCAACACAACCACACCCAGTGCATCTGTGCTGGTAGAGTACACTGAGCTCCTCGTCTCATCCCTCATAAAACTATGAGATCTCACTCAGGTCACGCACGGGGGTGATGCTCTGTAACATGCCGTCACCTGTGAGCAGCAAAGCATAGTGGCAAACGTGCCCTAGATACATTTCAATATGAGTGTGATGAAAGCGTGTGTCAGAGTCAGGAGACAGTTGAGGATCTGACAGTTGAAGGGAACTGAAAAAAGAGAAACATGCAAAGGGGAGTCGATATGCGTGCATGTGCGTGCACGTGCGCATGCGTACATTAAAGGACATTTGTGTAGAGGAATGTAGTTGTCACGGAGACCATCACTACAGTCTCAAAACAGGACGAAGGAATCTCTCTTTAAATGTTACTGTTTACACTTTTATTGGTGTGTGTGTGTGTGTGTGTGTGCATATCTGTCCCATTAAAAGCGCCGTGCAGACAGCATCTGTTTAAAGAAGTTGCAAATTAAAAGCCTCCTTGTCGTGATACGTTGTTGCGCTGTATGACCTTGATCCTATCTCTTCACCGTGGTGTGACTATTTAGAGTTAAATCCTCACGCTCAATAAATCTGCCTACATCAGCTCAGCACTTCCATCTTGTGGCAATGCTCTGCTATCACTATTTAAACCCCTGAGGACAAACAACGCTGGTGTTGCAAAAGCACTCTGTCATTAACATTCAGCTGCAGAGCTGCAGACTAGCAAAGGTGACAGTTTCAGGTATGATCCTGAAGTTCCCGTCTAAACGGTGACATCTGCTGACTAGAAAAGCAGGTGCAACTGAAGTTTTTTTCTTTGGCATTGAGCTGATGTCGTGAGGACATTGCTCAAGAGTTCCCAACCAGTTGCTTGGGAAAGCTGTTAAGCAGCAGTTCGTGGATGTCCCTGGGTGAAATCGTTGTAAAGAAGGTGCTGCATGAAAGACTCCTGATTGTTTTGGTTGCTAGCAGATTGCCACGGTTGCCTCTACTTTTTCATGTTTGTCTTCAAACACTTGCTAACTACTAGCCAAGTAGTAGCAAAACTTGAAAAAGGGGGACACAAAGTTTGTGCAGCACTTTTCACTGTTATACTACAGCTTGGAGAGTTTTTCTTTAATTTTGTTGACAAGTCTGCCACTTCCTTTCAAAGTACAACTGCAACAATATGCTGGTGTTAGCAGTATCAGGGAGGTTTTTGCCAACTGGTTGGGAAATGCATGTTTTTCCGTTGTAACTCCCTATCTCTACCGTCTTCTCCAAATATGTCCAGCTTAGAAGATAGAAAACCGGATGGCAAGTGCCAAAATGCAAAACTCAAGCTTATGGGCAAGTGACGTAAGAAAGATCTCTATTCCCGCGTCAGCCTGCATTCCTGCAGTCATCAATCTGGTCTATTCTCAGCCTCTATTCTGTGTGTTTTAAGTCTCAGCTCTCGTCTGCCATTCTGCCTTTTACATTGACTGGAATGACTTGCCTCACTTCATTCTGGTCACCTAGAGATCCTCATTCAAATCTACACCTGCCTCATCTCCACCCCTACTAGTGTCTAGACTCGGTGGCGTTCTGACGGGACAAGCAAGGCAAGCAGTGCTGCCGTGTCAAATCTAAAAATAGACAGAATCTGAAACTTATCAAAGTAAAGCGATCTCTCTCCTTTCATCTCAGACATCACTGTCATAAAGCTCCTCGCCTGCTAGTTATTGTGTGCATGGAGCCTTGAGCTGCGCTTACGTAACAAAGACGTAACAAATTGCACGGATGACGCAAAGTGCAGCAGATCAACAAAGAGAAATGGAAACACTGTAATTTACAAGAACTGCAAATGCGTTATGGGATTTTAAGCAAACGTTCATATGCAGTGGAGACGCAACGTGAGACTGGTTCGTTCAGTCCCTCCTGTGGCCACACAAGGCTGGCTTCAAAAGCGAGTCACTCCCCATTAGCTCCCTTGTCTCAACCACGCATCCAACTGTACAGCAGAAAAAAAGATGTTTGCAACGGATTTCTACACTTAATTTACTCCTTTGAGAAAACAAATAATTTTTAATAAGCTGACATTTTTTAAGGCTTTAATGTCCTGGTGGCTTTGAGCTTGATCTGTTTATAGTATTAACTGCACAGCAAGCTACTTTTTTTTGCCTAATAATTCCATTAAGAACACTTCAAAGGGTATTTTATTTACATGTCAGCAGACATCTGTCTGATTCACCTATGCAGTTTACGTATGTACCTTGCCTATCAAGCTAGCTAGCATCAGCCAATAACCTCTTAACCAAATATGGCCAAACAACAAGACTGTGGCAACCTTGAAGCCAGACGCAAGGCTTCAAGATGTTCATCCACAAACCAGTGCTTACATTCATGTTTACTGTCATGATGCAATATTCTTCTACACTTAATTTACTCATTTGAGAAAACAAGTAGCTTCTAATAAGTTGAAAATTTTAAGGCTTTAATGTCATGGTTGCTAACTTTAACAATGAAGCATTGGACGCAGAGAGTTAACCTTAGCAAAAACAAGCCACACTCTGAAAGCCAACAGGCAGCCAGCATAGCAAGCTAAGTAGTTAGCATGTCTTAGTCAAAGTCACTGTGAAAAAGAACTAACCCCACAGTGTATTTCCAGATAAAGTGTTGTCAAGCACAAGTGCCAATGTGGGATAGCACAACCTGACAACACTCCTAAAAACTGCAGCCTGGTAAATATCTAAGCTTGAACCACAAGAGGCTGGCAGCAGCTTAGATTAGAAACAAACATTGGTGACATTAGTTATTATTCCAAGGTCTTTCATCAAGTGAAAGTTATCAGAACTTTATGGTCTTTAATTTACTCGAGGCTCGCTGAGTTCTGAGTTGCGCTATCATCGTCTTCTTCTCTTCAAGTAAAAACAGACAAAGATAACACGCAGCTGTATCCTGTAAACAGCTTTCAACAGGTGTATCTGTTACAACACATTACATAACTGGAACCACACACACACACACACACACACACACACACACACACACATATTCTTGAGGGTAAATCAGTCGTATTTCCCTGTATATACAGACGCCCACTCCCTTAGTCCCACAGTGATGTCTTCCAGCTGCTTCCCCACCACATCAAACACACTCCATGTCCTATAAAACAACCATTACCTTTTATTCCATAAACATAACCCCTGCAAACACATCGGGTAATAATCATAAGTAATTTTAGGAACCTCTTCCTACGTACATATAAATGCATTGATGTGACCTGCATGGGAATTCACAATCAATGTGAACCTCCCAAAAAAATATGAGGTACGCTTCACCTTAACCGCGACCTGAAAATGCTTAATGTTTCACGACAACATCACCCTATTATTGCTGCCACAGCAACGCGTTCCTCACAATGTCGCTGCCTAGGAGACGTTTACCTCAGCAACATGGCTTTAGGTCTGTGGTGATGGATGAGGTATCGGCTTACCCAGGTGAAATTACCACACACTCATCAAAGTGTGTGCGCATAGGTGATGAATGATGTTCGAGGGGGGACGCAGTGGGGATGCATTAAACTTTCACACCCTCTCGTTGCCCGACACTCACTGCCTTCATCGTGTCAAACTGCATTAAGCCAGCCCTGAGTTGTGGCCTGTAATAAAGCGTGGGCTGTATACAATGTTCTCAATGTAATGAGATGTTTGCTCTTCTATTACCCTGCTAGGTCTGTAATCTACAGCCCAGTTTGTGAATCTACACACCCTGACTGCGTTCTGTGATGTGGCAGCCGAACACGCACATATAAACCCGTAGCAGATCCAGAAACTCAAGTACTGAGTGGGATCCACTGCAAGCACATTTACAAGGCCACATGGAAAAAAAAGGAAAGAAAAAGAAAAAGGAAAGGCTCACACGGGGCTGTACACATGCAGAAAACAATGACTGCACACACAGACGCACACGTGTGGAATCCCGGGGATTGCGCAAAATGACCTCACTGCACAAAAAGCCAGCAACCAAAGATGGGCTGTGCTGGACAAAGCAGGTAGTTGCAGGGGGCTCGAATGTGTGTATGTGTGTGTGTGTTTCTTTGTGGAGGTGATGTAATGAATGTTGGCGCCGCCCTAAGCCCAGCAATATGCCGCTGACACACAAACACAGAGATACCCTCTGATACAGGGCAGCTCTCGGTCACACGCCCTCACACGCAGCTCAGCAGACGTCCAACTATAAACACATGCTGACTGCACAGTAACAATCAGGGAAGGCCAACACACCCACAGCGGTGCTGAAAAGAGTGTTAAGCAATCTGAGAAGTGATTAGAAGATAGAAATATTCTTTAACGAGTGTGAAAAGAGGCTGAAAAACCTAGGAGACACAGAGATGTGTGTGTCTGAGTGTATGTGTGTGTGTGTGTGTGTGTGTGTGCTGAGACGTTGCTCTAATTAAAAAAGCATTGAGAGAGTGTTCCCGAAGAGTCCTCTCAAGGCTGAATGGAGCTTTGTGATTCGTTGTAATCTCTCCTCTACATCACATAACTCTAGGCCCAATCTGGCATCCAGGCTAACACACACACACACTCACATGCAAGCTCACAGACTTTGACACACACACACACACACACACACACACACACACACACACACACACACACAATCCGCTGTGATACAGAACTCCCAGGAATTCAGCACATCAAAGACAGTTTTGTTTTTTGTTTTTTTTAAGAAGAAGAGGAGTCTCTGTAAAATGTATCCAGCAGTCGGTGCAGAGCGCTGGCTTTCAGAGGAGACGATCTGAAACAGTCATGCAAGGATGACGCAGCTAATGTAAACCAACAAAGATGTAAGTGTGCCGCACGGGGGGACGTAACAAAGATGTGCACGGATGACGCAAAGTGCAGCAGATCAACAAAGAAAAATGGAAACACTGTAATTTACAAGAACTGCAAATGCGTTATGGGATTTTAAGCAAACATTTGTATGCAGTGGAGACGCAGCGTGAGACTGGTTTGTTCAGTCCCTCCTGTGGCCACACAAGGCTGGCTTCAAAAGCGAGTCACTCCTCATCACCTCCCTTGTCTCAACCACGCATCCAACTGTACAGCAGAAAAAAAGATGTTTGCAACCGGGTTCAGGAAACTGTTTTATTCTTCTACACTTAATTTACTCCTTTGAGAAAACAAATAATTTTTAATAAGTTGACATTTTTTAAGGCTTTAATGTCCTGGTGGCTTTGAGCTTGATCTGTTTATAGTGTTCACTGCACAGCAAGCTACTTTTTTTTTGCCTAATAATTCCATTAAGAACAATTCAAAGGGTATTTTATTTACATGTCAGCAGACATCTGTCTGATTCACCTATGCAGTTTGCGTATGTACCTTGCCTATCAAGCTAGCTAGCATCAGTCGATAACCTCTTAACCAAATATGGCCAAACAACAAGATTGTGACAACCTTGAAGCCAGACGCAAGGCTTCAAGATGTTCATCCACAAACCAGTGCTTACATTCATTTTTACTGTCATAATGCACAATCTTTTCAAGGCACACTACACCAATAAAAACATGAAATGAAGTAAATGGGGGAGCAGTCTACAACTTTTCAGGAGTGGAGATATGAAGATAACTTTTATTTTTTGTGAGCTAAAGAACAAGAGCGCGACAGTAACGTGAAAACTGCGCCCAGGACAAAAACAAACCCTTTAAAAAACATCTGAACAGACAGCATGCCAGCACAAAGCCAGGGAAGAACCAGGAATGATGCTGAATGTATGTGGACCTCAGCCCTGCAGCCAGAGTTTAGTCTTAGCAGGTAAGAGAAGCAGTGAAGAGCAGTTAGGCTTCTAGCCTCCATTTTTACCTGCACTTGTTTCTTGTTTCACTTGAATTACATGTTGCATTGTGTACAGACATAAACACTAAATCAAAGACTGTATGCATGTTCATTAAGATGGCAATTTCTGTCAGTGTGTGGCACTGTAGCCTTAGTATTATATTATTAAATTAACAGGCCATGTTACGTATTATTACAAACATAATGTAACATTATTTTCCACAAGCAGTAATTAAGTAACATAATGCATAACAAAAGTAAGAAGTAATGTGTAGTATATTGATTTTATTTTATTTTATTTTATTTTATTTTACCAACCGGTCGCCGCAGATGGCCGCCCCTCCCTGAGTCTGGTTCTGTCGGAGGTTTCTTCCTGTTAAGGGAAGCTTTTCTTTCCCACTGTCGCCAAAGTGCTTGCTCATAGGGGGTCATGTGATTGTTGGGTTTTTCTCTGTATGTATTATTGTAGGGTCTACCTTATAATATAAAGCACCTTGAGGCAACTGTTGTTGTAAGTTGGCGCTGTGTAAATAAAATTGAATTGAATTGAATTTTTTTAGTAATGACCCCAACACAGGTTACTTCATCCACTCTGTGAAGTTTTTTTAGCTCCTATTTAAACCAACATTCTTCTGGTTGGCTGCTCTTCTCAAACACAGTCTGGGTGGGGTTTATATGAGACAGAAACCCACCCAAAAACTACAGTGCCTGAGATCATTATTAGGCTATCTACCCCTACAGCCACACAAAAGTATGAGTTGGAAAAACCTCAAGCCTGAACTGTTATTATTATTCATGTGCTTACACACCACTCCACTCCGCCTCTCCACTGCCGGTGGTTTCTTCCTGCTAAAAGGGAGTTTTTCCTTCCCACTGTCGCCAAGGCCTCTTAAAAGGGGATTGTTTGATTGTTGAGGTTTTCTCAATATTATTGAAGAGTTTGTACCTTATAAAATAAAGTGTCTTGAGATGAGTGTTGCTGTGATTTAGCGCTATATAAATTGAATTATTACTATTGTTGTGGCTGTTATTATTGTTAGATACATACCATACTAAGAATTAGTAGCATGGCCATCAATATAAGCCACTGTCATTGGACAAGGTCAGTATGAAAATGCATTCATGTGTCCCTTTGTGTGTGAGTGCACTTTTCTTGGTGGAGACTGATTCTTTGTTTCCTCGGGTTGAAAAAGTCACCTAGCTGGTTCTGAAAGAATGAACTGTTGTGAAAGAAAAGTAAAGGTGCAATGCACCGATTACTGACAGTTAGGAGACCAAGTGCCAAAGAAAACAAAAGCAGTTCAAGCCTAACGATGTGTTCATGCACACACAACCACAGGTGAGACAGAAAGCACTTGCAGTTCATGCTTGTGAAACAGCAGGACTGTTTTTTTTTCTTAGAATAAGATGGAAGTGCAGAGGCCTCAGACCCCCTGTGCATGGTGAATGCATGTGAACTTTGAATAGATGCTGACTAATTTAAACAGCTGCTTGAGCAATGTTTGGAGGATCAGAACAGGGAACTATGTCCTGTCAATGCTCCAATTTCTGCTTTTCAGATATCATGGATTTCTTTCAAATGAAACTTTCAGATGATAATAAACACATGTGCAGCTGCATTACGATCCCACTCTAGTCCATCTAGAGTCAAAGAGAACACAGCTAGTGAACACAAAGCTGCATCAATATGTGTGCTCATTTTCTGTTTGCAATCTGTGTCTTCTCATATTCACATTGCTCCCTTTTTAGCCTTTATAATGGAAAAAAAACATGATGCCAAAAACAGGGTTCCCACACATTCTTCGCATCAGCCTTTGACCACATCCTTTGCCCGGGAATTATTAGCACTACTACAAGTTAATCTCTGCTTTCAAATGGAGTCACTGTCTGTTACCCATCCAGTAGTCATAGTTCTCCACGGATGTGACAAAACCATAGCATGAGGCACGGTAAGGGATTGTGGAAGCCCTATTTAGGCAGAAGAAGCACAAAAACCACAAAGGAGGTGACCAAGAAAGCTTAAAAGACTCGGAATCTGGGTTTCCAAGACTTGCTACAGTAACACACAGAAGTGCAATGACAGAGGAGAAAGGGATGGGTTTAGAGGTGGAACAAAAACAGGAAATGGGAACTGTGGGTAATCTCTGTGCTGTAGAGCAAGCAAACAGTGAGTAAACAGAAGAGAGGGGATTAGACCCCAGAGTCAGACTTGTGTGTGTCGGTTTTGCCAGGTTTTAAATCTACAGATTGATGTCCCGATGATAACAAAATCTCTTGTAACTTTCCATCTTAATCTCAAAGTCAACATTCCTCAAAAACACATCATGACCATGAAGTCTGCGGTCATGACAAACAAAACAGGACAAAATTATACGGCAGACTCACCAGACAAACCAGAAGTGGCTTCAGGATGCTGAGCCTTGATTTTTCCCCCTACGTCACATAAATTCACAAAAAGGGTTATCTCAGCACACTTTAGATTACAAGGTAAAGAATTCTCTCTGACACTTTCTGGCATGTTCAGCAATGTTGAAAGGTGCTTTTGCACTAACCAATCAGCAAGCAAGGGGGTTTGTGCCTTAAGCCAACCAGACTTTGAGTGAAAACAAAAGTAAACACACAGTGAAAGAAAAAGTAACACGGACTAATATTTTGCTGGTTGGAGGCTCTGCTTCCAAACAGGGACTTTATCAGTCCTTGTAAGTTAAAACAGTCCTCTCTGCCTTTTTAGGAACAATAACACTACTTCAAATAGTAGGAACAGGGAGTTCACAAGCTAGTAGCTAACGTCTCAATCTTCAGATGGGGTTGTTTTTTTGTTTGTTTTTTGTTTGTCTCTGGGTTTTTGTATGTTTGTTTTTTTCAGAAAACAGCATGTTGCTATGGTAACAAGGGAAAGCCGTAAAAGCTGCATGCCGTAAAACCAAAACGACGAGCTAAAAGATGATAAAACGCCACCTAGATTTGAGGGGAACTGCAGAGTCTGTGTAGGTTTGTCACGACAAGCAACATCTTATAATCGAACAATAGAAATATAATCCGATCCACTGTTAGTGCGAAAATATAATTAGAGTATAAATGCTGCTTACAATCATAAACGCAAACTGTACTAGAAATAGGAAATGATTCTGATTTAAAGCTATCGATCCTCGTGTGATGAACAATTTTTATTTTATTGTCTATTTTAAACTATTTAAATGAAGTATTAAGAAAACACTTATTCAAAGTCTTTAAATGTCCCCCAGCAAACTATTTATGAGCTAGAATTTGTTTGGCGACACCTAAAAAGGTCAAAAGTTCAAAATGACTCCTCTCTCACCTTTTGCATGCTCATGGTTCTGGTGTCCCAGTTTGGCATCTGTCACAGCATTCCCATTACGGTTCAGTCCATTGCCAGCGTTCTTTTTCCGCCGGCTCCCCTTTAACCAGCTGAAAGCGCCTCCAAGGGAGCTTCCTGGCTTCCTCTGCCCACGCTGAGCCTTCGCCTCACGGGCTAAGATCTCAGTGATGTCCCTGGGCACCAGGTCACCTGTAGACCTCCTCCGGGACATCCTGGAGGTTGGTCCTGGAGGCTAAGGAGCTGTACCTCCACCTGGATCAAGGCGTCTTACTGTTTATCACAGGATCTGGGACCTCCCTGGTATGTCGGGTCTGATGAAACCTCTCGTCCCTGTTTTGCCTCTCTTAGTGTCCGTTTATCCTTTTTCCCCCCCGTCTGTCACCACCTGGGACAACAACGAGATCAGCAGGATGAGAGAAAGAGGGCAGAAGAGAAGCATATAAAAATAGGCTGGAAATGAAAGTCAGAGGGAGGACAGAGTGGCATGAGAACTCAAGAACAGAGGAACAAAGTTAAGGCTGGGTTAATGAGAATATCCAAACCCAGTCAAGATGATCAGGAATGGAATAGAAATAAAACAGAAACAGAAAAGAAGAGAAAACAAGAAAGTATAACCATGTCCCGAGAGTATTTCTACGCTGTTCTCCCAAAGTTTTCCTGTTACTCAGTCGCCCCCACTCTCCCTTTTCTATTCTCTCAGTTTTCTTGTATATGTCCTGGCCCTACGGGAGCTCCAGACCTCTGCAGCGTCTCTGTATGTGTGTGCATGCATGTGAGCCATGTGGTTCACATCAGCAGAAAAGTGCGTACGGCTGAGTTAGAGAAGAGAAAGAGGCTCAGTGGAAGAGAAAGTTTAAAAGTCAACTATTTCTTTTACTTTACAAGGAGATACACACAAACGACACACACGCACACACACAAGCTTCCTCTACGTGTTGTCAAATTAACAAACAATCAAACATTTGTAAACTTACAGCGTGAGCGTGCTGTCCTCTCCTCTGCTCCACTCCTTTCTCTCCGCCTGAGAACAGCTTTACAGAGCATGTGTGTGTGTGTGTGTGTGTGTGTGTGTTTAGCACAGTGAATGAAGCTCCATGCTCTCTGAACACTCAGTCCCTCCCTCTGTATCGGAGCCAGCCTCTCCTCCACCCTCCTACAGTGCTGGTAGGAGTGAGCCATTACAGCGCTGCTTGTTCCTCTTCATGTTCATAGCTGGGTCTCACATTTTAGCTCTCGTGTTGAGTCCTTTACTTGAAGCTGCACAGGCCAATAGCAGTTAGGTTTCTTTCTGTCTTTCCTCCCAGCCTTGTTTCTGAGGATCGGGTTCAGTCTTCTCCCTCGGGAGAGGAACCCTGGTGTGATGATCCATCATTGAAGCTTTGAAACAAAAATACACCCTTTGGAGCCGTGTAACCATAAATAGAGCGCTCTATACCACTGTGCCTCCTTCCTGGGCTTCATTTTTATTTATTTATTTGGAGAAAAGGAAAGCTCCACGGGGAGACTACTGAACAGTCACCTGTCATGGGTGAAGTGATTCAGCTGTTTCACAGGAAAGACAGGGTTGCTCTTTTTTGCCTCTTTCTGGCCAGGTAGAAACCTGACACCGCTTGTTAAATGTGACACACACACAAACACATCTACACACACACACACACACACACACACACACACACACACACACAATTAGGGCAATAAGGGAAGTCCAATGGGACCACCTTTAAGCAGCATTCAGTTGTACTCACCTCAGAAACCTGACCTGAGCTTTAAAATTCACTGTGGTGGGGAACGAGACGAGCCGACAACAGCATGTTGTTGTTGTTGTGTTGTGGGACTGGCTCGTCTGGTTTGAATGTGGAGGAGACCCAGTAGGGTAAGGAAGAGGAAGCAGAAGGTGGTGGAGGAGGTGGTGTCACAGCCTTCTGGGAACAGACTGAGGCAAGCCTGCGACTGCAGTCTCGCATGCATCTGGTTAATTGGCAACAAGGGAGTTTACTGTAATTTTGGCATTTTATACTATGGAGCACCCAAACCACCCTTTTGTATTTTGTAGCCTGTAACTCACACAAATACTCATCATCATCAAGCGTAAACATGCTGGTTAGAGCAGAGATCCAGCAAAAACATCACTTAATACATCCCATGCCAAACGCAGGTATAATTGTGATGCAGATCTTAGAAAGCTCCTCTGGTACACGTGTACACGCAAGTAGCCCAACAACACAGGATTAAAGTCTTTCTTATTCACATGGTCGGTCTCATCATGAGCTGTGGGCCACGGTCTTGATTTAGCTCCTGAGATGAGGCAGCTAAATTACCTGTCTGTTGGGATTCCTGGGTTATTTCTGGCACACGATCTAAAGATATCGCTGTCAGTCAGCTTTTTTTCTTTCAGCACATGGTTCTCATATTTTACAGCTTTAATGGCCGTCATCCCTCAAGCCGATCATGTACTGTCAGCGCTCGACAGAGGTCTTTCTCTGTCTCACATCATGGAAAAGAGCGAGCCAAAAGTAAATTCAAACATGTGGAGGGAATTTGCTTTGAGGCACCGTGTCACTTGTGTTGCAGTAAAGACAGGGCGGCAGTCGGTTAGCTGTTCTCAAAAATTCGACCTGTGTGCCGGTTATGAATGCGAGATGATTCATGATGAGGTTTTGCTTGGTGTGTGTGTGTGAGAGGGAGAGAGTGGTGGAGGGATCCATGCTGGATGTGTGTGTTGGAGTCCTGGGAGGGGTTAAAATGAGTCATCGTTTAGTTCACTCAGGCCTAACAGATTGAAATGTTTTAAGGTTTCTATGGCAATTCAGGAGAAAACAGTTACCCTCAATATGTCTGCAAGTGGGCTACGGAGCGCCTGCGCAAAATGTGCATGTGCAGTAAAAATCATTAACCACGAGAACATCATGATCCTGCTGGGTAATGTGTCACCTATCCTCCCTTATTCTGTTCCCATATGTAGCTCTCTGTGTAACAACTGCAGCTACATACGCTCCGCTATGCTTTAACAAGCATTACAAGAGGCAAGTGAAGTGATGATGGTCTTACTGGTCTTAAAAACTCCTAATGTTATGGCATTAAGGGCAAAAAAAGCTTAAGTTGAAACAATTTGTTTAAATGCAATATTTTTATAATTCATTTTACTCTTTTATATGTGCTGAAAGAGTAAAACCACTTCTGTACTCCTCCCCAGTGTTGGGAGTTAAC
The DNA here is from genome assembly GCF_001858045.2 of Oreochromis niloticus. Lineage (NCBI taxonomy): Eukaryota > Metazoa > Chordata > Actinopteri > Cichliformes > Cichlidae > Oreochromis > Oreochromis niloticus. The sequence goes on along the minus strand of NC_031985.2, from coordinate 28,065,661 downwards.
TCGTTTGTACCTCTGCTTGCTTATTTTACTTCTTTTATTAAACTGGACATGGTGTAGGACAAAGGAGTTCCCCTCTCCATCATCATGTGTTTCCTTGCTAAAAGAATTATTAAATAACTAAATAAAATACATTTTGTTAATGTGTTAAGATGATAAATCACAAATGGCTTGCTGGTCTCTGAGTGTGGCATGCCAAAGCCATTGTTAATAGGATACAAAATCCCAACCAGTTTTCAATAGGATTGTAGTGAAGCAGAGTTAAGCCTGCTTCCTGAGACAATAGCCAATTGCCGGCCACAAGGTGGCAGTAATTTAAAGGATAGACACAGGTGAGACGGTTTCTGAAAGCAGAGATGCACTCGGCACTTTAAATAGATGTATATTTTTAGCTTTCACTGGACAAGCACTGCTTTCCTTGCTTGCCCTGAGAGAATGCTACTGGTATAGAGTTGCATCTTACTCAAAATGACTTCTAAATATGCAACTTAAGTGTAAATTATTTTGTTGAATTGTTTTGTAGAAAAGGAACACCAAGAGGAGAAGTTTAATAAACACTATAGCAGTATACAGGTATTGGAAAAAGTTTTGGAAGCTACTTTCTAATTTCACAGTTGCACAACACTTTGTGAGTGACCTGTGTGTATGTGTGTGAGTGTTTGTGTTGGACGTGACTGAAAGGAGGCTGCAGGCAGGAAATCCATACTGCCGGTTGGGATAAGCCCAGCTCTCTCGACCCGGCATTATCATTCTCGACCTGCTTTTGTCCTGCGACAGACGCATTCTTTCTGCACCGACTGTTTCTCTGTTTCTGTCCATTTCTCAAACAAGCATATGCAACATTTAAACACACAAAATAAAACCAAACACCAAAATAGGTCTCAACTATTTTGGTGTTAACATTAACATGTGTATGCATTTCCATCATCGAGGAATACATTTCTAGGAATTAATTTAGAAAAACATCAAAAAAGCCAAAATACATTCCACAGTCCAATTATTTATAACATCAACCAGCTAAGATGATGTTAAGCCATGAGGACAGAGAGAGAATTGTGATGAGTAATAATAGTTTTAGAGCATGGGGAGAGATTCCAGGTTGATACTCAGCTGTGAAGGGAGCAGAAGGGATTCCTCTGTACAGAGAAAGCTTTGTCTAACCAGTCTATGGCTATAATAGAAGTCAGAGACTCAGTTGGCAATGAGTTCAGCTTGAAAAAGGGATTTTGGAAATAGAGAAATTTAAGCTGAGAGGGGAAAAGTGCAAAGAAAAAGAAGGAGAATGTAATAAAAATGCTGGTTTTCGCTCTCCAGGGATGTCACTTTTCTTCTTGGACAACTTGCTGTTACTACCCCACTCTTATGTAGGCAAAAAAAGACTGGGTTATAAATTGTAAAAGCTAGAGGAAGCTGCCCATTTTACTGCCTTTAAATGAAAAAGGAAAGTACCAGAAATATCACTGAGTCATGTATGAGGTCTAAGTGAGACGAGGTGAACTGCATACAGGGTTGAACCTACTGAAAATGAAGCTGGAAGAGTTTATTGTGCCTCTGGGAAACACTTTTTTAGAGTTGGATGATGGAGACAGTCAGGTCAAAGAGAGGTCACTTCCAAAAACACTGAAACTGAAAGAAATCAGTTTCTCAGTGCTGCAGTGTTGATATCTGTATTGTCATTATTATAAATGACAGTCACTAAACCTGTGTGACTAAACCAAGATCAGCATTTAAAGGATTTACTTCTGTTTCAGGCCTTATAGAGATAAGGAGGTGAGAGGAGCATGTAAAGCTGACTCGTTTAAGCTGACATGACCCTTCTTGAATACACAAACATGGCCATGGGTTAAGCAAATAAAATAAATGGTAGATGGTAAAATAATAAAACACGATCCAGGCAAACACACAAAGCTCTGCGTGTCCAACGTCAGGAATAATGCTGTTTTCGTAGTTTTCAAAGTATTTCTCAGAATCTGGAAGCAGTCAGAGCCAAAGCACACTGGCTGTGTACTGAGCCATCTGGCCTGCTATTCATACAAACGCACATACAGAAAAACACACTTACATGCAGAATTTACTCAAATAATAACACCCAATTTTCAACTTTTTGTTCTATTTTTGTTTCAGTTTTACTGCCCCATGAGCACGCCACTTTAACTGAGTTACATTAGAAAGCAACGCTTTATCATTCTCCTTATTTTCTGGCATCAAGTCTTTTTAAACAAATTTTTTACTGTTATTTTTGTCCTCATTTTTTCTTGTTTTGCACGCAGAATATGGCAGCATTACCTCAATATGAAGGCTTTTTAAATGAGATATTTGCAAGGATGCACTACTCCTTTAAAAAACATGCCATGAAATATTTTTGCAGCAGGAATTCCTGAGAGGGTGTGGTCACTGCTGGGTTGTTTGGAGCTGGACAAAAACAGGCCACAGCTTTCCATCCACCTCGTTCTTTCTTTCTTTGTCTCTCTCTTTCCCCGTTTGTCTTTCTTTCCCCATCTGCCTGTTTTGAGCGTCCCCTGGGGGTCGTTCAGATGAGGCTCCGACGTCACAACAGGAAACCAGAGGTGACCTCAGTCAGCGCTAAAAAACAGCAGTCTCTCACTCTAATAAATCCATATCTAAAAATAGATTAATAGATTTGTGCACAACATCTTTATTAACCTTTGCATTGTCATGTGCATTACATATGCACCATTAAATTGTTTCGTTAAAGACTGAAAAATAATCATCTGGCCTCTACCACGTTCTAAAGGTTGTTTAAATACAACCTCGGATGAACAACAGTACATAACATATTACACTGTTCCATTAATTATTTAACAAAAACTACAAAAGTGAGAAATGAAGTACACCACATAATTCAGTACCTTGCAGAGCCACATTTAGCAGGGATAACTAAAAGGACTCATTTTCTGTGACTTTCAGTCATTGTGGAGGTATGTTGGCCTGTTTTACAGCGTTGCTTCAGTTCATTGAGGTTTGCAGGTATTCGTTTATGCACAGCTCTCTTAAGGTCTCTCCACAGGATTTCAGTCAGGTTATTCTTTGCTGCTGTGCTTGTCTTGCTGTGTGATACAATTTCAGGCAACTTTTAGCTGTTGGACCGATGGCCTCACATTTGCTTGAATACCTGCAGGGTACCCAGGTTCTGTGTCTGCAAAACAAGCCCAAATCATCACCCCTCCACCACCGTGCTTGAAAGTTGGTGTGTGTTTGGTTTTCTTCAAACATGGTGCTGTGCATTATGTCTAGAGCATATTGTTCCAGTCTTGTGGCTTGTGCAGATGCAACGTGACAAACCTAAGCTATGCTGCCATGTCGTAGAGAAAAGAGGCTTTCTCTTGGTAACACCTCCAAACAAGCCATACTTGTTCAGTCTTTTTCTAATTGTACTGTGATGGACTTTAACATTTAACACAATAACAGAGGTCTGTAGGGTCTGGGATGTAGCTCTGGGGTTTGTTGCAGTTTTTTGAGCATTGTGCGGAATGACTTTGAGGTGAGTTTGCTGGTCCCAGCAGCTGTATTAAATGTTTTCCACTTCTGAATAATCGTTCTCTCTGCAGAACGATGGACTGCTGTGATGGCCAGCAACAACTGCTTCTCTAAGGTGATTGTTGGCATCTTTTGTTTTATAGATTTGCTCACACTTGCTGATGATCAGTTACATTACAGTTGAATTTGATTAGCACAGTGTGGTTGCTACCCTCTTAATTTCAATGGACACAGTAAGGGTGTACTTAGATTTCTACACACTGTTATGCATTTCAGTTTAATTTTAACACAGTATAATATGTCATATTTCATAGTTTGTAGTCATCTAATTTTAAAACCTGCTATGGACAGATTATTTTTATTATGTCCTGTAATGTAAACCCTTTAAAAGGGGAGGGGCTTTCGTATTACAATGACTGTAGTTGTGAAAAACAGTGGCACCAATTGAGCCTCTTGTGATGAGAGCAGATGAGTGATATCCTGAGTAGTAGTTTAGTAGTGTTAGCACTAACTGCTGTTATGACACTTCAGTTCAAACAGAGGATGCTCTCACTTAGATAACATCCCCACAAGTTGTCGTTTGAAAGCTTTTTTTAAGACATGTGCCGCTGTTTTCAGCTTCAGCTATTTCACCGCTCACGGTACAAAAACACTTCCCTAAAACAAATGAGCTACAAGTCCAGTTCTTGCGACATCATCTCGTTAAGTCAGAGTATCCTCCCTCTATCGCTGATCCAGATCACTTCAAAGAAACGTCTTCTTATCAGATGAATTCCTTTGCTAAAAACTCCACGCACCTACAGCAAATGTTAAGCTGACATGCAAGCTCAAGCAGACAAACAACCTCATGAACACACAAAATCTCTAAATCTAAAAACGCAAGACCTGCGCTGAACATATCCTATAATGATTTTCTTTATTGACTCTGTTCACTCCGGTGACTGAACGCCACAGAATGATCCTGAGTGTCAACTTGAGCTTAGTTTGTCTCATCTTTCCATATCAGCTGTTTTCATCTGCAGCGCTCCTTCATGGGAACTGGTTGTGCCTGTGCAGAAGCCTACAAGGATTACACTGAACGACAGTCACAACAAGCTGATGTAATACTGAAAAATATCTGCTTTGGTTTGAAAGAGAAGTGATTGTCTTCGAAGGGAGGCTGGGGTGAGATAAATAAAGGGGTCAAACAAGCTGTGGCTGCTCTGTGCCTTTTTATAGGTAAGCATGTTCATCATCTTCAACTGGAGGAAACATGCTTAATCCAGAACAGTGGAAAAACACACTGAAAAAAGGTCACGAGGCTGCCTACTTCATCATATTAAGTGATGCTTTAAGACCATAAAAAGCCTACTGGTACAAACAGCGAGTGACTGATGATGGTAAAGAGATGGCAGATGACAATTACGTAGCAGAAGCACTCTGTTCAAAGTAAACACAACATAAGGTCACTGTCATTAAAACACACTCAGCTGCAGTAAGACACGACTGTAAGACATGACAGATGGGCAGGAACAACACGAGTCAGGAGTTTAACCTGAGGAAGCAGGAGTCGGTTGTCAACAGATAGTCTTCGCTTTAGATCTCCACATTTTTAGTGCCTTTGAAGAAGCAGTTCACTTTGACTGGATGTTCAGGAGAACACCCATGTGTGAAGGCAAGATTGGGAGAAGTGGATCCATCATTTCCTGAGTTTTCTTTGCCACAAAATAACAAATTATGCAACTTTATTTTAAGACACTGAACTAAGAGTCCGGAAAAGCAGCACCTAGTTACTCACTTCATCATTACTGGCAGTTCCTCATAAACAGTTTCTGAGTAAAAGTGTGTATGTGCATCATGTCTGGTTCTATTTTGTGCTTAAAAACACCCAAACAAAATTGTAACCACTCAAATTGTCTTCTTAATTTGATTTTTTTTCTAAATGAAACCTTGTTGAGCTACTACCGTGACTGTCACGGTTCAGCTGTGTAGTCTCACCTACCACACAGCAGTGCAGGACTCCAGAGAGAAAACTTCAAAGGTCGACACAAATGAGACAAAGAGAAGCAAAACTGAACATAACACACACGTGACAAGAGACTACCAAAGTAAAACAGGAAACATAACACAGACAGAGACGAAGACATACAAACTTGACACAGGGAAAGAGTGAATAAACATGGACACATGACTGACTGGGGAGTCACGAGTACGGCATCAAAAAGAGACACCATACAGACACAAGGACACGACTAGGAAAACAGACAGGGAAACAAAGATAAGCAAGGGCCTAAGGCAGGAAACAATAAAACCCAAAAGCATAAAGGAACAAATGATAAGACTATAAAAGACTGTAAAGAAGACTATAAAACCAAAACATATCATGAACTCACAAAAACTCAAAACCTTTGGTCAAAGCCCCAGGGAGGCTGACAGTGACACTTATAACGGCTGGTTTAGGAATACTGTCCGAAAGTCTTTTTACCCACCATTAATTTCTTCAGTTTTCCTTGGAAAATGGGAACTAGGTGCAGCGGTGTATTGAAATATGTGCTAACATAAATAGAAATATAGTATAGGAGGTAAAAACAGAGTCTAAACAGTTCTAATAAACTTTATTCTTCAACACTGCCTGAACTCCAAAGGAAAGCTTTCGTGTAATTTCTTTAAGGAGACTTCAGGAATATCTCTCCAGGCTTCTTGAAGGACATTCACAGCTCTTCTTTGGATGTTAGCTGCCTTTTGTTCCCTTCTTTGTCAAGATGATCCCACACTGCTTCAATAATGTTGAGGACCGGGCTCTGGGGAGGCCGATCCATGACTGATAGTGTTCCAGTGTGTGTTTTTCTATCCAGGCATGCTTCTACTGCACTGGACGTGTGTGTGGGATCATTATCGTGCTAAAAAATGAAGCTGTTGCCAATCAAATGCAACCAGATGATATTACACGGTGGATCAACATCTGATAGTGCTTTTCTTTTCATGACTTTTGCACAGTGCTATAGCTTTGTTTCAATCTTGACTTTACAACAAGAACAATATTAATTCCCTGTATGCCAAATGTGGTCAGACCCCCAAACACAAGCACAACCAGAAACAAATAATCCAGGACACTTCAACATGAAACACCAGGAAACATTTTCCCAAACTATTCTGATTTTTTTCCTTTTTTTTTTAAACAGTTGACAATGCACATTTAGTTTATTTAGGTGTGTTACAAAGAAGACGTTAATGCAGTTCAGGAGCAGGAATGAGAAAAGCAGGTGATCTCCACTGTGCTCGTGCCACACAGGTGGTCCTGCAGGTCTGTATGCAAGCCAAACAAACTGAACTGCTCCCTCCAAATGGCATCAGTGTTTATGAAATTGAACAAAATGTACTTCCAGAAACCCTGGAAAATAAAAAATATAACAATATAACAGCTGTTTAAGAGGTATATTTAGCTAGTTCAGCTTTCTGTTGCTAGTGACACCTTACCGTTGTTTGTGAGAAAATGACAGAGATGAAGGAAAAGAGAAACAGAAGAAAGGGGACGACACACTGACAGGATATTCTGGTGAGTTTGGAAAGTACTGCAGTTTGGAGCAGCAAGTCCAGCATATGGCCTATCTCAGTGGGACAGTGGGCTTCCAACCACCACACCCCCTTGAATATTTGGTTTCCCCCTTGCCCTACTCTACACCCACGCACACACACACACACACACTGATCACCTCTCCATCTATACTCTAATCATTTTTCAGGCAAGGAACTGAGGAGGAGAGGGAGCGCCACTAAGCCTCTCTCCCAGTGGCTGCGTGGGTGTGCATCATCCCAGTGTTAAACAATGTGTTGAAACAGATCAGCCCTGGACATAACGTCACGTAAATTACCGTCTCTTTCCCTAAGCCGGGACTTGCCAAAACACAGAGCTGAACGGTCGAGAAGGGTGAATTAGATAAACATTACATCTTCTCTTGAGCACAGGGGACATACATTTGCAATGGAAACACTGAATCACGATCTCAGAGGAACGACCGTCACTGTTTTACAGGGTGTTAACTGCACATGAAGCATATTTAGTAGACAGGGTCAAGTAAATACACATCACAGGGGGATATGCGGTAAATTAATCTTTGACAGTTTGAGTCCATCTTTTTCTTCAGGCTGTGTCGAGCAAGCTGAGATGATGTGAAACGAAAAACAGAGAAAAACCACAGTATGGTATAGTAGCAGCTGGGAGTACATTTTTGCATTTAAAGAACATAAAACAGCTGTTCCTAACATTATAGAAAATCTTAAATATTTTCTATAATGTTACCCAGTGTCATAAAAGTTAAAATTAAGCTGTGAGGCCATCTAGTGGTGTTTAGCTGTAATACGAAAGTGAGTAGATTAAAATGAAAGATATAAAATCTGACAAAATAAAACAGTATACAAAAAACTCATAAAGGGAATTAATTTTTTAAGTGGTAGATAAAAAGAAAAGGCACTCAAAGGGAATTTAAATAATAGTTTTTGGTGTAAAAAGCCACAAAACAATTTTCTTTGCTGCTTAGGTCACAGTAATATCTGCTCTTTACTGTCTTTCTCTTTATTGCATCATCACCATCATCTCATTTCTTCTTCATCTGCCTCATATTTTCCAAATAATCTGTATCCATGTCATTACCTGCTGGTTCGGTGTAGCACCTGTCCGCCAGTTGATTGTTGGGGGTCAGGAGTTTAGATGGAAACCAATCCTCCTCTGGGAAACAGCCAGAAAAATGCAGGCAGCTATTTAAAGACTTTTCGATAATGAGGTGGCACGGGTGGAATCCTGGAGCCGTGTTCTTTCATCATAAACACATGCCCACGCCTCTCAGTAGCCGTAACGGATGCATCTACACTCCCTGATATCTAAGGTCTCAAGACTAAGAGATTCCTGGGAGTTTGGTGGCCTTGTTTTTACTATACAACAACGAATAAAAAAAGGCAGATTTTTCCAAGATTATGTTGAATAATTCAAGAAAATAAAACAGCTACAACTTTAAACAAGCGTAAAATGAGACTCCACATTTCTACTTGGAAAGCCCGTTATCTGTCCGGTATGGGGTCCTAGTTGTGCCAAAATTATGTTTATATGTGCAGCCGTCCCACTGAATATTTAGGTCACTGAATACTTCAGTTGACGGATGAATGTTGATGGACTTCACAGTAGCTACCTACATCCATCTTTTATACCGTTTATGAACAAAACACTGTTTCGCATTTGTGTAAATCAAACTATACTGTTATCTTGTTGCGCTTCCTCTCATTTGGCTGTTGAGAATAATGCCCTGACATGCTGTTTGTTGTTGACTGCTAACAAATGATGCTTGATTTTTTGCACTTTGTTTGAAACTGGGTTTTGCTTTGTTTGGAGGCTATTACCGTGTAAAATTCCAGTTATTCATCTTCTTCTTCTTTTTTCAAAATCAGTACAACACAGTCAGACAATACATCGAGAAAAAATGCTGGACAGCACAGACAAAAGAAGGGAAGCACAACAAATGAGAAAAGCTGCATTAACACCACAGATGGTTTTAAAAAAGAAATAAATGTAGCCCTGTGAGTTAGCTCATTGGCTTTGGGCTCAATGTTAGCAATTTTTCCACCATTTTTTGAAGCCAGAAGTTTTTAAGTTGTCTAATTGACTTGTATATCATGTTTAACCTGAGTAGTGAAAGCCCGCAGGGGTGCTGAAACGATGTGCAGGGAGTCCAGTGTTCTCACCAGCTCTAGTGAGACTTGACCCCTCGATCAGCTTCGAGCTGGTGAGTAACAAACGTCTCCGAAAACGTCAGAGCACTTTTGCAAATATGTGATGGCTTGATAAATCGAGCAGATATTTGAAGTTTACACAGCTACATTCTTGCCTGAAAATATCTCAAAGTTCATTTTGTGACCCAGAAAGCGTAATATTAAAACTAAGTAGCTGCCGCCATTGTTGGAAACTGGAATTGGCTGGGCCGCACTATGAATTCTGGGATAGGTTGGAGCAGCCTTCGAATTGGGACAGCCTTCGTCGCCTGGCTGTGACTTAATCAGCCTTCAAATGGGGCCACCGAAGGATGCAGCCTAGGAATTGGGACACAGCTAACGTCAAGAGGGTGGACGCTAAGATGTCAGCAAACTACTTAGCAAGCTATCAGCTATTAGCAAGGATGGTTAGCTAGCTTGGTTAAAAGCTAGCTAACCAAGATTTATAAGCTTTATGAGCACAACACAGACACCACAGTATTCATTAAGATGAGACTAAAATTGCTAAATTTCATTCACCTAAACTGAAGCACAAACAATACCACACCGTGAGACATATGACTTTCAGATAATTTCACAATAAAGCTCCAAATGGCATCAACACCACAAACACACCTCAGCAGTACAATTCAATGACACCATTTACAGGGGGTGCGATTGGGAGATAATGATGGGCAACAGTTGGCACCTGCCTTTTCATAGAGGCCAGTAATGTTTTTTATACAAGCCAGAAAACATGCCTTATCATGCTGTAAAGATCAGCACATTAAAGGATCTTTCGCACAGGAAGTGGCATGTGCTGCGATGACTATCAGGATTTTATACCCGTCGTGCTGTGCCTCACAAATGTTCACGTCAAATTGATGTCATGTTCACTGTTGTTACCTGCCTCTTAATTTTTTATAACATGGCATGTTGTGGTCACTGGTCACCAAGCCCTGCCTGTACAACATCATTTAGTCTGTCATCACTTGGATGCATATCACATACAAGTCAAACATGGCCGCAGTCAAAGTTCAACTGCAGCACACAAGTGCTCTTTAGCCACTGCACTTGTGTTGCACTTTACTTAATGCAGTGCAAACACATTATTGCAAGCCGCAGAAAAGAATGAGCTTCAGAGTGCAGCACAGAACTGCAGTTTTCAGCACTTCAGCGTTTGCTTGATTTTACAGCTCCTGGTACAGACAATTGCTTTGGCAGGTGTGTTTGTTAAAGAGTTTCGTAGTATCTGAAAAACAGTTCAGAGCTCAAACACAAAAGTTTTGTCACATTTTCAGTCGATGTAAAAATCGTGCACGTGAGCAAAATTTTGACACAAATGGAACCTCATACCCTCGGGGTGAAGCAGGCAGCCTGCTGTGCCTCTTCTTTCTCCCTGCTCAGTGTTTATTAATAGACATAAACAGACCCGGGGTAGTCATGGTCACGCATAGCAGCACAGTGACTGAGTGAGAGGAGGCTGGGTCAACTGTCTTTATCCCCCCTCCTCTCTCGGTTCATCTGTACTCGCTGCTCCCGCTCATTCTTTAACACTCACTTTACTTTTGTCGATTGAACCAGAGCGCCTTCATTTTATTCTTGCTCAGCAGATTCATCATCGGGATCCAGCAGGAAGGCAGAAAAAAAGGAACCATATGTCGAGAAGTAAGTTCAGTTGCTTGTGATGTTTACATGTGATGGTTTAAATTAATTATACGTTCATGAACTTTCTGCTCTTGTTGTCCATAATGTAGTTTTTTATTTTTACTGTGGCCTTTTGCTTAACTGATAAGGAAATGTTTTTGTGTAAGATGGACATCAGGCGCAGGGTGGTGCTGTCTCTGGGTGTTGTGCCTTATCCCACACACCTGTCCTGCAGTGAGACAGCTGGTCCCTGTCATATCTTCTACTGAGCTTTGTTCTGTTAGCGGTCAAACATGTGAAAGAAAGAACAACAAAATGTAGCTTCTAAAATGTGCTCATTAATTACATGAAATGACCTAGTTAAATACAAGCACAAGAGTTCTAGCTTGATTTTTTTGCTTTTTTTAGTTGGTTTCAAACCAAGAAACAGCAACTATCACATGAATCTTGTCTCTCTTGTCTCAAATCTCTACCCGATGACACTATTGGGTCAATTTGATCAATTTACCCTTGGGGAGTATCTGGCTAGTCTTGGCAAACACCTCAAAGGGTACAATTACAGCTGCATTATTCACCAGGGGAGACTCCAAGTGCCCATCCATCGACAGGGACAATGACATGTTATGATAATCTGCTTGCTGGTGTAATCTCTGTAATGCCACTTGCTGGAACTTCGGATGAAAACTGTCTGTGTGTGTTTATATCACTAGAGGTTTTGTGTTCATTGAATGCGTACTTGTGTGAGGTGTGTTTGACCGTGGCCATGCACTGAATTGGTGCCCGTGGCACCTAGCCTAAGGGAACAGCTGTCAAAAACATACCCTGCTAAACCATGCCTCCACATGCCCACATGTGCTAATGACATCAGCATAGCTTGCAAGTCCGGCCAAAACATTGACCCAGCCCCTATTGTATGCTCACATGTTATCATTTTAAGCCAGGCCTAATATATAGCTATAAGTCTGAGACTGCCTAACACATTCATCTGGTTTAACAGGCCTTTCTGAAGGGGACTTCTACATCAAAAAGGGCAACGGGAATTAGGCCAAACAGATGGATGACCTAGATGATAACATTTCATCCTCTGGTTTCGAGCCACTCTTCATTAAGGAAGAGGAGGGGGATCCAGAGAGATCCCACATGGAACAAGGAGAATGCAACACAAACCTCCATGACCTCGCCTTCACAGGCGCACAGCTAAAGCAATCAGCTTTGATAAAGCCATACCTACAGGAGATGGATGACTTACTGAAGAGCTGCGAAGAGCTCACCGGTATTTCCTTTGGCTCTCAGTACTCAGCAAATTACACAGAAACAAATCTGAATGAATCCAGTCATGGTGAGGCAAAAGAGGAAGTAACAGTGGAAAAGTGTGGAGAAGCATGGAAATGCCCCCAAGCCTATCTTTCAACTAGCTACATTGACACACACATAGACGGGACCAGTGCCGAAGAAAAGCCTGCCCAGGGCCAATCGCAAAGCACGGGAACTGTCGTCGACAGGTGTGGTGTGACCACAGAACGCTGTCGCCAGGCAGAAATGCCTCTGACATCAGCAGGTAACAAGCTGAGCAAAACCATGGTGGAGTATGAAGGCCAGCTGCTGGGGATGCTAGCCATGCTGGAGAGCTGTATGGAAGAAACTGGCATGGACTTTGAACCCCAAGAGTGGGTTACAGATGAAAGCCAAGAATATGTACACATCAACAAGAACCCTCAGCTTTATAGAGGCACAACACTGGTGCCCATTCAGCAAGAGAGGCCATTAAAGACGGAGAGCCAGCCAATGCAATTGGACTCCTGGGAAGAAGGTCAAGTTTCCAAGGACACCGGGAAAAGAATGACAGCAGGTTCAACAACAAATGGCAGCCAGCACAAAGATTTGTCTGGCCATGACATGATGGGTGAGCTCTCTGTGGACCGATCAGAAAGCCCAGGTCATCTAAAAACAGATAAGGTGTCCGGCTTTTCAGAGACACCCATAGATACTACACAAGAGAACGCAATGTGCTACGAGGGAATGAAGCCTGGACATATATTTGATGAAAGCACAGAAACAACAGGAGATGCGATTGAGATTGATGTAGATGGTAATGAACTCCTGTCTGAGAAGACAGAAGAACTCAAGACAGACACCTTAGATCTGGGATCTAGCGTGACAGAATTAGAGGCCTTGGGGACTCAGATGGAGGACTGCATTGATGGGGTACAGCGATTAGAGAAGAGGAGGAAGGAGCTGCTGGTAGAGGTGCTGCAGCTGAGAGGGGAAAAAGGCCAAGGGGTAAGTGAGGACGAGGAGGAGACAGAGGAGTGGATTGATAACAAAGTGGCAGACCTGATGAATGTGCTCAAAAAAGAACAAGAAGGCAGAAGGGAGGAAAGAAAGAGGGAGAGAGAGATCCTCAGGGAGGAGAGAGCAGAGGAGGAAAGGAGGATGTGGAAGGTGAACCTGGAGAGACAGGGGCTACAAGATGAGCTTAGAAAGCTGAAGAGGAGGCTATTTGCAATGGCGAGGGGCTGCGCCCACAGCCAGGCAGCTCTGAACAACCAGCGCCGTGAAGTGGAGATACTAAAGAGAGAAGAGGTAAGAACACAATTACATTTCCATTCATCCATCGTGCATTTCCAACCATTCATTCATCTTCTTCTAAATGAATTTCTTCCAGGAGAAGCTGAAGTCCTTGGTGCTCCAGCTGATAGAAGAGGGCTGCCAGCTCAAGCTGGCCCAACAACAACAGCTCTCAGTACTAAGAGCGAAGCTCCAGGAACAGAGCTCAAGTCAGACTACCAACACTGCAGAGGAGCTGACTGAATGCAGGAGGCATTCATGTGGGGACATACAGCAGTATGTGGAGGGTGGCCTGAAAGCATTGGAGGACAGGTGCAGTCAGTGGAATCGCCAAAACATGTGTTTTTCTTCCTTTTGACACACACAGACCTTTGGTAGTGCCGTAGTTTTTAGGCAATAAAAACCCAATGACGCAGTGTTACAGCGATAAAACACTTAAGCTTTCTCTGATTTGCTTGTCCAGGTATGAGCCCATTTTGCTTGCACTGTTGAAGAGAAGAGAGGCAACAGCTGGCGCAATCGTTAAAGCCAAAGAGCAGGCCCAGGAGCTGAGAGCCCAGCTGAGACCTCTGACGGAGGAGATAGAGAAGCTGAAGCTGCAGAGGGCTTGTTTGGAGGAGAAACTCAATCTAATCCACATGCAAAGAAGAGAAAACGTGGGGCAGTACAAGGTAAGCAAGGCGACTGAGGAAAAAGTAGGGCATGATGACAAAAACACTGACATTATGCCTGCCTCTCAGGAGACTGTGCACTGTCTGGAGGAGAGCAGCAGAGAGCTGAAGACTGAGTTACAGATTCAGAAGAGAAAAACCAAAGAGATCAAGGAGTTGAGAGATAGCCTTAATGAGCAGCTCCTACTTTACAGGTAATCCGTTCATCAAGTCTGCACCACACCTTCAAACCTATAAGCATGTAACTAGATTGTTTTTCTTTACAGAAATGCCATTCAGGACCACAACAAGGGTGACGATGAGGAGGAAACATGACTGTTCTTCACACAAAAGGAGCTTGTGTTTTAGGAAACATAGTAAACTCTAAAGGTTTGATCAGTGCACTTTAACACATATAAACATACATGCTGTTACAGGACAAAACCAAGACCGATCTTTTTTTAGAAGACTTTGTAAAGATAAACTAGACTGCAGCCTGTAGGAAAGTTTTTGTTATGAATAAACGCAGTGTGTTCTTTGTAATCTAAGTGCCACTGATGAGTTAATGTCTGTCTCTGAAGAGCAGACTGGATTTCTTGTACTTATAAGGCCAACATGCCTGAAGAACTAAACACTGGGACACAGACGAACAGGGTGAGTAAGCCTCAGAGACGGGAAAAAGTACCAAAACATCACAACACAAAAGAGGCCTGAGCAAAGTGTGACGAAGCATCATCAACTCTTTCACTAAAATGATTAAAAACTGACTGAAATGCTCACATGTTCGGATACGATCCTCATTTTACAGAATTATAGGCATAGTGGACATGTTAAACATGCAAACTATTAAACATGCAAAAAACGTTTGTGGCTGAAGGAGAATGATCTGTAGTCTGCCATGAGTGCCAAAATGAAACAAATAATGTATCAATAAATAATTCAGTGCCATTAACTGTATGGCTTAAATAAATTTAAATATCTATTCATGTCACTTTAAAATTTTATGATTTTAATTAATGACATTTCATTTAAAAAAAACTAATCAATGACATGTTTAATTGTTTAATGATGGATTTGGTTCATTCATTTTGGCACTTGTGGCCCTCCATACAGTAACTTTCCACCCTGAAAAGTGAAAACCTGCATTTCTTTAAATGGCCAGCAGAGGGCAATGACCCTGAAGAAGACTTCTGGCTTTATCTGTGTGGAATTAGGCCTCCTTTGCTTTATGATCCAGATAAACAGTCACAGTTACCATTTTGAGGTCATACAGAATCAAACACTGAGTTCCTTTTGTTAATAAATTAGGGTGACTGTAAGAGTCAGAAAGGAGTGTCCAGCGCAGTTAGTGCTCATGGACCAACAACCTGTCTATCACAAGTCATTGGCTTGTCATTTCCAGTTTAAAAACCAAAAAAAAAAAAAAACCAAA
The DNA here is from genome assembly GCF_001858045.2 of Oreochromis niloticus. Lineage (NCBI taxonomy): Eukaryota > Metazoa > Chordata > Actinopteri > Cichliformes > Cichlidae > Oreochromis > Oreochromis niloticus. Next base: position 28,050,151 of record NC_031985.2, on the reverse strand, counting down.
AAAAAAAAAAAAAAAAAAAAACCAAAAACACAAAACAAAATCAAAACAGGATGAAAGTGACAACAGTACCTTCTAAATCTCTCTTCTATAATCATCTGTGGTCCACAAGAACCGGTTAAGCACCGGAGCAACAAGATTTCAGGAACGTTACTTCATGAAAGTCACATTCAATGCCACTGTCCTGTGGACTGCGTTAAATCCTAGCTGGCATTTTACTTAAACAACATTGTAACATAATCACTTTAAATTGTTTAATAACACTTTATTGGGGAAAGAAAGCATCGTTTAAAATATAGCATTGTACAAGGAAGAGCCAGTTAGATTACAAAAATACAGATTATACATAAGTGCATTGAAAAAACAAAAGTAAACAAATAAAAATGTGAAAAAAGTGAAATTCTTGAGGCAGTAAGTCACTAAAACGAGAGTCACTTTCAGTGTTCCAAAACAAGCCAGCGCTACATACAGTCTGTGTTTTTTAGCATTTAGTGTCCCGATGGCAGCAGAGAGGATGGTGGAGTAGCTGAGTGGAACTATTTGTGATCAGGCTTGTAGGTGAATGCACACGGCGGGTGGAGGTGTTACGCAGTAGCTTCACTTTCTGTTGTACCCTCAGGTTCTTCATCATTGTAGATGTTCTCAGCCTACATCGAAAAATCAGTGTCAGTCATTCAGACTCAAAAATATTAGCTGTAAGAACTTTCAGTAAAAATATGTCTAAATAAATAAAATAATTGGCAGATGGAACAACACGCTCACAAAAAGCATTAAAAATCTAAAAATCGTGTGGTACAAAGCAGAGGGACTGAAAGCCAACATGTGGTGACAGCTGTCTTACCATTTGCCACACTTGCATAATGTTGTCCTCAGACACAGAACAGATGACCCAGGGTTCATTGGGGTTCCAGGAAAAGTCAGAGATCTTGGCTGTGTGGCCTCCGTGGATAAACTAGTAAAGAGAAGAGAAGCTTCAAGTTTTGGCATACATCAATGCAAGATGGCGACACTTCTACAGACTTCAGCTAGTCTCACCAGAAGCTCAGGTGGGCCGTCCTCTGCATCTTCTGGAGACTGCTCCTCGCCAATTTTACTACAGAAGAAGAAATGAGAGTTAAACTTTATACAAAGCAACGTCACCACACTGTGCCACACATTTCAGGGGTCAACTAAGTCTTTAAAGAAATCTGTTTTAAGAAGGTCTTATCAAATAAAGTGTGTACCTGAGATCCCAGACATTGAGGCGGCGATCTGTTCCACTAGATGCTAATATGGTTTCATTATGAGGTGACCACTGAACCTAAAACAGAGAATTTAAGGCGCTGAAGGTGAAAAGCAATCAACAGAGCTCATTCATGTGTCATAAAAGAAAATCTTTGAGTTACTGTGTGTGATTCACTGCTTTGGAATTATGAGAACTTCTTGGCATCTGCACCAGAATGATCGTCAGGAACATTAATAATAACAACAACAATAATGATCAAAATGCGGAAGTGTATGTTGAAGCCCACATAGCCTCTATTTTTCTCAACAAGAACACTGATATCAGCAGCAAAGTCGTTGCTGTCGTAGTTTAACGCCGAGCTGAACAGTTACACACAGCAAACAGCAAAGAAGCGGTGCTCTGACCAAGACGGTGAGTTTGGGTGGAGTTTTTCGACAGCCCACAACAGCAACGCGTCTTATTGTAATCGAGATTAAAAGCTTCACAGGTCAGAGACTAGCAGCACTACTTGATCAAACAACATGTTTGCTCAATGAGCTCAGATGTGAAGAAAAGCATTTTTCCAGTTTCTCCCAGCCACTGACGTTTGTTTGTAGGACAAAAAGAAAACAAAAAAAAAAAAAGCTGCAGAAGTTAAAATATATTATTTAGATAGACTGCTAACTTACTTTAATATAATATTTAAATTTAGTAACCTGTTGCAGGCTGAAGGCAGCAGGTTGAGTCAAAAGAAGCATGTACTACATAAGATTTATTTCAGTGCTTTATTTTTAAATTTAAATGAATATAAAATATACAAAATTATATCACTGCACCATTAGGTACTGTCCTTATTTCAGTACAATTTCATTCATATAAAGAAACATCTTACCTGAAAGATCTCATCTTTGTGTGACTCAAAGGAATGCAGCTTTAGCTTCAGGTTTCTCAAGTCCCAAAGAGCCACGGTCTGTGGGCGGCACAGATGTATATTACAACATGCCTGCAACATTTTCTGATCTCTGCAACAACACTGCAGTTACAAAACTAACAATACCATCAGGATTATTTAGTGAACAGTTACCAAATGCACTCAGTTAAAAGTCCTGCTGTTAATAAAGCAGTACCAATTAAGAAGTGGTGGAATATTGTATCACCTTGTCTGCTGAGCCGGTGGCAACGATGAACTCGCTGTAAGGGTTAAATGACAGACAGTTGACCTCTGCTGTGTGGGCCTCCACTGCATGGCTGGCGTTGGAGGTATTGTTTGAACGAGTGTCCCAGCTTAAAGGACAAGACACAGGGTGACGCTCATCCTTTTGCTGCATTTGAAAAAACTGTAAGTGTGCTTCATCTGCGCGTGGTATTTGACCGAGAGTCTTACATCATAAGCTTCTGGTCGTCTGCTACAGATCCAAAGAGCGACTCGTGAAGCAGATGCCAAGAGACATCTTCAACCACAGCACTGTGACCGGTGAAGACCGTCTTTGCATTTACTATCCTGCTCTCTTTGGGAACAGCACTGATGTCCCACAGACAGATGGTCTAAGTAACAAAAACCACATAAACACATCAAACCTCATGTTTGCACTTCAGTTTGGTAAAAACGTGGTAAAAGTGGAAAATGATTGTTAACAGCAGGTTTTTGGCAGTGCACATTTTTTCATACCTTCCTGACATTTCATTGAGGTCAGTTTATGACACCATTTGTGTGGAAAAAACACTTAGAAGTCACTGTAGCTATGAATGTAAAGCAGGGGTCTCAAACTCCAGTCCTGGAGGGCCGGTGTCCCTATTGCAAACACACCTGAATAAAATTAGTAGGTAATTAGCCAGAATATAAAACTCACCTGCATGCTAAAGTGGCAACCCCTAACCCCTACTCAAGTAAATTTACGTAAATGTAAGTGTTTGGAAAAATGTACTTCTAAAAGTACTTTTATTGCACCACGTTCATTCGCTCATAAGCTGCTGTAACATGAATCAAATGGCTGAATTGCCACCTCAGCATGCAGTCTAAAAGTTCTCTAGTGTCTTGCTAATGACTTACTAATTGCATTCAGGTGTGTTGCAACAGGGACACATGGAAAAGTTGCAGGACACCGGCCCTCGAGGACTGGAGTTTGAGACCCCTGATGTAAAGGATCAGCTGAGTAAATGATTTAATTCACCAGCTGGCACCAGAAATGCTAGTTCAATCACCTAACTGTAGAAATAATGCTATGTGATAACTACAGTAATAGAAACTGCAAATGAACAAAACAGAGCAGTTTAATATTTAAATTAAGAGCATTTCCACGTGCACGTCACACAGACAACTTGAGGGATTGGAACCAAACAGTGAATGCAAACGGTCATGAAGGCTAAAGTCGGCCCACCAAAATATCAGTGTGTGTGACTTTTTGGCAAAGCAGTCTACTTTTATTTATGGTACTGGAAATACAGTGATTGAAACTATTATGACATAAATATGTAAAACAGCCCTAGTTGGAAATATCTGCTGCTAAAAATGAAAAACAGAAAGCGCCATTTCTTCTTAAAACAAGAACTACTTCCTCTTACGTGATCATCTGACGCACTAAGAAGAGCTCCTGACAGATTTGAATTCCAGGATAGACCATAGCCTTCTTTCTGATGGCCTCTGAGACGCAGATCAGGGCGACACTCTCCTGAAGTATCTAAAGACAACATAATAAAATCAACTGTCAATTCAGAGACACTGGAAGAGAGGTGTGGTTTTAAAAGAACTGAACAGACAAGTTTGTTTTTGAGTAGCGACTCTGTGCGCCCAGTATTTATGTTTTGGTGAAGTTGTATAATTGTTTTAATACCAGTAAGCTACCAATTACAATGCACTTTTTCATAACGTACTCAAGAACATGCCATCTTCAGCAGTGTGTTGTGCTTTGTGTGACTGTTGCACCTGGCTTTGAGGGATGCTTGGTGTAATCAAACACCAGCACATCTGAGGTGGGGGTCTTAGTGGCAATGATGCAGGGGTTCTGGGGCATATAGCGGGCACGGTTCACTTCTCCTTCGTGATTGATCTTGATTTCAATCTCAATCTTGCCGTTTACTGAGCCAAAGCCTCCAAACTCTTCAGGGAAATATAGAGAAATATGTTTGCAGGCTATAAGTATATAAAATATGAAGTAAATGCATTATACATTCTCTTTATCAATATACCAACCTCCTTTTTCACTGTCGTAGTGTGAGGCGTCAAACTGGGCATCATCATTGGGCAGCTGCACGCTAGCAATAACCAGGTGATTCTGCTCATCAGAAGTGTGAGTGCCCAAAACGAGCCTGTGTACGCTGTAATCCTTCCCCTCGGGCCTGGTAGGGAGAAAAAAAAAAAAGGTTTTTAATGCATTAATGCCAATTTCTTGCATGTTTGAGATATATTACCGGCCAAATGTGTAAACGCTTCCACCTTGAGACGTCAGGTAACCACTGAACAGTCAGGCTGGGCCACTCTAAGGCATGGGTCATAACCAGGTCGTAAAGAAAGGGGGTGTTTTTCTTCCAGATCTTGTACTCTTCATTGATGACCCTCTCCTCCACCGCATCATCAAAAGCACCAGCTGAGGACAAAATTGTCACAGAACCAGCGATGATAATTGGACACACAGTAATACTGTACTTTTTATTTAGTTACAAACACCCATCAGATATGTCCATAGCTTTCACTAACTCAAGCTGTTAGTTTAATATTAAATGTTGATGTTACTAGATTTATTTCTGTTACAGTTAATCAACAACAACCTTTAAAAGTTGGTCTTTACAGTCGACAAATTTCGCTATCAAATGATTTGACTGTTAACCTGACAAGGCCTCGGTATTTATCAGTGTTATGAGAAACTTCTCATTGTTCCCGCACCTTGCTACAGCGTTAGCATAACCATAAGATGTGAACTCATTTCTTCACCTCTGCCCGGTATTCACACACAAATCATTACCCCAACTTTTCAGAGACGGTGCCCAAACAATAACTGAGCTTTGACATCAGTAAAGTTCACCTTCACACTCTTAAATTATCCCCGCTTGTGTTGACTGTTATAGAGTAAAACACAAGAGCTACGGGCAGCTTGCCCTAGCTGCCACCTAAGCTAACCGGGCAACTAGCTGAGGGGCGTCAAACAGAATCGTTTCTTTTTGCTGACAACTAAAATACTCACTTACCTTCCTTGTCTGCCATTATGTTTCTCCCACGTAGCTGACAGAAAACTGAGAGCTGAGGTGTGGTTAAGGTGTACAGCCCCTTGAGCCTCGTCCAAGCTGGTTCTCCGGTGTGCCTGCAAACCCCCGGTACCGTTTAAACCACCGGAGGTACAACGGCACGCTAAGAACTAGCTAACCGAGCAGCCGACTGTGAGAGACGTGGGTGCATTCGCGCGCTCGGTACAAAGAGGGGCGTCTTCCCACCAATTACGGCGCAGCACCTGTGCGCGTGGCTATCGCAGACTCCGGTGCAGCTGCAAGTAATTTCGATGGCTAATGTATTGTTATCCTTAGTAAAATATACTGTTACAAACTGGAATTTATGAAGGTAAACACCACCCGTGTGGTTATTGTGTTTCTTGGGGGATTTGTCTGGACTTTAGCAGATGCACATCAGGTAGAGCACTATCGTTGTTGTTCTTCTGAAAGCTGCTGTTTGCGTTTTTTTAATTAAAATGTAATTTTAAGGTCACAGAAATATGTCGCTTTAACCGCCTGTGGTGCGCATATAATGCGCGTGACAGAATGAATGATCTCTGGTGAGCAGTTCTCATTTTAATGTATTGGTTCAAATCGCACGTGATACTGTCACTTTTTCACTACACTCGTGCCAAAAGACAACAAGCCTTTACCTGTTTGTCATTGGTCAACAGTAAATTTCCCCCCTTTAGTATGAGGACTTTTGATTGGCCAGCTCCAATAAAGCGCTTTCCCATAGGCTAAGCATGACGCGGGCCCTTAAAAGGTCAAACATAGCTAAATCCCAGTGTAAAGTAGCTAACCTCCGTCCAAGTGCTCCGAACACAGTCGGTATGTCTGCGACTGATATGTCCGGTGTGCTGGATATCCTTCGGTTACTGTACCGGCACACGCAGACACTGGAGGAGTTTTCGGACAGCATCGTGTTCAGAGAAGGACAGAAAGCAGCTCTCATTGAGCAGACAGATACAAACCGATTCAAATCTTTCGTTAGGAGTGTTTTTGTGTGCTTTGACAAGGAGCTACAGCAGGTAGCGAGCTGTAAACAGGTAACGTTTCGCCGGATTGAAAAATATACATGTACATTTCCCAGGTTAGTCCTGAGGAGTTGATACGCAGCCCTCTGTGGACGTTTGAAGCGGTGTAGCTAACTCTGCCTGCCATGCTGTTATAATGTTAAAGCCAGGAAACCATGTTACACTCCTATATTTTGAATATATATATATATATATATATATATGTATATTGAAACTAAGCTGGGAGAAAACTATGCGCTGCTGGAGGATATTTAAGCTTCAGCAAGGTCTTCTTTTTTCTTCTGGGGCACTTCCCCCCCCATTTCTCCTTTATTAGACATGTTTAAATGTATCCAGTTATAATGACAGATAGTTAATATCAGCCGATATATTCGTCCGGCTCTACACGGGGACACGGGGTGGGCCCCACAATAATATTGTAAAAGGGTTTTCACTGTGCTAAGTTATACGTGGAATATTTCATTTCAGGATCTTTCGAGTGCCATGACTCTTTGATTTAATGGCTCTGGTTTTAGTTAGTAAAGAAAATGGTAACTTTGAATCAATTTTAATCACATAGAAGAATAAAGAACTCAGAGTATTGTTTTGTAGCAGTCTCCGGGCTAATATAGCATAGAGTTATATTATATTGAAATGAGACTTGTGGTATAGATGCACACATCAGTAAGCTGACAGGTTTATAAGAGAGTCTGAAGTTTTGCCTTTGTCAGGGTTTAACAGCTTAATGGGAGATGGCTTCTTCTTATATATTCATACTTTCCACAGATCTGCAGTCTGCCTGAACTACTGGCGTTTGTTCTCAACACTCTAAAAAGAAAAAGAAAAAGGAATGTCTTGGCACATGGCTATAACTTTCAGACCCTGGCTCAGGAGGATCGGGATGCAGACTTCCTCAAATTCCAAGGCGACGTAACACAGAGTGCTGCCTACATCCACGGCAGTGACCTGTGGAAAAAAGTCACAATGCGTCTGGGCACAGACATCACGCAATATCTTCTGGAGAGCTGCTCTGTGTTTGTGGCAGTTCCTCCTTCGTGTGTTTTCCAGGTGTGCGGCCCTCCAGTCTATGACAGGGTGTCCATGACCATGGCCTCGAGTGGGTTTTTTCTCCAGCCTGGAGTCAGGAAACATAATCGTACCAAGATTGAGAGCTGTCGAGGGTCAGTGAGTTTGAAACAGAAACGCACAGTTGTGAATCCTGCTGCAAGCAAGAAGATGAAAAGAAGGAATAAAGGAGGGAAAAAAGGGAAAAGAAAACGGGAAACTGGTGAAGAGGAGGAGGTGGCGGTTTGTTCAAGAAAGAGGCGGCGAGTAGCGTCTATAGAACATCAACAGGCGATCCAACCAGTTGGCTCTGAAAAGGAAGGACAGGTTGTGCCTGTGGAATCAGCACCGCCTGCAGCTTTCAAACAGCCTGTTGAAATGCCAACATTGGAGGGCGGTCCTAGTTGGAGATCAGGGATTTTCCCCCCTTTACCACCCTCGCAATGTTTTATCCGCACCCTGGGATTCCTGTATGGGGGCAGGGGCATGCGTGGCTTTCTTCTTAACAGGAGGAAGAAGACTGCTCATGGATCCAGAAGGCTTCAAGGACAAGATCTGGTAAGAATAGTCTTCTTCGAGGGACTAGCGTATTTGAATGGAGTAGAGAGGAAGCCTAAAAAACTCCCCCAGAGGTTCTTTGGCATGGTCCCCCTGTTTAGGCAGCTCTTACAACAACACAGGAGCTGTTCCTACACCAAAATACTACAGAGGTTATGTCCATCAATAGAGGAGAGCAATGCAGGACAGGGAGAACTAAACTCACTCTTACCTCAGCACTGTGCACCGCACAGGGTTTACCTGTTTGTCCGGGAATGCCTCTCTTCTGTGATCCCGCAAGAACTGTGGGGCTCTGATCAAAACCGGCTGCATTTCTTTGCCAGGGTCAGGACTTTCTTGCGAAGTGGCAAGTTTGAGAGGCTCTCACTGGCTGAACTGATGTGGAAGATAAAGGTGAATGACTGTGATTGGTTGAAGAGGAGTAAAACAGGTGAGGTTATCATCAATGATCTTTTTTTTTTTTTTCTTTTTGATTGCTTCGTGTTTCATGCCTGACCGAACCAACGTAACTCGTCTGCAGGCTGTTTTCCACCCAGCGAGCTTGCGTATCGGACACAGGTCCTGGGTCAGTTCTTGGCTTGGCTTCTGGATGGATATGTTACAGGCCTTGTGAGAGCCTGTTTCTATGCAACAGAGAGTATTGGGCAAAAAAACGCCATCAGGTTCTACAGGCAGGAAGTCTGGGCCAAACTGCAAGACTTGGCCTTCAGGTACACTCACACAACATTACTACAGTAGCCAGCATACATACAGACATGAGGCATACGTCCAAAAAAGGGAACAAAATTTGCTTTTCATGTAGAGGTCACCTTTCCAAAGGCCAGATGGAAGAGCTGACTCCAGCTCAGGTGGCATCCCTGCCCAAAGGCACCGTCATCTCCCGCCTTCGCTTTATTCCCAAGACTGATGGCATGAGGCCCATCACACGAGTCATAGGAGCAGATGCCAAAACAAGGGTACGCACCGACAATTACCTCAGACTTGTCTGTTATTACATGCTGTGGGCTGGATTTTCAACTTTTTTTTCCTCCCTACAGCTCTACCGAGGCCGTGTCAGGGACTTGCTGGATATGCTGCGGGCCTGTGTGCGTGCCACTCCATCACTGCTGGGGTCCACAGTGTGGGGGATGACTGACATCCACAAGGTTTTGTGCTCTTTGGCACCAGCGCAGAAGGAAAAACCACAACCCCTCTATTTTGTTAAGGTGAATTTAATTGTTTGGCAGAGAGCTTTCTATTTATTTTAAGGATAATACAGCTGTAAATTTCTGCACAATAATATGGACATACTGTACAGGTAATATATAATTTAGCTTTTCCTCTTCGTTTAAGGTGGACGTGAGTGGAGCCTATGAGAGTTTGCCGCATGACAAACTCATAGAGGTGATTGGCCAAGCCCTGTCACCTGTCCACGATGAACTCTTTACCATCCGCCGCTATGCCAAGATCTGGGCGGACTCCCACGAAGGCCTGAAAAAGGCCTTTGTCAGACAGGTAGCCATCTGATCCACAAACATGCTTATCTGAGGGCATACATAGTATTAATTAGTCCAAAAATGACATTTATGGATGTTTATGCTTTACCTCAACTAGTTTTAGGTCTTAGATCAATCCTCAAATAACTTTGTTAAGCTACATTTGAGAATCTGTGAAAACCACCATATATAAACATTATTTATGAGTGAAAGTCACACTCTTTTTTGTTTTGGTTAACAAAGGCAGATTTCCTGGAGGATAACATGGGATCCACCAACATGAAGGGCTTTTTGACGTCACTGCAGAGAAAAGGCAAAGTTCATCACGCCATCCTGGTTGAGCAGGTGACTCTGGCTTCATCGTGTGGTTTGCTGTGGCTGGGCAAATTGTGTGCTTAAGTCCTGAACGCATTACTTTTCCTTGTTGCAGCACTTTTGCTCAGATCTTCATGGCAGAGAGGCATTGCAGTTCTTTACCCAAATGCTAACTGGCAGTGTTGTTCAGTATGGGAAAAAGTAAGATTCTCGAACACCGTTTTCTAAAACTTTTTGATGTCATCAAGGCAGTTACGTCTATTTTGTCCCTTCATGTTTCAGGACGTACCGTCAGTGCCGGGGGATTCCTCAGGGATCGGTTGTGTCTAGTCTGCTCTGCTGCCTTTGCTACGGCCACATGGAGAATCTCCTGTTTAAAGATATTCCTGGACACAAAGGGTACATCAGACCTCGCTGTACTTCAGTCAGCTCCAGCTTGTATACATATATACCCATCATGGGCAGAAGAGGGCGCTCTTTCTGTGCTCTTGATTTGGTTCACTGTAGCTGTTATTTTGCTCTCCTTGTGCTCTGCAGGTGTTTGATGAGACTGGTGGATGACTTCCTTCTGATCACACCAGACCAACATGAAGCACAAGCTTTTCTCAAGTATTTCATTTGGCACAAGATATTTTGCAGTGGGGGACTGGAATGGGATTTGTAGTTTTCTGTAGAATCCAAAATGAATGCATCCACATTTGTAGTTATTCTGAACAGCTTGACTGAGACAGTGGATGACCTAATGAGCTGCACAAAGTCTCAGTATAAGAGAAATAGAAAGTTTTTACATTTATTAATCGGTTTTTTTTTTTGTTTGGTTTTTTTTCTTTTAACTGCCGATCATGCAAAGCTACTTATTTCAGTGCATTCGTAATGCCGCTTGCTCTTTGTGTGTAGGATCTTGCTGGCCGGAGTGCCACAGTATGGTCTGGCGGTCAACCCGCAGAAGGTGGTTTTGAACTTTCAGGTATCGGGAAGCGTGGCCTCCTGTCCCGACATTCGCATCCTGCCCCCTCACTGCCTCTTCCCCTGGTGTGGACTGCTGCTGGACACCCACAAGCTGGACGTCTATAAAGACTATTCCAGGTGAAAGGTCCATAACTGTGTAATTATACTGCACAGTTATTGTGTTATATTGTGGTGTCTCCTTGGGCCTGTTGTCAAGGCTTTATAGTTTATGGCTGAACTTTGTTCCTACTCATAAACGTGAGCCAATTCTGGCATAGATGAATGATCCTCTGGTCATACAAAATTCTCTTTGTAGTTTTGAAGGTTTTGTTGTTTTTAAATGTTCTTGCTTTTTTCTTGTTTCACAGCTATGCTGGACTGTCTCTGCGCTACAGCCTTACTCTGGGTTCATCCCACTCTGCAGGACAGCAGATGAAAAGGAAACTAATGGCTATCCTCAGGCTCAAGTGTCATGCCCTGTTCTTCGACTTGAAGGTCGGGAACAAACATATTTTTAAGACCTTTCAGAATACCGTAACTGTTAAACATTGACACATTCTTTTAGATGTGATGATTGTGGACGATTATGGGAAGGTGCAGTTTGCAAAAGCTGAGTACGCTGATCAAAACATGCTGTTAAAAGAAACTTGGACTAATTTCTCATCTTTCTTAAGATATTTTGATCAGCTATTTTTAAGCTATATATTCTTTTTACAAAAAAACAGTTTTATGAAAGAATAAATTATTTTATAGGTGCCATGCAACATTTGTAATCTTCCAGTTTACACATAAAAAGGCTTTTGATCCATTTATATGTTAATGTTATACAGACACTGAAGCATCACCAGCATGCTATTTCCAATGTCTGTGTCAAAAGTTAAAGTAAAACCTACAAAGATACCAATCAAGGTAAATGAGTCCTTGAATAAAATTTCCAAGGGTACCCGCCTCGGTCCCTGGAAATTAAAAAAAAAAAAAAAAAAGACCGACTGGTGATTTTAAAAAAGGATTTTCTACAAATGCAAGATGATTATACTAATGGCAAAGAATTAGTCGAACTTTTCATGTACTTATTAGATACATTTGACAGGTTGCCAGGTTAAGGTGTTTAAACTAATGACATGATATTCAGAGTTTGAGTAGTACAGCTTTGACTGAAAATAAAAGCCTGGTTGCCCACAAAGTCGGCTACTGGAAAGAAAGACTAGTTGGTGAGAGCAATGTTACTGATCTGGCAACTTTGCCAGGACGTCAGAAGAAGTGTTCCACAGATATGAAAGGGTAGAAAGCTTCTTTTTTTTTAAGACTTGGATGTTCGACTGGACCATTCGGTTGTACATTAGCTGGCATGCTGGGGATCATTGTCTTGTTTCATGGCCCAGTTTCAGCCAAGCTTTGGCTTTCAGGCAGATGCCCTCACATTCGATCCTAGCATTCTTTGTAATACACGGGAGTTTATCATGTCAACGACTGCAAGGTACTCGGGACCTGTGGCTGTAAAACAAGCCCAAATCATCACCCCTCCACCACCGTGTTTGACCGTTGGTATGAGCGGTTTGTGCTGATTCCAGAAGACTTGTGGTTTGTTCGAATGCGATTTTGTCAAGCTAAGCTGTGCTGCCATGTTCTTTTGTTTTTGTTTTTCCTCCCTCTTACTCAGATTTGGTCACACTTGGCTCAGAACAGGACGGCACTGGTCAAAGCTCTAATACTGAGCCTTCAAAATGCACAGCCTAAAACCAATGTGTGACATCACTGAGGCGATGTCCATCTTTTTATACAATCTGACTTTTGAGGAAAAACCAAAGCGAACATAAAACAATCAAAACTCAGTTCCCCACTGTAAAGCATGGCAGAGGGAGCAGCAGGGTTTGGAGCTGCTTTCTGTTTTGACTAACAGGAAAATCCGACCTGAGCAATCATTGAAGAAATCCTGTATCAGTGTGTAAGTAAACTACTTGCTTTCCGTTACATTAATCTATAAATTTTTCTCCTCAGACTAATTCTCTTGAAGCGGTCTACAAGAACATCTACAAGCTGGTGCTGCTGCATGCGTGCAGGTACTGTTGTCAGTGTCAGATTGGTGCATTTACCCACCTGTAATATCAAAATACATCGATAATAAACACAAAATGGGAACCTTCAACATGAATCACTTCAGTTGGGTAAAAATCTGGGTTTATATTAATCAGTACCTGCACCGAGCTTAGAAATAATTGTCCCATTGTTTATCTCTAAATGTAAATGTCTAACTGAACCTGTCCTCATTTGCAGTTTTTTGTGTGTGTGTGTCTTCCTGTTTTTTTCCTCTTCAGGTTTCATGTCTGTGCCCAAAGCTTGCCCTTTGGTCAGACCGTTTCCAAGAACCCCGTCTTCTTTCTGCAGTTGATATGGGAGATGGCCCAGTACTGCAACAAGCTCATCAGACGCAGCAACAAAGGCAACTTTTATATTTCACAGCAGCACTTTGTTACTGATTGGTAATAGTGGGCAGTAGTTTGATAGCAACACGTTCAAATCAAGTAATAGCATCTCTGCAAGTTGTATTGTGAAGTAAGATCCTGCAGTTTTGAAAGAGTAATGTGGGTAGTAGGAAAAAAACAAGATGCTCAGGTATAAGAAGACCAGGGCAAAATATCCAGCACTGCTATGATGTGCTTAATGTTTTGGACCTTAGCACATTTTACTTTGTGCCTTTTTTGCTCGTCAAGTTTTACTCGGTTGCTCTTCAGTCTGGGAATTTTATGGTTTGATCCATTTTGGTGACAGGGATGCTTCCCTCTCATTTTCCTTATAGATTTAATATTTACTTAAGAAAGCAGCCAGACAAGCTGGATTTTAGAGGTAGAGATACACTCATTGCACTGCTATGGTGTCCTGTTTGCCATACTATAGATTTGTTTAAGCCGAACAGCAAACAGAAGTGGCATCAGGCTCATGGCCAGCAGAGGGCGCCCTTTTCGAGTGATGTCACTTGCCAAAGCTCAATCAGAGTGTGATAATTGTGTTGCTAACACCCTGAGATGTCAGTGCTCCCAGTTAAACGAGCAGATGAAAACAGGAGAGAATACAAAAACATATTTCATTACATGAAACGGCAGACTCAGGATCAGTTACAGCAGTTAAACTTACTCCTCTCCAAACTGGATGTTGGCAAATAACAGCAGAGCCAAGTTAATGTGCTCGTGCGAGTTAATGTGTCCCACATGCTTGCGAGTTGGACGCTTTCAGAGCTGTTATATTTTTATCCTTTTTCATTTTCAGTTATCTACATCTTCTCAATCACTGCGTGCTAGTTTAATGTTTTTAAATTATATAGACGGTATTGTATTTAATGCGTACTTTTTTTCTTCTTTTTTTTTAATGCTTAAGTGTGGTCTCCGCAGGGGTGCTGATTCTTTGATAGAGCAAACAGTTTAAAGGAGCGAGGACTGTGGTGGTGTCAGGTGTGACTGTGTGGCAAATGGTTAACATGGTTCAAGGCTTCGTCAGGTCAGGCAGTGGGAATTCAAGTAACTGAAGTATACTTTCTATCAAGCTACTCCCACACTGCTTCAGTAATTTGAACTGAAAATTGCACGTTTGGATTCATCACTCTGTAAAACCCGTTTCCGGTAATTTACAGTTGAGTTCTAGTGTAATTTGGCATGTGGGTTAGCTGCCCTTTTTATGTTGAACGATTCAGGCCAGTGTTAAGTGGCTTAACAAAGAAACTGTGCTGTGAAAATGGTCAGGACTGAAGTGAAAATGAGTGAAAAAGTAGATGATGTCCAAAGAAAAGCTTTAAAAGATCTTCATAAAGCCCGGAGAACTGCTGCTCAAGACTACTTAAAAAAATGTCCAGCTAAGAAAAATATAAAGGGTGGCTCAAGACTTTTGCACAGCACCATATTTTCTGACGTTCTAGAGGTAGAAGAAGTTCGTTTCCTGCTGTCAGTTAGTGTGGGATGGTAATAATTTGCGTTTGTTTTCCATTATAGTTTATTCTGTGTATTCATGGTACGTTTAGGAGAATCAAGAGATTTATAACATCATTCAGCCTGGAAAGTTAAACATTAGAATAAACCACATAGTAAATTCCTAGTTTGCGGCGGTGTTGTGTGCGCTTAATTAACCCTAAGACTTTTGAATGTTTAAATAAATACAAGCATTATTTACAGCACACAAATTGCTGAGGATGATAGTTTAGACAGTTTCTATGTGATTTTAAGGATATTAAGCTGATGGTATCCTGTAATATCACAATATGAGCCTTTATTATCCTGTTGTTATCAGCATACGTACTGCATTGATATAACCATTTATTTTAGCAGGTTGCTATAGTTTCATTTAAATGAGTAAATGTTGAATAACTTATCGTATGTTAATTTTATTAACATATAATATTATAAGATGCTTGTTCTCAAAGCTAAGCTATTAACTGGATAGTACTGGATTGTAAAGCACAATTACTGCAGTATTACTGAGCTGTGATGTAAAATTCAACCCATTTCCTTCAGCAAGCACATTAATAACTTGATTTCTTCTCTCTTTGCCTCTATCTAGGACTGATTTTAGGTGATAAGGCCCAGACGGGGATCGTGCAGTACGAAGCAGTGGAGCTGCTTTTCTGTCTGTGCTTCTTGCTGGTGCTGTCACAACATCGTCTTCTCTATAAAGATCTGCTCGCACACTTGCACAAGCGTATGTAGTCTCAAAAGTGATGTTCTTCTTCCAAAAAATGCCATTAAAATGTGAAGCAAAGTACCGTGCAGAGGTCTGAGCATCTCGTTTTCCTTTAGATTTTGTTGTTGAAATAGAAAATGGGCACATAATTGAAACATGCACAAAAATACATGGAAATACAAGACAAAACAAAGTGCAATTCTAAAACAGTTGGAATTTGGTATGATTACCTTTTTCTTTTACGTTTTCTTGTAATTTCTTTAAGGAGGCTTCAGGAATAGTTCTCCAGGCTTCTTGAAGCACATTCACAGCTCTTCTTTGGCTCTTTGCTGAGTTTTGTTCCCTTCTCTGTTCAGATGATCCCCCACTGCTTTAATAATGTTGAGGTCTGCGCTCTGGGGAGGCCAATCCATGGCTGTGTTTTTTCTATCCATTGCTTTTACTGCATTAGCAGTCTGTTTGGGATCATTGTGTTGCTGAAAAATGAGGCTGAAGCCAGTCGGATGCTTTCCAGATGATATTTGATATCTTGCTGTACATTTCTTTGTTCATGAATCCAGCAATTTTGCAAAGATCCCCAACACAACTGGCTGAATTGCAGCCCCGAAGCATGACCGAGCCTCCACCGTGTTTTACAGAGTATTGTCAGTACTCACTGTTGTATCTCTCTCCTGATCTCTCCGTACATATTGATGATGTTTTGGACCAAAAATTTGATTTTTTTAAAAATTAATCACTTCATGAGACTGCCTCCGTGTTATTTTCAGTCCGAACTTTAACTGTCTCAAGAAAGATACAAATTAGCAGCAAAGATATATTAAAGTCCCCAAAGTATTGGTTTTGCTGTACAGTACAGGTAACTGCATTAGCCTAAGTGACAGCACTTTTGTCAGTTGCAGACTGTTGTTCTGCTCACATATTAAGTTGTATTTGGATATCAAAAATAATTTGCTGCAGAGTCACAAATAGCATCCAAAGAAGTTCATGAGCATATCAGTTTGAGTCTCTTTGTGTTTCCTCCTTACGTGCGAAAGGAGGAGACACATAGAGACAGCCTGAAGGGGTCACGAGTTCGTGCACTTCTAGGAGGGGCATCCAGAAGGGCATCTGGTGTAAAGTCCCATATCAAACATGCAGATCTGTCTGCTGTGGTGAACCTTTGAGGACTACAGCAGGGTAAAATACCCGCTGCCTGTGTGGATGCTTAATTAGGCAAGAATAATTAAAAACAAAATAAAAGTACTACAGTTTGCTCTGCAGGAAAAAAAATGAGGCTTTTTGATTTCATTAAGAAAGGCTGTCCTTCCTGTAGCTTTTTAAATTTGGACTTTGTAAGAGGTGCACCTAATTTAGCCAATATACATATATCATTTTACATGTATAATCTGCAGTTTATTGGCACCTGTCATTTGATATTACAGTTTGTCACCAAACAAGGAAATAAAAAGCGTCTTATCTTCTTGTCTTTATCTTTTTACAGGAAAGCGCAGTCTGGAGCGGCGTCTGGGGGACCTGAGGCTGGCCAGGGTGCGGCAGGCTGCTAGCCCCAGGACTCCAGTCGACTTCTTGGCCATTCAGACATAAATTACTATTCCCAGTCCCAGTTTCCAACATGACCGCAGAACAACACTGGGAGATTAAAGGTATGGATTAATCTAGATTCCCTCCCCTTTTTTGTTAAAAACATATTAAAAGCCTTTTTTTTTTTTCTTTTGCTTTGTTTAATTCTTAAGTTGTAAGTGTTTTAATAATATATATCACCCCCCCCCCCCCCCCCCCAAAAAAAAAAAACCCCAAACAATACATGACATCCTTCGGATCTAGAGTGTCGGGAAACATGTCTGGAAAAAAACAGTACTTAGTCGTGTGCTGTAAAACACTTAAGTGCTAAACCTCAGCCATAAACGCACACAATCAAACAACAGCAACCTGTCAGGATCGGTAATTGAAAGTCATGCAGCTACTGTAATAGAGCAGGCCTCATCCCATAGCTGTGTGTCTTTGTGGACTTTGATTTATACTTTGTAGTAGTTTTCCATAAAGAGCATGTGAGCACATACGTCACAGAAGTTGTGAGCCATTCGTCAAAGGATTTTTTACTTTTGTGCTACATCACGTATGCTCAGTTCTTTAGACAATGCTAAAGTCGTTCAGAAATGAACAAACCTGGAAGGTTCTGTGTCCTCTTGTTGTTTGTTTTTTTTACTATGTTCAACTGTGCAGATTCGTATATTTGGAGTGAAAGAAAGATGTGTGATGGATATAATGTTATATTGAATGTATTGATATGATGTAAAAATATGTAAAATGAAAATTAATAAGAATGTCACTGTTAAATAAATCCTGTTTTATTTTCAAGAGAAGTAATGTAAGGTTTCATATGTCAAGTAAACATCAGAATCTGTATGAAATTCTAGTGAATTTTGATGAAAAGCAGTGATAAACATCTGGATTTTTGCGGTGTGGCAGCATATTTACTCTCCACAGTCCTTAAGCCCTTTGAGTCTTCTGTTCCTGTGTGTCAGTCACGAAGGCATCGTTGTCGTAGGGATTTAACTCCATCCCAACCGAGGACTTTCTGAATCTGCCACGAAGCAGCTGGTAGAGAGCCACCAGAGGAATGGAAATCACAGGCACCACACAGAGGAGGATGATTATGGCAAAGACCCAGTCTGGATAAAGCTTCTGTTCGGTTTCAGGGAATTTTTCCTGAAAAGAAAGATAGAGGTGGAAACAATGAAGGACATTTATTTATTTAGTTATTAAATACGGTTTCAAATTGGTAAAATGTGCTAATTTTCTTTCTTTGGGGTAAATAGAAAGCAACATCCAGCAAGCAGGCAGTTAGCTTAGCTTGACTAATTCAATTTTATATTGATTTACTTTATTTAAATTCTATTTTTTATTGCTGTGTCCAGCACTTTGGTCAGTGGTTGCTGTTTTAGTGCTTTATGAATAAAGTTGGCTTGGCTAACTTAAGGTTATCGAAACCAACCAAGAGATATTTCAGGCTCATAAAATCCCATAAAGGACTTAACTGTCATTTTAACTCGCCAGTCTGTATTTATTAATCGACATATTTGTTAAAATGTAGGTTTTGAGAGACATTTTTAAACTCTTGCTTGTTTGTTAACAGACATTACAGATACTCGCTTCTCAGGTAAAAGCCTGGCTGCTGGATTCATTTCAGAAGTCAGTTTGATTTTTAATAGCTTCTTCCTTCAGGATAACTCGCTGTGACTCACAGCTCAGATCATTTCAAAGTGGTTTATTGATCATAACAATGAGTTCACTGTACTCAAATTGTCTCCACAATTAAAAGATCTCAATCCGATAATGTACCTTTGGGATGTGATGGAACAGAAACAAATCTGCAGCAGTTGTGCGATGCCGTCGTGTCAGCATCAACTTAAAATCTCTAAAGAACGTTTCGAGCGCCTTATTAAATCTGTGTCATGGAGAATTAAAGCAGTTCTGAAGATAAATAGAGGACCGAACAAACTGCACCTAATAAAATCTTGAATCATGAGTAGATTCATTCTTCAATTCTTGCCTTTCCTGCTTACATAATCTGGGTTCCATGCTTGATAGGTGGGACGTGTCTGTGCCTGGACAATCACATAGGCAACAAACACCACCAGGAGTAGTAAAGGACTGATCACCATCCAGCACGCCTTCCAAAAGATGTTTGGCCTCTTCCCAGTCATGATATAGATGTCGTCACTGAAACTGGCAGAGGAGACGTAAAACAGATAGGAATTATGATTGTTAATGATGTTTTAAAGTCTACAGTGTTATGTTTAGGAGGAAGAAGAGGAGAAAAAGTTACGTTTTCATTCCACGGAAGTAAATAACTCCAATAATCTCAAATAAAGCAATGATGAGCAGAGGTACGGATCCCACGTAACCATTAAACACCTCCACCCAGTAGTTGCCTGAGCTCAAGGTGAAGAGGAGTGCCACCAAGAAGGATATCAAACAGATGATTGCTGCAGAAGTGAAGAAGGGGAAAGTTTAAAAGAGGAAATTCAAAGGAAATTGTTTTTATCATAAAAAGCACAAGCTGATGTGCAAGTACCTGATGTGAGTTCCTTGGGGATCCACCTGGGCAATAGTTTGAGTTCATTGAGGGGCGAGAGGACACCCTCTATGTTACCAAACATGGAGGAGAGACCTAAACTAAAGAGCATGACAAAGAACAGTACGGCCCATACCTGCGAGCCCGGCATTGATATCACCGCTTCAGTGAACACGATAAAAGCCAGGCCAGTACCTGAAACACTCTGAAGGGAGAGGATAAAAAACAAGAGGCTATTGAGGATACTTGAAATGGCAATGTCTGAAAATGACCAGTGTTTGTGGATGGGGGGCTCGAGGATAGAAGAATGACTATAAGATGGAGTGAGTACCTGCTTAAGTAATTTTTGTAGATCACACTCCCTCAGGGACAGACTCTGGAATTTCCCGGGATATGTCGTATTTAGATATTCATACCAGTAATCGTAGTTCTGCAGGGTTATGTTCTGGTCTGAGAACTCAAAGTGATTGGTCAGAGCCAGGATGTTCCTGCAGATAAGATTTGAAGAGTAAGTACTCAGGATCTTAAAGGCAAAGACGTAGTTGCAAAACCCCACCTAAAATAGGCATGCTTACGTACTCGTCTTTACAGGCGTTTAAGGCGGTGGTGGCTTTAAACCCCAGGATGGAGAAAACTGGAATGGAGGCGTAGAGAGATGTGGCGCTGTTTATTACTCCCACCAGAACAGCGTCTCTCTCGCAGTTGTTTCTAACAACACAAAGAGCGAGAGAAAGACGAGGTTACTAATCACCCCGTGTTCACCAGGGGAGGTTAAGAAGTGTCGGTCCTTACTTCTCTTCATTGTAACTGGAGAAAGATATGAGACCTCCAAACGCCACAGAAAGAGAGAAGAAGATCTGCGTGGCGGCGTCCAACCACACCCGTGGGTTCTTCAGGGTTTGCCACTGTCACGAGCATAACATCTGATTAGGAAATCAGCTGTTTGTGGGACTGAAGATTAAAAATTTCACTCCAACTCACGTCAGGGGTGAAGAGGTACAACAGTCCATCAGTAGCTCCAGGCAGAGTGAGGGCACGGATCAGGAAAATAGTCAGCACCAGGTAAGGGAAGGTAGATGTCACATACACAGCCTGAAAAGATATAAAAACATTAAAATAACATATTTCTGGGGGGAAATGATAAATGTAATGACTTGGGAGAACAGTTTTGGAAGACAGAAACCACATATAGTGATAGCATAGAGTTAGGCATCCAGTGTTCTGCAACCTATCATTAAATATTAAATGTTTTTGGTAGTTACACTGACCTTTCCCATGGAGTCGATGCCTTTGATGAAGCAGATGTAGACGATGCACCAGGCGCTGGCTAGACAGATCACCATCCCCCACTCCACGGAGCCGCTGATCTCGATGTCAGGTGTGATGTTGAGGGTTTCACGGTACCAGAAGTAATTTACTGGAGTGCTTTTCTTACACTCCAAATTGTAGTCTACATGGACACACATACGCAAAAAATTTCGTAGACCTGCATAAGGCTGGAATGGGCACCATCAACAAGAAGGTTGGTGAGAAGATGACAACTGCTGGTGCAACTATTTGTAAATAGAACAAATATAAAATTACAATTGCCTCGCCTCAAGCACGGAGTTGGAAGCATTATGCTTTGGGACTATTTTTCTGTAAAGGGTGCCAATGTATGGGCCCACATACTGAAATATCTTGGATGAGAAACTCCCGCCCTCAGCCAGAACACTGAACGTTGATCACAAATGGGTCTTCCAGTGAGACAATGACCCAAAACAGATCTCTATGGCAACAAAAGAGTGGCTAAAGAAGAAGCACATTAAGGTTATGGAGTGGTCTTGCTAGTCTTCAGACCTCAGTCCTATAGAAAATCTGTGGAGTGAAGCTTTGAGTTGCCAAGCAGCAGCCACGAAAGCTAAAAGATTTGGAGAGTTTCTGTATATAGAAGTGAACTAAAATCCTCCTGAGAAGTTTGCAAACCTGGTGACCAACTACAGGAAACGTCTCACCGCTGTGATTGCCAACAAGGATTTCTCCCCCGAGTACTAAACCATGTTTTGGTGTGGTTGGTATTCTGTCTCTCCATTAAAATGAAACTACCACAAAAATGAGATACTGTTCATTTGTTTAAAAGTGTGCAAACTTACAAATTCAGCAGAGGGTCAAATAATTAGTCCCAACACTGTATAGTCATTGCTATTTACTTGTTCATCTCATGTCTTAGTTGCACCTATCTTTAAGCAAGCATGGTCTTTTTTTATTTTATGTTGTGGTGCAATGTTCACCTTGTGCCATAAAGCAGTCCAGTATTTTTTTTTACTGAATCTCTCTTGAAATGCTACCAAGAGCCTGGCAGGCAGCCATAAATCTTTACTGATAATCCTTAACTTTATCTTTGTTATTAAATCCGCAAACAGTGGAGCAGCAGCAGAATCACGGCGTACGGCCATAAATTTATCAAGCAAGAATAATAGCGAGGTGTGCTCCTGTCTCACCTGTGCGGCTTTCATTTAGTGGGCAGGTGCTCCACGGCAGGGGTTCCTGAAAGGAGTGGAAGAAGTACCACAGCACCCAGGCCAGAATGGTGTTGTAGAAAACGCCCACCAGAAACGATACAATCAAACAGCCAATGCCTGCACATAAGAAAGGGTTTTTTTAGGTATTCATTTTATTTTTTAAATTTAAGAGTAAGG
The DNA here is from genome assembly GCF_001858045.2 of Oreochromis niloticus. NCBI lineage: Eukaryota > Metazoa > Chordata > Actinopteri > Cichliformes > Cichlidae > Oreochromis > Oreochromis niloticus. The sequence goes on along the minus strand of NC_031985.2, from coordinate 28,027,952 downwards.
AATCTTTGACCGGTGTCAATTTCAACAAAAGAAACATTTATTTATTTTTTGGTTATTCTATTTTACTTTCTACTTTATCAGATATGATACAGTTGACTCTAAAGGGTTGAAAAACAACTAAAAATCTTAGATTAACTAATATGTCGTTAAAATAAAGCAACATACTCGAATAGTATAACTGTAGAGTACATAAAAACATTTACTATTACTTTTTGGGTTACCCACCTACTCCACCGATTACGGGATTGATGGTCTTCCAGACACCCACGCTGCCCTTCCGGAGCCTCTGTCCTACAGCCAGCTCAAGGAAGAGTAGGGGGAGGCCCTCAAACACCAGCGCTATCAGGTAAGGGATGAGGAATGCACCTGAAGACATGAAGTAAATATTTATCTTACAGTTAGGCATTATTAGGATTACAATGCAAAGCTCTACTAATAAAAACACTGGGTTGCTGGGAATCGGGCAGACTTTTTTTTTTTTTAGAAAAACCCACTATATTTACAAACTTTTTAAAAAAATTATTAACTTCTCGTATCACCTCACTGCTTCACCGTATGAGCTCCAAACAAAACAAATCTGAGGGGAGAGTAACAATAGAAAAACGTGACTAAATTAAACAGACTAAGCCAAAGTCAAACAGACACTTGATAGAGCCCACACGCATTTTCTGGACTGGCTGTTTACACAGCCTGACCCAGAGCAGGCTCCTGTAGAACTCTGTGGCATGAGGACTCGGCATATCTCTCTGGGTAAGTATGAGGAAGCAAACAAAGGTGGATATATTCCTCACAAACAGTATGTAATGCTTTCCATGGTTAATCATAAGGTATACATAAAGTTATTCATTTCCAGACAGGTTCAGGGACTGACCCGGTTTGTTCGTTAATACCTAATTAAACTGAAACAAAAGGGAAAAGCAAACAGATTAAAGCATCTCTGCGCTGGATTGATTAAATAGGACTCTACAAATACTCTTACAGTAGGAGTGATAAAGTGAGGAAAAGGGAGACTGTTATGCAAAGGCAGCATCTCACCTCCTCCGTAGATTTGGCAGAGGTAAGGGAATCGCCACACATTTCCAATTCCCACTGCAAAGCCAATACATGTCAGCAGATACTGAGCCTTGTTGTCCCACTTGGGTCTCTCCTCCGGCCCAGCGTCTTTTCCCATCCTCAGCTGGAAAAAAGACTCAGTGCAATCCCAGTTCTGTTACAAAAATACACCTAATGGAATTGTAGCATGCAGTCTGATCAAATTGCATATATTTTGTGGTTAGTCCAGAATTTTCCTCCTGATCCGTATTTTAGATGAATTACACTCCTGAGTGGTTCGGTCTTCGTGATGTTCAGCACTCCCGTTTCATCCTCTGTGCGACCCTCCCGTCTCTGAGTCAGAGGTGCAGATTCTGTTCTTTATGAGATATCCAACCAGCAGGAAGTTTGGTGAAAACACTTGCCAGGGTGATTTAGTGGTTTTACCTCCCTCCTTCTGTAGAATGGGAGTGTGCTGAAACTTAAATTAATGGATAACCTGGTGATGCTTTTCTCTGCTACACTGACCTACATCAGAGCAATCAGATACAGGGTGGAAGAGACATCAGGAGAGTTGTGCTGAACAGCTAATCAAACATGGTCCTTGCATACAATCTTCATGCGAAATGAGTGAAAAAGTTATCGGGTCTTTTCTTTGCTCTTGTTTGAGAACAGATGTACACAAACCTAAATCTGAAGGGATGAAAATCAATCTAACCAAATTATGTTTTTGATACATTTTACCATTAAGGGCATTTTTTTCACACATAAAAGTCAATAATAATTGTGTCCACATTTCTTACCTGTACCTGTGAACTCAGGTTGAGATATAAACTGCAAATCCACACTCTTCCTTCCTCAAATATGATTTTGTGAAGTGTTTTTTTCTCCTGGCCAGTTAAGATTTCTGTCGTCACTTCATGAATCCTTGTGTTGCAGATTTTTATTCTTAGATACAGGCTTGATTGCTGTCTCTAGCTCTCTCTGATATTGCTAACATTCATTTCTAATCAAGCACACCAAAGCTGTCCCATTTCCTATATTATGGTCATATTAAGCAGTGATGTCCGCTTATGCATTGAAAAGAGCAAAAAACAAAAAACAAATCTTCCAGCCAACCATGTCTCAGATATTATGTGTGAAGTTTCCTTCACTGGCTGACTCTGTGTCGGTTTTCCTTCATGTGCTCCGGTCAAAAGTCAAAACAAGTTAGGCGTTACTAAACTGCCCCTATCAGTGTTATATATATTCATGTGTCGGCCCTATTGTAGGAGCTGAATAGAGGTTTCTGGCCTACTTCCAGGGTGCAAGGAGGACAGAATAAAGTCTGAAGGAGCAACTGAAGCACTAATAAAGAACATAGAACTATTTTACTGCCTGACCGGCGCATTTCGACATCACACCTTCATCAGGGGTCATCATAAAAATAGGCTGCTGAGAACATTTTTAATAGGCAAAGCGCTGAGTGGAAACATGAAGCCAGTCTATGTGACGTTAAAGTAATGTACTGGTTCTTTGGATCATAAAGGGGAGTGTCCAATACATGTAGTGCCACATTTAGTCCATAAGCTGGAGGTGCAATTATGATGTGGTGGTAAGATAATAATGTGCTTGATAACAAGCATAGTTTGCACCTGAAACACCTTAATTATTATATATTCACTAATTTAAGTTATGTTCAATTGGATAAGTGGATATCCAAACTGCTGCTTCTCTTTTCCCGGCACAAGTGACATCACCACCTGTCAACCATCGACATGTTCATCAGTCAGTAAATTCAGTTCATAATTCTTAGTTATAGTTAATAAATCTTACAATCATCGGATCTTTGATGTCTGAGTATTTAAAAATAAAGATCTTGTCTTTAAATTGATACAGTTCCACACGGCTGGTTTCTGCCACCTGCTGGTATGAATATGCTTCTGCAATGCACTCAACATTCATCCATCCATCCATCCATCCACTCCTCCATCCATCCATCCATCCATCCATCCATCCATCCATCCAAACACCTGTACTGACTAGTTAAATAAACTAATCCTCCAATAACTTAATAATAATCTAATGGCAAATCTTAAATCTGTATTCATATGTCAAAATATGTTACATTTTATCCCCACCATGACAAAAGTGCACTGATAAAAGAGACATGATGCTTCTGAAAAACTTGAACACACGAAAATGAAAAAGGAAAACACTGAATTTAAATAACTTTTCTTTATTAGACAAATAAAATATTTTTGCATCTTATTGTATTCTGACTTGTTTAGGCAATTGTTTTCATCTGATTAATGTCTTTTTCTGGCTTCATCTTTTTCTTGCAGCGTACATAAACCAGCCTGCACAAGGCGTAGACAGGCACCACCAGACTGGGAATTCCTGCCAAAACAAAGATGACCACGTTGATCCATGAAGGGTAAGGTACTGATGCCAGAGTTGGAAACTCCTCCTGCAAACCATAAAACAGCACAATGAGCAAACAAGCCGGCATGTTTTCATGACACTTTTAATCTTCAGCAGCTATTGCAAATATATATAAAAAGTCAATGAGGGGCCCCTCCCCACCCGAATTCCTCAGAATCAGCTGACTTTTTTGTACTACAATAAAAAAACATTTAAAGAAGCCATGTGCCACCTTGACAGTCATGATGTCATTAAAATAGGGGTTTTCCAGCTGGTCATCAATGACTTGTGAACCTCAGCTGGTGCCATAAGGTTAGGCTAGATAGGAATATAATTTGTTTGACTCAATCCCCCAACCCGACACGCCGATTAAACAGCTTGCAGCCAGAACCAGTGAAGTCTCTGTTTCAGCCGGCGTTGATGAAACCAACAGGGTGAGGCTGCCTGAACATTTTGAACCCAACAGGAGAGTCGAAGGAGTTTACAGCTATTGCAGCTTTGCAATAGCTGTAAACTCCCAGCTTCAATCCATCAAAACAACCCGTAAACCTGTCCTGTTTTCTGACAATGAAAATCTGGACATTTTTTTATGTTATGGAGGTAAAAATTACATTTCTTCATTAAATGTGGTAAAATTATTACCTAAAACAAAAACAGTTAATTCTGAGAGATAAGGTTGAACATTTTTTGTTTTGCTTTTTTTTTTCAGATTAAAACAGATTTTTATATGAAGTGGTCTTTTAGTGATTTTATGTTTGTGAACTCACGTAGTCGGGGTCCCAGACTAAATAGGTGAGTTCTTGTTGGGCTTGAGTCACCAGGTAGAAAACTAAAATGACCAGGAGGATCAGAGGGCTGGTGAATCTCAGGGAAATCTGCCAGAAGATGCACGGCTTCTTTCCAATCATGAACTTGATGTCTTCATTGAACCTGTCACACAAGAGGGTTTTAATGAAATTAAACTTGAATCAATTCATGGAATTATAACTTTATTTAAATACAACAAAAAACTGAAAGAATAAAAAGTAATTAGACTCATATTAAAGTAGAACCAATATAAAGATCAGTAAACAGTAAAGTTAGAACCTGTAGAAGCAATGCGCACAGTGATTGCTTTAAAGGGACCTCTACAGTTTGCAGTGGTGGATGGACAAAGTTTCAAATGATGAGGTTAGCATGTGTACAAATGATCCCTGCTTCTACTCTAAAGAAAATGTCAGCGAGAAAGCATAACTATCATCTCAGGCACACAGCTCTGGCTGTGAGCAAAGAAACTCTACACACATCTTGTTCAAATGTTATGTTTAGGAGGGGAAGTCGGTCAGGAGAAAGTTGTTTTAAAGGGCATAAAAAGAGGGTGGGGCTGCACCAAAGACAAATATTGGCTGAATGTGAAATGCTTTTAAACTGTGGATTGTGCAAAGCTACAAACAATAAAAGTTGGAGCTGGAAATGAGAATAACATAGCCTCTTAAATATTTAATTGTTAGCCAACTGTGCTAAATGCACCAAATAAAGATTGATGACAGCCTGATTGTACAAGGTTATAGGACATTCTGTTCCTGATTTTACAGATGTGTGGCTGCTTTATATAATACAATATTATCTAAAATTACATAAACTTTGTGCACTAACCTGTCAATGCCATAGATGTAAACAACAGCTATCATCTCAGTCAGGCCAATGGTCAGCAGTGGGATTGATCCAGCAAAGTTATCGAAGAGAGTTACCCAATAAATTCCTGACTGCTGTGCAAACAGGAGGCAGATGATGAAGGATACAAGACACGTTATTCCTGAAAGACACAAAAACAAGGGCGCTTGTGTTAACATCAGGATCGCAGGCCGATCTGTCGATTGTTTAATCTTCGAAACAGAATACCTGTCAGTGCCTCTTGGGGCCATCTTTTGGGAAATAAATTCAAGTCTTTCAAAGGGACTACGACTCCTTCGATGTTGCCAAAAAGTGTTGAGAGTCCGAGGCACAGAAGCATGATAAAAAACAGGACAGACCAGGCTGGGGAACCCGGCATTTTGGTAATGGCCTCAGTGAAGACAATAAAGGCCAGACCTGTTCCCTCCACTCCCTGAACAAACACAATGCAGATTAGAATAAAAATGGGAAATGGGAGTTTGATAGATTTTCATTTAAATAGGCACCTCACTGAGGAGCTTCTGCATGTCACAGGTTTTAATGTCCAGTCCAAAAACAGTATCCGGATAGGAGCTGTTCAGATGATGAAGGGCTGCATTGTAGTTGCTGGCAGTGATGCTGTCCTCAGGGAGCTCAAATCCATTTAGTAACGTCCTGATGTTTCTAAGAAGGCATTACGGATGAGAATGGTAATTACAGGAGTGTACATTAGTTATGCAAATAACCTTTTTTAGATTTTTAACTAAAGATGAAAAAGAAAAAAAACATAAGAAAGTAAATTTAGGAATCTTGAATATTACAAATACTGACAAATCTAGGTCAGAAAAGGTAAGCCAATGTTGAAGGGTGTTAACACTGCATCCTATAAAAAAGCCACCAGATGGCGATAGCTGTGGCACTTTCTTTTATCATTTTGTTTTTTCCAATCAAGATCTCAATGATAAAAATGCTCAAATCTGGCTTCAAGTGGGACAGAATAAACCAGCAAGTAGCATCACAGTATTTCATACATATACATATATACCAGTTAATAGTTTTTGTTGTGCTAAAGCACATGTGTTGGGGGTAGGGGTACTTAGACGTCACAGGGTTTTTTAAAGTCCTAGTCAGTAATTTTAGTGCCATTTACTAAAAATGATGTAGCAAACTCTTTCAAAGCCTTAAAATAAGCTTTACTCACTCACTGATACAGGTGTCATATTTGCCAGTGGCCCTGAAGCCAATGACGGTGTAGGTGACTGTGGCAGCATAGATTGAAGTGAGGCCAGTTATAATAGTCAGGATCACCGCATCTTGCATGCAGTTGTTGCTTGGCGAAAGAAAGTAAAGATAAAAGTGAGTCGACTCTTTCTGTAATGGTCATGTAGTGATAATATATAAGCCTTTCTTTATAAGTCTTACTGGACAGGGTTGTAGCTTGAGAAGGAGATCAGGCCTCCCCATGCTAAACTAAAGGCATAAAAGACCTGGGCACCTGCATCCAACCAGGTTGTTGGGTTCATCAGCTCACCCACCTGCATGGGTGAGACACACAGTGTAATGTAGCTTTGTATTAAGACATTTATACAATGTTATATGATGTATATTTATGATAGAATTTGAAACACACACATCTGGTGTGAACAGGTACTTCACTCCGTTCATGGCTCCTTTAAGAGTCAATCCTCGGATCAGGAAGATGGCCAACACTACGTAAGGCAGGAGGGCTGTGACGTACACTGCCTGAGGTCATGAGAAAATATGAAAAATTGTCAAATGACAGCAATAAGACCGATTAAGTAATGCTTGTTTTTGAGAAAAAGTTCAGTAAACCTTTCCTGAAGTACTGATCCCCCGTATGTAGCAGATACAGACGACTGTCCAGGCAGCTAACAGACAGATCACTATGGGCCACTGCAGTCCTCCGGAGTCTGCTATTGAGGCAGAAGCATTCAGAGTGACTCTGTAAAAGTAATAATCCACTGTGGAGCTCCGCTGACACTCAGATATAAAGCCTGAAAAAAAGTCAACACTTGCGATCAGAGGTTGGAGACTAACAGATTTTAAGTATGTGCTTGTGTCTTTTTTCAGCTACCTGTTCGGTTGTCATTGAGAGGACACTGGGTCCAAGGCAGAGGGCCTTGAAAGGAATTAAAGAGATACCACATGATCCAGGCTATTAACGTGTTGTAGTACAGGCCAATCAATAAAGAGACCAGCATGGAAGCAATACCTGTAGGAAAGGATCATCATCAAACATCACACTTACACAGAACCAAGCTTTCATTAACAACTTTGTGTTCCTGTAGTACCGATAATTCTTCTATTTGTTCCTTTGGTATGTGGTTGTAGAGGCCGTTACTTACCAACACCAGTCAGATAGGGGTTGATGGCCCTCCACACACCCACACTGCCTTTCCTGAGACGCTGGCCAATGCCAAACTCCAGCAGCAGAAGGGGCAATCCTTCTAGCACCAGCAGGATGATGTAGGGAATCAAAAAGGCACCTGGAACATGTTGATCAGCAGCACAATATCCCAGATACTTCAGTAGTGGAAGAAGGTTTGGATGTCAGATGCTAGGGCTGCTCAATTAATCGAATTTTAATCTCGATTACGATCTGGGTTTTTAACGATCATTAAAAATGACTGAGCCGATTATTAGCACCTCCCTCGTGCTTTACTCTCGCGCTGCTCCGTGTGGCAAATCGAGCGCACCTCTCTGCGTTTCGAACACGCGTCACAAGAGGACCCGAGGGAAGCTCGGAAAGCTAAGCAGAAGTTATTTGGAGAGGAGAGGATAATGGCTGCTGAAGAAAGAATGCCGTTGGTTGAAAAGAGAGGTAAAACGACTTCAGTGGTGTGGAAACCAATGTTCCCTCTAAGCTGCACACGTGCGCAATTGCGCACTGCTGGCACGGTCTCTGCGCACAGAAAATCTGCGTTGCACACAAAAAAAATCTAACCTGAATTGAAATTAAAATTAAAACTTTAACAATTCTGTTTTGCAGTGTTAGTCAGTAAGTGACTGGCTGCTCCTGTATGGGATTAGAACGATGCCACCTTATCCTGTAGTCCAGCCAATAATGCGATTCACATTCGTATATACGCAGCTAATCAACGTCGTTGACAGGCTATGACAGCGTCCTTATGTGCCGACACCGGTGTTTTAGCTAGCAAAGCGGTGTGGCTGATGTGCAGTGAAGCCACATTAATGACAACGTGTACAACCATTGGAGATGTGAGCAGGACAGACGGAACAATTGACGGAAAAAGTGTGGACTTTATACCAGTTTTTAAATTGTGTTGATAGGCCACGTAAAACCAGAGTTATGATAAAAATATTTGCAATGATTGGTTTTCTTCCTGAATACTGTCGTTGTTTATATTTACTGCGGAAGAAACGGTAAAAACGGCGTTTTATAAGGAAAACGCTCGAAAGCACTCTCCGCCTGTGAGCAAAAACAAAACCAAACCCCCACCCTTTCCTATTGGTCGAAAAAAGTACCGTGTCGACCAATCAAAAAATGATATGGCAACGTGGCATCTAGTTGTTAAGAAACGGGGGGAAGTTTTAGGAGTGACGGCGGTGTTCTGAGATGTGAGAGATTTGAGACGTTTAGCGCAAATCTTGTGTAGTTAGTGTGTAGTGTAGTCAATAGTTTTGTTGTGTGTCAGAACAATGAGGCGACTGCTGAATGTTACAGGTGTTACAGGAGTGATACATCTCCTGTTGTCAGGCCTGCAGGTATCAGGCTGTTGTTCTCCTTTATCTCATAGTGGACAGACTATTCATTGTAAGTGGGCTAAAGCAGTTAATTAAAAGTAGTCTAACATAAATGTAAATGCTGTAATTTGATTATTTTAATAAACCATGTAACTTGGATGGATTAGATGCTGGCGTGACCACAGTGCACACGTCTTATGTTGCTCACAGTGGTCCAAGGGACCGCTCAGGGAGTTTGTGTGTTCGCTCAGACACATGAAATATTTGAGGGAACATTGGTGGAAACATTATGGGTTCGCGGAGTCAGACGTGGATCAAATATTGTGCAGTATTTTGAAGTTCACTAAACATAGATGTTTACATTTTTCATTTATTTTTTATATTGCAAACATTTGCACTGTAATCAGTATTTGCACACTATTTGATATTATTTTTTGACAATCTTTAAAGCCATTATTCAATACATTGTTATTGTTAAATAAATATCGTCAAATAATCGAGATCTCAATTTCAGTGAAAATAATCGTGATTATCATTTTTGCCATAATCGAGCGGCCCTAACAGATGCAATTTAAAATCTGAGATGAGCTGGTTTATCAGCTGTTCCATGGGTGAACATGGATATGATATACATGTTATATACATGTAATGGCTCTAAACATCCATTCAGAAAATCCCAGATAATTATGAGATCCCCTTGTTACATAGGCACCTATAAAAAATATATACACAAAGATAGATATCTCAAAGAGAGTGGGCGCAGTTCATATTTTTAGCAGTGGTGTAGATTGGTGAGCTGCAACCAGCAGTTTAACAAAAACTGGCAGTGGCTTGCTGGGAGATCAGCGACATTAATACTTGAATTTTTAAAAAATGGCTTTTTTAAAAATGACCCCCCCCCCCCCCCCCCCCCCCCCCTTTTCTCTTTCTTTTGCAGGTTTTTTGTGGAAGACAATGTGTTTCTTCGTTACTGAAAATTGCTAGAGTGTGCATTAATTAGGCAGCCACCACCACACATGACTTTTGTACATGTGCAGAAGGGCAATTGTTGTTTAATGTTCAAGCAACAACACTGTTATCATAGATTAAACTCTTGATTCCTCAGATGGCATTACCATAGCAAGTACATCACACTGACAGCTTTTTTTTTCAGTTGTGGGCTATCAAGCTAAGACTGGTGGAGACAGAGTCAAAGCTAATATTTCTTTCTGTTTTCCATGAATTAAAAAACATTATTATTATTATTATTGTTGCTTTTTTGAAGGAAAAGGTCACAGCTTAAAATAAAGCTCCTTTAATATACTGTATAATTTTTGCTTGAATTAAAACGTAGCTTTAATTTATCAAACATTATGTTTGCTGCCCAATAACGATCCTGGAGACAAGGAAGGCCCCACCCCCCTTTTCCTTTAGCCTGTTGTAAGGTTTTAAATCTTTTACCCTGGGCCTTTTACCTTCTCATATGTATCTTGACAACATTTCGTCCCATTCATTAAATTGTTTCTGGCTTATTTTTATTGGCAATGTTTGAAATAAATATAATAATTTAGCTTTGTTGTGATTCAGACACTTCCAAGTGTCAAGTATTAATTTCCAAAACTTCCACTAAGTTTCCTTGACACACAGATTTTGTAACTTTTAAAACTATTTTCTAATTCTTTCTAATTCAGGAAAATGTTTAAAAGACAAAAACAGCAACATACCCACAAACCTCTACAATAATGCAATAAAAAATGACAATACTGTAACTGGAGATAGAAATAATGGGATACTTTACTGTTTTCTTTTGGACTTACCTCCTCCATGGGTTTGACACAAGTAAGGGAATCGCCATACATTTCCAATCCCTATACAGAAGCCCACACATGTTAAAATGTACTGAACTTTGTTATCCCATTTGGGTCTGTCCCCATCTTCCTTTTCCATCCTTTCCAGGTCCTCATAGTTTGGGATCCTGAGATCCAGCCCTGGGTTGGGAAGAACCAGTCTCATGGTTGCCCAATGAAACAGAGATGTTACCCTATGGTTCTGGAAAGTCAAAGTGAGGGCTTATTATAGGCATAAGCCTGGGTTGAAACAATTTTATGATCTTTTGCTTTATCTGGTTCAATTCACTGATAAGCAAATGTGCACTCTGTGTCAGTACTGTGTAAGTCACAAAATTTAATCAAACATTAATCATAAACAATGGCATGGTAGCTCTCAATAATCCTCACAGTGTTTAATCCCATTTTGCAACTCAGTCACCCAGGAGAAGTCATATTGTTTCCAGGAGCTGATAAGGGAGTAAATGAACTTTGCAGGGAACTTTGATATGCAGCCTATTATGTGATGATGATACCTGAGTGCTCAGAGTTAATGGTGGAAGAATTCAAAGGGAGTCATGTGTGCTAGGAACAAGCTCTAAAACCAATGCAGTTGAAAATGAGAGTTGAAACTGAAATGAGACCTCCTAGAACCCACCTGCTTAGAATCATGCCACCAGGTTCATACACATACACACACACAAAAAAAACCCCAAACAAACAAAAAATAGAAAGTGCATCATCTTTGGATATTCCATGGGCATCTCCAAGCCAATCATATCCCAGTAACTACAGAAGATAACAAGGTGATGCAGTGTCCCCATTTGCATAGGCCTCAACCCCCTAAGCCAGCTTCTCACTAAGAGTGTATACTGATTCAGGAGTAGAGCGACCATCAGCCACCTCCTGTACAAAGCTGACGTTAAGACGTATACCAGGAACAAGCAAGACATTGCCTTACTGATCCACTTCAAAAGGATCTAGAGTTGCAAAAAACAGGATATAGTGGACATAAAGAACAGCTACAACTACCTGCGTATCCCCCCGGCTGCTATGATCCAAGATAAAGACCCATGAAGGTCAGCCACAGCCAAACAGCTGTAGAAGGTAAGGGGCTGAGAAGCCAGCTCAACGATAGGAAGAGTGTGGGTGAAGATTAGTGAGGGTTAGAGACACAATCCAGAATGAAATACAGAGCATCCGCAAATACATCTGGAAGAAATGATCTGAAGACAGATGGTGATGAGGAAGTGTCATGGAAGACCAAGCCCTTCCTTGAGACATACCATCAACAGATAGATGAAGTGAATTTCGAAACCAAAGAGGCAGGAGTCTACCACAGCCAGCAGGACCCAAGCTGCAGGCTGTGCAAAGGTGTCCCTGAGACAGTCCAACATATAGTGGCAGGATGTAAAAGAAAGTTTGACTGAGTACATGAGAAGCACAACCAAGTGGCTAGGATAGTGTACATGAACATCTGTGCTGCATGTGGACAAGAAATTCCCCAGTCCTGATGGGAGAATCTATGAAAAGTATTTCAAAGCAACAGGAATTTGAGTTTTAGTCAGAGAAGCAGCTGCTGGCCGACCAACCATACATAGTAGTGCCTGACAAGAAGCAGGAGACCTCAGATGTGATAAATGAGGCAATCCTGGCATATGGCAACATCAGGAAGAAAAAGCACGACAACATAGAAGTACCAGGGGCTTCTACCCAAGAGTCCTGAATAATTTTAAAAAAGAAGAGGCATAATCATTCCAACATATTTTTAACCTGAGAAACCTCTAAAAGAAGGACCCTGTGAATTTCAGTTCACACTCAGTTCTGACCCCATCTTCCCAGTATCACAGCAGAAAGTGAGACCCATCAGATCATTTTTTACAATCTGCTGCTGTCTAATGTTGGTGACACCCTTTCAACTGCTGTAGCTCACCTGCTCAAGGTTTGATTTGTTTTGTGTTCAGAGATCCTCTTTTGCATAACTTGACTGTAATGAGTGGCTGTTTGAGTTACTGTCACCTTCCTGTTAGCTTGAAGAAGTCTGGCTCTTGCAAAACAGGGAGAAAAGTCTGAGGTATGCCAAATTATACAAGAACTGAATTGAATCAAATTTTCAGTTCATATGATTTTCATTATTTATGGAGAGGGTCATTGACAGGTACAACAGTGAGTGTTGACAACCATAAAACACAGTGGAGACTTTCAAGCAGAAAGTCCTTGAAAAATGCTCCTGCCCAGAAGGTTGGCTGTTTTGATGCTCAGCACTCAGGCAAAACTGATCTAACTATCAGCTGATCTGGTGTCTCTTTTAAAAGCTCATTTATTTCAGATTTGTTCTTAAATGTTGTATTTTCCTAAATCAGCAATCCATGCATCCTTCCATCCATGTTATTAGTCAACTACTATCTATTATTTTAGCGTTTCTCCAATTAGCGTGCCTTCGTGAGACACATTCACAAAACTTTACCCTCCAGCTCGAGAGGTTGGTTCTAAACCATCTGCGCCCCCTGGTGAGGTCTTCATTGGATCCGCTGCAGTTTGCTTACCAGCCTGGCATTGGGGTGGAGGATGCCATCATCTACCTCCTGCACCGAGCTCTGACTCACCTGGAGAAGCCTGGAAGCACTGTGAGGATCATGTTCGTTGATTTCTCCAGTGCTTTCAACACCATCCAGCCACGACTTCTGAGAGACAAGCTGGAGCTATCGGGAGTGGACCACCACATGTCCCAGTGGATACTGGACTACCTCACAGAACGTCCACAGTATGTGAGGTCACAGGGCTGTGTCTCTGACACGCTGGTCTGCAGTATGGGGGCCCCACAGGGAACTGTGCTGGCACCGTTCCTCTTCACCCTCTACACTGCAGACTTCTCCATCAACTCCCCACGCTGCCACCTACAGAAGTTCTCTGACGACTCTGCCATAGTCGGCCTCATCACAGGTGAGGATGACTCAGAGTACAGATAGTGGACTCTGGACTTTGTAGACTGGTGTCAGCAGAACCACCTGCTGATCAACGCCGGGAAAACCAAGGAGTTGGTGGTGGACTTCCGGAGACGCAGACCCACCACACTGACACCGGTGAACATCCAGGGAGTGGACATTGAGATAGTGGACTCTTATAGGTACCTGGGTGTTCACCTGAATAATAAACTGGACTGGAGCCACAACACTGATGCTCTTTACAGGAAGGGTCAGAGCAGACTCTACCTGCTGAGGCGGCTGAGGTCATTTGGAGTACAGGGAGCGCTTTTAAAGACCTTCTATGACTCTGTGGTGGCATCTGTCATTTTTTACAGTGTGGTATGTTGGAGCAGCGGTTTATCTGCAGCTGAGAGGAAGAGGTTGGATAAACTCATCAAGAAGGCCAGCTCTGTTCTGGGATGCACACCTGGACCCAGTGCAGGTGATGGGAGACAGAAGGACTCTGGCCAAAATAACATCTCTGATGGACAGAGTCTCCCACCCCATGCATGTAAATGTTGCTGAACTGCAGAGCTCCTTCAGTGACAGACTGCTGCATCCTAGATGCATGAAGGAGCGTTTCTGCAGGTCCTTCCTCCCTGCAGCTGTCAGACTGTACAATCAGAACTGCTCCCAACAAACATAGATGTTTACATCAGCGCTGTAAGTGCAATAAGTTAATTAACCGATTCGCACTACAACCTGGTTTGCCTCTTATCTGTAGTTATTTATATTTAATTTAATAACTGTACAGTACTCTCTGTATATAGTAACCATTGTCCTTAATGTAAATATGTAAGAAAAATTGTGTATGTTTCTGTTCTGTGTCCTGTGTACTGTTTGTTTGTATATGTGTCTTTTTGGCTGCTGTTACAACCAAATTTCCCCTTGTGGGACAATTACAGGATTATTCTATTCTATTCTATTCTATTCTTGTTGAGGCATCAGTTTTCACCAAGTCTGCATTTTATTTGAAAAAGATGTGAAACAACCAGTGTTGTAAGTTACATTTTGTTTAGGGTAATGTTCAAACACATTATTGTGGAATTTGCTTTCTAATTTGTAAAAGTTCAATTCATAAATGTTAATTATACTGTCTGCAGTTGATCTTTTATTGTCCTTGATATGATAATATCAAGTTCTCTTGCACAAATTTCTATTGGAATGATGATCATGATTTTAATGTAAAACATCAAAAGCAACTCATGATAAGTGGAAAATTAATCTGTTGTATTTTATGCATTGAAATCTTTGTTCAAAACTGGAGAAAGTATAATGTTTCCCAAAAAAAAGATAATAATTTCTTAGTTTATAAAAAATCGATTGCTGATTTATTTTCTATGAAAATTATAATTAGTTCAATTGACATGCTTAGATGACTTTCCTAAAGGCTTAATTGTTCATTTATAGCAAAGTCCTTGTATATATGTAAGGATTTCCTGTACATTTTAAAGTCATAACAATGTACTAAAAATTGATTATCACTTTATATAGCACACTATTCTGTTGAAATATGTCACCTGGAGTGCAAACCCATACTCACACAGCACCATTTAAAGCTTCAAAGCTGAACCATGCTGTTTTGGGTACAGTGATTATATAAGACTTTAGTCTATGGGCAAGTAAGTCCTGTGGAAATGTGTCTCGCTTTAATCATTATTTTTGTGAATCATTAAAGGAAAAGTTTGGCAGTTATCCAAGTGCCTAAAGAACCTAAAGAACAAGAGACAAAGTTCACCTGCAGCATGTGTCACATTATTCACCGACATTATTAGTTCATTTTTAATTTTTTTAAAGGAAATTCTCTTTCACAGGTAAATAAAACATACATAAACACTTAATATCCTGTATAAATGTAGTTTAAGTTGGTAATTTCTTGTATTTCCTGCCAGGTTCTGAATCAAATCTTTAAGTTAAACTAAATTCTAACACTACAAAAAAACCAAAAATAAAAACATGAAACTTATATAAGTGTGTTTGATCTGAATATGTTGATGAAAACATGTTCTAAGATTCCTGTTGTCTCTGATTTACCATTATGGAAATAACTGTAAAGATAGTAAAGGCCTACTGAGTAACTATTGACACTGATGCATCGCTTTTATGGCACATGGATACAGTAGGCCAGTGGTTCCCAAACTTTTTTTGCCAGGCCCCCCTTTTTTACAAGAAAAATGTTCGCCCCCCCCCCCCACACACACACACACACAAACACACACAAACACATCCTCCAAACACACACACCCATATTTTGTTTACAAACTCCATTGGGGTTTATTTCACACCTCAAACATTTAGTAAACAATTAAGCAAATACAAGTAAACGGCAATAAATTACAGGCAGTAATAAAATATACTACTAACTCTTTTACGCTGCGTCCACAACTACACGGGTATTTTTGAAAACGCAGCTGTTTCTATGCGTTTGGGCTTTTCGTCAACACGTAAACGGCGTTGCGATTCACCGAAAACGGAGATTATTTAAAACTCCTTTTTTGCGTTTACGTGTGGACGAGGATTACAGAGTTCGTCACGCAACGTCAAAGGTATGTGCCTTTTTTCACGTCACGCTGTGCGCCACGTTATTGTTTACATGAGATGAATTGCAGAATGGCAGATAGAGACAAAGTACTGTTAATCTGACTATCTTCAGGTTTTACACGCTTACATACACACGCAGTTACTGTCCCTCCGTTTAGAAAGGCAGAGGCGTCACGGTGTAATTATTTTACGTGTAGTTGTTTTTTTTTCCTGTGTAATAATATTCAACATTGCTATCAATACATTTTTCAAAAAATGCCTCTCTGTGCAAAATGGGTTCAAAAACAAAAACAGCTGTGAGATACTGTTTGTCCCTGATTTGAACCGGGGGAACAAATTACGGCAGGATCAGCCTGATATTATTTGTATCCCACTGTAACTTTACTGCATAAAGAGCTAACATCATGTTAGCTCTTGATTTTTAGTTCACAAACACTTCTTGTAATAACTAACTACTCAGTTAGTTATTACAAGAAGTGTTTGTGAACTAAAAATCAAGAATGTCGGATACTGTTTGTCCGTGATTTGAAGAGCACAGCGCGTGCTTTGGACATGTTAGTAACATGTCCAAAATGTCAGGAGTAGTGAGTTATTACAAGAAGTGTTTGTGAACTAAAAATCAAGAATGTGAGATACTGTTTGTCCGTGATTTGGAGAGCCCAGCGCTGCTCCCGACGCAGGGAAACTAATTTTGAGGGGAGACCTACCTCGGCACTTGTGGAGGTGAAGCCAAAGGGAAGATATGCTTCAACATATTTTCCTGTCTTTGGCTTGGAAGGAAGTTGGTTTGGAAACATATTTGGCGATGCTTCATCTCCTGCTTTGCGTTTGTGTGGGAGCCCCGTCAAAAACCTGTCCACAGTGTCCAAGCGCTCTTTTTTTTTTTTTTTTTTTTTCATACCGAGCCCCCCCTGCAATGGCTCTGCGCCCCCCTAGGGGGCGGGCCCCACACTTTGGGAACCTCTGCAGTAGGCAATACTAAAGTGATCCTGAAGCAATAATGAACTAGTGAGAAGCTGCTATATATGAAGTTGTAGATCTGTTGCTGCAGGTGTTCTACTAACCCTCCTCTGCACGTGTCCAAACCATCTCACCATTGCCTCTCTAACTTTGTATCCAAACTGCTTAACTTGAGCTGCCCCTCTAATATACTAATTTCTTACTACATGGGTGAGTAAACAACAACATCACTAAAACTTACTGATGAAACACTGGCCCCTAGTGGACAGATTAAAAACATTTCTTAATGATTCCAATAAGTACTTATAAAGAAATAACTACAGCTGGATTACATTTTATGAGTCTAAGGAAGGTGAATTATTCACAAAACACCTTTAACACTTAACTATGGATGGAGCTCTACAAAGTTATATTTTGCTATAACTGTTTATAGCATATTTCCCATAAAATAGGAAATAGGTGCAGTGATTTAATACGGCTCAGTATATACAGAAACATACATATCAGAAACAGTCTTCAGAAAGGCTTCTTGAAGGACACTCAGAGCTCTTTTTTGGATGTTGGCTTTCTTTTGTTCTCTGTCAACATGATCCCACATGAGGTCCCAGCTCTGTGGAGGCCAGTGCATGACAGAGTTTTCACTGTGTTTCACAGACACTTGCAGACATTTAGTGTTGTGCCTCTGTCCTGACCTCCTCCATACATGATGAGAATGATGTGACATGAAAATTTCAAATATGATTCATCAGTCAGCCTCACCCTTTTCTCCCCTTCCTTAAGAATGCCTTTTTGACAGCCCCCCCACTGAGGCCATTATCTGATGAGGCTTCAGTAGATGGATCAATAGAAAAGCCAGACGCATTTCTCAGACTCTGTGTCGTGTGTTTGCTGGATTTTTTCCTAATTTCTTAAGCTGGGAAACACACTGGAAGCAATTTCCTTATCATCTCTATTAGAGAATACCAAACTAACAATCTGGTACAAAAAGAAAGAAAGCACTGGTTTGCTCAGCATGTTGACAGAATTATTTTCATGGTTAAGAAAAACAACTTCACAAAATATAACCAAGTCGAGAGCACTCGTGTGGAGGAAGGTGTACCACTATCAAAGTCTACAATGAAGAGACACCAATTTCATGAATGGAAATACAGCGAGTTTACAACAAGATGCAAAGCACTCAAAAAACATTTATGTGAACTTGCACAGTTCTGAAAAAAAAAGAAAAGGAAAAGGTCTTTGGACAGAAAATACCCAGATTAACTTCTATCAGAATGATGGGAAAGGAAAAGCATGGAGAAAGAGATCTGAGGAATACCATATTGTCTGTCAAATATGGTGGAGATAATGTACTGTTGTACTGTACAGGATGATACTCTGTCCAGGTTCAACTAAATGTATGAACTTGAATGGGATTAAAAGAAACAACCCTGCATACCAGCATGGAATAATACAGCCTCTTAATAATCTGCCATTAAGCTGCAACATTAAAGCAGGATCTCTAAACATTTTAGAAGACCTGTTTTATTTTTTTCTCCGTATAACTTTGTTTTCTGTAGGATTGAGGAATCCTGTTAAAAGACAGATGACTCCATTGATCCATAACAGGCTCATACGCTTGATGAAAACACTAACCCCATGAGGCAAAGTCTTGCATGGAGATCCAGAACGATGGCAAATGATTAATCATTTTATATTTCTTCCATTTTTGAATGATTGCACCGACAGATGTCACCTTCTCACCAAGCTTCTTGCTGATGGTCTCGTAGCCCTGTACAGGTCGACAGTCGTGTTTGTCACGTTCTTCGACAGCGCTACATCGCTGAATCTGATGTAGACTACCCGAGCTTATGACAAGCAAACAAATAAATGCTAGTGGAATAACTGGTGAGGTAAAACTGGTGATAACTAACGTGTGTTAGTGGAAGTATTAAAATTTTGTAATCCATTTTTTTTACAATGCCATACGATGACAACTTGTTTACATATGTGAGGAAGAAAGTTAAAAATAAATGTAAAAATGAAAGCTCAGTAACTTTTATGGTCAAATCAGCCTTCCTCATACTATAAAACTAACCAATTAGCTTTACACAGCAATAAAATAACAGTTTTCCTTATCTCCATATCCTTTCTATGAATAATGAACTTGTCAGAAAGCTGACGTTGCACCTTTGAAATACAGTATTAACCTTTCTATGCAAAATATTATATAATGTATAGTGTGCAAATTAAACAATTAAATTAAATCCACTAAATGAAACATGCTTGAAAAGCAGATGAAATCCCTTTAAGAAAATCCTGACAGTATAATTAGAAAAAGACCAGATGAGTATGACTTGTTTGGAGACGTTACCAGGAGAGAGCGTCTTCTCTCCACAAAGTACACGGCAGCATTGCTCAGGTTTGCTGAGTTGCACCTGAACAAACCACAAGCATGGACTTTAGAAAAGCCTATGAGGTCATTCTTGAAAATTATTAATATAACATGCTAGCAGATTCACTGGCAGTCACTTGAACCCAACAGTGGATGACACATTAATCTCTTCTTTTAGCTGTTGTTGCAAAGACCAGGAATTATTTTTGGAAAGAATAATGATAAGGAATTTCTTCATTCTCATGTTGGTGAAAAAACATTAACATTGCTGTGAAATTCTGTGACGTTCAAGATAAATTCTGTGTACAACATCCTCTCCAAATATCATCAAAGTGCTTCACAGACGAGCTGCATTTGCGGGGTTACAGCAGTAAAGGAGTAGGAAAATACAGTTATCAGCAAAGGAAAATACAGTTATAAGATGGTGACGTGGCAACAAGCATGAACCGGGGAAAAGTTAAAAACTAAGTTGTTTGGAAGGCAAGCTTAAACAGGTGGGGTTTTAAACGTGATTTAAAGGATTGGATGGATTCCGACGCACGGACAAAAATCAGCAAGCTGTTCCAGAGTTTTGCAAAAGCAAAAGCACGGTCCCCGCTACTCTTCCGTCGAGACATTGGTTGCATTAAGAGCCCCTGGTTAGAGGATCTGAGTGCTCTCGTGGGGATGTATAGGTCAAAGAGGTCGATTAAGTAGCTGGGTGCCAACACTGTCATGAATTGTAAGATTTAGCATGCTAACTGAAGCCTGCAGAGTCTTGGGTTTGTTGCAGTTTCTCTGTGCATGACACAGTCAAACCTCAGGATGAATTTGCTTGGGCAACCGTTGTCTGTTCTATTATTTTCCAGGTACTTTAGGAAATGGAACTGGCAATAGTCACTTTTTTAATGAAAAATTATTAAACTATTACAATAAAAGCATATTTGCTTCACAAAGCACTTAAAAACATATTTATGTCTTAGCATTAGTTTAAAAAACCGGCATCTCATATCGGAATGGTTTGGTCTGGAGCGGTACCACTGCAGGAGTAAAAGACTGTTGGATGACTTCATTAAAAGTAAAGACAGAGTTCCATAAAATAAAGGAGATATAGTACAAAGCAAAGAAAGGCTGGTAGCATGTCAATGCATCTCCATTTTTTGTTTTTTAAACCAAAAAATGTAGATCTTGGAAATTAAACTCACAGCTAAGACCTCCTTGACTTCTTGACAGTGGTTTTTGATCAATGGTCATGACAATTTACATATTAATCATTAAGGAACTGACCGTACTGTCCATTGTTCATTCAGTGGGATAGTTTCAGTCATTGTGCAAATGCACTGTTTATAAGGTTGGGGAAACCTGCAGTCAGCTGAGACTGAAGAAGTCACTTGGATGAGTGATGAAATGTTTCTCCCACTGAAAACACTACAGCCAGATGAACAGAATCAACCTTTTGGGGTTTAATTACCTGGATGATTGAGCATGCATCAAGACTGCTGATGATCAGTTAATCAAGTGCATTTGATCAGCAGCACCTGGCTACTGCATACCCTCTTAATTCCTGGAAGCCTATCTAGTTTTTCTCTGACCTGTGTGATGCTTGTTTCCTTTTCACATGACGGTGTACATACATATACAGATGGGTCAGCTTAAAAAAGCTTCTTAGTGTTGGGCCTTCATAACAGCTTAAGTGCACGCAGACATCAATTCTATAAGTTTCCTGACATCTACAACAAGGTTCAACACTATTCTTCTATAACATGAGTATTTAATAAGACGTTACTGGGGTGTAGTTTGAGAATATCCTACACAAAAGGTCTGGAAAGTTACATATTCAGTATAATTCAATGCAATATATTCTGAAGTAGCCTAATAATTTTAAGAGTGTCTAAATGCAGTCAATACAACTGGCTCTCAATTAAAAGAGAGAAAGGGGAATTCAGCAGTGTTTCAACTGTGTTTATTTTTCATTTTCACAATAAACTGGAGGGTTCTCTAATAATAAAATAATACAAAAATGTTCTTTTGCATTCAATGGTAAAATGAAGAGCATTGGAGAAAGGTGGTTTCAGATAAAGTGCTTAATTAAAACAAAAATAATGAAAAGATTTTATGCTTTTTCCTTCAACTACATGTCACATGTAACCAGTCTCACAAAAATATTAAGTTTAAGCCCCCCGTTCTCCCCGCTGGTTGTCTCGCTTCAAGTTTCTGCATCTCGTCTCATCGACTTTTCTGTCACTTGCCATCCAGGCGGTGGAGTCAAACTCAGGTGCTTCTTGCTGTGAAGCAACAGTGCTAATCACCTCGTAGCTATGCTGCCCACTCCAAAATATAATTTATAAAATAAATATCTATTACACAGACTAATGAGATCTATTTACCACACTTTAATTCACTGTCAATGTGTTTTTTTGTTGGCAATGATTATTAATAAATGTTACCAAACACTTAATAGATTTTGTAATCAACCCGGTATCACAGCAGCAATGTAATAGACACGCCGGTCCACCGTGCAGAAGTTCCAGTGTCAGCAGGGGGAGATAATATATCTAAGGCCAAGAAGTTGCTAGTGAACAATGAAGGTATGAAGTACATATCAGGTTCCTATAATAGCCAGATTAAGCTAGGTGGCTAATGTATGTTTACATTTTAAATGTGTTAGTAATGTCTGTTTAAATGCGTTCCCATGATTATTTTCATGGTGGCTTGAAATAAAATACCTCCCTCTGCTATTACTGCAAATTACTGCACGTGTGTCTATTTCACTCTTGCAAAGCGTGACACCGTGGACCAACATGCCTGTTACATGTTTTGGCGTGATGCTGGATAGGAAACGCTGTTAAATAATCCTGAATTCTGCTTTGTTCTCTGATGTATTCATTTATTTTCTGGATGACATTGTTTTCTTGTAGCAAACAAAGATCAGCCGACATAACGCGTACATAGGCACTACCAGGCTGGGGACTCCTGCTAAGAGGAAGATAACAGCATAGATCCATGAGGGGTAGGGTATTGATGTCAAAGCTGGAAATGTCTCCTGTAGAAAAACAAACAAACACAAAAACCAACAACCTATTATTACCTGGAATTTGTGTGCAATAACTTTCCAAACTGGTAAGCTATGTGTGACTGCTGCCAAGTTGCTTATTATCTTTTGCCTTTACTTATGATGATAAGTATAAACATTTAGGATGCCATATAACTGCATCAGTGAACATTAAGATGCAAAGCAAAACAAAGAGGAGGTGCTTAAGTTGATTCAGTAACTAGGATGGTGGTTGCAAACTTACAGAATTTATGTCCCAGACTAGATAGTTGAGCTGCTTTTGGGCTTGAGTCACCAGGTAGAAAACCAAAATAACCAGGACAATCAGAGGACTGATAAATCGCCACGTAATCTGCCAGAAAATAGAGGGCTTTCTCCCAACCATGAACTTTATGTCCTCGTTGAACCTGCCAAACAAGAAAATTTCAGTTAGCTTCACATCATGTTATATAAAAATTACCACGTTTTGATGCTGCTTTTCCAAACGGACAAAGAATCTTAATGTCTAAGTTCAGGTATTTCCCTTAATACCTGAACTGTTTGTTTTAGCTTGATATGTGCTAAAATGCCTGCACCAAGCTAACCTCGTTGTTGTTTGTGCTTTGCAGAAAGCTGAGCTAGCTTACACAGCTTAATAGTAGTGAAACGTAAAGCTACTCGTCTTGACACTTTACTTGAGTTTCCAAATATGCAGCTGAAATTAATGGAAGCACCACTAACCTGTCAATGCCATAGATGTAAACAACAGCTATCATCTCGAACAATCCAATGGTCAGCAGTGGAACAGATCCAGCAAAGTTATCAAAGAGAGTTACCCAATAAATTCCTGATGGCTGTGCAAACAGGAGGCAGATGATGAAGGATACAAAACATGTTACTCCTAAAAAAATAAGAACAATGGATCTTATGTTAAAAATCCAGCGAGAAACTCTAAAAATGTTCAATTTAAATGTAAAATTCTGAGGAATGCATAAAAAGGAGATTAAAATAAAATAAACTAAAGCTGAATTACCAGTCAATATTTCATGGGGCCATCTTTTTGGAAATAAATTCAAGTCTTTCAAAGGGACTACGACTCCTTCGATGTTGCCAAAAAGTGTTGAGAGTCCGAGGCACAGAAGCATGATAAAAAACAGGACAGACCAGGCTGGGGAACCCGGCATTTTGGTAATGGCCTCAGTGAAGACAATAAAGGCCAGACCTGTTCCCTCCACTCCCTGAACAAACACAATGCAGATTAGAATAAAAATGGGAAATGGGAGTTTGATAGATTTTCATTTAAATAGGCACCTCACTGAGGAGCTTCTGCATGTCACAGGTTTTAATGTCCAGTCCAAAAACAGTATCCGGATAGGAGCTGTTCAGATGATGAAGGGCTGCATTGTAGTTGCTGGCAGTGATGCTGTCCTCAGGGAGCTCAAATCCATTTAGTAACGTCCTGATGTTTCTGATGAGAAATTACATCACATTAGTGATTCGGGGTTACTATTATCTACTTAAAGGATATGCTTGGATATGTTTATAATGGCAATGCACAAATGCAGGTGTTCATCAGGTATTCTTATCATCCCCACCACTGAGTTAAGCTTGTTAAGATTTTCTAGTCACATTAAACACATATTTTGCTGTAGCTTGATAAGAATGTTGTCAATAGAAAATTGTACTTAGTAGTCAGTATAAGCTTTTAATGATATAAGTTTGCATATGATAGAATACTGTATGTTGACCTTTTGATGACTTAGACTGTTGTCCACTACAAGACTGTTTTATAAATTCTTTCTCACAGCGATAATAGCTGAACAAGCAGGAAGAGGAGAGCTGGACACTTTTATCTGCGCTCTCTAACAAGAAGAAGGGCTGCGTCCTTCTGAATCTCACAACACACACACATACACCTGAACCACTCTTATCTTCGCGGTTTCCGGTTCAGAGCGCAATGGACGCATAGTCTCCGAGTTCTGTTCCAACTGAACTAAATTAAGGCCTCCAGACTCTGAAAAATTAAGGTCAGCCCTGTCAAAAAGGGATGAAAAAGGGAAAATCTAAAAGAGGACAGAAAACTACGCATCAGTCGAAGATTGAGGAGGCAAAGATCCAAGAAAGAATGGAACCACACGACAAGGAAGATGGCAGCTGCTTGCTATCTAGCCACCAGTCAGGGTTGCCGGAGTCTGGAGGAGAAAGCGTTATCCTCCGGGAGATCGCCAAAGTGGCCAAGGAACTTGGCAGCTTTAAAGATAAAGTCCAAGAATCATTGTTGGGACTCACGGAGGACATCGGCAAAAAGCTGGCAGACGAGTTGGCAGCTTTTAAGCAGGAACTAAATCAAAAGCTACTCGAATGTGCGGCTACACAGCAGTCACAGGGTAAGGCTATTGCGGAGGCAGAGGGACGTATAGCCGAGATAGAGGAGAGTGGAATAGTGACGAAAGAGGCCCTACTCGGTCTATTGAAAGGACAACGCGAGCTTCGAGAAAAGGTTATTGACCTGGACAGCAGATCCAGGAGGAATAATATTAGAATTTACGGGGTACCCGAGGACGCAGAGGGCGAGTCGATATTTGCCTTCGTACAAGATCTGCTTCAGAAAGAATTGTCCCTACCCGAAGGTATGTCCCTCCAGATCCAGCGAGTACACAGAGCCCTGTCACGTAAACCCGGGCCAGACGCGACACCGAGATCCATAATCATCAATTTCCTTCAGTTTGATGTAAAAGAGACGGTCCTTAGGCTCGCCTGGAAGAAAAAAGTATTGTTTGGAAATAAGCAGATTTTTTTCGACTACAACTACGCCTATGAAGTCATGGAGAAACGCAAATCTTATACGGGAATAAAAAAGGCACTAAAAGAGAGGAACATTCGGTTCCAAACGCCCTTCACGCGGATTCGCATCCACTGGAGCACCGGTCCACGGACTTACGAGGACGCAGAGGACGCCGCGAAGGAACTGAGAGCACGGGGCATTGAGGTGGCCCCCACACGTGCAAATCCGGGACCCAGCATCGAAGAGAGAGTACTTAATGCATTTTCATGGCATGGAGTGGATACGGAGAGGGACAGAGGGCCACGAATGGAAACTCGAATCCAACGCAAACTGCGGGAATTTAGAAGAGACTATTAAATATGAACGACAAAGAGGATAAGAGCTATATTCACAAGCAAGCAGACTATATAAGAAGGTAATATGTACTATTTGGTTTCATTGTTGTTCAAGTCGGTGTGTTGACAGTTCAGTTGAACAGATTTATAAGTTGTTATATATGTTGGACTCATCTAGTGTAAGTGGGATGAACCTGCTGGATAGTCGCCACAACACTAGGGAGAGCCCCCACCTTATGGTGGGTCCTTTCTCTCCTCCCTCCAACAGGGACCTAAAGGGGTCGAATGACCCTGAGTATTTGGAGGCTCTATTGTTTTTGTGTATTTGTTTTAGTTTGGTGTTAACAATGGGGGCACAATGTTTTACCTCAGTGACATTTGGAACACACACTCAAGGCTCTATCTGGTGTTATAATAAAGCCCAATGTTAAAGGTACTCTCACTTAATGTAAATGGGCTCCAAAGCCCAGCAAAGCAGGGGAAAATTCTTAGTAAACTTAAAAGAGAGGATATTGATGTGGCATTTCTACAAGAGACTCACTTGGTGGGCCTTGAGCACGAGAAACTTAAGAGACAAGGTTTCAAGCATGCTTATTATTCTTCAAATGGTTTAAGACATACGAGAGGGGTGATCATTTTAATATCAGGGAGGGTTATCTTTGAACATTTTGCTACAATTAGGGATAGAGAAGGCAGATTTATCATGGTACAGGGCAAATTGGATGGGGAATTGACTACGTTGTATAATGTTTATATTCCCCCTGGTTCCACATTTGATTTTTATAAGCAAGTATTCGAGAAAGTAGTGACAGAGGCACAGGGTCTACTTGTCTGTGGAGGAGACCTTAATATCACTCTAAAACCACATCTGGACGCATCGGGGACGAGAATATCTCAATCACAAAAATTAACTAGAAAACTGAATTTTCTGATAGAGGAGATGGGATTGGTGGATATTTGGAGGCATTTTAACTCAACAGTAAGGAATTATACTTACTACTCATCTCCACATAAAACCTATTCGAGAATTGACTACTTCCTCAGTTTTGGTACCGATATGAATAGAATACAGGAGTGTCACATCGGGTCAGTGGACGTTTCTGACCACTGCCCTCTATACTTATCCTTAAATCTTACTCAAAGGAGAAAAATAACCAACTGGAAATTAAACTCTAGTATACTGAATGAATCGACATGTGAACAGTTGACAAAAGATATTGCTGAATACCTGGAATTCAATGATAAAGATGAGTTACCCCCACCGATATTGTGGGATGCGTGCAAAGCAGTGATGAGAGGAAAAGTTATTGCTATAACCTCTAATATTAAAAAATTCAAAGTTGCAAGACTCCAGAAGTTGCAGTCGGAACTATTACAATTAGAGGCCACACATAAAAACACTATTGATACTAAGATAAAATTAGAAATGGCAAAGAAGAGAAATCTAATAGATGAGATATATACTCAAGATGTACAAAAGAAACTAATGCTGACTAAACAAAGATATTATGAGGGGGGAGCTAAATATATGAAACAATTGGCATATAGATTAAGGAAGCAACAAGCAGACAGAACAATATACAGGATAAGGGATCCGGAAACCAAAAGGGAAATGCAGGGTATAGAGGAAATTAAGTATTGCTTTAAGAGATATTACGAAAAATTATATTTACAACCACCCACAAACAATGACGATCAAATGGAGAGTATGTTAGACAGGTTACACCTCCCTAAACTTACAGCAGAAGATAACAATTCGTTAGTGAAGCAAATTACAAGGGAAGAACTTCACTTGGCAATTACTAAACTCAAGGCAAACAAATCCCCAGGTACAGATGGCTTTACTGCGGAGTGGTACACGAAATTAAGGGAACCTTTGACACCGGTCCTACTTAAAACATTTAATTGGGTCTTAATGAAGGGAGAAGCACCCCCCTCGTGGAAACAAGCCATAATTTCTATTATACCTAAAGATGGTAAAGATAAATTAGAATGCTCCAATTATAGGCCAATAAGTGTATTAAATGTAGATTACAAACTGTTTACGTCAATCATAGCACGGAGACTTGAAGGGATCATCCCAAGGATAATAAATCTAGATCAAACTGGATTTGTTAGGTCGCGTCAAACCCATGACAGTGTTAAGAGAACTCTGCAAATTATTAGACACATTAATTTAAATAAAATATCAGCTATATTACTGAGTCTAGATTAGGGCTGCCACGATTAGTCGACTAGTCACGATTACGTCGACTATTAAAATCGTCGACGACTAATTTAATAGTCGACGCGTCGTTTGAAGCTTTGTAAGATCCCAAAAGACGCAGGAATAAGTAGTAGTATTTAAGAGTGTAATAACGGACTGAAACAGAAGATGGCAGCACTGCATGTACAAGGATGCCAGCTGCCGTTAAACCCCGAAGAAGAAGAAACTGTGTTCCAGAATTCATAGCGCGGCCCAGCGCAGTTGTCAACAATGGCGGCAGCTAGTTAGTTTTAATATTACAATTATTATTCTTTCTGGGTCACAAAATAAACGTTTAACATATTTTCAGGTGTACATTTTACGTCCAATGGATGCATGATCTGATTAGTCGACTAATCGCAAAAATAATCGGTGACTAGTCGACTATCAAAATAATCGTTTGTGGCAGCCCTAGTCTAGATGCTGAAAAAGCTTTTGACTCTGTGAGATGGGAATTTTTATTCCAAGTAATGCATAGATTTGGGTTTAATGGGTCCGTCACTACAATATTGAGGTCTTTGTATAATAGTCCAACTGCAAAAATAAAGATTAATGGTGAACTTTCAGATGCTTTTAAGCTCGAAAGGTCCACAAGACAGGGATGCCCACTGAGTCCACTCTTATTTGCCATTTTTATAGAGCCATTGGCTCAAGGGATTAGGCAAAATGATAAAATAAAAGGGATTAAAATTGCTGGAAGTGAGCACAAATTGGCCATGTTCGCAGATGATGTTTTGGTTTACTTATCACAACCTACTGAATCTTTTATGGAACTTATGTCAGTGTTAAAGGAGTATGGGTCCTACTCGGGATATAAATTGAATATACAAAAAACACAAGTCCTTAGTAGCTTTTATAGCCCCCCTCAAAATTTACTCAGCAAATACAAATTAGGCTGGGATAAAAAAACAATCAAATATTTGGGCATCAACCTATCAATGGATATAAACAGTTTGGAAAAAATCAACTATTCCCCACTTAAAAAAGATATCATGGTCGATATTAGCAGGTGGTCATTAACCCCTTATTTAACCATCTCTTCTAGAGTAGATATAAAAATGAATTTGCTCCCAAAGATATTGTATTTATTCCAGTCGATTACTATAGAAAACCCTGATAGATACTTCGTAGAATGGGATAGGATCCTCTCTAGATTTATATGGGCGGGTATAAAGTCAAGAGTTAAGTTTAAAACACTTCAGCTTCCCAAGGATAAAGGAGGACTAGGCCTCCCTTGCTTACATGACTATTATAGGGCAACTCAAATAAGAAATCTGGTGGGCTGGTGTAAACCTGGATACTGTTCAAGATGGAAGGAAGTGGAATTTTCCTTGGGAGGTAATTTCCCTGTCAGGGCACTGATAGGAGACCCTTCGGAGTTAAGACTCCTGGGAGACCCGGGTAACCCTTGGATAGTAAGCTCAATAAAAATATGGAAAAGAGTACTCAAAAAGAATCAATTAATACAGAGGGCCGGATTGCTTAGATGGTTTGCATATGACTCAGAATTTTTGCCGAGTAAGACCGACTCGACATTTAAAATATGGGCTAATAAAGGCCTTACCACATATAGTACTTTGTTGAAAGAGGGAAAAGTGATGAGTTTCCAGGATCTTAAGAAAAAGTTTGGGTTGCAAAATCAAGATTTTTTTAGGTATTTGCAACTGAGGGACTTTTTGAATAAAAAGTTAAAACATCCCCAATTATCGACTGAGAATGAAGAAATTATTTATATATTCGAGAATGCATATAGAGATGCACCCTATCAAAAAATTATTTCCAAATTATATCGTTCACTGACTAATCTAAGGGGCCATGATACAAGATATGTTAAAGCTAGATGGGAAATAGAGGGCAATCTATCCTTAACAAGAGAGGAATGGGAGGGGATCTGTAGGCAGCAGTGGTCGGTAACAAGTTCCCCTTTGTGGAGGGAATTCAGTTGGAAGAATGTAATTCGTTATTTTATTACTCCGGCGCAAAAATCCAGCTATTCTCACAATACAACATGCTGGAGGCAATGTGGACATGTAGCAGCAAATCATTTCCACATTTTTTGGGAATGCCCTCGAGTGGTACCATTTTTGAAGGAAATACATAAGGTCCTGGAAACAATCTTCCAAAAGAAAATACAATTCTATTTTGCAGTATTGTATCTAGGTAACTTAGAGAGTCTTAATCTATGCAAATCGGATAAATACTTGTGTAGTGTGCTGTTGGTAGCTGCCAAAAAGGCCATAACCCGCCATTGGTTAAAAGAAGAAATTCCTACTATAAATGAGTGGATTGATGTGATATATACTATTTTTGTTATGGTAAGAACAATTTTTAGGCTAAAGTTGCAGGCGGACACATTTGAGGAACACTGGTTCAAATGGATGAAATATATTCAAAATGTGAGGTCTGATTTTGTATAACCCCATTACATTTTCTGGTTGTTGGTAGGTGTTTCTTTTCTTTTTCCTTTCTTTTCTTTTTTTTTTTAATTTATTTTCTTTTTTTTGTTTTTTATTTATTGATTTATTTATTTTTCCTTTTGTTGTTGTTGTGTCTGTTGCTGGTGTTTTTTGTGTTTTGTTTTGTTTCTGTTTGTTGGTTGTTTTTCTTCCCCTCCCCTCACGGTGATTAAGTTGTAATGTTGTTCATGTTGTATAAATAAGAAAAACCAATAAAACATAAATTTAAAAAAAAAAAGAACCACTCTTATCTTCACTCCCTACGCACTAACATTCCTCTGCCTATGAATAGACGTATTCACTGTTGTATTGCTTTGTATATAAATAAAGACCAGAGCGGTAACAGGGCGCGCATCACAGGGCCCCCACTCTGGTGTGAGCGTTCTGTGATCGCCCTTGTATACAAGTAAATGCTGCAGCGTCTGTGTGTTTCTACCCTTAGACTCTTAGCTGAAGAAGTGTCTTTAGAATAAATCTCTTGACATTTATTTTGGTCCTTCGAGAGCCGGATCAGAAATATCAGAACTGTTATCTGTGACTCTGTTCCAGGATCTGGCACACTGTTTCCTGACGCCGTGGAGCCAGCACCGAAGACTGTGCACAGCCCTCTTAGACGAGGAGGACCCGGGACGTTTGAGTCCGGGCCGGTCTGGTCCACGGCGGCGGGATTCAGTCTGACGATTCGAACCACCAGTGAGACGTCTGAGGGTGAGAAACACTATTTTGATATATAAAACCGCCGAGAAGGTTTTCATGAAATGCGCAAAATAGGTTTGCTGTAGCCGGAATTACTTCGTGAAATGCGCAAAATAGGTTAGAAGTAGCCGCAATTACTTCGAGAAACGCGTAAGATAGGTTAGAAGTAGCCGTAATTACTTTGTGAAAAATAAAATAGGTTAGGATTCGCCGTAAGGAACCGAATTAGACCTAGGTTTTAGAGGTAGCCGTAATTACTTCTAACAAATTGTAAAAGCGCGCAAATGTCTGTGTGTGTATGTGTCTGGAAGCAAGTTTATTTTACAGTGTGGAGGTAAACACAGACGACACGAGAGCTCTCGATTAACACTCCTCGTTTATTCCCCATCACAACACAACTGAACACTTTTCCCTCCAAAACATAGCAACAACACTTCCTGAGAACTGGGTGTGAGTGGAGCCCTCCAGTGGTCCACCACACATGCCCCCCCGAACACCCAGTAGGGTCATCCCTAGTCCAGAACCCTCGCTTTAATCAAACGTCCAGAACGGCTGAACCGGGGAGGTGGAGAGCTGGCTGAGGGAAACGAGCCTGAGGACCAGGCTGGCATGGGCGGCCAGGAGAAGCTGAAGATAGCTCGGGCCCCGCCAGGTGGGGGTGCTCCCAGAGGAAGAAGCAGGGCTGTCCAGTCCAGTGGAAGGCGGGCGGCCACGGCGGGGGCCTGAGCCGGCACCAACTGATCATCCTGCAGCACATGTGCCGGCTTAAGTCTGTCAATAGAAACAGTCTCCTGACGACCCCCAAAGTGCAAAAGGAAATGCTTCCGGCCCGGTTGAATAACCCTAAAGGGGCCATCATACAGTGGACGCAGCGGAGGCCTATGAGCGTCATGCCTGACGAAAACAAACTGCGAAGAGTCCAACGACCTCGGAACAAAGGTGTCGGGCAGACAATGGTGCACTGGGCCAGGAAGAGAAACGAGTCTCTCGGGGACGGAGAGACAGCACAGAGGGAGCGAAGCACGGGGGTGGGCTCTCGGGCAAGAATTCCCCAGGGACCCGGAGGGGCTGACCGAGGACAAGTTCAGCCGGGAAACCCGAGGTCTTCTTTAACCGCGCAGCGCAACCCCAGTAAAACCCATGGAAGGCGGTCAACCCAGGTGCCATCTGTGAGAGAAGCACGGAACGCGGCCTTAAGCGACCGGTGGAAACGCTCGCACATCCCATTGGCCTGTGGGTGGTACGCAGTGGTTCGGTGGACCTTGACGCCCAGGCCGTCAGCCATGGCAGACCAAAGCTCGGAAACGAACTGGGGCCCCTGTCTGAGGTGATGTCGGCAGGGGACCGAAACGCGAAACCCACGTTGACAAAAACGCCCTGGCCACTGCTGCTGCTGTAGTGGACGCCAGAGGCACCGCCTCAGGCCAGCGGGTTGTGCGATCCACCACAGTCAAAAGGTGCGTGAAACCTTGTGACTGCGGCAGGGGACCAACCAGATCCACATGTACATGATCAAAACGCCGCCCTGGAACGCGGAAGGATTCGAGGGGCGCCTGTGTGTGCCTATGGATCTTAGCGCGTTGGCATGGGATGCACGCTGCTGCCCAGTCTTTCACCGATTTACGAAGGCCCGGCCAAACGAACCTAGAGCTGACCAGCTTGACCGAGGCCCGGACGCCCGGATGAGAGAGGGCGTGTACGGAGTCGAAAACGCGACGACGCCACGAAAGTGGAACTACAGGGCGTGGTCGGCCGGTGGAAACGTCACAAAGCAGGCTAGGCCCGCCGTTCCACACGGGTCTGTCCTCCAGTACAAGGCCCGTTTGCTCAGACCGAAGGGCAAGGACATCTGGGTCCGCCCGTTGGTCAGCGGCCATAGCGTCAAAGTCTATGCCAACATAAACGGGAGAAACCAGCGCGCGGGATAGACAGTCAGCCACGCAGTTGGACTTATCAGCCACGTGCTGAATGTCAGTTGTGAACTCGGAAATGGCTGCCAGCTGGCGCTGCTGGCGCCCGCTCCACGGGTCAGAGACCTTGGACATCGCGAATGTCAAGGGTTTATGATCGACGTACGCGGTGAAACTCCGACCCTCTAGAAAAAACGAAAATGCCGGGTCGCGAGGTGCAGGGCCAGCAACTCCCTGTCAAAAATGCTATATTTGCGCTCACTGTCCCTAAGCGTGCGACTGAAAAAGGCAAGCGGTTGCCAGACACCGGAGACCCGCTGCTCCAACACTGCGCCCACCGCCACGTCCGACGCGTCGGTGGTCAACGCAATCTCCGCCGACGGAAACGGGTGGGCCAGCAGGGCGGCGTTTGCCAGCGCGGCCTTGGCCTCAGAAAATGCCTGGATGCGTTCAGGAGCCAATCAATCGGGTCCTTAGCAGTTTTACCCTTCAAAGCAGCATAGAGAGGCTGCAGCAGGTGCGCAGCTCTGGGGAGAAAGCGGTTGTAGAAATTGACCATCCCCAAGAACTCCTGCAGCGCTTTAACGGACGCGGGACGCAGAAAAGCCGAAACGGCCCGGACCTTGTCCGGCAACGGAACCACACCGTCAGCGGAAATGCGGTGGCCCAAGAAATCCAGAACCGGCAAGCCGAACTGGCACTTGGAGGGGTTGACGATCAGGCCATGTGCCGCCAAGCGCTGGAAAATCTGACGCAAATGTGACGCGTGCTGACTCTCAGAACAGCTGGCCACCAATATATCGTCAAGGTACACGAAGACGAAAGGCAGCCCGCGCAAGACAGAGTCCATCAACCGCTGAAAAGTCTGGGCCGCGCCTTTCAGGCCGAACGGCATGCGCAAAAATTCAAACAGGCCGAAAGGGGTAATAACGGCAGTTTTTGGGACGTCTTCGGCGCGCACGGGAACCTGGTGATACCCCCGCACCAAGTCAATTTTAGAAAAAATCGAGGTGCCGGCGAGGTGGGCGGAAAAAATCCTGTATGTGGGGAATGGGGTAACGGTCGTTCTCCGTGACATTATTCAAACGGCGAAAATCCCCACACGGCCGCCACCGACCGTCGGACTTGGGCACCATGTGTAGCGGAGAGGCCCAGGCACTATTCGAGCGCTGCACAATGCCGAGGCGCTCCATAGTGGCAAACTCTTCCCGAGCGATGGAGAGTTTCGCGGGGTCGAGGCGGCGCGCGCGTGCGAACACCGGGGGACCGACCATCAGAATATAATGTTCAACCCCGTGCTTCGTTGCCGTGTTTGAGAAATTAGGAACAGTCAGTGAAGGGAACTCAGAGAGCAAACGCTGAAAAACATTCCCAGAAGTCACCAAATTAGCCCGATTCAGGGGCTCGATGGCGCGAGTGAAACAGGGCACTGAAGAAAAAGACTGGGCGTCGATTAAGCGTCTGTTAGCGACATCGACCAGCAGTCCGTGGGCACAAAGAAAATCAGCGCCCAAAATAGGTACAGAGCTAGCGGCAACAACAAAGGTCCATTGGAAATCCCGACCATGAAAACAAACAGTCACGAACCTTTCCCCGAACGTTGCGATGGGAGAGCCATTAGCCGCAATAAGCTGCGGTCCGCAGCCCGCTGCTAAACTGTTGGCGCCGGACGGGGAAGGAGGCTCTTCTGGGAGCCGGAGTCGACCAGGAAACGTCTCCCGGAGCGCGAGTCTTCTATGAAGAGCAGTTTTCTTTGTCGCCAGCGGTCGCGGCCGCTACAGCGCGCTGTCGGGGCCCATGTCCCAGGGTCGGAAAAGCACAAGGCAGCAAGCAGCGGCGCGCTCTGGGGCCAAAACGCTGATGGTAGAAACAGAGATCCCGTCCGCGGTGTCGCGGTGCCGCGACCTTTGCCGCCAGCGAAGGAGTGGACACGTCGGGGCAGGTCAGCTGGGAAGTAGAAGGCGCCGCCGGCGAGGCTGGAACTAGGTCGTGATCGTGGAAAGCGCGGGTAGCCAAGAGAATACGATCCGCGTCCTCAGCCAGGGAGCGATAATCCTTCGTGCCCAGAAGCGGAGAGTTGGCGAGGCCGGCTCTCACGGCCGCCGGCAGCTGTCGGAGGAAGATGTGGGCGAACAGGAATCCCCCGTCGTCCGGACCGAGAAAGGACAGCATGCGCTCCATCAGTTCGAGAGCTGTACCGCCACCCAGGCCTGAGAGGGAGAGGAGCTTCTCGGCTCGCTCTGCGTCGGAGAGGGCATAGCGCCGAAGAAGCAGCTCCTTAAGGGCGGCGTACTTCCCTCGGGCGGGTGGGTCCCGGAGGAGAGTCAACGCACGACGGGTGGCTAGCGGGTCGAGAGAGGCCACCACCTGGTGATATTTCGTGTCGTCAGCCAAGATGCCACGAAGGGCGAACTGAGCCTCCACGTGCACGAACCACGACGGGGGATGTGAAGCCAAAAGTCCGGCAGCTCGAGCGGCACAGCAAACGCAGCTGCAGCCGGAGGCAGAGGCTGGCGGCTGCTGATGCATCCAGAGCGGAGTCGGTGCCACCATCGGACTGCAGCATGTTCGAGTCAGGGGTCACCAATGTGGAGGCAAACACAGACGACACGAGAGCTCTCGATTAACACTCCTCGTTTATTCCCCATCACAACACAACTGAACACTTTTCCCTCCAAAACATAGCAACAACACTTCCTGAGAACTGGGTGTGAGTGGAGCCCTCCAGTGGTCCACCACAACAGCACAATACGCTGCTGAACTACTTCTATTTTTGTTTTTTGCTGAGCGCTCAAGTACTGGTGACAAAGGAGAACGGTTGGGTTTCATCTCGTAAAACTGATACCGCTTCATTTTTTAGAAGTGAAGTCGAAGGCCGTATCAGTAAACCACTCTAAAGTCAAGCGTGCCAGTGACGGCCCAACAAAATCTTTGAACATGGAGAATAAACAAGCAAAATTAACACCTGATGAGGAATGTTTAGAAAAACAACAAACCGGAGCAGGAGTAATCCAAAAGAAAGGGAGAGGAATGCACAGGGCAGGAGCAGGGGGTAGAGGCAGGCCTAGACACACACCAAGCAGTGGTTTTAGTACTACATGCTGGAAGTGTGGAAAAGAGGGACATTTTGTACGTGACTGTAAGACACAGAGACACACACCAAACAGTGACTTTAATACTGCATGCTGGAGGTGTGGAAAAGAGGGACATTTTGTACGTGACTGTAAGAAACAAAGAAGCAGTTCAGACTAGGAAGAACATAATAATCCCTCGTCAAGAAAAAGATTAGAGATCAAAGTTTAAAAAGGGCTGGATACAGACCCAACTGAATACATATAAATACAAGAGGAATAAAGTGGAATAAACAAAAGGTTAAATTAAATTAGAGCTTATCTCTACTGTATTCAAACTAATAATAGGAAGGATAACAACCTGTAAACTGGTATTAACAATGAAACATAGTTAGAATGAAGACCATGCCCAGACTGAATAGAACGAAAGAAAATACATAACTCACACAAACACATATTAAATGAAATAGAGAGATGCATAAGGTATATTAAGGTTGTGTCATTATTCAGCCAAGGAAAGTGTGTGAAAAGGAAAATGTCTCCAGCTTGGGAAGGGGTGAAACTGCAGATCACCCCCATCCCTCGATGGATGCAAAGTAAAATATAAATAAAATATTGTAATATACTATTGCTGTTATATAAAAAGATATTAACATTAATAATAACAATATTATTATGAAGAGGCACCTCAGTCAGCTATGATGTGAGGTGGATAATTGTTAGAAGTAGTCTGCATCAAGCTTAAGGTTTGCTCAAATTCAGTACAATGACATATGAAATGAAGAAAATAAAGAAAATATGTAAACTAATCAGGTGCATAGAGGCACTTGACCTGCTTGAAAACCTGTCATCCTAGATGAGACATTGTTGAGATATAGAGCACACCTATACTAACAACTAAAAACCCTGTATACAACAGCTAAAGCTACACAATTGAGAAGCTGAATTAAATATATGGTCACTGCTAAGCTGATGAGCAGGTTACACATTTTTTAGAGCAGGAGCTGCATAAGAACACATGAGAGGGAGGGAAACAGCTATTAAAGCTCAAACATGAAGCTGTCTGTGGGCTCAGTTTTTTTTCCCCCATGCTTCTGATTTGTCTTTGGCAGCAGCCTTTTTGCATCCTGACTCGTGTGTAAAGCGTTCAAGCCATCAGTAACTTGTTTTTTTTGTTTTGTTTTGTTTTTTGTTTTGTTGGGTTGAAAAATGAATAAATCTGTGATCATACTTGTGGATCACAGTGGCACATAATGATTAGGCATATGATTTACTAATGCAGATGTAATAACTTTATTCTAAAATTCAAGGAGAACAAACAAGAACAACATCTTCAGTTGTGTCTTGTTGTTGTTCTCTGTGTAGTGTGCTGAGTTTTGTTTTTTATTTCTTTTGTTTTTTGAAATGTTGCTTGAGTGATGAGTACTGTAACTTCTGAAGTAGCTCTCACCATGCGTCCTTGATGATGATAAGTCCAGAGCCAGCTGAGAGCTGGGTTGTCTGTTTTTTGTTTTGAAATGTAATTTTTGTTTTGAAAAAAAAAAAAAGGGGGGGAGGTTTTGTGTTTCTCAGCAAAGAACAACTACAATTTCATTTTCTGTTTTTGAGAAAGGAGAATTTAAAATAATAGTAATAATAATAATAATAAAACAAACAAAGAGTGATGTTTTGTTTAAGTGGTGAAGACAGCTAATACTGCAAAATACCATTTAGTGCATGATCTGCGAGCAATAAATGAAATCATCTTATTTATCTTTAAATAAACTCCAATTATGGAGACCTGAAGTCACATGCCTAGGGCACACCCTCTCAGGTGAAGGCAGAAAGCTACTAAACAAAAGAAAAAAAGCTATACAAAATGCACCACAGCCACAAAACTAAGCATTCACATTTTTTCTGACTCTTTGTGAGCCTGAGTTATGACCTTGGCTCCCTGTTTTTCTGCCTCCACCAAAGGTGGGGGTGACGCTCCCGTGGCATGTGCTCTGTTCTTTTTACTATCACAAAGGAAAAAAAAAAAAAAGAGAGAAGCCCCTACTCTCTGAATACAATATTCTCTTCATAACTCGGCAGTATGAAATGTCATGAAACAGTGTAACTCACTCACAGTAAATCAGCAGTATAGGATAATACAAACCTATCTAATAAATCTAATGATTTTCACATTCTTTTAACTCAGAAGTATGATGTGGCCTACAGCAGTATCATGATTCACTCATTTTGATTACAGGTATAATGTAACATAATCTCACAACTGCTACAAGAACATTTGCCTTTCTTAACACACGCGAGTGAAAGGCAACTGTTGAGAAAATGCTCTTTTGGGTGAGACAGGCCCAGAGGCCTTGCATGCAAGCTACTAACACACATACATGCAATGAAGAACAGCTTACACTATAGCACACACTATACATGCGCCTATATCTCTCATTGGTGTTAAAGCAGGGAAAACTTAATAGTTTTGTTATCAAATGCTGAATTTATCCACTGCTGACATTTAACTCTCCAGCTTGCAGGACAATAGGTGAAACGTTTGTGAAAATAGAAAAGAAAAAGAAAAAAAATAAAATAAAAGAGAGAGTGGTATGACCAAACAGTAATCAGACAAATTTAGTTGGTAATACAACAAATTGTGAGATGTTTTCTGCTGATTGAACAACACAAGTGATTACTGACGATGTTCTTAAGAATTTAAATATCTACCTGTGTTGTCCTGTCAACTTGGTGGGTTATGAGTTGATTATATTGTGAGGAAAAACAAAAAAAAAGGGGGAGAGAAGGCTGACACAGGGCCTGGCCCGGTGTTTCTCCCTCTCTGAATAACACAGCCAATACAACATCATTTTCCTGTTCGTCTGTTTTTGTTTTGTTTTTGTTTTTTCTCTTTATGCTTGAGTACAGGCTGCTTTGCCGGTCCTGAAAGCCGAAGCTGACCTGGACTCCTGCTCTCCCCTCTACCATCTTTGACGTGACCCTGACCAAATGCTGCAGCAGCTGGACCCATAACAACAACCTGAAAATGTCAACAGTGCTGCAGGAAAAGGATCTCATGCAGCAGAGACGGAGAGCACTAAACTCAAGGCCCGTTTCACTACACGGGGGAAAATTCCCAGACAGCTTCAGCTGACAGAGCTGTGACGAGACGCCCATTAAGCCCGAATGAAAAGTAAGGCCGAGCAAAAGAATGCTGACCTTGATAACTCTGCATTAACACTGTGCAGGACAGTGACGGACCAACACGGATGATCGGGCAGCAGAAGAAAGGGCGTGCCAGAGACAGGAGGAGCAACTGAGGTCAAAAGGCACCTCAGAATGGACAAAACACAGAAGAAGATGCAGGTTTCACCTGCGGTGAGCATGGACACTGGAGAAAGGACTGCCCCAATTGGGGCCAGGACCAGGACACACTGAACTTTGAGCAGCAGCAGCAATGGTCGCAACCGGACTGAAAAGGAGGAGGGCAGGACCCCAGGGCACGCTTCAGGCCATGGTTTACCCAAAACACCAGAACAGGAAAGTGATAAACACGCCAACATACACAAACATACACATCTACACACACTGACTCAGAATGAAGAGAAACACACACCTGAACAGACGTGCACTTATTGATTGAGTGAGAAATGACACACACACACATCAGACAATGTACACTCATCAAACATGACTGATGCCCTGAACGACTTGAGACAGATCCAGCAGGCCCAAAATCAGGACTATGTAAATAATACAAGTGACTGCTAAAAAGACTACTACTGCCTTTTCACTGTGCAATACGTTTTGTTAAAAACCAACGGTGCAATAGACTTCAATACTTGAAATACTTGAAATACTTGAAATACTTGCAATTCCTTTGTATTCTTATTCTTATTTATTCTATTTATTCCTTTTTGTATTTTCACTTTTATTTTGTGTTTTTGTAACATGTATCCTGCCATGTCTAAAACTCATGATTAACCGTATAATTGTTTCCACTGTTGCTGCATACATAGCCGTGACAAATGATGATGATGATGACCCCGACCTGTTGGAACATGAAGACTTTGTGTGATTAATGATGGTGTGATAGAAACTGTACAACAAGATGTTACATACTGATATCTCACTTGAAAGTTATACTGACAACAGGAGGGAATGTCAATGGAAAATTGTACTTAGTAGTCAGTATAAGCTTTTAATGATATAAGTTTGCATATGATAGAATACTGTATGTTGACCTTTTGATGACTTAGACTGTTGTCCACTACAAGACTGTTTTATAAATTCTTTCTCACAGCGATAATAGCTGAACAAGCAGGAAGAGGAGAGCTGGACACTTTTATCTGCGCTCTCTAACAAGAAGAAGGGCTGCGTCCTTCTGAATCTCACAACACACACACATACACCTGAACCACTCTTATCTTCACTCCCTACGCACTAACATTCCTCTGCCTATGAATAGACGTATTCACTGTTGTATTGCTTTGTATATAAATAAAGACCTGAGCGGTAACAGGGCGCGCATCACAGGGCCCCCACTCTGGTGTGAGCGTTCTGTGATCGCCCTTGTATACAAGTAAATGCTGCAGCGTCTGTGTGTTTCTACCCTTAGACTCTTAGCTGAAGAAGTGTCTTTAGAATAAATCTCTTGACAGATGTTGTGGTGCTGTGTGCTGACTGACAAACCAGCTGGTGTCATGTCTACTGGCAGACTGCTTGCAATGATGAAGATCTCATTAGACAGACTTTAAAACCTTTGTACCTATAACTGAACACTGTGAAGTCAACAAAGAGGATAAGAACCTTTACAACCTTAACTCTACAGGGAGTGCAGAATTATTAGGCAAATGAGTATTTTGTCCACATCATCCTCTTCATGCATGTTGTCTTACTCCAAGCTGTATAGGCTCGAAAGCCTACTACCAATTAAGCATATTAGGTGATGTGCATCTCTGTAATGAGAAGGGGTGTGGTCTAATGACATCAACACCCTATATCAGGTGTGCATAATTATTAGGCAACTTCCTTTCCTTTGGCAAAATGGGTCAAAAGAAGGACTTGACAGGCTGAGAAAAGTCAAAAATAGTGAGATATCTTGCAGAGGGATGCAGCAGTCTTAAAATTGCAAAGCTTCTGAAGCGTGATCATCGAACAATCAAGCGTTTCATTCAAAATAGTCAACAGGGTCGCAAGAAACATGTGGAAAAACCAAGGCGCAAAATAACTGCCCATGAACTGAGAAAAGTCAAGTGTGCAGCTGCCAAGATGCCACTTGCCACCAGTTTGGCCATATTTCAGAGCTGCAACATCACCAGAGTGCCCAAAAGCACAAGGTGTGCAATACTCAGAGACATGGCCAAGGTAAGAAAGGCTGAAAGACGACCACCACTGAACAAGACACACAAGCTGAAACGTCAAGACTGGGCCAAGAAATATCTCAAGACTGATTTTTTTAAGGTTTTATGGACTGATGAAATGAGAGTGAGTCTTGATGGGCCAGATGGATGGGCCCGTGGCTGGATTGGTAAAGGGCAGAGAGCTCCAGTCCGACTCAGACGCCAGCAAGGTGGAGGTGGAGTACTGGTTTGGGCTGGAATCATCAAAGATGAGCTTGTGGGGCCTTTTCGGGTTGAGGATGGAGTCAAGCTCAACTCCCAGTCCTACTGCCAGTTTCTGGAAGACACCTTCTTCAAGCAGTGGTACAGGAAGAAGTCTGCATCCTTCAAGAAAAACATGATTTTCATGCAGGACAATGCTCCATCACACACGTCCAAGTACTCCACAGCGTGGCTGGCAAGAAAGGGTATAAAAGAAGAAAAACTAATGACATGGCCTCCTTGTTCACCTGATCTGAACCCCATTGAGAACCTGTGGTCCATCATCAAATGTGAGATTTACAAGGAGGGAAAACAGTACACCTCTCTGAACAGTGTCTGGGAGGCTGTGGTTGCTGCTGCACGCAATGTTGATGGTGAACAGATCAAAACACTGACAGAATCCATGGATGGCAGGCTTTTGAGTGTCCTTGCAAAGAAAGGTGGCTATATTGGTCGCTGATTTGTTTTTGTTTTGTTTATGAATGTCAGAAATGTATATTTGTGAATGTGGAGATGTTATATTGGTTTCACTGGTAAAAATAAATAATTGAAATGGGTATATATTTGTTTTTTGTTAAGTTGCCTAATAATTATGCACAGTAATAGTCACCTGCACACACAGATATCCCCCTAAAATAGCTAAAACTAAAAACAAACTAAAAACTACTTCCAAAAACATTCAGCTTTGATATTAATGAGTTTTTTGGGTTCATTGAGAACATGGTTGTTGTTCAATAATAAAATTATTCCTCAAAAATACAACTTGCCTAATAATTCTGCACTCCCTGTATGTTTTGCAGAAAAGAAGCTAATAGTTCTGTTGTGCTAAAGCCAGAATGTTTGTTTTTTACAAGACTTGGGAAAATACATTTTCAAAAGCCCCAAATTACATTTGCTGATAGCATGGTGTTAAGGGGTAGGGGTACCTGGACATTACAGGGTTTTTACATTCCTGGTCAGTAAGTTTAGTTCCTTTTACCAAAAAGTAGTAAACTTTTTCAAAGCCTTAAAATAAGCTTTACTCACTCGTTGATACAGGTGTCATATTTCTCAGTGGCCCTGAAGCCAATGATGGAGTAGGTTACTGTGGCTGCATAGACTGAGGTGAGGCCAGTTACCACAGACAGGATCACAGAGTCTTGCACACAGTTATTGCTTTGGAAATTAAATGTGCACAAAGAACAAGGAAACAACAGCCTTACTTTGGGTTTTGGAACATTTTTCAATTACTTATTTTGCCTATTTTTTAAAGAAATTAAATTAAAGTAAACGAAATGCTAAAAGTGCAGTTCCTTACTGAACAGGGTTGTAGCTTGAGAAGGAAATCAGCCCTCCCCATGCTAAGCCAAAAGCATAAAAGACCTGTGCACCTGCATCCAACCACGTAGTTGGATTCATCAGCTCTTCCGCCTGCAAGAGGGAGGCACACACTGACATGTATTTCTGACCTTTAAATTCTTACTTTAAAAAAAAATCAAGATTTGAAACATACATCTGGTGTGAAGAGGAACTTTATTCCACTCAAGGCACCTTTAAGAGTCAGTCCTCGGATCAGGAAGATGGCAAGCACTATGTAGGGCAAGATGGCTGTGATGTAGACTGCCTGAGGACATTAGAAATGAAAGTGGTATAACTTGTGGGATGGAAATGTCCCTAAAACAATTTGCATACAAAATTTCGTAATTAACAATGCTTTTTCTTTCTTGTTTTTATGGAAACCTGTGCAGGTACTGACATGGATGTTGACTTTACACCATCCAGAAATAGCTTCAACCATGGGCTTTAAGCTTAATGCTATCAATGCATCATATTAAACGTATTTTCAAAATTCCAGATTTTAAAAATACGTTTAGATTAACCAGCTACTAAGCATAGCCAGGTGGTGGAAGTCTTCCACTTTGGTGGCCTCAGAATCTCGTCACTGCTTTTTGCCGATGATGTGGTCCTGTTGCCTTCGTCAGGTGAAGACCTCCAGCTTACTCTGGAGCAGTTCAC
Source organism: Oreochromis niloticus (assembly GCF_001858045.2). NCBI lineage: Eukaryota > Metazoa > Chordata > Actinopteri > Cichliformes > Cichlidae > Oreochromis > Oreochromis niloticus. The sequence continues at coordinate 27,984,437 of NC_031985.2, read as the reverse complement.
ATCTGAGTGTGAAACAGCAGGAATGAGAATCAGCATCTCGAAATGAGAGGCCACAGATTTCAGCTGGAAATGTGTGCAGTGCCAACTCTAAGTCAGGGACGTATTACTGCACCAGGTGGAGGAAGTTAAGTATCTCAGGGTCTTGTTCACGAGTGAGGGGAGTGAGAAATTAACAAATGGATCTGACGGCATCTGTAGTGATGTGGACGCTGCACCAGACTGTTGTGGTGAAGAGAAAGCTGAGTGCAAAAGCAAAGCTGACGATTTACTGGTCAGTCTATGCCCCTACCCTCACCGAAGGTCATGAGCTCTGGGTAATGACGGAAAGAACGAGATTGCGGATACAAGTGGGAGAAATGAGCTTTCTCCGAAGGGTGACTGGTCTCTCTCCCTTAGTGATAATGTGAGGAGCTCAGTCATTTGAGACAGGCACAGAGTAGAGCTGCCACTCCTTCACATCGAAAGGAGCCAGTTGACGAGGTTCGGGCATCTGACTAGGATGCCTCCAGGGCGTCACCTGGGTGAGGTTTCCCTGGCATTTCTTACCGGACCCAGGCCCTTGGGCAGACCCAAGACATGTTGGAAAGGTTACATCTCTCGGCTGGACCAGGATTGTGTCACATTTCCCCAGATAAGGAGGAGGTGCCTAAGAAGATGGAGGTCTGGGCTTTTCTGCTTAGGGTGCTGCCCCCACGACCAGGCCCCAAATAAGCGGAATAAAATCGATGGATGGATGGATCGATACTCATGTTAATGAATAAAATGGGAAAATTGGCAGAGTACAGAGTGATCATTATGTGGATGCAAGCATCCACACTATTGAGTTCCTGTTTCTCTTTATTCTTTATTGTGTGGATGCTGGTTAAGCATCCACACTATTGAGTTCCTGTTTCTCTTTAAACTTTATTTTTCTTTTTCAAGTTGCTTCTGTACGTTTTTTGGACTTTAACTACTTCCACAATTTTTGTGCTATTTTCACCGTTCAAATTTTAAACTATTCTGCTATTTCTGCTAATGACGGCTATATCTTTTGGTATTTTATACTATTATACTTTTTAAAATATTACGTTTTTTTCCTTTAATTTGTCCCATTGAAATGAATGGGAAACTTCCGCAATTCTGCTAAAACTTGCTTGTTTTTGAAACTTAACTACTTTTTCCTACTTTCACGTAGAGCAACCATTCAAAATTTAAAATGTTCTCAAATTATTGGGCTATTCAGGTATAAATCAGCTTTTTCAAATCTTTTACCGTTTTATTTTTATCCCTCTTAAAGTTTTGAGTTGCAAAATTTTGATTTTTCACAAAATACATGCGTTGTTATGGTTGCTATGCACTTGGCTTTCAGTGTGCCACTGTAAGTTTCGCAGTCTTCTCTTCATGTCCGAACAACTTCGTGCTACTTGCTCAATTTTCACTCCACTTCCACAATTTATACATCAAAACGTAGGTATTTTTGCTGGCTTTCTGAAAATGTCACTGTCATTGTTGTGGGATTTATAGAATTTTGGCAAATCTCCTCAGACCAACACAAAGTCTGAAAACTCTCCATAGAAAGTCATTGGAGAGTTTGTTCAAAATCACCGCTGGATTTCTGTAATGAGAGGCATATTTGAATCGTCATATCTCCTTAACAAAGCGAAGTTAAGACATGAGGCTTGTCCCGATATATCTTCAGACACTCCTGACGCTCACAATTCAAGAATTTTTTTCTCACCTATAACCGTTCTGGAATGAGTTACACTTGCTTGAGGGTAGGAAATTCGTCCTTCACTCAGATTTCTTCAGATTTCAAACTCTGGAAATGAGGCAATTTTTTCTCTCGTCATATCTTTTTAATGGATTTCCACAGAGACCTGAAAATTTCCATGACTGTTCACCAAAGCCTGCTGTCTCTTACGGTGAAAGAATGATATCGATACTCCAAACAGATTTAGAGTTAGAAAGCGTTGTTTGAGGGCAAGTCAAGACAGTTTTTGCTTCGCCTCTACTCAGTTATGGTGCATTAGAAGTCAAATATCTTTAATAATTCATATTTTAATGATAAATTGTCAACACTTGAAGATTCCCCCATCTCTTCTGAACAAAACGGTGTAAGAATGACCGTTCTAGCCCCTATGGTTAGGAAATTATAGCCATTTGTTTGAGGGGAATCCTGACTATGAAAAATAGACAGCACAAATCCTGTCTCTGTGCTGCGTGTGTAAAAACAGGTGCACCTGTTTTGGCGGGAAAAAGTACACAGCCTCTCTGATTGGTGGATTCAAATTTAGCAGCTCCCAGGCTGCTTGACTGACCTAGAAACTTGATTTTCTCTCCCTGTGTGTGTGTGTGTGTGTGTGACAGAGAGAGCGAGAAAGAGAGGGCGAGAGAGAGTTTTTATGGGAGCATCTTATTGTATGATTTAAATTCAATATATTTAGACTGGTTGACTGAATTTGATCCTGTGTGTCTCTCTGTGCTTGTGTGTTTCCATATGTGTCCATATTTGTGATTGTGGGACTTTTTTCAGCTGTTCATTTTGCTTTTCCAATTTTTCTATTTAAGTTATTACTATTGTGCTAAGTTATAGCATTTCTGCTGCTTTTCAGTATTTGTGCAAAATACAGCATTTCTGCTAAATCATACTATTTCTGCTATTTTATAAGATCTGTGCTAAATACAGCATTTGTGCTAAATCATACTATTTCTGCTATTTTATAGGATTTGTACTTAATATAATATTTCTGCTTAATTATAGTATTTCTGCCATTTTATAGTATTTGTGCTAAAACATAGTATTTCTACTAAATGCAGTATTTCTGGGTAATCATTGTATTTCTATATATTTCTGCCAGGTCCCCAGGGAGTCAGTCCTCTGTAAGGACTGTAATATTCAAATTTACATATCAGGACCTGGACGGCTTCCCAGCCAGCCAATCATATCTGAGGGCTGGCACATTCAAATTTGCATATTGGGGCATTCATGGCTTCTAAGACAACCAATCATATCTGAGGCCTGGCACATTCAAATTTGCACATTGTTGCCTTCATGGCTTCCCAGCCAGCCAATCATATCTGAGGCCTGGCACATTCAAATTTGCATATTGGGACCTTGGTGGCTTCTAACCCAACCAATCATCTATGTCATATATCTCTAATATTTCATATTTTTATTTTAAATGGTCAACATTTCAAGATTCCCCCATGTCTTCTGAACAAAACGGTGTAAGAAGGACCGTTCTAGCCCCTACGGTTAGGAAATTATAGCCATTTGTTTGAGGGGAGTCCTCACTATGGAAAATAGACAGCACAAATCCTTTCTCTCTCTGTGCTGCGTGTGTGTAAGCAGGTGCACCTGTTTTGGCGGGAAAAAGTACACAGCCTCTCTGATTGGTGGATTCAAATTTAGCAGCTCCCAGGCTGCTTGACTGACCTAGAAACTTGCTGTTCTCTCCCTGTGTGTTTGTGTGTGTGTGTGTGTGTGTGTGTGTGTGTGACAAAGAGAGAGAGAAAGAGAGGGCGAGAGAGAGTTTTTATGGGAGCATCTTATTGTATGATTTTAATTTAATATATTTAGACTGGTTGACTGAATTTGATCCTGTGTGTCTCTCTGTGCTTGTGTGTTTCCATATGTGTCCATATTTGTGATTGTGTGACTGTTATACTTTTTTTGCTGATTCTTTTTTCATTTAACAATTACATTTGAGTGACCCTTAGCATGTTCAGGATTTTTTCAGCTGTTCATTTTGCTTTTCCAATTTTTCTATTTAAGTTATTACTATTGTGCTAAGTCATAGCATTTCTGCTGCTTTTCAGTATTTGTGCTAAATACAGCATTTGTGCTAAATCATACTATTTCGGCTATTTCATAAGATTTGTGCTAAATGTAGTGTTTCTGCTAAAAAATACTATTTCTGCCAAATATAGTATTTTTGATTAATTATAGTTCTTCTACCAAATCATAGTACAGTTTTACTGCTTTTTATATGGCTTCTATGACAACCAATCATATCTGAGGGCTTACACATTCAAATTTGCATATTGGGGCATTCATGGCTTCTAAGACAACCAATCATATCTGAGGGCTTGCACATTCAAATTTGCATATTGTTGCCTTCATGGCTCCCCAGCCAGCCAATCATATCTGAGGCCTGACACATTCAAATTTGCATATTGGGGCCCTCGTGGCTTCTTAGGTAACCAATCATCTATATCATATATCTATGATATTTCATATTTTTATTTTAAATGGTCAACATTTCAAGATTCTCCCATGTCTTCTGAACAAAACAGTCTAAGAATGACCATTTTAGCCCCTACGGTTAGGAATTTATGGCTGTTTGTTTGAGGGGAGTCCTCAATATGAGAAATAGACTGCAAAAATCCTGTCTCTCTCTGTGCTGCATGTGTAAAAGCCTGCACTTGGTGCACCAGTTTTGGCGGGAAAAAGCACACAGCCTCTCTGATTGGTGGATTCAAATTGAGAAGCTCACAGCTGTTTGACTGACCTAGAAACATGCTGTTAACAGCCCCTGTTCACTTGCTGCTGCTGCTGTGTGTGTGTGTGTGTGTGTGTGTGTGTGTGTGTGTGCGAGAGAGAGAGAGAGAGAGAGAGAGAGAGAGAGAGAGAGACATACACAAAGACCTTTTTTAGGGCAGCATCTCATTGGTGGATAAAAATATAATATATTCAGACTGGTTGACTGGCATAGACCCTGTGTGTTTGTCTCTCTCTGTATATTTGTGTATCCATATTTGATTTCTTGTGTATTTGTTGATTTGTGTATCCATATTTGATTTTGTGTGTATATGTTGGCTGTTCGTATTTGTTTTTTTTCTAAATGTATTTTTATTTTATTTTTTCACAGGTGAACAAAAATTCGTTTTCAGCGAAGTTAACCATGTTCATTTTTATTCAGCTTGTCATTTTACCTTTCCAATATTTTCACTTAAGTTATTACTATTCTGCTCAATCATAGTATCTGTTCTAAATCATTGTTATTAAGCTATATTGTAGGATTTCTGCTAAATCATAGTATTTCTACTATATTATATTTTTCTTTCTAAATATAGCATTTCTGCTATAGAGTAGTATTTCTGCTATGTTATAATATTTGTGCTAAACTGGAGTATTTTTGCTAAAACATAGTATTTATTTAAAATTACAATATTCATAGTATATTACAGTGTCTCTGGTAAATCACAGCATTTCTGCTATGTTGTACTGTTTTTCTAAATCATAGTATTTCTGTAATGTTTAAGAATGTTTGGCTAAATATATTCTTTCTGTTATCTTATACTATTTCTCCTAAATTCTTGTATTTTTGAGAAGTTATCGTGTTTCTGGTAAGTTACTATATTTCTGCTAAGTTCTGCTATGCTATTGTATTTCTGCCAAGTATTATGTTTCCTCTAAGATATTACAGTTCTGCTAAGTTACTACATTTTAGCAAAGTTCCTTTGCTTCTGCAAAGTTTTTACAATTTCTGCAACTTTTCAGCTTTTTCAGCTATTTTTAGCAGACAGCTTTAGCATTACAGCATCCACACTGCATTTTTGCAGGAAATGCAAATTTTTCTAGTTTTATTTAAGGTTCTACAAACCTTGCCTGAAGTACTGATCCCTCGTATGCAGCAGATACAAACGACTGTCCAGGCAGCTAACAGACATATTATAATGGGCCACTGAAGTCCTCCAGAGTCTGCTATTGAGTTAGAAGCATTCAGAGTGACTCTGTAAAAGTAGTAGTCCACTGTGGAGCTCTGCTGGCATTCTGGTATAAATCCTAAAGTGGGAAAAAAAACAGTCTTAAACAGTGATGCAATACGGATGCTGTGATTTGTGTGTGTAGGATGAAAATCAGTGTATAAATACCTGTCCTGTTTTCATTGAGAGGACACTTAGTCCAAGGCAATGGGTCTTGAAAGGAATTGAAGAAATACCACATGATCCAGGCAATTAAGGTGTTGTAGTACAGGGCAACCATAAAGGACACTAACATGGAGGCAATACCTGAGCGACAGCATTAATTATCTGTCATCACAATCACTGAAAACCATACATGAGGGTATTTTTGGGTTTTTTTCCATGGGACCATTTTACTTACCAACACCTGTCAGATATGGGCTGATGGCCCGCCACACTCCCACACTGCCTTTTCTAAGCCGCTGCCCAATAGCAAACTCTAGCAGTAAGAGAGGCATTCCTTCTAGCACCAGCAGAATTAGGTAAGGAATCAAAAATGCACCTGCAAATATATTTAAGTAGGTGAGAGAATTGTTAGTATATCGTTAACAGGTGAAAGTAACACACAACTGTTATAAAGCAAAGAATTCTGGGGAATAACAAATACCATGACAGACATAACAGTGTGTATGTCTGTCATGGGTGTAAGTCATGCACATGAATGTTTTATTCACAAATCAGTGCTTTATTAACCGAATTAGCTTGTGCTATATGATTAAATCTAAATTGCCTCTAACCATTCACGCGAACAAACAAAGGCTGGGCTCTCTTAGAAAATTTAAATACCACCACTAATACTGTTACTACTACTAATCGTCTTATTAAAATGACTTAGCATTCCTGGAAGTCATCATTTAAAGTCTAAATTCTTTTCTTTTTTTTTCTTAAAAACAGTGAGTTTCTCATTTCTGTCTAACTGATCACAAGTGTTTTCTTGTTTTTCTTGTAGTCTATTAGTGTTTTAACATATCGGGTTTGATGTCCAATCTTTTTCTTACTTAAGCCACAGTGATCGTCTCAGGAAAAATTATGTTCAGAACTTTCATTTTTTCAGCCAGAGGCTCTTTTAAAAAAAAAATTTTTTTGATGCTTTCCTCACTCGATTGGAAATACTTTGGAAAGCTGTGCTTCCTCTTTGGACTTAATAGTTTCAGTTTCTGCTTTCTTGGAATGATGATGCAGGCTCCTCCCTTGCTACATCATCACCACTTTATGTGCTTCACCTAGAGGTAAGTGTGTCTATTTAATGGAAAAAAGGGGATTTGGTTCAGAATGATTCAGATTCAATTTACGCACGATGGTAAGAACAAAACAGACTGCTTTGCGCATTTCATAAATCTGATGGTAATTTTGTGATATTAGACATAGTAAATGAGGGATCACAGCATATGAGCCCAAACACCTCATACCAGCTGCCACAGTGGTGGAGGAGTAATGATTTGTTGATGAACAGTACCTGAAAGTCACAACCTGAATAAATAGAAAACAGATCCAGCACCAACTTGACACAGGACCTCAGAGATACGTCTAACCCTTCAGTTTATCCATGTACATGAAGGCTTAATTAATTTCACAAGAACTGGACTGAAAATCAGATTGTGTGGGGGTTTTTATTTTTTGAACAAGGCTCTGAGTTTGTTAAATGAAGTGTTTTCTGTTAGTCTACATTTTAATGCTTTATGTTTTTGACAAGTGTCCGAATGTCTGATTCTGTCTGATGACGTAAAAAAACAAGATGAAGCGTGTAGGAACTTCAAAATGTTCAAAATTCGACAAGTTAATGATGTTTTAGAACATCTTCTAATAAAAGTTATTAATAGCAGTTAGCCATTTGCAACTGTGTGGCCATAAAAGTTACGGATATGTTCTTTGGAACAAATACGATGGGCAACGTTTATCACTATGGTTAGTCATAGATGTGTTTGGCTATATTTAGCACCTTTTTTTTGTGGGTCACATTGCTGTTTGGTATTAATCAGTATACACCATCACTATTGCACAGAAAGGACACTCGTTGCTGTAGCTCATGATACTCGAGTTAACAGTTCAAAAAGAATGATTAAATTACACTAAATTACAAAATAAAAGAATATTTTAAAATATTTGAGCGCAATAAGGTAACTGCATAAAAGTCAACACCTCTCATTGCATAATTAAGATTGTGTTTTAACTTAACCCGCTGGACTCGGGGGGCATCTCTGTGTATAATCATTAATGCAGCTTGACTGCAAACCTAAGGGCACTCTCTTGTATTCATGAATTGGTGACAATTTAACTCCTTTTAAGTGTTGGTACAAAGGTCCAGTGATTTTGTTGCAGTTAAAGTTTTAATCCTTTAGAGAAAAACATATTAAGAATATTAATTATTATTATTATCATATTAATATTAAAATTAATTCCTGTATACCACAAACACACATTTTTTAAATCAGTAAATTTACCAGATATTTTATCTTGCCCTTTCTGTCTTAGCTTACCTCCTCCATGACTCTGACATAAGTAAGGGAATCTCCAAACATTACCCAGACCAATACAGAACCCCACACAGGTTAGTATATACTGAGCTTTGTTGTCCCACTTGGGTCTGTCCGCAGCCTCCTGTTTTTCCATCCTCTCCAGATCTTCATGCCTGGGGATTCTGAGATCCAGTCCTGGGTTAGGAAGTACCAGTCTCATGGTGTCCACTGGGTACTGAAGCGCACGTTGTGTCTACTTCTGGTGAAGCATTTGTCAGGGGGAGTGCACGTGTGTGCGTCCCCATACGCTTGTCGGGTAATCATGAAACGATTTATTACCTTTTACTTTATCTGCAGTGTGGGGCAGATTAACCAGACACAGGCACACTCCGTACTTTCTTCTTTATTTATAGCCGTTGAGTTTCTGAGTTTTATTACAAATTAGTTAACAGTCTACAGAAACATTTAAAAGAACAGAAATAGGAGCAAAAGGCTGTTTCTCTTGTTGCTATGGTCAAAACTCTGTTTTTATTTTAAGCATCAGTTATATTTTCATCACTTTTTGTAGCACGTTTCTTTACACTAAATCATTGCTTGAACCACAATCTAAACTGAACCACAAAGATTATTAACTGACTATAACTGTTTTTTAATATCTATAGCTTATATTGATTGGCACTGGGTTTTACCCACGTCACAATTATGGGCAAACACACAAACACACAAAAAGCTGCAGTCTTTAAATTTGTGTTGTGTGTATTTAATCATTTTAGACTTTAGTACCGTGCAGAATCTCCTTTGTCAGATGTTTTCTTTTGCTAACATAAGATAAACAGAATCATCTTATAATAATAAAATAAAATAATAATAATAATATTATTATAATAAGAATAGCATATGTATGTATATATGCACGCTATCTGAACAAAATGTTAGAGAGCGTCTATTATAAATCCAATTTCTTTGCTTTTCTTGTATATTAAGTTCATTTCATCATCTCTACGAATGAGATGGTACGTTTTCCCTTTGTGTTTGTATCGTGTGCCATATCAGCGTTCATCTCACGTGCAGAACTGTGACTCAAGACACATTTGTATCCAGGATGAAATTTTGTTTGAGTGACCACTAAATAGTCACAACTAAGGAAATGAGGGCCACTGTGGTTTGGGCAGACAAGACCAAAGGGGAGATGACTGAACCTAATGCAACCAAACCAAACACAGCACATCAGCATAAACACTTCATACCAGCTGTCAAGCATGGTGGTGGAGGGCTGATGATTTGGGCTTGTTGGTGAACAGTACCTGAAAGGCTTATCCTTAACACTTGACACAGGTACTGAGACCCATCAGCTGATCCATCCTCTGTTTGCTGAAACCTCATCAGAAATTGTTTCAGTGGAAGGCTGTCAGAAAGCCATTCTTAGGGAATGAAAACAGGGACAAAAGGCTGAGGTGTGCCAAATGAAACAAGAACTTAACTCAAACTCAGTGGCATCAGTTTTTATGGGTTACCAACCAAATCTGACATTTTTGCAGAACGTTTACAACCATCTGCAAAAATGTTACATGCCAGGATAGATGGCACTGTTGTTTTTCTGTCTTTGTCTCTTGCCTTCCAGGTGTATGGCCCCCACCTACTGGCCCATCGAACCCCATCTGAGTTATATCTGGTACCGGGTACTATCACTGTTACAGCCCTAGCAGGGCCTCCTCCTGAAGTTGCCTGTGTGGGCGTGTCCTACCAGCTCTCCTGTCTTAGGTGCCACCTTTTTCTTTTGTACGGCTGACTCACATCAGCAATTAAAGGTATTTAAGCCCAGAGAAAGGTGAGCTCTGGGCCAGAGTGCCATGTGAGTGGTTGCAGCTCGTGAGCTGTGTGGTTGCAGCTAGTGAGCTTCTCCTTTTTGACTTACTTTTCAGTTCATCGACCAATGCTTGGGTTTTTGTTTTGTTTCTTTAAATGGCGATAGCGGCCTGTCCGTCTCTTTTAGTTGAGCTACTTTAATAAAACTCTTTAATTTAACCCTTTTGCCTCCTTGTCTCCTTTTTCCAACCCAGACACTTTTTGTTACTTCCCCTTATCGCCTGGAACCTTTTAGGGAAACGTAACAATCACCTAATGGAAAACCCTGAAAACCAAGTCAAGCCGTGCTGATCTGATCTGAGTAGGTACTAGTGGAAAGTGGCTGTATCAGTCATTGGCCTGCCAAGAGGCCGGACCTCCACATTATAAAACCAGTGTGGGGTCATCGTGACAGAGAACAGAACAAGAGGCAGGCAACATCCAAAGAACTGCTCTAAATGTCCCTTTTTTGTCATATTTACCGTGTTTTACTTATTTTGCACCTATTTTCCATATTTATACTGAAACATAAAGAAATGAGGGATGGCTCAAGATTTTTGCAGAGTACTGTATCTATATGTAAGAGAAGGAAGATTTTTGACATGACATTTTTAGTTGAAAGGACTGGTTGTAACAAGTATTGCCGATAACACAAGTTTTCCAACTAGTGTACCATCACAGCAGTTTTTACATCTTTCAGCTTTGATTTAAGGCAGGGGTGGGGGAACTCCAGAGCCGTGGCAATGAAAAACAAAACTAACCTGTCAGCAAGATAGCAAAAGATTATGGAGTAGCTAAATATCTAAAAGTTGATTCTGTTCATTTGGACGTAGCGTTTTCAGTGGGAGAAATATTTTGTCACTCATCCAAGTGACTTTTTCAGTCTCAGCTGACTGCAGGTTTCCCCGACCTTATAAACAGTACATTTGAAGTACAGATCAGTATTTAGGTTTGACTCTCATCATCCATCATCAGGACGCTACAACACAGAGCGAAGACCATCCACACAGACACAGCAGCCAGGGAAGCAGAAGAAGGCCCTGAGTAAATATAGTTATCCCAGCTGGACTTTTGTCAAAGCTGGGAAGGCGTCAAAAGAAAGCTCCAGCCGATCCAGGAGAGAAGGACAACCGCTGACTCAGCCAAAACCTGTAGTGATCCCATATGTGTCAGGAGTATCGGAACAGTTGTGATGGATTTTTTCTAAACACCGTGTCTCTGTGGCTTTTAAACCCCAAAACACGCTGCGCCAAAAACTGGTCCACACCAAGGATCGGGTCCCCCGACACAAACAGAGTAACATAGTGTACGCCGTTAAGTGCCAGGAGGATTGCCAGGATTTATACATCGGGGAAACTAAACAACTTCTGGCGAAGCGGATGGCACAACACAGAAGAGCTACCTCGTCAGGCCAGGACTCCGCAGTCTATTTACACCTTACAATGATGGGATTAAACAAGTGTTTACTTCTTCCCACTCCCGTTCAACATGTAAATTAATCAGAACGGTAGCTATATTGAAATGTATTGATTTTTTTGTATAGTAATTTTTTCTCTCTTATTTTCTTTTCTAAATGTACCTGTATATTGTTTACATGTTTGAAATAAAATTACCAATCAATCAATGAGGATGTTCACATCCTGGACAGGGAGGAACGCTGGTTTGAGCGCGGAGTCAAGGAGGCCACTTATGTGAAAAGGGAAAGACCATCTCTGAATTGAGGAGGGGGCCTAAGGGTAAATCTTTCGCCATCTTACAGAGCTGTGATTGCAGCCATTCCCCAACTCTCTGTGAATGGTACTCATGGCCACTGGTCTTTGATCAGTGGTCATGAGAATTTGCACAATTATGATGAAGGAACTGACCGTACAGTCCATTGTTCATTCAGTGGGATAGTTTCAGTCATTGTGCAAATGCACTGTTTATAAGATTGGGGAAACCTGCAGTCAGCTGAGACTGAAGAAGTCACTTGGATGAGTGACGAAACTTTTCTCCCACCAAACTCTACGTCCAGATGAACGGAATCAACTTTTGGAGATTTACTTACCTGGATGATTGAGCGTGCATCAAGATGAGTAGCTAAATTATTATGTGTATCTGAAGTCCAGGGTCTGTAAAGATTTTAGTAACTTACTTAAATCTTGCTTTTGTCTGCTGGACAAGAAAACTGCACTAGATATTGTGTTAGGCAGCACATCGCCAAGGAAACAAAAGGAAGCAAACAAAACCAAAACCAAAAACCAAAAAGGAGATTGTGCCAACAGTTCAAGAGCTCCAACAACTCTGACAACTGTCAACAAATGAGTCAAGCAGACAATGTCATGTTTGATTAAAAAAAAAAAAAAAAGGTTGTTGAACACTAACACTAAAAACTCCATCTCCACTGTCCGGCATGGCGGAGGTTGCATCATGGTTTGGGGTTGCTTTGTCCCAGTTGCCTTGCAGCCATCAATACTGGTTTCATGACCAATTGTTATTGCTGGGTGCTATAATACTTCAATGAGCCAAAGAACACAGAGAAAAAGACGAGCTCTGATGAAGAGTGTTGTACAAAACATTCCAGAAATACTGATAAACTGAAACACTTTTACAAAAGTCCTGCTGCTCATCGTATAATTTTCAGGAGCAGCTACTGAAAACATCTCATAGAAGTGGACGCTACTAAAGAAAGTATAAGAGTTAATTAATTCAATATTTAGTAAGTCAAACATATGACATGATCGGTGTGCTCAGTGTGTTCAAATAACGACATGAAAAGCTCCGCTGCTTGTGCTAGTTTAGTCAGACGATGTTTATCAATAGTTGTGCCTCAGGTCAGGATCAGTGCATAAATCCTGGTCATTCCAAAGGTTTCACAAACCTTTTCTTGGAACTGTACATCACAAGGTAGAAGTTTACAACAGTCGCCTTAAAAACACAATAACCAAACAACACAAAAGGGGGCTGAAAGGTAGTTTTCCAGCTTGAAAAAATCTAAGACATTATTACAGTGTGTAAAAATCTTACTTACTCCAATGATTATTTACAAAATATTAAAATAAACCTCATCTATAGAGGCACTTGGCACACCACAGGAAAATGCAATATAAAGTGTCTTAGTAATATGCTGGTTGCCACGTGACACCAAAGCAGCTTCAGTTCATCTTTGCATTGATTGAATGAATGAATACCATTCTTCTGAAAGATTTAGTGACTGCAAAGCCATCACTCTAGGGAACGATGGTCAGGATTTGTCCCATAATTAGTCGATTGTCTGTATTAGACATACATGCGTAGTACATTTAAAATATCAAAAGAATAGTTCAGAAACAGGTTTCAGTTTTTTTTAAATAAGAATAAATGAGATGATTAATACTAGTGTTTTTTTTTTTTTATCTATGTGTTATATGAAGCTACAACCACTGACTGGTTAACTTAACATTACTACTTTGTGTGGAAACAGGAGAAAAATGCTCAGCCATGTTTTTTTTCTTTGTGCACCCCATACAGATGAAATCTGAGAACATGTTAATTATTGAGCTTTAGACGCTTGTAAGCATATTTTATGCACACAGCAGGTCAACCTGTTTCCTTCTGCCAAGATAAGCTAAGCAGCCGTTGGGTGTCCTGTAGGACCTATAATAAATCTACCAAAGTGCACAATCATGCAGAAACTAACTAACAACTTAAAAATTTACATCTGTTTTTCAAAGATCATAGTCAGCAGTCGCAATCTTGTGCATAGTACACATCAATAAAAGCAGGTACACATCAGTCACATTAAACAATCAAGGCGACATCAACCTAGAACTTTGCTTTGCCGTTCATTTCTATTTTGGCTGAGATAGTGTCCACTGGGTGATCTTTGTAGCTTTTGTCCTTGCAGCATTTCCTCTGGAAAAATTTAAAGAGGGCAAAAATGGGGATGGCCAAACTGGGAATTCCAGCAAGGATAAAGATGATGACGTAGATCCAAGAGGGATAGGGACGCGCTTCCAGTACGGGAAAGTTCGCCTGTGATCAGGATCAACAAAAAAGTTATGTTACGCAGCACAAAACATCAAATTAGATCTTTATTCCTTTATTCCTGTAAACTACTGTGAACAACAAACTTACCGCTTCCTCATCCCACACCAGATAGGTTAAATCTTTGGTGACTTGGGTAACAAAGTAGAAAATCAGGATGAAGATCATAATGAGTGGGCTAATCACTCTCCATGTCGCCTGCCAGAAAATATTGGGCTTGTGGCCAACCATAAATTCAATGTCCTTATTGAACCTGTTTGAAAGCAGTAAGAGGGAGACATAATGCAACTGAGCACGTGTAAAAATCGTCCATAAAAGGCGACCTTGTACATTTTATTAGTTACAGTAAATAAAGCATCACATGTCACTGTTTGCTCAACTGGCTGATACCAAAGCAGACTCTAGTCTGTTATTTTTCTCTAAGCTAACTTTGAGTCCAAATTGAAAAAATTAAAAGGTGTATATTACACTACCTTCTTGCACCTTTTCTTCTAATTATTAGATAATTGTTATAAATAAGTAGATTTAACTGCTTTCATGTGCATGGTCAGAAACTCTAAGCCAAAAGTACATTTTCCACATTCCTCCCCTTCGTGTTGCAACATTACAACACACTTCTGCTGTGATGAGTTACATTATCTCTACTCCAAGGTCAGAAAGCAATGCTTTGTTTGAACTCTAACAAGAACTGTTGGTTGCCTCACTGAACACTGACCTTTTCTGTCTCATATGAAAATACCAGGAAAGCCAACATTCCCATAATGACAAGTACAAACATGATTCTGTTTAGATGGTCGGATGTTTGATAAAGTACCTAGAAAGTCATTACTTTGGACGCTGACTCAATGATCGCCTAAGGACGGGCACACTTACCTATCAATCCCATAGATGTAGATAACGGAAAACATTTCACAGAATCCGATGACTAGGAGGGGGATTGAGCCTGCAAAGTTGTCAAAAAGAGCTAGCCAGTAGTTCCCAGAGCGTAGGGTGAATATGAGCCCAAGAGCAAAGGATATTAAGCAAGTAAGACCTGAAAAAACGACACAAGCAGGCGGTTACAATCAGACCCAGTTTTCCATGGTGGTTATGAAGAAGTTCTCAATGTGAGAAAGTTACCAGTAAAAACTTCTTTAGGCCAAGTTTGAGGAAGAATTCTAAGGTCTTGAAGGGGAACCACCACTCCCTCAATGTTCCCAAACATAGTCGAAAGGCCGAGACAGAAGAGCATGATGAAAAAGAGGACTGCCCAGAGAGGCGAAACAGGCATCTTGATGATGGCCTCTGTGAACACGATGAAAGCCAGGCCTGTTCCCTCCACACCCTGAAGAAGTACAGGTCAAATCTTTCAAGTTCTGATCCGATTTTGAATCATTTTTGTGACACTCAAACTGGGCAAATAATCATGGAATTAGCAGGATACAAAAATGAAGGCTCCACTGACCTGACTGAGTAAATTCTGCATGTCGCAGGTTTTTAACGGCAAACCTTGGATGATATCTGGATTTGTCTGATTTAGGTTGGTCAGGACCTGGTCGTAGTTGTCTATTGTGATGGAGTTTTCAGGGTAGTCAAAGGCATTGATGAGATGCAGGATGTTACTGCAAAAAAGTAAGGAAAAACTTATATGAGTCTACCTAGATACAAGTAAATGTCATTTTCCCCCCATTGTAACGTCATCTTTTGCGCAAACTGAAACTCACTCTCCCTGGCATTCATCAAATTTCTGCGTTGCCCTGAAACCGATGATGGAGTAGATCACCGTTGCAGAGTAAACCGAGGTGCAGCCATTGATGATGGAGATGAGAACGGCGTCTTGCTCACAGTTGTTGCTGCAAGTAGATTTTGAAGGGACATAGCATGAGGACATCTGCTGGACAGTGGGTTCCTTTATGACTGTGCAATCAAGACCTTTACTCACTGAACAGAGTTGTAACTGGAGAAAGAGATGAGGCCCCCGAAAGCCAAGGAGAAGGAGTAGAAAACCTGAGCTCCTGCATCCAACCAAGTCTGTGGATTCATTAACTCATCCACCTAAAGAGAATCCAAAGATAAGCATTCTCAATGAGCAGTGATCAGATTTCTGACCAATACAACATTTTAAAACTGACACTTTCCCACCTCACTGGCTGTTGTTAGTTAATAATCTAAGAGGGTACACATAATGCAACAAGGCTGTTTGAAAAATGATTGATGTGTGAGATTGTCACCAGGTAATTTGGCTTTAAAGTGCTGATCTAGATTACTTATGTATTGGAATTTACAGTACTAACTGCGCTGTGTTTCAGCCCTCAGTATCAGCTTTTATATCAGCTTTTATCAGTCCTATGATAAAAGCATTATTGCTCTCATGTTTCGGGTCTGGGTGTCTTAAAACAGCAAATAGCAAACGTAATAGCTTAAAGAAATAGCCTTGTATCTCTGGAAATACACTTTCTAACAGTTATACCCATATGGAAAAGATATATATAAATCTTATGAAGTTTGTATCTGTCTTGTGTGAAACTTGTATGAAAAGCATACAAGAGTGAAAACAGATATAAGATCCCTTGAAAAATTATATAAATGAAACTTGTATGTTTTGGATACTTCCTAAAACAATATATGAAAGTAATGAGAAAGTGGCCAATTTCATGAGTAAATCATAGAAGTTTTTACTATTTCTTTTCCATACGGGTATAACCATATATTACTGTAATGTCTGTGCAATAAATATGAGCCTTCAGCCATCTAGCTTAGCTAAGCATGAAGAGTGGAAACAATGAGGTCCACATTTCACTGACATTATTGAGTAATGCTCCCCAGATGTTGTAAAACTGCACAAAAACCATAATGACAAATAAGTTCATCTTGTCCCTTCTGATTCTTGTGACATGTCATACATTGAACCCTTACATCTGGTGTGAAGAGGTACTTTATTCCCTGTGTAGAGCCTTTGAGAGTCAATCCTCTGATGAGGAAGATTGTGAGGACAAGATATGGGAGAGTGGAGGTGATGTAGACAGCCTGAAAAAAGAAAGATGGCACGTGTATATCTGAGCAAGCCTACATGTAAAAATCACTCCCTTTTCTTAGATATTGTGATTTTTCAGACCTTGCCAGAAGTCTCAATGCCTCGAATGCAGCACACATACAGCAGAGTCCAGGCAGCGAACAGGGCCAGCACCATCCACCACTGCAAACCTCCAGCGTCATCGATGGCTGCTGAAGTGTTCAGAGTCTCTCTGTACCAGAAGTAGTCAACAGTGGTGCTCCGTGCGCACTCAGCCACTAAACCTGCAAACGGCACGTAAAGAGCAACTTGATGGCAGGCTAACCATTGCATAATGTTCTATTGTAACCTCTTGTTAGATGAAGGCACACCTGTGCTGTTAGCGTTGAGAGGGCATTGGCTCCAAGGAAGAGGATCTTGAAAGGAGTTGAACAGGTACCACATGATCCAGGCCATGATGGTGTTGTAATACATACCGACCAAAAATGAGACAAGTAACGATGCAATGCCTGCAAACGAATGAAGAAAGAAGTGGAAAAACTCACAGTGATCGTCTGCTTACGATGTGCACCACGTTTGCTATCTTAGTTTAGCATGACAGCATAGTAAGTGCTATGTTTATATATGTTACATATGATATATGCTTGGCAGGAATTTGACTTCATTATGGTGCTCAGTGTAAACTTAAGCGATCCCAATAGTGGCTGTTTTTTTTCCTAAATGCTTGGATAGGAATGATTACTTGTCTGTATTTTGTATTAAAACCTAGCACTCGCTTGAGTAACGGCTGCTGCAAAAGCAAACCTCATGGAAGAACACCAAAATCAATTTCATCATCTAAAAATTAGTTAATACATCACATATTTAGCCGGAATGCTTACAACATAGACACACAAAAAACACACACAGATGGGCATGGTTTTTTTTGTACACACCAACTCCAGTCAGGTAAGGGTTGATTGCTCTCCACACTCCCACGCTGCCTTTTCTCAGGCGCTGACCGATGGCAAACTCTAAGTGCAGCAGCGGGATTCCCTCCAGAACCAACAGGATAAGGAACGGGATCATGAACGCTCCTAAAAGCACAACATTCACGTTCATAATGAATTAGCAAAGTGGTGAGATTCACTTTATTAGACACTTTAACAAAGGAAACTCAGCATTCGGGGGTTGACGTAAGTCACAAAAGTGTTCTCATAAAGATACTTGTAAACTGTGAAAAGCAGCTTTTTATTAGCTAAACTAGGAACTGTATAAACCAAGAATAAGACTTACACATTACCTTTCCCATAGCATTTATCTCAAGAAAGACTTTCTTTTTTTAAGTTTCATTAAATAGAAATAAAATTCAATAAAAATCTAGTCAGTATCTATATCTGATTATTTATGGTGAATAAAACGGGCATTTCCATAATTCATACTGTGGGGTTCTTTGTGTTGATACAACATATCTGCATGCTTCGTCTTATCTCTTGGTTGTAACCTTTTAACAAAAGCATTTCTCAAATAGTATAATTTCTTTCTAATCATTGAATTTCCAGAGTGTCCTTTTGTTAGCAAAAAGAAGTAAATCCACTGATATTTTCTTTTGTGGCACCTAGTCTATATTCAAATATCTTTCACATCTACTGCCCCACACATCCCTGCATACCTCCTCCGTGGCTTTGACACAGGTACGGGAACCTCCAGACGTTACCGAGTCCCACGCAGAAGCCCACGCAGGTGAGGAGGTACTGGGCTTTGTTGTCCCATTTGGGCCTGTCCCCAGCCTCCTCGGTTTCCATCCTTTCCAAATCTTCATGAGACGGGATTCGGTCATCCAGTCCTGGGTTTGGTAATTTCAGCTTCATGGTGGCTTGCTGTAAACCTCCTCCGTGCAAAAAAGAAATTGGAAATAAGAGCTGATGTGTCTCTCTTCGATAATCAGTTTGAAGTTCTGTTACTTTTGTAAATTTTTAAGCAACTGAGAGGATTCAGAAGGATTCCTCTTCTGTGCAGTCGGCTCCTGAGTCTCCGTGGACTATCTCTCTCTCTCTCCTCCCTCTCTCTGAGTCCTTTATCCCTACTGTGTGTCCAGGTGAGGTACACTGAGGCATTTACTGTGACCTGTTGCACCTTACTCGTGGTTATCAGTTACTCCTCTAAGTCTGTGTTGTATTATATGATGTCAGCAATTTTAAGTGGAAAAAGGTGCAACGTTGTTCTTAGTGGTTAATACATTATATGAGAGGCAGACAAAAACCCTTTCTATGAAAGGAGATGTTTGTATAAGTCATTTTGTGAATTCTAATAATGGAAATAATATAATACAAACACAAATCCTCTATCTTTACCATCGTGTCACGTTTTTGTAATCCTCAATAAATGAGACACTTATTTCTTGCTACGATAAGAACATTATTCACTGTGTGAAGGCACATTTGTGACTTATTCTTTAAATGATAACCATTAAAGTATTTGTAAAATTATCACCGAGTTGTGGAAGTTGTTTTTTTTTCTAAGTTTATAGCTTATGTTTACCTCACAGTATGATTGTCGAGTAGTTCACGGCCCCTGTAAACCTTATCAGTGTTGCTCTCTAATGCAATAATTAACTAATAAAAGGCTGGCGTCAACATTTATGGAGTGGTGCATTTCCACTGTCAATCTAAATGGCAGTCACACTCAGGAGTAAAGTGGGACTTGGCTAAATAATGGGGCGGTAGAAGGTAAGTATTAAGGTGGAGTTTGGAAAGTGTCACTAAAGAAAATCATCAGCTTAAATTCAAATTACTTCACTTACGCTGAAGCATTAACTTTCATTATAGTGGTCAACAGGATAAAAAAAATGCACGCACAGAATATTCCATCAAGTCTGATTTTTAAAAAAAAGACAAAACAACGTTTTCCCATGGAAGTTACTTCTACCACCGTCTTTGCTGTTGCAAAATTCAATTCTTTTCCAAGCCCTCCTCTATGCAGATCACCGTCCATCACTGTAAACTGAACCACAACACAGCAGTCCCAGTTTAGCCTGAGCTTACTGCCCATGCACTTCTTAATAACATGAAATTATTATAATGTAATTTGTTTTTAAAGACATTCCACAATATTAAATAACCAGATATCTCAAGCAGCACTTCATCTACACATCCACTGTCTACTGATCTGACTACTTCAATCTAACATGAGTTAGGGTTTCCCATTGTTGCCGGTTTCTAAAATGTCCCTTGCTGAGCAGTTCTTACCTCTGAAGAATAATCTCTTGTCTTCCTCTCTTGACCTCTTTGTCTTGCATCTTTCTCTGAGAGTGAATTTATTACATGCTGCTTTTTTAAAAATGTGGAAACTGCAACTACAGCAACTGTGACTTCCCAGTTTTCTTTTTTTTTAAAAGGCTGTGCAGAACAATTTGTGACATTGGTGATATTTGCTGACCTGTGAGAAATTACCTGCAACTTCACACACACAAAAAAACTCACTCCTCTTATGCTCACTCCCCACTGCCTGCCACAGACTGAATCATCAAAGGTTAATATTTCATTTGTGCATGTGAAGTCAGCAGGTTACATCAGTAATGTTAAATGCTTTCACTGTGGGGGTGAAATAGCATCTAAATGACTGATTCTTCCACTCTATTCATCTTTTTGTCTTAGTATCACAGTGACCCTTTTTCTTAATATTACATTTGACTGCAATCACAATTCTTTCTGTCTGAACAGATACCTGCCTCCAGGATTCAGTTTTTTTTAAGCATCATCCATCCATCCATTCTCTTTGCCTTATCCTTGTCAGGGTCACAGTGGGGGGCTGGAGCCTATCCCGGCTGTCTTAGAGCGAGAGGCAGGGTACACACCTATGGGCAATTTAGAATCACCAATTAACCTAACCCCACTAACTGCATGTCTTTGGACTGTGGGAGAGAACCCACGTGAACTCCACACAGAAAGACCCTGATGGTGGGATAGAACTCAGGATCTTCTTGCTGTGAGGACTTTTTTTTTCTGTTCTTTATTTTTTTAAGGTTTGTCGTCATGGGACCATGTTAAAAGACAACACTGGATGTCTTTCCTAAAGATACATAAAGGTTGAAAACATTTAAATTATGAAGACTTATGTTACATTCAGGCTGTCTGTGAAGAAATGTGTAAAATACTGTTTTTAACGGTCAGATTTGAGTATCAGTCATTTTTAGATGGAAATCACTAACATAATAAAAATAATCTCAAGATATTGCTTCATTAAAAATATTTCATTTACTACTGTAAAAACTATGCTTTCCTTAATTCAGTGCAGGTATGCTGAGAGAAAGTCATCCAAATGTATCTATACATGTATTTCTAACAGATTTGGATCAGCATGTGGGAGTAAAAAGGGCAGCGCAGCAGGGCTAGTTTGTTCATCTTGTCACAAAAGATACAAAAACCAGCTTTCAACCTGCTGTTTTCAACAAATTAAATTGTACAAAATGTCTAAAACGATCTGTACAGAACACAAACATCACAATATGTTAACACAACCTCACACACCCCTACACACCCCTTTCTTTGAGGAAAAAAAAGAAGGAGGAACGGGATGCTCTGTGGTGTTCTTGTGCTTGATGATTTTGGCAGAAACAGTGTTGAACTGTAGCAGCATATATGGAAGAATAAAAAAAAAATCTAACAACTAACCATTTAGGACACTTAGGTAATCATCCGATGGAAAGCGGTGATGCCTGCAAATCTATCTGACAATCCTAACCACTAATTAACAGATCACAGACCAAAGATAAGCAGGATCAATATGGTTGACAGGGATTCATTTTCTAAAATCCTAAACAAACACACTTTTCCAATAAAGAAACAATGTACAAACCAGCACACTGACACAGGTATTCGTAAAATTTTGAGGTCTTGCAGAGGAACCAGCAGTCCTTCTGTACTTCCAAGCATCGTGAAGAGGCCGGGACAAAACTTTATGGCCTCTATGATCGCAATAGAGGCAAAACTGTTCCCTTCAGACTCTATAAAACAACCTGCAGTGCTTCACTGACCTATGTAGGACAAGCAATAAAAAAATAACAAATAACAACAATGATTAAAAATGGCGTCTTTCCCTACTGTTTAAGGAAGGTGCTTTTTTTAAACGTTCATGACAGAATTCAAATTAATCCTTAACTGTCTTTTACTTGGATTTAGTCTGGCCTCTTAGTTCATCCACTGTCTGAGACAAGTCACCTCGCCGCTTAAGCCAGTTTTGTTTTGATTGGCTGCTCCTCACAAACAGAAGGTTTAACCAGGAGGTGGGTGGGGCTTTTGCACTGACAGCTAAATCTGTTTGTTAGTGTGATCATTAATATTTTACATTAGTGACATCAGATTGAGCTTTGTGCTAATGGAGATTACCTGTATGTATGCCGACCTTCTATTGGTGCAGCGGTCCCCAACCCCCGGGCCATGAGCCATTTGGTACCGGGCCGCGAGCCGTTGAGGCTCGGGTGTGAAATTTATGGTTTTCAGGGTTTTTATCGTTAACTTGGTTTCCCTGGGTCTTTTCTCGTGTTGTAGTTGTGTGTCTTATTTTGAAAGAAATATTTACGCGTTACCATACCGACCAGAGAGCATTGAGGGGCAGAGAGGAGGATGTTACTCTTAATGTTGTTGGTGCATTTCAGGAGGATGCTGCTAATAAAGTTACACAATTACACAGTGAATTCGCATTTATTATTATATTTACAAAATACCACAGTTTTTGTCTTGGTCGTATCATTTTATTTTGTTGTGTTTATCTGCTACACCACTGTATTAGTGGACTGATTGGGAAAAATCAGCAACAGCATAGCCTAGAGCAGGGGTGGGCAATCTCAGTCCACGAGGGCCGGTGTCCCTGCAGGTTTTAGATCTCACCTTGGGTCAACACACCTGAATCACATGATTAGTTCATTACCAGGCCTCTGGAGAACTTCAGGACATGTTGAGCAGCTAATTTAGCCGTTTAAATCAGCTGTGTTGGTTCGAGGACACATCTAAAACCTGCAGGGACACCGGCCCTCGTGGACTGAGATTGCCCACCCCCGGCCTAGAGTGTGGAACAGAGTACGACCATGCAGCGTTTAAAGCTTGGAAGTACTAACATTACTTTGAGTTTGATTCCATTAAAAGTGACAAAAACATTAGTGTCCGCTGTACAATCTGCGTGGGAAGAAAACGAAAAATTAAACTTTCAATCTGAGCAGGCACCGAGCACGCTGCTACGGGAATGTGAAATTCACAGAGAAACCCCTGGATCCCCCCACAGACATGACCGCTGCAGCACCGGGCAAAGCTCCACCAGCCCCACTCCTGCTAAACAGGTGCAAATAGATTTAAGAGCGACAGGACTCAGTGCCAGTGAATCTTTGATTTTATTTATTTTTTGCTGCGTTTTACTTGCATCTATTTGAAAGACTGAGTGTAAACACAAAACATTATTTCATTTTATAAGCTGGAATATGCAGAAAATAGGTTTAAATATGAATGTTTAATAATGTTTGCTTGATGCATAAAGTTAAAAGACTGAAACTAATAAAACAAGTTTTAAAAAGAGACTTTTTCATTTGATTCAATTTTATATGAAGGATTATGCAGAAAAAATAGAAAAGGTCTGAAAGGTCTATCGCTAACCTGTATTCAGGTTGTGTATCACGTTTTTAAAAAGTAACTAAGTAATAAGTACCTAATTACTTTTGAAAATAAGTAATTAGTAAAGCAATGCGATTACTTTCTTAGAGAAGTAATCAGTAATTAGTAACTAATTACTATTTTCAAGTAGCTTGACCAATACTGATTATTACGATTGCCTCTAGAAATCTCTGGAGATCAGCTGAGTGTTTGTTAAATGAAATACTTATAATTAAATATGTGGTTGAAGCTGGAACCTTTTCCATGGTTGATATTTGGAAATGAAACAGCAGCATTAAACATTGCTACCAAACAACACAACAAAAAGGCATGAGGGAGAAATGGTTCTCACTTTGTATGTGCATCCGTACATTTGTAGAGACTGAAAAACACACCGTGGCAGTGAGAATCCACGCTGCCATGAGAGACCTCAAGCCTCGTCAGTATTCTCTGAAGCTGCGTAATAACATGGAGGGGGTCAAAGAAGCCATCCGATAGCGGAATGATGGGAAATAACGTGTACGATAAGGAAAGGCACCATAAAAGCACACTCGGGCATTTGTTATAAGATAAACTTAAATAGCTTGAAAGATACGAGAGTTGTGTACAATGTGTAGACGCACACCTTGTTTACTGTAACCACTGGAACATTAGATGTTTTCAAACCCCAACATAAACGGAAAAGATGTATCATTTCTGCCGTATAAAGTGCCGTATACGACCTTCATTATTCTATTCACAGTTCTAAATAGTTTAAATAGTCATAAATAAACAAAATCGAATTGAATTGAACTGAGATTCCCTCTCCTCAACTAATTTAATGGCCTTGCAATTCAATCAGTTCAAGACTGTCAGTTGCATATTTCAGAACTTGTTAAACATGCGAAGTAAGAAAATGCACCAATCACAGCTTTTATTGTTTTCATTATCACGCGTGGCGATGCAGGTGTAGTGGGGCCAGGGCGAAAGTTCGCTTCTTGGTCGAGCCTCTTTTTCAGATAACAGAGATTTCAATCAGCTGATATGGAGAAGCTGTATGACACATCAGGTTTTGATCCTTCATTTTCGACATGATTGGGCCTCTATAGAGAAAGGTGGCTGTCCCATTGAACTTCTGGCTCTTACTTTTTGTCCAATAGTAACACAAATTAAATGTTAATAACTATATATAAGCACCGATCAGCTAAACAAAATTACAGCCCAATATTACACAGGTCTCAACGCTGAACTTGCTCATATGGGAAGTTTGGACGTTCATGAGCATTTTTTAAAATATATTTTTATATATTTGTTTTTGTTTTTTTTACGGTAGTAAATAAATATATATATAATTTTTAGATTTACAAATAAGTCACATTTAGCCCTTAATAAGCTAATGCTAATATACCAAAGTGATAGGTTGACCAGTTTATGTTGGCTCCATGCTCCTCTGAATGATGTGTCTGTTAACTGACGAAAATACCATTTTTTTTAATGTTTGCATGTGCTGATAGCATCGTGTCACCAAACAGTGTGAAGTACAACCACTGTCCCTGCAGCAAAACAAAATCGACTCTATGGACACAAATTTTTATGTACAGTGCGTTAACGCTTCGGTGGGTCTTTGCTCTCAAATGGATGTTTCAGCTTTATGAAGCGATTTCCATTCACCTGTAAGTTAATGTTTAACACAAATTACTTTGAGCCAGGATATTAAACCCATAATGACGCATCGGGCGTTTTATTGTGTCTCTAGCATTTTAGATTATGCATGCTCAGTTTTTTCTTATCTCTGGGATTTACATTCTCCCACCAGATTTCTTACTCACAGAAACAGAATTACAGCTGTTCAATGAGGTTGAGATAAAATCATCAAAAGTGATTCCAGCATAGTTAGTTGCACTTTACTGCATTTTCAATAAGATACACAAGTGAAATAAAATCAGTTCTTCACTCATGTAAACCCTCCTACTGTTTTTTTTTTTTTATTATTTTATTTCACGCTGATGTGCTTTAGTAGGTGTGATTTCAGGTAGGGAGGAATTAAGAACATTTTTAATGTTCGATGTCAATCTGAAATCACCTTCTCCCTCTCTTACATAACTAGGCTGTTACTAATACTCGAGCTTCAGACATGTGACCATGAAATTGAATCATGAAAACATTTAATCTGCATTACTTGCAACACACCTCTATTTATGGCATACTGGTCAAGGTTCATGCAGTTTTCATGTGATAATTTAGGGTAATAGATTATACTGGATAATGATTCCTTTGAAAAATCCAATTCAGTGTATTTGGAGTTTATGGTGCAAATACTGTCTATCAGACCATCAGTCAACAGTCATAATCACCTTTATTTCCTTACGGTATGTCTATTTTTGTTTAAACTCTTGGTGTAGAATTACCAGTGACCCTAACATGCATGTCTTTGGACTTCACGAGGAAGCTGAAGTGAAGCCATGAAAGCACATAGAGAAGATCTCCACTCAGCCACTGGCCCCATGTTCCACTTCTTTGTAGGTGTCTGTGCAGTTCCAGGTCCTGCTGGATTGGCCGTCAGTGTGTTTGCATAGTTTGCACACGCTCATGTCGTCTTCAAGGATCAGGATGAGAGGTTACCATTTCAGATAAAACACCTCAGTTCTTCAGAGCTTAGTGCTATTGGTAAATAACTGAGAACTGCATATGTGTGACTAGAGGCAGCAGATTGGAAGTAAATCAATTTTATCCCATAGTCCTTCATATGGAAAACTACAACATCCCTGCATACTGGCTTTGTCACTCAGTCTACTTCAGCTGAAGTGAATCAAAGTGATCATGTAATAAAACTAGTTACATACCCAGACTGTCAAATGGAGCGTGTGTTTATGTAACAATGCTGACACAGGGGGACACTTCACAGAACCAAATACATCCATACAGAGTCAGGCATTACCAGAAAGAAATGATCGTTTTCAGGGAAAGTATCAGCCCGCCTAGATTCAGTGGACCTTTAAAAATTCTGCAATGTCTACTCAAGCGATGCATTCAAAGGTCACTCGAGAATCTGTCAGCCAGCACGAATCTGCAAACCCTGAGCAGCTTTTTTATGCCAGGTGAAAAAACAGCGACGGTCAGTTAGTGAGCTGTCTTAAATTTGGTGTGGGCCATTTCACTTGTTGTGTTTTCTGATCTGAAAAACAAAGACACACAAAAGAAACAAACAGACACGCATTGTACTCGGTACATGACATCACTTTCTGTTTTTTCATCCTCTTAATGTATTTCGATTCAATATAGTGGCATCCATGTGTATAACAGTTTGCATGCACATATTTGTATAGAGATGTGAGGTGGGGGGAATGGTTCTTTCATCCCCTGCTACATCTGTAAGTTTGCCCCTTTACAAAAAAATGAAGAGTTCCTCATTTTTATGGTGGTTTCATTTTAATTGAGAGTGACAGAATATTAACTAAAAATACAGGAAAAACACATTACATAGAGGTTATACATTGATTTGAATGTCATTGAGTGAAATACATGTTCGATCACAGAATTCTGGCACACCACAGCATTGACGTTTCCATGGGCAACACAGATTACAATCAATCGGTTAATTACAGATAGATTTCAACTCATTATATGCGTGAAGCACATAGGATCTGTTTCTTCCATTTCAACCCCTCCACCATAACAGACAAGACTGAGGGGCCGTGTATGGGGGCCGTGTACTGTAAAATCTTGGTTGAGAAACGCCTTCCTAAAACCAGCTCAAAGAAGGGCCTTCTGGGATGACAATGACTGAAAAAATATCTCAAAAACAACAAAACAGTGTCTGAAGAAGAAGCACATTAAGGTCATGGAGTGGCCTCACCAGTCTTCAGACCTCCGTCCTACAGAAAATGTGTGGAAGGAGCGAAAATTTTGAGTTGCCCAGCAGCAGCCACGAGGAATGGACCAAAACATTTAATCACTTTCATGTAATGTGTTGGTTGATATTCTGTCTCTCTCTATTAAAATAAAACTATCATAAAAGTTAGAGACTGATCATTTCTTTGTAAGTAAACAAACTTACAAAATCAGCCCCTTGTATAAACACATGTGCAGGTCCATAGGCAGCTATTTATATACTGCACATGAATGGCTCCAACCTTCATCCAGATTTTAATCTAAATGAATTGAAACTGGGCCATTAACTTTAAACCTTTATTATTTCTAAGGCTATTAAAAAATTGCATGTTTTTGTTATTTTTAAAGTATTGTATTTTGACTTTTACTGATTTCACTAAATGCAGGTCAGATTAAAAGTAGAGCTTTGTTTTATGGCTACTCTGTTTCAAAGTAGGCAAATTAGCTTTGCTAAGCTATTATACCTATCTATCTATCTATCTATCTATCTATCTATCTATCTATCTATCTATCTATCTATCTATCTATCTATCTATCTATCTATCTATCTATCTATCTATTATCTATCTATCTATCTATCTATCTATTATCTATCTATCTATCTATCTATTATCTATCTATCTATCTATCTATCTATCTATCTATCTATCTATTATCTATCTATCTATCTATCTATCATACAGTACTGTGTATCTCTCTCTCTCTCTTTCTCTCCCTATATATATATATATATATATATATATAATTTTAGTTGTACAATTTTGATAATCCATCAAAAAGATTGTATTATAACCTGCAGCTCATGCCATCCACCCAATGACTAAGGTGCTGCAAATGATCTTATTCATGATGACTTTCATGTAACCATGCACGGTGTAAAGGCGTGGTTGGGAGGTGATCAAGCCCACATTTAGACAAGGTGATGTTTCCTAATCCTGATGTACCAAGAATACAGATAAGATAACAGGCGTAAAATTGTGATTTTCGATGCGTGCGGGAAACTCTTTAGGCCCTTTATGCTTTATTTACAACCAGTAATCAACATAAGATGTGCTGCGTGGAGTCTTATCTCTGCTGTAGGCAAATTAGCTCTTTGAGTATCATATGTTTATTTGTTGAAGAGGTGGAGCACAGTCTGGCCTTCGAGCACCGTGGTGCCATCGGTGCGTGGCAGCTAGATGAGTGTTTCTACATGTAAACTTTAAATCAGATTGTCATATTTGGATTTTTCTTGGTTGGATTTGATTTTTCAAATTGTAATTTATTCTTTTGTTTTGTAGAAATGTGTCTGTCAAACCAGTTCAGCGACAAACAGGAGGTCACCACTCGGTATATGGCCCCATACATAGACTCAGTGCTCTACTGTGATTGGTGGTTGTCTGTGATTGGATCACACAGTAGAGCAGTTACAATCTATCACCAACCTTGAACATGGACTTGGGACCCTGTTTTGAGGAGGGACAAGCGGCACAGCTTCATTAGACCACTTGGGGTCGCTGCTCTAACGCAAACGTGTGTTTTGCATAATTGTTCTTGATTGTTTTTTTCCTTTATCTCTCCTTTGTGGTACTTTAGACGCTGGAAAGTACTGTATATCCCAGAGTGGAAGTGGCTTCTGAATGTCCTTCTACTTTTTCACTGTTTCATTCGCAGTTAAAACAAAAGAAAAAAAAATACAGAGACTGGCCTTCTGCCTTTTGGTGGCAATAAAGAGGTATTTCGCCCACTGCACTACAGAGCTTGTGGTGTACACAGGTGAAAGGTGTGTTAAACAGACCAAGACACTGGTGATATGTCACCCACTCACTAGCAAACTTATGCTCAAATCTGTTATATACAACTCTATCTGTTAAGTTCTTCTGTGACTGCATGAGTCACAATTTTAATTGTTTATATTTCAATTTATAAAGGGCCTTGTTGTGACAGAGCAGTGTGAGCCCGCAGCTCTTGGCTCTCATGGATCACTTACACAAATCTCAGTGTTTGGAACTTATTGTGGGGGGATAAAAACGGGAAACCCTGTGAATCAAGGGTGGGGGAACTCCAGGCCTCAAGGACTGATGTCCTGCAGGCTTTAGATGTAACCTTGATCCAACACAGCTGATTCAAATGGCTAAATTACCTCCTCAATATGTCTCGAAGTTCTCCAGAGGCCTGGTAATGAAATCATCATTTGATTCAGGTGTGTTGACCCAGGTTGATATCTAAAACCCGCAGGACACCGACCCTTGAGGCCTGGTGTAAATAGCAGATGGCCTTCTCTGCCAGGATTTAGCCTATCACAAAAAACCCCAAAACATGATCTGTAAATGTGCTTGGGTTCAGGTTTGAGGCCTTGTCCACACGCATACAAAACGATGTGGAGCTGTGAGGTATAATTAGTCTCCTATTTCATGACCCCACTTAAAATTAACAGCAGCCGATAACCACTGACCCCTCCACGCACCTCATCTAAACTGAAATATTTCTCAAGAGGCTGATTACCATTTAAATGAACTGAATAACCTTGTAAGTCCACATAGGGGTTAATAATGCAGCTAAAATGTCAAATTGTTATTATATTCAATAAACAAATAAAAATGAAACTAGTTTGGATTTTATTCATCCATTTTTAAAATCGTTTCTCCAGTTTACGGCCATGAGGTGGTGTAATCGGTAGGCAACGGTCGCCAACTTGAGGAGAAGTAGAGCTGCGGTAGCTGTTAGTCTATTGCAGGTATCAAGACTTCTTCACTTGCAATTCTGCGTTTGGCCACAAGAGGTCACAATTGGTCTGAATTGCTATCTAACCTCAAACTCCATCAAACACACTTTTCCCTGCAGACTCCTGTATAGAGTTTCATACCACGCTATTTGATACATTATTCAATAAAGGTGTCACAGTATTGAAACAAAGTAAACTCTAATTAAGGGGGAAATTATATTCCTTCTTGTATGTACTTATATATGTACTTCTCTGTATTCAGCCGGTAGTTTGCTTCTTCTGTAATGTTTCTAAGGTCTTCTGGGTCATGGATTAATATTTCAATATTTGTATTGGTCTGCATAAACGTACCACAGGATTAGTGTCGTTCCTCTTCAGATAGAAAGCCACAGCTAAGTCGGAGACAGTGATCTGAACGGAGGGGGAGGAGGGTGAGATGAGGCTGAGGGGAAAATAGACACCGGGGGGTGGGGGTGGATTTACTGGGACTCAGACAGACAGCAGACCGGCTGTCCCAAGCTGCGCTGATCCTTCACTCTCCGGCACCGAGCTGAAGACACCTGCCTCTCCGAGAATAACACAGCGGCAGCAGGAGGAGGCTCAGGGAGCAGAAGCAAAGCGAGGAGACGCCGCTCTGTGCCATCCACTCCGTCCTGCGAGAGGACAGGCTGCTGCGCTGCTTGGAGACCGCAGTTTGTTGTCGTTACCAGGAGAGAAAGCTGCTCCGCTTCTCATTAAGCCGGGCTGCCCTCACAGAGAGCCACTTGCATGGATGCACCATGGCCACGTTTGTCTGCAGGGTTCAGTTTTTAGATGACACCGATCCTTTCAACAGCACCAACTTTCCCGAGCCGACCAGACCCCCCCTGTACTCCTTCAGAGAGGATATCCCCCTCATTAACCAGCTCGCAGGAGTCCACCGGCTCCTCAAAGCTCCGCACAAGGTAGGATTAACAGGGTAGTAAACAAGTCATGCTGCACACAAAGCTAGGAGATGACTTTAGATTTAGGGACAACTAACTTGTCACTGAGGAGCTATTTATTTTTTATTTTATTTTAATGTTTTGACTCAAACACACTTATAGGTGAACATGTGTACTCCATTCAGTTTACGCATGCTGGTTTTATGCTCAAGCCTCCTGTAAGTAAACTTCCAGAGCCACCATCCGCCAGAGGCTATTTAAAGAACACATCGCTGGGTTAGAAATAAGGTGTTCACCTTGAAGCGCGGAGCTTCCTGAAGCAGGGGACTTCACTTGGTTCACATTGATTAACAGGGGCGTTTCCGGAATTTTAAAAACTGGGGTGGCATAAGGTACCAAGAACAAGAGGAGGGGAAATCATTGTGTTTGATTACAAATGAATACAGTGTTTTTTCAAAAGGAGAAAATTTGGCACAATTTAGTTATTTGGACTCACAATTATGCTTAATAGTTAAATTACATCCAAAGTTAACTTATGCAGAATAGCCCTTTTCAGAATCATATATATCACATTATCAGATCATAATGATTCACTGATTACATGTAAGTGTCTGTCCCATTATTTACTGATCAATAATATACTGCTGAGTAGATACAAGTACATTAAAGCTGTCATGGTCCTTTGTGTTTAGAAACTATCAGTTATTTTCTGCTTTACTTTGAAAGTTTGTTTTCTGTAGGGTTTTTTTTTTTTTTAATTTCTGGTCTTTGTTTCTTTCCCTCATTTCCATCATGTCTGCCCTCACCACCTGTGTCTCACGTCCCAGTCAACCCCTCTGGGCACATTTAGTCTTTACGCTTCTCTTTTTCCTGCGTATACTGAGCAGCACCTTTAGCTCATTTGCAATTTTCAGTGAATATGTTTTTTTAGTACTGTTTTTCAGACTGCGGGCTCACTCGTGGTTCCTAAGAAATCTAAAAGTAGAATGGGAGGGAGAGCCTTCAGCTTTCAGGCCCCTCTTCAGTGGAACCAGCTCCCAGTTTGGATTCAGGAGACAGACACTGTCTCTACTTTTAAGATTAGGCTTCAAACTCTTCTTTTTATAAAGCATACAGTTAGGGCTGGATCAGGTGACCCTGAATCCTCCCTTAGTTACACTACCATAGATCTAAGCTGCTCGGAGCTTCCCATGAGGCACTGTGTTTCTTATTCACTCACCTTTTTTCATTTACTTTGTGTTTATACACCATTTGCATAAAATCGTTAGTTGTTATTACTCTGACTCTCTTCCACAGCGTGTTTTGTCCTGTCTTCCTCCCATCACCTCCAACCGGTCGCGCCCCTCCCTGAGCCTGGCTCTCCTGTTGGTTTCTTCCTGTTAGAAGGGAGTTTTTCCTTTCCACTGTTGCTTAAGGGCTTGCTAATAGGGGGTAATTTAATTGTCGTGGTTTTCTCTTTATCATTGTAGGGTCTTTACTTCGCAGCATCAAACGCCTCAAGGCTGAATTGAAGTAGTTGTACCTGCTTCTCACTGGTGGGGTCTTCAGTTTGAACTGCGAAACCTGAGAAAAAGTGTGTTTCAATAAAGTACCTAAGTAAATTACATTCCATCACAGGTCCTATTATGGCATCCCGCCTCACACCAACTTCTCTAAATGCCCCTGATGACTCGTAAATGTGGGCACTCTGACACTAAAGTGCCACAGAGGAAGGCTTTGGATCTCCACCAGCTCGAGGAAATCTCTAAAACGGAACTTCTCTGCTGAGAAGTCTACGCACAAATGGACACCCCGCCTCCCTCAAGTCCCAAATACACTGAATAAAGCTTCCCGCTGTATTTTTTGCTCTCTGCTTTGCATGCGGCAGTGACAGGTGGCTGCACAGAGGCATTAGTTCAGCCAGATTTATCCCGAGGTGCCTCATTCACCTACATGTGATGGGACACGGTGGGTGTGACGGAAAAGAAGAGATACCATTTTCAGTCAATTTCAGTGTTTAAGCAACCCCCCCACCAAGAAAAGAAGGAAAAAGCAACGCATTCCTTACAGACAAGGTTGACTCAGACACACAAACACACCCACAGAGGCTGTACAAGTGCAGCAGATGTGACCTTGTTTTTTATGATTTATGTGGATGCTACACAGTTAAAGCTGAAAGTGTAGATTAAACAGAGTTGAAAACAAAAAAACAAAAACTGGCACAGTCTGGAAAAAACGGGGAGTTTTAACTGCTGGCACACAGACCTGAGAGCAAAGCAGCAGAAGCGGTTTTCCGAACCAGACGATCTTTAGCTGCCCCCATCTTTAAAAACCGCGAAACAAATGAAAAATGGCCCACAGCACAGCAAAGCTTATGATTACAACCTATAGTCGGACAGATGGCACAGCCTGCATTTGTGTTTGCAATTTCACTCGCATCACCAGGAAGGCTGTGCGCAATGGCAAATGGATATTGCGCTTAGATTATAGGGATGAATTTGAGTGGTTGCAAATTTGCCCGTCACACCGTCCAGATCTAAAACTTGGTGCTTATAATGCTCGAGTGTTATTATATAATTGGAAAATGTCAAAAGCGCTCAGTTGTTTTTGACAGTTCTCTTTGCTTTCTCAGTTAGTCTTTGTTTAAACAGCCTTTCCCTGATTTTTGTTGTAACCTCCTGTGCTCTCCTCTTAGGGGAAGAAAAAAAAAGCCTGCTGTGTTATTATGCCGTGATGATGGTAGAGCTCTGTGCATGGCTGGCTGGGCTGCATGTAAAGTATAGGTCACTTGTCCCAGAATTCCTGCGGCCGGGGCCTGGATCCCTGCGACACTTTGTTCTCCTCACTTTGGGTGCCGCGGTTTTCCTGACCTCTTCCTCCATCTCTTCCTCCACCTCTATGACCGTGCAGCAGTTTGTACTCTCAAACACATGAACGCAGACACATAAGGTTAGAACCTGTTGCCAAAGCTAAATCAGTGTGTTGCTGGTTTGCTGTGCACGGGGATGTGTCACTTTGTCCCAGCTGCTAAACAGAAGTTTGGATTCTGGCAGCAGAGATCATCACTGACCTCTTCCTGCTTTAAAGGAAATCAACTTAAAGCGGATAATAAAGGCAGTCTAAAGGCTAGACTGTAGACATTCCCTACTTCATTTAGCCAATGAGACCAAAAATTAAAAATAACATCAGATATTCAGGTCGCTATCAGTCAAACAGCTACAGCTTCTGCCACAAACAAAGCTCAGACTTCACAGCTCAACTTTTATTCCACTACCAAAAGGTTCCCATTAAAGCAGCATTGGGAGGTTTAATGGCCAACACTGAACACGCCCCCCCTCCCCCGTTCTTCAAAGAGTCACTGAGGCTCTGATTTTGATGCAAGAAAAAAGTTTTTTTTTTTAGAAAGTTGTCTTGTAAGTTATGTAAGAGTGTCGTTAAATGCGATCACCACCACCAGTGTTGTTTTAACATGGAAGTAATTACACCTCCTCCCCCTCTCCTCTCCTCCCCTCCACCTCCCTCTACTCCCCCTTGCTCTTGAGGGTGAATTTGATTAAAACGAGCGCAAAATATATACAAGATACTTAGTGTTTCTCTAGCAAGTCCCCGGAGACTTGACTTGTGAAGAGCCTGCGGTTCTTCTTTGGAGCCACCGCTGCTCTCGGCCTCATGCAGCGTGATGTGTTGTGTTATTAATCTATATCCCCCCCCCAAAAAAAGAAACCACGTGTTTTAGAAAAAAGAGAGATCATTTGGACGACCAAGCTCACTCCTCGCTGCTGAAGCAGTGTTAGTGTGCTTGTGTGGAGGTAAAGGAGGGCAGCGTGGGTCAGACAGGGTGGCTGGGATGTTGCTGAAAAGAAAATAAATGCTGAATAATGGCAGCAGATTAGACCCACGAAATGTTTTGTTGTTCTGTTTTAGTCCCTCCATGAAAAACCAGGCCACTGGGACAGAGGGTGATTAACCCCACCCTCACCTGCCCTCTGTCTCCACCCCCTCTGTTTCGGTCTGAGATTTACCAAATCTCACGTGCATGAAAAGTGTGAAGGACAATAGCATCGCGCTTGGCTTTAACAGCTATTTATGGAGCGCAGAGATTACCTTTAAAGTGTTTGCATTTCCTTTTCAGCTGGTTAACATTTTGAGCCACGGTGGCAGCCTCACAGGTTTTCAGGGATCGCAGTGTGGTCTGCTGTGTTTGCTTCAAAGACAATGAATCCCTGTGAGGTTTCTGATCCCCTGACTTTTTCCACTGTGAGGACGACATCTGTGCTTTTCAGTGAAATGTCTTAACAGCCTCAGGATGGATGGAAATAACATAGGGCATGCAAACATGACGCCCATTTTTGGATGATATTCTGATTTTTCACCATCTTTCCTGTGTAATACTGCAAATGTTGGTATCGATCCAATACCACGTAAATAAATAAATACCAATATTGATACTTTTAACCTATACAGGGAGTATATTTAGGGGAGCGCACTAAATCACTCTGATTTTTTACTTTTCACGAAAATTATTCACCACAAAAAACCCACCTTTCAGCTAAATTTTAATTTTTTTTAATTCCTGGTAAATAATGCACCTGTCTAAAAGTTTATTTATGTATTTTTTCATTTCCTCCCCCAAAAACAACATTTTTTTGACACAGTTCAGTGGACTACGTACTGAACTCGGAGGATAGAAGCAAAGTATCGATCCAATACCAACACCAGCGTTGGTATTAAAAATTTCCACACAGTGGTTAAACTCTGGAAGTAATGCATTGTTTGCTAAGTAGCACGTTACCATGCCAACATGGCAACCTATTGTTAGCATGGTGCCTGTGCTAGAGTTAACTTTTTTTAAACTTTAAAAAACCACTATGTGCTTCTGTCATAGACAGTATAAAACAGGGACATAGCCACCATGATATCATTCCCTGGTTTTGGATTTTGTTGGCGTTAACACTGTTTTCCACCACCGGATGAAAGGGTGGATGAGAGGGTAGAGTGGGCAAACTGTTTCTTTGTGCATCGCACAACAAGCCTTAATATAAGTTGCGTATTCTGTTTGAAAATCCTCCAAGAGGGACCAACAGCCTGCACGCAGTGAAGAACTCCAACCCAGTGCCTTGGAGTGCTAGATGAGGCCTGGCAAGCTTTGGCACACCTGTCAATCAATCTGGCCACGCCCCTAACTCAAACATCCAGATAGATGAGCTAAAAAAAAATAAAAAAAAATGCAGAATTGTCATAAAGGGGGAAACCATCCATAGAATACTATTATAAATATTTTATCACATGAGTGTACTTGCTTTGGCAGGCAGCCTTGAATGGCCATTAGAGGAACTGCAGCGTTGGGCACTTCCACACTGGTGTCATCCTTCAGCCTTAGAAGGTTTGACACAGATGGATTCATTGTGTCCTTATCAACTGTTATGTTTCTGGGATTACCTAAATAATGCTAACCTGCTGCTTCTTAGGTTCCCCTTTCCAATACTTCAGCTCAGGCAGTGCTGCCTGCCCCCACAGACACACCCACCCTTGAGCTCCAGTGTGCATGCTGCCTCAGAGGAGAGTAAATATAGCAAGGTTATATTTATGCTGTGAGTCCATGCGACAGTCCGTCTCTCTGTTTGGGACTGAAAGGGAGGAATGGACAGAGAGCAGCAGCAGGTCTTGTGATCTGTGGTCAGAAATTGTCGTCACACAGCCTGAATGGATTGTCCGGGTGGGTGGGTGTGGATTTGGCAGCACACCAGAGGCCAATCTAAGTGAAACCCACTGATGCCACCGAGCTGCTACATACCAATGCGTGACTCTGATCTCATTCACCTATTCGTACTTCAGCAGCTTCAGGAAGCAGTTGCAAAAACTCAGAGCCGATTGTTGCGAGCTAATGACGTAAGTTGCTTTTTAAGAGTTGTCTCTGGGACGGATGCTCGCACCTGCTATCGACCCGTGACCGTACTCATAAACATCGATGCCAGTGGCGGGTTGATATATTACTGTGCACCTGGTCTCAAACTCAGCTGGGTTTCTTCTTACACAGCACAGGGGGTCAGTTCTGACAAAGGCCCCTCTGCAGTGCTACCTTAGATCATGCAAATGCATGAAAGCGAGGTTGATGAGAAGTGAAAAAAATCTGAAAGTCAGCAATCGGCAGCGCGAATACTTGGACATGTGCAAGGCTGTGCTCGCTCAGCGAACATATAGAGCCGAGCTGAGAGTTATATTTTTCATAGCTAGTATTTAATGCAATAAAATGTGCCGTTCCCTCGCTGTGTTCCACTCTGGTTTTGGTTTCATGTTCTGCGGCCTTTATTACGAGTTAACTCCCTTAACAGCTTTTTAATGCAGAAAGCAGAGGCACCCTGCAAATGCTTCTCACCCCTTCACAGACCACTGTGTACACTTGTGTTCAAACCCCTGCCCCATAAACTGGCTTTATTTTACAGGCTCAAAGTGTTTCGTTGTTTCTTGTTTTGTTTTTTTAAAGGGGGTCTGAGTCATGGATACATATAATAAAGGGACACTAGACAAAGGGAGCCCAATGGGTCACCCCTGTGTGCAGAAGTGACACGTTTGTTGTATTTCCTTTATTACTTTAACTTTGTATATTTTGTTTCTGCCATCCGTAGCTTGATGACTGTGCACTTCAGCTGTCCCACAATGGAACCTATCTGGATCTGGAGTCCTCGCTGGCTGAGCAAAGGGACGAGCTGGAGGGCTTTCAGCAGGACGACTCAGGGTGAGAGTGGCTCATGTACCCTTTATACCAAACAGTCTCTCTCTCTTCACCAGTCGAAAATATCTAAAGCAGCAAGACCCCCGCGCCCTCTCATACACGTACACATATTTTCTGAGTTTCTTCATTCTTATAAAATGGGGAGAATCACAAGCTGTTGGATATGGATTTCTTGGAAGCACAAGTTCATGGAAAGTATGAAGCACTCTGGAAAGCAGGACACGTGTGCCCTCCCTTCCACAGCAACAGCTATTCTCCCATTGTATGATAAATATTCTCGTCTTCTTTGTGACAGTATTTCACAGTTTACAGCTTGAATGTAGAGACGACGGCGTGATGACTTTGTAAAAGGGCTTTGAAGCCTCTGTCAAACCTCCTGGCTGTATTGACATCTCAGTAAATCAGGATTAGGATTACGCCCAGAAAATTGAATATTTAATATGTTAATCACCTTAGATTATGTGCTTTGGCTATTGTTCAAAACTCATAAACTCTTATGTGGCTCATGAGTGTTGACAGGCATATGATTTCCATTACAGTGAATGTTACTTCAGTCCCTGGTGATATATAGCTGTCTTCCAACCTGATTTTCTTTTTATTCCTTAAACTGTGTCAGCGTGTCACTTAGGCTACAGCAAACCTCCCCTGGATCTGTTGTAAATCCCATAACATGTAATTTTCCTGGCAACACTCTAATATGTCTCCGCCTATTCCTCTGAATGGTATTGTTTTAGGTCATGTAAGTGTGCTAATTTTTATATTGCAAATGGAAACAGTTTTCTTCTCTGATAGGTGGCCAGTGTCTGCAATTAAAAACTGTGAGAAAACCTCAGGGCCTGAGGCTAGCATATTAGCACCAGCAACTGAGGTTCAACATCAGATCAATTTGCATAAGATTCAAGTTACAACCAAAAC
This sequence comes from Oreochromis niloticus, assembly GCF_001858045.2. Classification (NCBI taxonomy): domain Eukaryota; kingdom Metazoa; phylum Chordata; class Actinopteri; order Cichliformes; family Cichlidae; genus Oreochromis; species Oreochromis niloticus. The sequence goes on along the minus strand of NC_031985.2, from coordinate 27,945,668 downwards.
CTGAATTTGAGTCCAACATTATTATGCAATCCTCTCTTTGTGGCTTCCAGCTACACTTACTGGCCACTATGTTAGGTACAGCTGTTCAACTTCTCATTAATCAGCCCATTTAGACAAGTAGAGATGGTCGACGTGACCTGCTGAAATGAAAACTGAGCTTTAGAATGGGGATGAAGAAGATTTAAGTGACTTTGTCTTTGCCAGAAATTGCTGCCTTTCCCACAGAGCCGTCACTCGGGTTCACAGAGAATGGTCTGAAAAAGAGAAAATATCCCGTGAGCGGCAGTTCTCTGTGTGAAAATGTTTTTTTGATGCGAGAGGTCAGAGTCGAACGGCCAGACTGCTTTGAGTTGATATGAAGGCAAAAGTACCTCAAAAAAAAACGTAAACAGTGACTATATTTTCTTAATATCAATTAATAGAGCTAGTTAAATTGGAAAATTGTGAAATTAGGTAATAGAACAAATTAAAGTTAGAAATGCTGTCAATGCTATACCATTATTGTAGCATGATTACTCCACGTTCGCTGGCTCACTGGTAACTGTTGGGTGTTTTCAAGTGTCTGTTGTGGTCAGATTTCCCTACTCTCTCACTAACAGAAGTGATTACGTGGGAGTTATTACGTCAATCTGTTGCCAGATAAGCTCTAAATTGGTTTAAGAAAGGGCTAGCAAAGAAAACAAAGTATTTCAAGAACTGATACGTTTGTCCTAGCTCTTCCTGCTGGTTAGTTTGTTAGGACAAAGTCATTTGTGGCACCCAAGAAGGTGCAGAACCAGACCAAATAGGACCACCACGAATAAATTTCCTGTCAGTGTTGGGGATTGATCAGGACACTTTAGCATTTGCGCTACACAGGATATGTGGTCAAAAGCTCACCAGACCACCTCGGGAAGTGGTTTGAGCGATCGCAATGTGTCTTGGTGGTCTCGTCTTTATACTTGCCTTTAGCGCTGTTCATTTGTGATCTGATTGCCCAAGATTCATCTAAAAAACTGAGTATAAACAGTTGCTTAGCTGATCAGTCCTTGTAACTTTAGCTAATTAGCTGTAACACAAACGGGCAAACATTGGCTCAAAGCCGTTTATACACAAAGTAGCAAAGCTCTGACCGCCACACGGGGAAGGCAGCTGTTAAGCAGCAGCACATGTGTGTGACAATGTACGTTTGTGTAGGTATGTCAGTCTGTTTAGGACTGGGGGCGGCTGCCTGATAAGTGGTGGCAGACCCCAGAGCCTTGTTGGTCTCTGTGTTTATTATAAGTGGTTGTTTCCATGTGCATATCTATCTGTTTGTTTTCAAATGTGTGTATCTTTCTTGTGCGCTCGGTAAGCCATATGACAGATGACAGATAGGCGAAGAAAGGCTCGTTTGTGTTGAGGAACTGGTTGAATTGGACAGTTCTGTCAGCCATTCTATCAAACTGCGGCTTTAACCGAGGTCATAATGAGCTGACAGTAAGAAATGAATCATGCGTTTTCGGTTTGGGTTTGACCTCGTCTTGGCGAAATGTCACAAAGGGTGAGGATGAATTCTTTCTAAATTCATTCTGCACAATGAAAGCGGTCTATACAGTGTTATAAAAGACTAAATTAATCCCAACCAATGTCAGCGCGTACCTTTAATATGTGCTTTAATAGGCTCTGTAATGCTTTAACGTATTTTTCTGTCATATAAAGTATATACTGTTACATTGCTGAATGCACAGAGTTTCAAATAATGAGGTCAGTACATGCAGATGGTATCTGTGAGCAAAAAGCTCAAGCTTCAGACAGCTGGATGATGTCAATGAGGGTTGATACCCCTAATGTGCTCATCTTAGGCGAGAACCTCTCCCCACCTCTTGTTCAAAACTTCTGTTTGTGAAGGGCAGCCAATCAGAAGAAACTTGGCTAAGTTGCATTTGATCCGACGTTGAACCTTACTTGCATTAAGGCCCAGCATGGGATAAAAAAAAAGTGCTATTATGAATCACAGAAAACTCCTGCAGTAGAATTCAAGAACTGTAAGCATAATGTGAACACAATGGTTCCCTTTAACAGCATCTAGGAAATAAAAACTTTAAGCAGTGGATATCAGTTTTGACTTGATGGATCCATTTAACATAGTTATCAGCCACATATTCACCTCGATAATCCCACAATAACAGTTTTAATTTATAAATAACCATAAAGTCTGCTGGTCACACATGATATATGATATCTTTGATAGAATAATGAGAGTAGGTTTTTTTTCTGTAGTTTTTACTAAATAACTGATCCAGAAAACTGAAACTTCTCTATCACTAAAAATATCTGCAGGTTTCTAACGAGCACGCTGGTGTTAGCTGAATTTATGCTTCCACGCATCAAAGATGGTGTTGTGATTGCAGCTGTGGCAGGACAGTGCTCACCACAGCTGACAGTAAACAAAGCCCTCGGGTGACAATAATTGCTCTGCTTCCACTGGAAGTCACTGTAGATGGCTGTAGCTTGTGATGCAAAGGAATCTCCCTTTGAACCCTTTACGCCTGCCTTCAACATATCATACATATGTCAATCACAGGCATCCACTGTGTATAAAAGAAGGACGTACAGTTAGGTCCATAATTTGTTGCACAAAAGCACACATTTTGTAGTTTTGCTTCTGGTCTAACTGTAGCTTCCATGGGTCTGAAAAGTGAAGACAATATAGAAGTGCCTTAAATCTGCATTCTTCTAACATCCAACAGGGGGCGAGTTCCCTGGTTGCAAAGATAGGCGGTATAAAAAGTGGACATGGTTGCCATGACATCAAATGTTGGTCTGTGAAGTCTCAAGATGAATGTTTGAGATGTTGCCATCTTGCTGTTTTGAAACATTAGCTCATTGGCTAACGTCTCATTAATCACAAATCATTAGCCACTGACTGCACCCTGGATAATATTTCTGAAACGTATTATGGCCGAGATTTACATAAAAGACTTCATTTTTTATTCAGTATGAACTGAAATGAGTGACTGAGCCCATGAACTCATCGGGAAATAAGAAAGTCCCACCATGAGTATTGCCTACTGGTGGCCATTAAGAAGAAGGCAGGTTCAACACACTTTGCGTTTGCCTCACTTCCCAGATCCTGAAGCTGTTTATGTCCAACGTTCGTATTGTCTGTGGTTGCAAAAAGACCTCAGACGTTACAAGTGTAGCTTATTCACTTACATGGTTTACATGTGTGTACAAGACGCAGCTGGTTGTGGTGTCTGAAGGTGACTGTGGTCAAGAAGCTAGAAGTTTTCTGTTTCTGCTGCCTTCATGTGTAAAATAAAATTGGCAGGAGCCCCAAAGCAGCCCACGGTACTGTGATGTCCCTAATACTTATCCAAAGGTGTTTTACTTCAATCGAAATCTGTAAAAAAATGTAAAAAAACAAAAATTGGAACTGTATCTATTGTTTCAACTGCATAAAATGAAAATAATATGCTAACTAGATATAAAGCTATCTAGGTATAAAATTAAGAACTGATTGTTTATGAAGCATCAGTTTTTCTTTGGTGATTTGGTCTTTGTTTGGAAAAATCTACTTATAAAAGTGTTGCCATTTAGATTTTTCAACGTAAAAAGGGTGGGTGGAATAAGCTAAAGCTTCAGGCTACACCTTTTCAGTCAGTATTTTGCAGTCACTCCATTTCTTTTAACTCCGTGATGATTTTTTATTGCCACATTTTTCCTCAGAAGACCATTAATGACCCAAAAAAGGAGCCTCATTTATTCTGGACTATCTCAATGCCCCAATGAAACTGGAAGTCCAGAAAGTGGAAGCTCCTGACAGAGAACCTCAGGAAACTGCCTTCGCCATCTTGACTGCTGATTTAAGTCTTGTTTATGGCAACTTGATGTTAAAGCTCAATCAACAAAATTAATGATGGTATGATAATGACTTTAGAGTGGGCCTACCTTGTGACTGACAAGTCAGTATATAGTTAAACTGTGTGCCCACAAACACCCCACGCCACTATGTGTTTCATGCTAGCCTAACTTTCCTCCCACAGTTCAGTTGCTTTGACTGCCATTCTTACACAACAGACTACCAGAAAAGAAAGAAAAATGAATTTATGTTTGTTCGCATCTCAAAGATTGTGTTAACATTTTGCTCTATTTCCTAGCAAAGCTGATAACATTGTAATAGATGGATTAGAGGCCAGGTGCTCTCTTGTTTGACTGTATTTTCTTTAGAGCATGTTATGCATAATTCCAGCGGTAAATGCTATCAGAGTCATGCTTTCCCTGCGTGGGCTGGATGGTATCAGTTTGTTAGTGATTGAAGTCGCTGATTAGTTCCTAGCGCTTAGGAGGTAAGGGTATAACAGATAGCGTAACATAATACTGTACTTTATCTTGACATTTGTGTACTTTCCCACTGAAAATGGGGTTTGCATGGGTGTTTGCTCATGGGAACGATGCCACGCAGAGGTGCGCACATGTGAAAATGCCTGTTATGTCTGCTGCAGTTCTGCTGTCTGAAAAGAATCAGATGTGTATCAATATGGGGGTACAAATGTATTGCACGCCCATGTTTGTGTGCATCAGTCTCATCATGTCAGCTGTTTTTGGCTATCAAAGAAGAGTCAAAACTTAGACAACTTAGTTTTGACTCAAATTTAATTCTCTTGTTTCCTCCCTCCCCTGTCTCTCAGGTCCAGAGGGAAGAAGCACAGCGTTATTTTACGGACCCAGCTGACAGTCCGCGTCCACGCCTGCATTGGTGAGTACCGTGCCACATGTTTATGTAACACATTTCTCCCTGGAAACACACACGCACATGCCGTCAGATGCACCAGGGAGCCTAAGAGCACATTGCAACCGCACTTTCAAATGGCCGTCCCGGGGTTTTGCAAGTTGTACACTTCAAACCAGAAACCGCCCACTTGGAAGTGGGATTGACTGGTGTGTGTGAAACGTCCCTAAATTTAACGTGGCATTTTTATATTTTTGCCACATCTTTTGACACGGTGAGAAAAAAACCATTGCTGTGTGTGAGCCTTTTTGCAGAGAAGCTTCTGATTTCTGGCGAAGTCGTCACAGTGTGATGCTCCTGACTCATCTCTGCTATACGGGGAGAAAAACAACATAAGCAGGGAGAGAGGTGTGACTTTCACTTTATGTGAGAGGGTGGAAAAAAGATAACAGCAGGAAAATTCAAATATTTAGTGATAAGTCTGAAGAGAAAGTTATGAGATTAAAAGCAAAGGAGGGGCATGAGAGGAGAGTAAGCACAGGGACAACTCTGTGGCAGAGGCAGCTAAGATGAGCCTACAAATATGCATATGCAGTTTTTATCTAAAAGTTTACAGAAAAAGAAACAAAATTGGGTTTTTTTTGAAAAAAATTATTTTAACAATGACCTTATAAATGTTACAAATCTTGCTACTGTAGCTAATTTATAGGCGTTGTGAAGAGTTAAACCACAATAATGGAATATATAATAATGGAACTTTATATAAATACATAATTGCACAGTGCAAATGAATGCTTATTTACTTATACCTTCCCTGCTGCAGCTGTGCTTTTTTGTACCCCTCCTCCTCCTATTAAGCCAGCCTTGTTCTGATTGGCTGCCCCTTGCAAACAAAAAAAATTCAAATAGCATACAAGTGGAGCTTCTATGCTTATATTGAGAGGGAGCCGTGTGCCTGAAATGACTACAACAGGGATATCCACTCTGATGCACAACATACAGAGATAAGTGTGGAGTTACACACACTGATCGGATTATTTGAAACTTGGGTCACCTTTAATATGAGCATCCTCTGTTGTAGCTGTATATATATGAGAGAAAAAAAACACTTTAGGATATAAGAAACCTATAAGGCAGCAAGAGAGTATAGAGATGAATAACGTGCAATTTCCTAGTCAGTAGTTTGTACCCTATCAGTGTCTTTTCTGTCCACAGCAGTGGAGAACTCTCGGGATTGTGTTTTTTCCTTTCATTTGGCTGAGGCACTACACTGAAACACTTTAGCGCTGTGGTTACGTTTTGTTAGGGAAAACCCTCCATTAAAATCATCCCACTCTTTCATGCTTTCTCTCCCCGGGGTGTGTCCTTCTTCACTCATTTCCTCCGTGACTTTTTCCTACGTGGTCAACACTCTTCATGCCAGTGATAGCAGAGCTAATTCTGGATCCTAGAATCAAGACCGGCCGAGATGTTAATGAGGTGAAAGGTCAGTCTAAGTGGTGCTTAGGAAGGGTACAAAAAATATAGTTCTTGTATATATGGGGCATTTTTTTTTACTGTCTTAAAAATAGTTAAAAAAAACTATTCTGAAATGGACCTGTTGGAGATTTGGCTTCATTTGATCACCTTGTATAGTGATTAGATTGTAATTAGATGAAGTTTTCTTTTTGCAAACTGCAGTTTTCATCCTCCCACTTTCCCTTAGACGACTTCCTTTCAGTAGATTATGATGGATGTATGGTTGCTGTCCTCTCAAGAAAGTTTTAGGCTCGAGGGCTGTTGGAAACAGACGGGCTTACTCTGAAAAGGGATGAGGACTGACCCGGATCTGCAGCCATCTGCTGCAAACATATAAACTGCTGTTTGCTTACACATGTAAACCTGCTACAGTGTTTTTCTTCATCCTCTGATGGGCCTGAGTAAATGCACTGAGGATTGATGTAAGCTAAATCTTTCTCTCACACCCATGACCATGTAATACACACACCCACACATCCAGCCGTTATGAGGGATCTTCCCATGGTTTGGAGAAAAACCAGCGCCGGGCTATATTTATTTGTCCCTTTACGCATAAAATGAAAAACAGCTTCTTATTAGAAAAAGTTGCATCGCCATCATCAACGCAGAGACATTTTCTTTTGAAGGGCATCGCTTATTTTTATCCAGTGCCAACGTGCGATGATAGAGTTTGTTTACTATGCTGACCGCAATCCAGATTTCAGTTAGCACGGCACAGATGCAGGGCAACCACTAAATCTGGACGGGACTTGATATTTGGAAGTGGCAGTGTGTAATTCTGCCGCATTAAACAGACATACAAGCAGATAGCTTAAGCGTGTCACAGCAGTCCATTCACTTTAAAGATCTGCTGTCCACCCCCCATCTCAGTGTCGCTTCAGCTGTCCACTCATCCACCCGTTTAACGTTCTCTAATCTTTCTAGGCCTTAACCTTCAAATCCTCCGAGTGGTGGACAGCACACTGTCCGCTAAATGAAAAAGCACGTTGCATTCAAGGATGCACATTACGTGCAAAATGAAATGTTTGTGACTGCAAAGCTGTGCGTTGATTCACGGTCACTTTTTTATTATGATTACAATGCAGGAAATGCTCCATTCCTTACAGATTTTCCTAATCTAGTCTCGTGACCTTCTAGGTTCATTTAGCAAAGATCCAAACATCATTGTATTGAGGCTAAATGTTGGATACATCTCCTTCAGTCATCCAGAGATCTTCTTTCAAGATTGCAGGGATGAGAAAAGTTTGAATGACTAAGAGAAACACAGCATTCTTGGGCATTTCTTGGCTTTTCTGCGGATAGATTGAATTACATGCAGGCGTGCCGGTTGGGATTAAAGCAGCTCTATGGTGGGAATTTGTGTGAGTCAGAGTGTGATTATGTTTGTGAGTTAATGAATTTTTCACTGGTACATGAACAGGAAGACACATTGACATGGTCAGCAAGGCCGTGACTTTGACTGCTGGTGTAAGCACTGTGTCTGCGCTCGAGAGGCCCTTGTGGCATTTTAATGATCCAGGTCTTCTGAACGTCCCCAGCCTGAACCCCGCTGGGAAATCAGCCTGTTTTGTTCATTTTTTATGCATTGTGGGTGTCCTCAATGTCCTCAGCTTCAGGTTAAGAAGTTGTGGCCCGAACCTCATTATTTATACTTTCAACTGCTGCACTGTCTCTTTCAGTTGTTCTTTTAACTTTCAATATCTGCTTGTGCAGACTTCCACCTACACTCACACCCCTTCTGTCGGTCCATCACGTGGCCTGCCCAGAACCCCTTCTTTAAGGGTTAATTTTAGCTGCCTCTGTCACCATCGAAGAGTTGTTGTGGATCGTGGATGAGTGCAGAGAGGCGGTTCTGGGGTGGGGGTGAAGTTGAGGTGTTATCTTTAGAAAGTGTAGACAGCACAGAAACACGCGAGGGAGGCAGCACAGCGGAGCCTCTTTGCACTAAATGTGAGAGTTAAAGGAACCAAAGGGGTTGATTGATAGAGATCAGGGAGAACTGGGGGTATTAAAAGTTTAGAGGCAGGAAGGGAAAGGATGATGTGAAGTTTACCTCTTGTTGTACTTCTGATGGATTTTTCCGACTGCAGGAGTTTTACATGTGGACTAAAGCCAGTCAATCTGTGAATTCACTCTCTGTAAAAAATCGTACCAGCCTGCAAACCTGTTTATTTCTCCTGTTAACGTTGGACATTTTAATATTAGAATTATGGTGATTGACTCGCTTTTTGAACTAGCTCCCAGTGGCAATTTAAGGAACTGCACTTTTTGGCGGTTTCCCGTTTACTGTGCAGAAACAGTAAGATGGACGTAGCTGCCGTTATGTAACCCATCAGTTTCTTGGGATGAATGTTTTCACTGTGGTCATCCTGATGTTTTAAAACCAGATGTTATTAATAAAGGATGGGTATGATTGTGGAATCAGTATTCCCAGTGGCTACAGACTTGTCTGTCCCAAGCCAGTGAGCATACCGCAGATAATACTCCTTTCAGACTCTTAGAATGATTTCATGCTCTACTCTGAATAATGTGAATCAAGTGATGAGTCCATGAAGTCATCAGTAAAGTGTCCACTGAGTGCGGATTCAAGGCAGTTTTGCATTGGTGGCTTCACCAGACATGGAAGCTACTAGAGGCGGGAATCACCCCACGATACAATATTATCACAATACTTGTACAATATACTTCAGTTTTTTACATTTTGTGATGTCCTAATGACAAATAACATATATCGTGATTTATCATCTTTGTTTAAAAGCAAGTTATGTTCTCAAAATCTGATTTATCCAATAAGATAAAGTTCTCGCACTTTTTTTTTTGCAAAATGAGATTGTCAAACCTGCCAACACTGTCACTAAAACCTGCCATAAATGCTGCCATAAGACAGTCTGCTATTAAATACAGTCACAATGCAAACGGCTTGCTGCCAGTTGAGTCGAGTCCCCTCGTGTTGTGCTCGTTGACAAAGACTCATCCAGACCGATGGCAACATGTTGCCGATCCGTCTAATTTATAAATTAGACAGCAATTATTTGACTTTTTTGATCATCTCTCTGAGAGTGATTGGAGTCAGTCCAAGTCAGACTGCAACTGTTTGCAGCCCTTTGTAATCACCTTACAGTCAAAAGTGATCGTGCGGTTGCTAAATGTGACGCACAATGTGAAAAAACATCACTACAGTCCCCAGTGATGTTTTTGTACATGTAAGGAGGGTGTTGTCCTGTTTTTGATCGTGTGACTGAGCCATTAACTTGCACTGAATTAGGAGGTAGCTTTATCAAGCTATGAGTGTTGCTGGTTTTTCAGCTGAGCTGCTTTAATGTAAGTTTGCTTGCATAATGTTATCTCAGGATGTTGGTGCAGAAGATTAGCCATTTTGTAGTATTCCCACAGTATTTTTGTTGTATTTAATAGAACATTGATGTTTAGTGTCCCTGTATTGATACAATATTTCCACGAAAAATCCAATACAATGCTTTATCGATGCCCCACCTCTGAAAGCTACATCCTTCTTTTACACTGTCTATGAGCAGATCCCTCCAACTCCCAGGGCTCTGGACCTGAGCTTGAGGAAGTAGATGGTTTTAGATTCCCAAAGCTTTTGTTTCCCATGCGGCCTCATTTCCCAGCCTCTCCTCAAGTCAAAGGATATGCAGTAATTCAAGTGATCAAAAACAGCGAGGGTATGCTCTCTGACAGGTAAAGCTCCCTGTAATGAGTGGTACAGCAGGTGAAACAAAAGAGTCGGAGTGCAGAACAAAAGGCCTTGCATGTGTTTTGGACCCTTTTCAATCCCTTAGCACCGAGCTCTGGAATTTAGCCTTTTAAAAAAAATTGGCTTGGATTTCTGCGCACCAATTATCTGTCTCTAATCACCCCCCGTCGTATCGTCAAGAAGAGGTGGAGGCCAGAGGTTAGGGTAGGCTTTGATTTTCCCTGGTTCTACTGTTACATAACAAACTAGCAACTCACTGAAAACTTGAGGATTGTGTCTGTATCTGTCTTATCTTCGGCTCACTGCAGGATTCACACATCAGAATCTTCATTTCAGTTTCAGTTTTATAATTTGATCCTGCCTTTGCTGGAAAAAACAGGGCCCTATGCAAAAAACAACAAGAAAAAAACAAACAAACGAGGATTTACTGCAGATATTTTAAGGATTTCGTGGCATCAGTGAGAGTTAGAGAAATGACAATCTTTTTAAGCTTGCCAACAGGGTGGTCTTGAGTGATAAATGAGTAGTCGCTACTCAGGGTAGATTTACTGACAGGACCTCTGTTCACTCTGGCTATAAGATGCTATATAAAAAGAAGTGACTACAGCTGGTTCTGACAGCGATTTACTGGGTTGGTGTCCCCCTGCTGTGGGAGATAAGGCCTGGTAATGGCATGGTGTGGCATGGAGATAATGCTTGCTAATGGGTAAGCTGGGAGGGGGTATTGCTGTAGGACATCTGTGACTGAGCAGTCAAGTTGTTGGCATGGTGCCCTCTAATAACTGTGCTACCCTACTTTTTAATCCACCGTCCATTTGTCCCCTGTTGATGTTTCCCACCATATCTTGAATCATATTATTCAAAAAGACTCAGCTGCAGTTGTTTAACCTCAACATTTCTTCCTTTTCCTGCGTTGCATCGTTTTTCCTCTGAGTCTATATTTACTCAGCTCAGCTCCATATAATCTTCATGCTTCATTGTTCTGATAGACACCTGTGGCTTTGGCTCAAGAACTTGTGCACTATCCTCCCGCTAACTTCTGAGTCAACAAAGATATTTCGCTATGCTTGTGAACTGTGTGCAAAGCGTTAGACAAGTTTAGTCCTGCGGCTCAGTCTGCTTCATCTATGCACAACCAGAGCACCTTCTGTGAAAATGTATGTTTATGTGTCCATATTTGTATTTTTTCTGCTTCACCACCACATAAAATCAGCACTTCTGCATTCCAAATACAGAACACTGTGCTCTTATTTTAATGTGTGTTTCACAGAGAGAAGGAAGGAATGAAAATTAAAAAAAAAAAAAAAAATCACTCAAATAGTTTCCCCTCTACCCTCACCAGCAGCTGAGACCCTGAGGAGAGCCCACATGAGTCATGCTTTAGTTACTGCTGTTAGAGATGGAGAGATGTGCCGATGAGGCATTAGCGATGGAGGTGTAGTGGTGAAAAACTTTCCAGCAGTGGCTGCTGTAGAAAAGCCACCAGCATTTATCTTTTCTATAGTCGTTCTCTTCTCCTGCTGCACTAATGCTGTTTGACTTTATTTACACTTCAGTAGTAGATTATGTTGCATCTATTGCTAAAATTGGAACCTCTGGAAAAAGCACATGTGCAGGCAATGAAGGAGAATCCAGTTTGAGGGGATTAAATGTTTATAGTTGCATCAGTGCCAGATTTTCCAGCTTGCCGTGCACTTATGGAAATGTTCAAATTGATGATAATGAAAAAGAGCTTGCTAGCTAGCCTTTTAGAGAGAGGGAAGGTGCGACTTTAATGACAAAGAGATTCGCATTTATGATTTTTGGTGGTTAATGTTGGTTTCTGGAAAGGATTGCGGGGCTTTATCTTGAAGATGTTTCCAACTTGTGGCTTAGGCCCCAGTCAGGGCTAGAGCCCAGTCAGCAACCCTTTGGCAACTACTGTACAGGTCACTTGGGGAAACTGTGCATTTGCCAACCAGTTGGTAAGTGGTTAGGGACAAGTGGTTGAGGATGGGTCTCCAGTCCAGTCACACTGGCAACTGCAGGCCTACAGGGAAAATGTACATTCCCCAAACAGCTGGCGAATGATTACTGAAGGTTGCTGGCTGGCTGTAAAATGTACTGCTAAAGCCTAGTCCCAGTCATGCATCCCGAGAGAGCGGTCAGTGACCTCCTGGCAACCACAGGTTGCTAGGGAAAAATGTGTGTTCTGTCAGTGGTTGGTGGGTTGTTGTAGGAGGGTGCTGGCAGTCACCAGGTGAAACTGAATCTGAAGAGCTGCAATAGCAGGTCGCTGCTCTGCAACAGCACTGTTTTTATGACTGCTCGGACCAGGTGACAGCCATCAACCTCCAATCCGCCAACTAGTCAGGGAATTACACATTTTTCCCTAACAACCAGAGGTTGCTAGAGGGGTTAACAATGTGTCTCTTGGCCTGTTTGACAACAGCTACAGTGTATTGTTGTCTCTTTATTAGAATACAGCTGTGTCTCATGTGGCAGAGCACGCTGTCTACCAATCAGGTCAGTCTAAAGGTCTATCCTCTAATTCGCGTGTCGAAGTACCCTCGGGCAAGAGCACGTCCATCATAAACGCGCCATATCTGTGTGTGTGTGTTTTGGGTGAACATGACTTGCAATAGAAAGCGCTGTCAGTGCTCAGCTGCACAGAAATGCGCCATATTAGTACCAGACCATTTACCGTTTATGATTAAACATTTGGGTGCAGTTTCATTTGACCTTACTGTTAAGTTTGAACTTACATCAGAGTATATTTTCATTTTCAATGCGCATTTCCCTCACAGTAAGTTCTTAAATTTATTTTGCAGAGGCAATGAAAAGTCCTTAAACTCTTAGGTTTTACTTGCTTATTCCTTCTCTCTAGCTTTAAGCCATCTGCTGAACATACAGGAAAGCTAGGTATTCATAGCTTTTATGGTTTTTCTGTGTAATCTGGTCTTGCTTTCCAGCTGTGTGTCTCCTTATTGATCCGCTGATGTGGTTTGGTGTGTGTTATAACGCTGTGTTTTCTGTGGATGTGGCAGGGTTTTCCCTACGCTCCAGTCATGCTGACAAACATTAGAAGTCTAACTGTTGCGCTGTGGCACAACATACTGCTTTTTGGGGTTAGCTCTCCAAAACCTCTGTGGGCTTACTGGAAGAAAGTAAGAAATATATATTGACATAGAGTATGTGTGTGTGGCTGTACGCTCTTGTGAGTGTTATGTCTGGGCTTGTTCGTATATGCACCCAAGTGTGCCGGCAAAAAGCTCTGGCTGGTCTGTTTTAATCATTTCGAAGGTATTACATAATGCAATAAAACATTACAATTACCCCGAGCTAAACATCCAGAATCAGGAGAATCTGCGGGCTTGGGATCTTATCCAGCCGTAGGGTTTCAGAGATGATGGGTTTAGGGGATGTGTGGAAAGAGACGGGGCGAGGGATGATTTCCAGGGAAATGGTAAAGCACTTAGGGAAAGAAACACAAGGGAAAAACAAAGCAAGGAGGAAATGCACCTGCCAGACAGAGCTGAAGCAGTGAGCCAGGATCTCTGAACGTCACAGCTCAATGCTTTGCTGACTTACAGGTGAAGAAGAGTAAAGCCAATATGGCGCTGTTTTCTAGATTTAGCATATATCGTGGCTTTCTTGTTCGATAATGTGAACCTGCATTGGAGTTAACAAAGCCTGAGAATTTCTGGCTGCTTACACCTCTTATGTGCAACTTTTTTGATGTATTAAAACTTTTTAATTGCCAATGACCAAGCAGATTGTAATGCAAATTAAAAAATTAACCCTCCCCAGCTGTCTTGGTTGATTCTGACAGCACGTGGAGTGATTTCTAAGTGTCTAAGACTAAGTAAAATCCAAATGTCCCTGCCTTTGCGAGCAACAACCCTGACCAGTGGTTGCAAGTAGGTGCTATAGTGATTGCTTTGATTGCTAGCAGGTTCCCGCAAGCTAAGCTTAGCCAGTTAGCTGCTAGCTTGGGTTTTAAGCAATTTATTTGTTTTAGCAGATGACCTAAGGTTAGCTAACATTAGCTAGAAGAATGACAGCTGAAAAAGTCCTTTGACCATTGTCGGTGAAAATAGCCAACATCAGCAGGTCACCTGATTCATGGAGGAAGTGTTTGGTTTCGACGCGCTCACTTCTGAGTATTAGCTAGCACTAGCTGCCTGTTAACATTTATGAACTACAATATTATGTACCAAATACTATATTGTGTAGATAAAATCAGCTATTCATTCAAACTTAGATACTCGTTAGTAACTAGTTAGTAATTAACTAACCATATTGAGGTTGTCTGTTGGTTATACTGGGCTTCTTTAATAGAGTGACTGGATTTGGCTGGACTGCTTCTAATATGATTTGAGTTCATGTTAGTTACTTCTATAAAGCCAACACAGAGATATTCTGTAACACTGCTTCAGGTACACAAACTCTTTCTTTATCAGAATTACACACAGGCGTACACCATCAGCAGCCACTAGTACTCATACTGTAGGTCATGAGAACAAGAGGGGAAATAGTTTCAGGAAGATGTGATTGGGCTTATATACCACATTGGCATCTCTATTAGGGACACACAAAGGGAAACACAATATGCACATACACATAAGGGAGGAGTAATAACAAGCAATAGCATGATGAGTCAGAGCAAGATTTCAACCAGCTAATACACTCAGCGAGCAGGACGTTTCCTCCAATATCCTCTCTGTTTACTCATCCTGACTGCTGTTAGACTTGTGCTGGATTCACCCTCTGTGTTTGCCTTGCTCACACTCTCTGCATCTGTTTTCCCTTTTCCTTTGATCTCTGCTGTCCATGCTCTTTTTGTCCACTTCATATACATATATATGTGTATATATATATATATATATATGTGTGTGTGTGTGTATATATATATATATATATATATATATATATACATATATATATATATATACATATATAAAATAAATGCACACATTTTATTTATACGTCTGTTTCCAAGAACATTTTTTGAGAAGTAATTTTTCAAAGCCAGCAAAAGAGTTTTGCAGCCATTTGAACCTCCTTTAGAGAATCATTTGTTGGCTTTTTTGTAACAGTGTCACTTGGCACTATATGACCATCACTACTCACTGTGAACTAACAACAAAACCGTGAATACGCAGCTCTGCAAAACCTAGTTTCTTTGCTCTTTGTCAGCCTTAATTATGACACACATTGTCATTGCACATGCCCAGTGAATCCAGTCACTTGCAGTGATGTCGTCATTGAGCGTGAGAATGCGTAAGTCAGACACAATGACAAAGGGTGGGGGAAGTGCAAGGGAAAACACTGGGTACTTGTTTCACGTGTGCACATTTGCATGTGGGCCCGGACACCAGAGTATTTCCCACAATCAGCTGTTGTGTCTGACTGCACACCAGAGAAAAACATATATTACACTTCATACGAAAGCATTATTACAGACCAACTCATCAGCAGTTAAACAGCAATGCTTTTTGAAAGAAAAAATGTAAAGACACTATGACAAGGATGCTCACAAACTGTATATAAAAGATGGGATCTTATTGGAAAATTAGCCCACTTATGACTTTATCAGCTCATTCGGTATTTCTAGACCTCGCTGGGTGCAATGTAACATTCATTTAGTAAATTATTGTCCCATTAAAGACAAAAAGGATAATCAGGCAGGGTAATGCACCCATTATTTGTCACATCCAGTTTCAAAACATTACAATAAATTGCTCAGCTCAAGGTTTCAGGGCTTCACTCACCAACAAACATCACTGTGACTGCATCCATCTTTTATATACAGTCTGTTAGCTACTGCTCTGGTAACACAGGGCGCCTGTAGGAAACGCTGGCTATATTTGTGTTTGTGTTGTGAGGGACTATTTATGTGTGAGTGTTTGGACTAATTCAGAGGTGCCAGGGGCATGTGAAGGGCACAGGGCACAGTGTGGTTTTGCAGTGCAGTGTGTGGGGACTGAGTGCCTTTGTGAGCATGCATATTTTTATTTGTTCGAATGTGTTTATGTGGTCATGAGTTCCTTCACTGAAGACATCTGCTTTTGAGCTTCTTTCACAGCTGATAGCCTTCATCACGGTTCAAGGTTGTAGTCTGTAGCTCTTTTACGGTGCAGATATTTAAGCACGTCGTTTACTACAAAGTTCTGTGTTTGCTGTTGTATGATCGCGACTGGTTTCTCTGGGGACGAATTTATGGGAATTGTATTAAACTGCACATGCTGTTTATATGTGTTTTCCTTTCATTCCCTCTCAAACACAAACCCATAGCCTGGGCCTATGAGTTCTCTATCTGTACCATCAGCAGCCTCCAGTGCTTGTACTGTAGGCCAAGACCAACAGACAAAAAATAGACAGTCGCAAAATAACCAAGTTGTCCTCAGCAGTCTGACCTTTTCTGTCTGCCAACTTTTCCTTTTCACTTCACTTGACATGAGACTGAAATCATGCATTATTGTCCAAATATGAGGTTACACAGCACATGGGGTATTTATTCTTTTATGCCACTCTGCAGATGCGTACATTCACGTAAATGCTGAGAAACGTGCGGTAAACAAAAGCAGGGTCACGGTTATGTAATTGCTAATCTTTCACAGGCTTTTATCTTAGATTGAGCCTTCAGTTACCTCAAATATCAATAACCGAATTAAATGAATTAAACAAATCTTCAATTTATGTATAAACCTTTTTATTTTTATTATTAATATTATACAATTTTACTTGATTTAAAGTGAAGTGAAAACAAACAAACAAAAAAAACATCTCATCTAGTTGATTGTTGTTTAATTTGACTGAATGTAAAGTGTTACAGGGCAGCACGCACACAGAGTGCACTGCATGACCTGAACAAAGCTTGAACCTAGTATCCGGGGCTGTTACAGTATGCTTGATACCCTGCTCTCCTATATTTAGCATGACACCGGCACAGAGAGGGAAAGACTTCCTGGGATTAAATCAAGCTCTCCAGCGTGGCGTTACACTTCATCCTCCTCGCACTTCTTTATTTTAGATCACACTGATCAGACCTAGTTTAAAGCCAGCTGACTGATCAGCCCAGACAGCCACATAGGGGCTTTTTTTTTTTTTAACGGGTGCAATGAAATCCACCAGAAACACGAGTCAGCGGTTATAACTGAGATTAAATGTAGGGCTACCAGCTGTGACCCACCCTTCTCTTGGCTGGCCAGTAGACAGTTAAACCATGCAGAAAAATATTACCCTTGGTTGACCTCCGTGCATAGTTATCTGTAAATATCCCATGCCTAATAATGATGTGTCACACTGGACCCCCCCGCTCAAAGCACATACAGTAGAAGAAATGGTTTATGTGTACACTTTGTTGGTAGAGAGGTTACATTTGTTTATTTGGTGTATTAGGGATTGTAATGGGGTTTCCCCTTAGCCTGCATGTATTTCCTTTGTAGACACTCTTCTTCTGTTTTTTCCCTTTTCCAATGAATGGCTATAGCTGAGCTTAATTATGTTCAGTATTTAAGCTACAGAATGACTTGAAAAGGATCAGCAAAGGGAAGCAGAAGGATCGCAAAGGTAGCATATGTATCATAGGGGTTTACCGTCAGCACTATGTCAATCTGTGGTGCCAACGGGATTTATGGTGGGCGGAGCTAGGGTCGGTACAGTAAGCAACCCCCCCCCCGAGTGAGGGCTAAATATTTAGTTACTGGAAATTTCTAGTGACAAGTTTGAAGCCGAGCTTAGAGCCAGCACCTTGTGGCTGTGAAAGGAGCTGCAGGTTTTTAGTCTACTCATCAATTTGCAGAATTGTTTAATGCTCATATACTTTTAGCTTTGGGAGCTACTGGGAGCTTTTCATTATTTACAGTTTGGAAAAATGATTGATCTCACATAAACCATATGGAATGACCATATAAGGAATATACAGGTTCTATGGCATCATAAAGATACAAAAGTAGAAAAAAACCTGTCTGACACTAAGTGTTCAGAGCAGTCTGAAGCCTGAGCTTTTGGCTCGTAGGGATTATTTCCACATGTGCTGACCTCACTAAATCTCTGGTTGGCGCTTGCTTTTTTCATATAAGAAATATTGCCAAGTTGATCTCTGTTGTATCACATTCTGAATTAAAAATTATTGTTCATGCCTTTTTTAAAATCTCATCTAGATTATTGTAATTCCTCCATCATTTGTCTCAACAAAGCATCCCTGGAAAATCTGCAAGTTGTTGCAGAAAGTTACTAACGAAGTCTTCTGCCTCCACATCAACTTCAGAGTCCTTTTTAAGATTCTGGATTTGACTTTTAGGGCTCATGCATGGGCAAGCACTGCCATACATCAGTGAACTTTTACATCCATACATCCTCAGCAGCTCCCTGAGGTCTGTGATCAGGGCCTGCTGGCTATGAATCATACAAGGCTGAGAACTACAGGAGACAGAGCGTTTACCACATTGGGCCCCAGACTCTGGACTAAGCCTGAGATCGGTGGTTTCTTTTAAAAGTAGCTAAAAGCTCATCTTTTTAAACTTGTTTTTAGGTAACTTCTTTTTCTTTTCTTTTCTTTTCTTTTTTTTTTTTTTTTTACCATTTTTTGTTGTGAAACACTTTGTGATATTTAATGATATTTAAATAAACTCTTACGTTCTATTACTATTTGAAACTTTGGCCATGTTAATGTACATTTACAGTATATATAACACTGAATAAATATAATAGATCCACTTGGGGACAGGATGAACTAAGCCACTGCTGACATATTGCCACTTTAGTTGTTGAGCAGACTAGCTAGCATAAAATTGTTAGCATGTCTAATCTGGGTTCTGTTTAGCAACCCATGAGAGCATCAGTTAGCTCCCACATGCTCTACTATGCTAACTAGTTACTGACTTTGTCTGTTTCCTGTTTGGTGTTAGGAGGAAACTCATTTTAGAGCACTTTTTCTATAATAAAGTATCTGCTGTGGCTAAAAATATACACACGTGCACAGAGTAAATCCAGTATCTTATCTGATTCTTATGATTGTCTTTCTGTCTTATGATAGTAGCAGATTGTTGTTTTCCCTTGCTAAGGCCCATTAAGTGCAAGTGGAACACAGTTACCTTGTGTAACAAGTGCCACAAAAAAACCATGCAGTTTGAGTGTAACTGCAGAGGATTAGGTCTAGCGTAGCCTGAGCTGGCCTGTGTTTTTTTGTTTGGAGATGTGTAGATGGTGCAGGAAATGTTGAGGGATTAGTCAAAGCTAAAGGGTCACAGCACTAATCTTATTATGGCAGGAATAGAAGGAGCGATCTGACCACTCCTGAACAACTTATCAGGCAGCCCGGGCACCAGGGGAATCCCTGTTTCCCCACTGACAACACGGACACGTGCGACAGTCAAGGCTCTTCCATTACATTATCTGCTATTATATACTCACTTCAAAATACAATGTGTTGTGTTACTGGATGGGAAAAACAAGGACTGACTTTAACACACAGCAGATATCTTATCTTAAGATCTTCCGTTTGCTCTCATTTGTGGTGTTTAGAAAGTTAAATGTAAACTGAGCTCCAACAGTAGCGGTGACAGTTAGCACACTGGGAGAGGTTCTTATTAAGTTATAGACTCTGCACATGGTGGAGGATCTTTATACGTTGTGCAACATAATTAACGGGGATCAATGCTCATTTTCAGTTCAATATTTTATGTGGTGTCTTCCTTTAAGGCCACCCTTCCTGTTTGGATTAGCTAACCCTTAGTAAACAGGATTTGAAGCTGGTAGACCTTCTGTACACCTGAGATGATCATATTAAGGATAACAGCACTCTGCCTCATCATAAAGATCCAATAGAAAAAAAACAGCCTGATGTTTTGCTGTGTTTAACACAAGCATCCATCAGTGCAAGATTTACAACGGTGAAAGGGTAAAGGCTGATTTTTAAGTTGAGACAGAGAGTCATAAACAGGGGGCGACTGCTTCAGGAGCAGAAATAATTCCTTCTTTCCACTTACTTTAAGAAAATTAAGATTTTAAGATGGAGAACTGGCGCTAAATGGTCTGACATACTGCAGTGCATGTGAGGTCATGGTGAAATAGTGCGGACGAGAACTGCAAGTCCTCCAAAACAAAACAGTAAAACTCCAAGCGGACCTATAAATGAAATGTGCCTTTCTGCCTTTGCTTCATCTGCCTCTCTTCACTCAGCAAACACAGGCAAAGGCTTACACATGGGCACACGCACACGGTCACTCACAAGCACGCGCACAAGCCACAATGACACATCCCAGTGAGTCTTTTAGCTTTTCTTGAGACAATAATAAAACCCAGTGCCAGGAAAAAAAAGAGAATGACCAGTAAAAGAGACGTGGAAATCATCATTTTTCTTACCTTCCTAAGTTTTCCTGCGTCTGTGTCTTTTTGGACAAATGGCATTTAGTTAATTCTTCCATTAAAACCATGCGGGCACTGAAGCCGTATTGTCTGGTTAAGGTAGTTAAAAGTAAGAGAGGTTTATGTTTGAATTATTTTCAGCTTGTCAGCAGTGTTAAGACAGCTGGAGGCCTTTTTCAGAAATGGGTCTATTTATATTTAGCATGTCAAACTCTATTTACTCTGGAGTGGAGGAGTAATTATGGTGACAAGACTTAGTTAAAATCAGGTGATTGCTGTGACTGCATGAGTGATGTAATAGGTATGTAGGCTGAGGCTGTTGTTTCACCTGTGCACAGCTGAGACTCAACCACTGCTTCTCCAATCATGTGTTTCCTTTCTTACACTTGTTACTTTGATTGGATAAATGCATTCATACTTACAGACTTGTAAGCGAATGCCCAGACGGCGTATTCTCACTGGTCAAAAAATGTGGAACACTTCGCCACCTCATGTTTATACGGTGGCCCTCAGAGGCCAAACGGACTGCAATTTAAGAAAACACCAGCAATAAGAAAAACGCTGCAAAAGCACACAAAACACAATGGAAATAGGAAAAAGGAAAATGGAAATAGGAAAAAGGAAAACAGAAATAGGAAAAAACAGATTTCCAAAAGCACAAGGGAAGTGTTTCTGGGGAGACAATAACCCAACGGACCAGTTGCAGGAACCAAAACATGCTTGGTTAGTGTGTGTTTCTTTTTTCCTATTTCTGTTGTGTTTTGTGTGCTTTTGCAGCATTTTTCTTACTGCTTCTTAAGTTGCAGTCTGTTTGACCTCTCAGGGCCACCGTATGTTTACCATCTTACAACTGGAAAACAAAGAAATTGTGACCTGAAAGAAACAAAGTACAGAGATGAACAGTAAAAATACAGCAAAGACCTTTAGTTCTTCCATCCACTGTTCACCTCATCAGAAATGGTCTCATTAGAAGGGTGGCTGTCAAGAAGCCATTCTTAAGGAAGGGAAACGTATTAGCTAAATTATCCATTCTAACTCAAATCTTCTCTGGCAGCAGATCAGATTTTAATGAAACGATTTGTCCCGGATGACTGTTCGAGCCTTCTAGAGTTTAATTCTCATTAGTTTGTCCAGTGCAGCCAACCAGTTTTTTCTGTACTTCACACATTAATGTAAACTGTGAATTTGATTTGAGTCATGAGCTGGAAGAGCTACTACGTCACTGACATTCTGGTTTCCTGTACTTTACCTTTATGCATTAGCTAACTTTAGGATCAGGATAGTCATTTAACATAAAGTCAGCTCATATTGTAAAACCTGTATTCCCTGTTTCTAAATGACTGAGCAGCATAAAAGTTTGATTTTTTAATATAGTAATGTGTCAGACCCACACTCAGACACCGTCCATGTATCTATGCTCTTGCTTGATTTGGAACGGCCAACGTTCATTTTTGTTAAACACCAGAATAGTTCAAGACAAGTCAGACCTATCAGTGCTGCTGACATGCTCCTGATGCATGGCAGACATTTGGTAAAGGTTACACCAACAGGCCCACTAGTGGCCTGATGACAAAAATTACATGTGACTGTCTGAATGAACCGTGACACTCAAGAGCCAGACATTTTTACATCTAGTGGCCACTTGATTTCCAGGGAAACCTAGAGAAGGGAGAACCAGGAAATCAGCCTAAACTGGCTGAACTTACAGCAGACCCATGCATGTGATTTCTAATGTATAAAAACATTGACTTTTATATGTGTACTCACTTCTCTCGCATGCTTTTATTGTTGTATGCTGACTGCCTCTTAGCACTAATCGCTGGATGATTTGACTTGAGTATTTCTGCTGCAGACTATCACGGATATATAGTATTTCATGAATGCTGAGCTCACAGAAAAGAGACACAGGCCTGTAATTCTTCGCCTGCGTGAGGAATGATAATGATTCTGACCCTGGCCTTGGGTTAGCCTTGCCTAGCTTAGCAACGGTTACCACTGAGCTCCAGACAGCAGGGCAGACTGGAAGGCTCCGGAGCCAGGCTGGCCCACGTGCGGTCCCACATCAGGGGGCGTGCACCCTGTCTGTCCCTGCTCTTACATCTATACACTTTTACCCAGCCTCCCCCCAAAGAAGGGAATTGGAGGATTTGTCATCAACACACGAAACACACACGCACAGGTTTCCAAACCCCCGCTGACACACAGTGGAATGCACAACTGTTTATGCACACAAAGGGACAGTATGGACACCCAGATAAACAGATGTTGGGCTTAATACGGAGCACTTAGGAAAATTGTTCCTGCAGTCTGTAGTCTTAAGAGGTGGAAAATCAAGAGTAACATTTAGCAAAGCATCTTTATGACCAAATATTTAACTTTATTGTTTTCACCAGTAGTATTTGTTTTTTCTCAACCCTTTAGCATACAGACAGTATAAAGCACCCATGAAAACTCAATCCCAGCACATAATGTCCTGAAAAGACCCCCCCAACCCCCCCACCCCCCGAAAATCATTAATGAATCACAAGGAATATTAGACTTTAATATGTCTGTACTGTTATTCCACTACAGAGGGTAAACAAACATTTTTCTGTGATGAACTGCAGCCATAGAAGTGTAAATGATGCATCCAAGTCTGAAAAGTGAGGTTATCATAAAAGTTCTTAAAACATCTTTTTTAATGCC
The DNA here is from genome assembly GCF_001858045.2 of Oreochromis niloticus. Lineage (NCBI taxonomy): Eukaryota > Metazoa > Chordata > Actinopteri > Cichliformes > Cichlidae > Oreochromis > Oreochromis niloticus. Next base: position 27,922,704 of record NC_031985.2, on the reverse strand, counting down.
TATCAGGGCAAAAACATACTCATCTCAAGGCTTCATAACCAGATTTCACTAATCAACGGATGAAGTCACTGTGGGTACATCTATCTTTGCCCAGTCTATGACTACAACAGATTCCCACTGACATCCGGCCTCCGTGGTGCTTATTTCATCATCATGCATGACCTTCCAAAGAGAGGCTGTCAATGACAGTGTGATTGTTCACAGAAAGTAAATGTTAGTTTCATCTCTTCTTCATTCACTGATACAGGTCTGTAATCCAGTGATGATACAGTCAATGCAAAAGTAATAAAAAAGACAGTACTACAACTTCAGATACATCTAGAACATAAAAAATGGTAACATTATCTAAAACATTCTAATTTCTGGAGTTTAGTATAAGTCAGGACTAAGGGTGCCATGTTTTGAATTTAACTGCCCATCTTTGGCCCTTTATTTGGTAAAAACAAATGTTTTTGTTGTCTTCCTATGTCAAATTATATGAAAAAGAAAGTTCTTTGAAGTTTACAGGCATCATTTATGGACAACTTTCTTGATGTCCCACCGCATAATCAATCAGGTTTACTAATTAATCAGGTTTAGGTCTGACGTTTGACCGGACCGCTGCATCACCTTGACTCTTCTCTTTTTCAAAACAAAACAGAGGTTTCTGGCAAAACTTCACCTGATTCCAAGGTGTATGGAGTAGAACAAGTGTCTAAGGTGGTCGAAGCTCCAGGAAGATTACTTGATCGATGTGTTTCAGCCTGTAGCCTTCGATGAGGGCCACAGGCAAAAATGCGTCTGTTTAGTAATAAAGCTGTTCTGGAGCTTGTCTTGTTCAACCAGTCTGTTGTAGATTTGCTGCTCTTCTTGGGTTCATTGTCTTGTTGCATGACCCAATGTCAGCGAAATGTTAAGTGCTAGACAGATGGTTAGAAATCACAGTATCTGCGAGGTGTCCAGGTCCTATGGCTGTAAAAAAAAACAAGCTCAAATCATCACCCCTGCACCACAGTACTTGATAGCTGGTATGTTTGTGATGATATGCCACGTTCGGTTTACTCCAAACATGGTGCTGTTCATTATAACCAAACGTTTTCACATCTGTTCAAAGGACATTGCTCCAGAAGTCTTGTGGTTTGTTCAGATACACCTTTGCAAATGTGCACATATGTTCTTTTAAAGAGAAGAGACTTCCTCCTGGCAATCTTTAAAAACAAGTCATACTTTTTCAGTCTTCTTCTAATTGTACTGTCAAGAATTTTTACATTTAAAAATGTTAGTATTTTAAGTGAAGCCTGTAGAGTCTGAGCCGTAGGTGTAGAACTGCATGGTCTGACCTTCGGGGGAGTTTTCCTGGGATATCAATTCCTGGGAAGATTTACAACTGTCTTGAATATTTTTACACTTTTTTAATAATTTTTCTTATTAGACTTCAAACAGTTTGGAAATTACTTTCTAACCCTTCTCAGATTAATTGGCAGCAACAATTGTTTCTGTAAGATCATTGCTGATGTTGTCCTTACTTGGCATTGTGTTGACACACATCTGAATGCTCCAAACCAGCAAACTGCCAAAATACTGCTTTTACAGAGGTACTCGCACTTGCTGATGATCAGTTAATTAAGTTCATTTGATTAGCAGCACCTGGCTGCTATTTACCCTCTTAATTCCTATGGAAACAGTAAGAGTGTGCTACGTTTTTCCACACACTGTCTCTGCATTTTGGCTTAATTTTTGTTAAATAATGACACAGATGTAACATGCCATGTCTTTGTCATTCATCTTAGGTTTTAATTACCCAAATTTGTGTTATTTTTTGGTACACAAGACTGAAAGAGGGCACTTTTCAACAAAATTAAACATTTCACATCTGATTAAACATCTGATGATGTGGCAGAAACTGTGAGTGTAACATGTGGAAGGTTATGATAAAGGTTATGTGAAGCTGCTCTATAGGAGACGAAAAACTAAGCAATTCATAAAGTCTCATTGATAAAGCATTTTCATGTCCTTTGTTAACCTTTGTGATGAATGGTAAATCGATAGTTAATAAAGTTTAGTTTTTTCACTCTTAAGAAATAATTAGAAGACAGTTAGTAATCTTTACTAACCATCATTGATGTAATAAAACTTGTTCTTAATCAACTGTCATATAGTAACTAATATGTTGTATAATCATATGACCGTAAACAATGGTTATTATAGACTGTTGCCAGTCATTTTAAGGCCTGTTGTAGAAGTACAGCGATAACGTCTTTGTGTTCATGGATAGAAATAACAATAATATCAGCATCATGATATACGAGCCTTTAGTTCTGAGTGGTTTCCGTGTCGTGACCTGAATACCTCAGCGATGAAGCCAGGCCAGCAGCTCATTAACATTCCAATACAGCCCTAATCACCACTGCAACTGTGTGTGTGTGTGTGTGTGTGTGTGTGTGTGTGTGTGTGTGTGTGTGTGTGTGTGTGTGAGAGAGAGAGTCAGAGAGAGGGAAAAGACAGATCATGCACGTGTTGCTCCGCGAGTGAGGACACGGTGAAAGTGTTTGATGAAGTGCCTGCCTCAGGTGATTACAGCCGCGTGGGGTGATTGGTTCCATCGAATCGCACCTCTCCTCTCACATCTCGGATGCTGTTGCGTAGCTTTTTTGCACAGCTGAGGCTCGTTTTGCTAACGAGTTTTATTGATCGACTCATCGGAATGAGAAGTATGAAGACTGGCGAGAGATGAAAGATGCGCAGGCAAACATAAAAGGCAACAAAAACGAGTGCGCGAGCTTTAAGGTGGAGACGTTTTATTCGTTATGGTTATGCATACGTTCCCATGTTTGTTCACTTCACCTCAAATAACCATCTATGTGTCTTTTTCTGTCTGTCCCCCTGCAGAAAGACTATATAACTCCAATGGACGTGACTTGAGAAGAGCACTCTTCTCTCTAAAGCAAATTTTTCAGGTAACACACTCTCTCTCTCTCTCTCTCTCACACACACACACACACACACACACACACACACACATATTTCAATGCAATTACCGTGAGTACATTGTTGCAGAATACAGTCGGTTATTGTGGCCACTGTGTGCTTCGGTGATGACAGGATCTCCATCAACGTGGCGTTTCTCTCTCTGTCTTTGTGTGTGCATGTGTGCGTGTGCGTGTGTGTTTGCATTGAAATTTGTGTGGGAATCTTTTATTTTAAGTGGAGAAGAGTTAGCCACTTTAAAAAAAGAGGAGCTTTACTCTGCAGCACAGACACAGCAAAAGGACTCCGTATGTAAAAAGACAGTGCTTCAGCAAACAGAGCAGCACTGTGCAAACTTCCAGATTGTTCAAAAAAAGTGCAGCATTCAAGCTATTAAAAGTGGCCCTTTTTGCAACCCCCCCCCCCAAAAAAACCCCTCTCCATGCAAGCTCCATGCTGAACCTGGAGCTTTAACAGTGCACATGAAGACGTTTTTGTTTCTGTAAGAAATGACACATAAAAAGCAGAAAACTGTAAAAAACCATGTCTGCTGACAAGTGTGAGTGTGTATACCAGCTGGTCTGATCCCAGGGGAGGTTTGAAAATCTGTGTTGTGTCAACTTAAATCTTAAACCTCCACATCACTGACATCAAGTGGCAACACAGGAAAATGCATTAACTGCATCCATGAAATTAGAAGCTCGGTTCTGGTTATCCTGTGCTTCCTCTATTTGTCCTCATTTTCCTTCAGGATGACAAAGACCTGGTCCATGAGTTTGTGATGGCTGAAGGTCTGACGTGTCTCATCAAGGTGGGAGCAGAAGCTGACCAAAACTACCAGAACTACATATTAAGAGGTATGGTCTCTCCCATGCTGCATAATGATATATGCTAAGAATAATAACAATAATATACTACATGCTTAGATCAGGGAGCTCATTCTATCTTTCTCTGGTGCGACACTGTGAAATGGGAGTCACATCAAGGGTCAGACATGTTTTTAAATCCTTTATAACAATTAATAAACAAGATCAAATGATATCTAATGATTCTATTGCCTGCACATAAAAATAAAATTCGCTCGTAGTTCTCAGTGAAAGGACTGACCTCTGAGAAATTTACTGTGCTGTAGTCGTGTGCCTCTGTGGCTCAGTGACTTTTTAAAGCAAACACTCACTCTTTATGGCTCTACATCTTTGCCGGCGTGTGGACAGAAGCATCCAAGTGAAGACAATAATTATATTCTATGAATTGTCTTGAGGCAAACGGAGACAGAGGCTCTTTCCTTACCCTGTCGAGATGTGGGCTTTCCAGAGTCCCACTGAAATAGCCTGCATTCAGCATCAGCTTTTCCTTTGTGTTTCTCAGCTAGTCTAGGCACATGTGGTCATGACGGCATGTCAGGACTGATTTGGACATGTTACTTAGAAGATATGCATGAAAAATAAAATTGTAAAAATTAAAAACAAAAGCAGAAAAACTGCATTTCAAGTGCTTTAAACAGAGTTTTTAACCCTATTATTATTTCTGCTGAATATTATTATAAGATGGTAATACAAAAAGAACAATGTAATGGAATTAAGTCATGTTTGTCACAGACAGAGGTTTTCTATGAAGGTATTAGTCATGGTTGGTGCCATCGTTGTCACGACTGATTGATTTTCTCAGCGTAATCAGAATCGCTGCTGTCACTGTAACTGATATTATCACTGTTATTTAATTCCTTTTGGTTCTTTTTATTTATTTCATCTTATTTTATTTTATTTTACAACAAGTTCTGAGTCATCTTTCCGTATACTTTTCTGACTTTTCCTTTCTTTCTCAGCTCTCGGGCAGATCATGCTCTACGTGGACGGGATGAATGGCGTCATTGGCCATCCTGAGACAATCCAGTGGCTCTACACGCTCGTTGGCTCGAAGGTATCAAGTCAAGCGTACATCCTAAAAAACTCAGAGAACACACACACCACCCTGCCATTGGTTAACCAGCCATTGTTTGCAGAACATTATTTTTAGCGTTTATCCAAAGAAACACACACAAACACATACCCTAATGATTGTGTTGTGTGTTTCCAGCTGTGGGTGGCGGCTTTTGTTGGTTTTGTGGTGTCCTCGTGCAGTAGGCACCAAGACACTCATGCTGGGACTGTTTTCCCTACACTACCACCCCCTAGGTTTCACTGTTGTTGCCAGCGTGAGAGCATATAGCAATAAAATCTCCAGAGGAGGCGCCTTCCATCTCGAACGCTGGGGTAAAAGCATTCAAAGCCCCTTCTTCGACTTGAAGTGATCTTATAGTTCATAGCAGTGAACCACAGGGCTGTAGGCGTAGCCACCCTGCACGCTCCCTCTCATCCAGGGCAGTTCTAGTGGAATTTAGCCTGCGATTATTTCCCCAGAACCATGCACTAGACCCCTGTTGCTCCTCCTGCAGGCTATGGGCCCACAGGATGATGTTCCCACCATGAGTAAAGGCAGTTGCTCGCCAACAAGACATTGCTCCCAGGTCCTATTACAGAACAGGAGGCAGACTATCAGACCATCTTAGGTGGGATAAATTGCGCCCCAGTACTAAAGGTGATTTGTGGGGAATATGCTGTTGTGAGCACAGTATGTTGATCAGTATTTACTTCCTTGAGATTTTTTGGTAGTGCTGTATTTTTATTATAGATGGGTATGCGAGAGTCCATGGTCTGGATCATGTAAGCAGTATAAGGAGAACAACTACGGTTCTGCAGCATCTGCACCCGTCTTTGTTAACAAGTTCATGAAATTCCTTCCTAACCCAAACCAAAACCATAATTCCTAGTTGCCTGATGATGTCCGTTACAATAAAATTAACCAAAATGTCGCGTTGCCTAAAATTTAAACCAAATCTTGTAAAATTTAATTTACATTATGAAGTTTCCCCAGACCAGCATCCCTAAAACAGAGGCTCACAGTATAACTGTATAAACAGATTATGTCCCCGCAGCATGATTATTACAAGCACAACACACACAAATAATGAAACAGCATCTGCTCGTATGTCTTGGTTGCCACTAATGCTAAACATGGGAATTCTAAATGTCTAGAGTGGATGAAGAGAGCAATAGGAACACAGTTGTCCATACTTTATGCAAGTTTCTTTATATTTCCACCCTAGTTCCGTCTGGTGGTGAAAACAGCTTTGAAGCTGTTGCTGGTGTTTGTGGAGTACTCAGAGTCCAACGCGCCACTGCTGATCCAAGCCATCACCTCTGTGGACATGAAGAGAGGTACTAAAAACTTAACATGCCACCATGTGCTGAGGGCTTAAAGTAGAAAGATACTGTAGTTTGTCTGCATGATAATATTTTTGAAGTAATGGAATTTAATCAACTGACTTCTAGGCAGCAAGCCATGGTCCAATGCTATGGAGATCTTGCATGAGAAGGATGGAGTGGATACGGAGCTTCTCGTCTATGCAATGACCCTCATCAATAAGGTATGCAAAGCTATAGTTTATGGCTTTGCTGAGTACTTTCTTGTGTGGATGTAGAACATTTTCAGTTTTATGGAAAACGCATCTTGGTTTTCTCCAGTAAGTGATCAGTTGATTGATTGACTTTGTGTTTTATCATTTTGCAATGAGATATAAACTGTACTGCGAAGTTTTAAAGTTTAAATGAGTTTAGAGTTTAAATGAGCAAAGCATTTTAAACCTTGGTTACATCTTGACGACGTCTCCTTTCTTTTTGCAGACTCTTGCAGCACTGCCCGACCAGGATTCGTTTTATGATATGGTAGATGGTCTGGAGGAGCAGGGCATGGAGACAGTTTCCCAAAGACACCTGGGGAGGAAAGGAACCGATCTTGACTTGGTCGAGCAGCTTAATATATATGAGGTCTGAGACACTCACAAACAAAACATTAAAAGTGGTTGAAAATGCGTTATTACTGATCCCTTTTCAGCTTGTAAATGCTGCCCTAATAGCCCAAATAAAGGTCAGAGTGCCATGTAAAATATAAAAATACAAATACAAATAAAAACAGAATGTTATGGTTTGTAAGTCATTTAAACCAAACATAATAGCTGAAAATAGTGCAAAACTTTATATCAAAGTCCAGTTTTTGTCTATTTAAATTGGTGGCATTTTTCTTAACACTCATTCTTTTAGGGTTAGGATGACATTGTCTTGTGAAAAAAAAAGGTATAAAAATATGTTATCTGGATGGGAGCATATGCTGCTCATAAAACTTTCTTTGGAGATTATGTATCGGAATTTCAGGGTGGGACCACGCCTCCAAACACGCTCCTTCCGGTTGTCATCTATATAGGTTCCCCCAGTTCTGCAAGGTGTTCATTCTCGTTTACGTACCCCACCCTCCCTCCCTCGTTGTTCTCAATTCTTTAACTCCTTCATTTCTATTTAGTGCATGGGGATCTGCCAGGCCCGGGAGCCATCGCCAGTCCCCTTCGAGACCTTCCCCAAACCGCAGCTCAATTCATGTCAAAGCATTCACCTTTATCTACTAAAACGCTGTCAAACCTAAAATGAGGATGTGGGCCCAGCTAGTGAAATACATCCTCCAGCAATAATGGTGCCTTCACAGTTATTGTTTGAAAATCAGAGCGTTGAACAGTGGACCTAAATGCAGACATGGAGGCAGAATGAATAAACAAAAACAAAAACATTTTTGGTGTTATGCTAAAGTCCTAAGAGTAAGTTCAGTAGCAAAGAACACAATCCTAGAGATGGCTGTAGTATACATGGAAGGTTAACAGATGCTATGACAAGGAGTAAAGGGAATGTCAGGGCTATTTATACACGAGGGTAATCAGGGAAGTGGAAACACAACAGTAACAAGACTCAGCTGCACTCAGTCTAGACATGGAAGCAGGGAAGGGAAGTAAAACTAAAAACAAGGCACGGGTGATAACTAAAAATAAATAAATAAATAAAACAGAAAGTGAAGAACAAGAACTATAAGAAGCCATAATTTCTCTCACAGCATGTTAGCTTTGGAAATGTGTGTTGATAACAAGTTCCACTCATTAGACCAAAGGATCCAGCATTCTTCATTTACAAAAAAAGCTACAATTTTTTGATTTAGATTGTGTTTCAGACCACAGATGTCCACTTTGCTTCATTTAAATCCTAAAACCTTTTATTTATTTTTTTGAGTACCTCTCACTTTACAACCTGTCATGTCTTTCCCCAGACGACCCTACGGCATGAAGATGGTGATGATGACAGCCAGCCTCCACCAATGGTACGCCGGGAACGCAGGCGAGCCAGCCTCGGGGCGGGGACAAAAGACATGGCCTGGAGAGGAGGCGGAGCCGCAGGGCCTCTCTTGGACGATCCGGTCACGCCTCGCCCTGCAGCCCCGCGTCCCCACAGAGAGCCGGCTTCCAACCTTTCAATGGAATCAGATCTGAGGACGTGAGCGAGAGGTGAGCGTGGTGGAAAATGAAACAGTTACGTATCACTTATTAAAATCTTGGTGCAGGGTTACTCAAAAGGTGTCGTGACAAAGCAAACAAAAAAGCGATAGTTGTTAAATATGTTCTCATTCTTCAGAGAGGTTCTGACTGTTTTACTGCTTTCTGCTCCAGAGCACTGTCAGGTTACCTTCAGTCCATGTAAGTCCAAACATCACTGAGCCTCTGCTCCTCACAGACCCGCTGTAACAGCTACCCATGTGTCCTCCCTACTCACAGCGTGGGTTTTCCTGCTGCAAAGAAACACTACTGCAGACTTCTGCTGCACTGGAATAAAAATAATTGTTTTCAGCAGCTGCGCACGCCTTCGGGGTTTGCTTGGAATTCTAATACAGGCGAACACGGTATTAAACCAGCACAGGCTTTTCTCAACACTGTGTGTAAGAGCACAACAAAATGGGATCGGGATGGGACTTTAACTGTTTACTAAAGGCAAATCTGTCATCTATTGGTCCTCTTCTGCTCTTTAGATTTGAATCTAATAATAGATGAAGGATAAAATATAATCTGCTTTTGTCGCATTAGTAGACAAATGATGGGGTTAAAGAGCTAAATCGTGCACACCTGAGCATACCTGCAAATCCTGAAAAAACAGGTTCAAACGTGGTCAGCTGTACTGTAAAAGATACATTTTTCCCATGATTTTTTTTTTTGAATGATTCGAATCAGTGGGTGAAAGCTGTTTACGTCCGGGACCGCATCCTGCTTCGTATTATGCACGCACACAAGAAAAACAAACACAAGTTTTATTGACCATCCCATTCGTCACACACACGTGGCTCTGGTCTTGTGGAACAACACCTGGCAGCGCAGACGGATTTGACTGCAACAGGGCTCATCTGGTTTCACTATACAACAGCGCAGCAGTTTGGTGACAGCGATCCCCCAGACGGTTTCTCCTCTCAGCATTCCTTTCCCTCTATCATGTTCTGTGTTCATGCGCATGTAAAACCACCTCACTGGAGGCATGAAGTGTGTAATCAGAAACATTCATCTGCCATCTCTCCCCTTTTCATTTCTTGTGTGTTTTCTCTTGTCTTTTGTCTTGCTGTGTCTTTGTTGTTTCCCTTGAGTGTCTTAAATGTGAGTTTTAGTGCAGCCTTAAACATCTTCTCCACACATGACCCCTGAGCTTCTCCATCCCTTTGCTCCAACACTCTTTTTTCTGTGGCGATTTCTATTTGCATGCTTATGTATCACTTCATCTCTCCCCTATCCTTACCTCAAATCGTCCACCTGTCTGTGTATTCATTCGTCCACCCCCCCGGCCCCCATCCACCTCGATAGAGTGGAGGAATGTGAGGAGGATAGCATTGAGGAGGAGAAGGAGGAAGAGGAAGAGGAGACTCCTGTGACTGAGTCTGATTCGGATGAGCAGGAGGGGGCTAATGAGACCACCTCCAGGTATTTTAGGACGTAGTGGTAACATAGAAATGAAATAATGGTTTCATAAAGGTCTCGAATGTCTCTTTAATCCCTGCCTGTCCAGCTGGTTTGCTCTGATGGCCCATGTCTGTTGTAGATTTGCCTGCCGGTCTGCTCAGTTCTGCTTTTACCCATTTATTCCTCTCGATCCATTCCTCTGTTCCTAGCCCCGCTAGACATCTTCCATCCACCGTTCAAAGAACAACCCTTCAGTCCATCACCATCACCTCCAGAAAGGAGTCTGTAAAGGAGACAGAGCAGAGGAACTGGAGTGAACCGACCCCAGCAACAACCACCACCAGCATTTCCTCCCCCTCTACCCCAACCCTTTCTCCCACTGTGTCCTGCACTCCCAGTCCTCCAGGACAGCCCTCCCTCCTGGCCACACTGCTGGCCAGAAAAAAGTCTATCGTCACTGTGCCAGCTACCAAGGAGGTGAGCCCGCCGTTGCGTGGCAGCTCGCGCCCCTCCCCAACCGCCTGCCCTACCTGCCCCACTCGCCCTTCCACCTCTTCTCGTACGATCTCGATGAGGAGCCGTCGCCCCCGAAGCCGAGCGAAGAGTCACCCAAACCAACGTCTCCCAGGTCAGATGGGCAGCAAAGCACAGTCACCAATGAATTCAAGAAGCTTTCCTTCTCTTCAGATGTCCTGCTTTTTACTTTGCCAGTTTCCACTTCTGCTTCTGGCTTTTTTTGTGTGTGTGTGTAGGCACCAGCTTGGAGCCACTTTGCATCGCTTTTGTTATTCATCACTTCCCTTCTTTTCAGTTCTTTCACCTCACAGCTTCTCACCTTGAGTTTCTCGACTCTTATTGTCACTTTTCGTTCCTTCACGTCTTTTCTTAGTTCCTCCACGACCTCGATGCACTGCAATTTTTTTTTTTAATGTGCAATCCCCACTTGGACTCCCAGTAGCATTTCCTTTCCCCTCTTTTCTAAAACAGCACAATCACTGTTTGCTTTTAACTCTTCCTCACTAGTCTCTCTTTGCTTTTTCCTGAAACATTGCATTTCCTTACCTCTATATTCTCCACTGTCTGTCCAACTTGACAGACAGGCAAAGATTAGTTGTTAGATTTCTCTCTTTGTGGTTAAAACTAGATTTCCATAAGATTCACACTCAATCTGTACCAAATTTGTTATGAGAACGCTGCATGAGTAATCAAGTGTTCCCAATCAGAAATTGAATTATATGCATCAAGTTATAGATAACAAGAATCAGATGTTTTTTTGCTTTGTATTGCACACGCGGCACCAGAACCTTAAATAATATAACATTAGCTTAAAAAAGAAAGCTCTTGTCTGCTCCGACGTAACAGCTTGACAAGGCCAAAGGTCTTTTTAGTGGACTCTTAGTGAGGACAGACACCTTTCCTGAAATTTTCCAGCAGCATAATAGAATAAACACAACAGCAGTTAGCAATTAGGGTCACTAAAGTGTTGCACCAACACATGCCTGTTATGAAACAAGGTGTCACATTCATTTCTGGGTACGAGTTTTGCGCTCGCCGGTTAGTCCCTGTAGTGTTGTGCAACCGTGAGAGGTCACTCTCTCTGTTTTTCTCCCCCAGGAACGGAGCCCTGACGTCCTACTCCTCTCTCAGCACCCCGAGTACACCTACCAGCTCAAGGTGAGAAGCCACAGCAATAACATGTGAGGTGTGGAAACATCCTTAAAATACGCTCCGCCGCACTGTAAACAGGTTCACACACAGGAACAGAGTCATGTGTGTTTTCACGGTCAGACTCACATGTGTAAAAAATACGGAGCATGTGCGGCCCCACCGTGCTTTCGTGCCGATGACACACTAAAGTGAATGTGATCTAAGCTAGTTGGTTCCAGATTTACTAAACTCGCTGTTAAACCTAAACACATAGAAGCTGGTCTTATGTAAGGGGCATATGTTGTGTTATGGCTGTTTTATCAGAAGCGATCAGCAGATTCAAACTCTGCTGCAGAAACAGGATGACAGGGAATAGAGAAATAAAAATCAATAAATGAAGGAAACCTCCTTTTCCTCGCTCTGTCTCTGCTCCTTCAGACCTGCTCTGGGAGGCCTCCTGTCCTCGTCCTACCGTCAGCACCAAGAATCTTTGGCAGCTGAGCGAGAGCGCCGCCGTGTGGAGAGAGAAGAGAGGCTACAGAAAATAGAAAGAGAGGAGAGGAACAAACACAGGTGAGGCGTCGTTGGTCATAAAATGTTTTATGCAAGAACAATAAATGAATAAAAGCCGTTTTAGTTTGTAGAATGAGTAATTATGTTTCCAATCACTGAAAACCTCAAAATCATTAGACCGGAAAAATAATAAGAGAAACATGGCCCCGAAGCAATCCTGAAATGAAAGCTGTTGGAGAATTGCACTACAGCAATGATGGTGGTACAAATATAACTTCCAGAAGTTTGCTCCAAGGCGAGCAAACTACTTAAAAAAATCATTTTTGGGGGAAGTCAGCAGACTTTTTAAAGCTTCAAACTAACTTCCCAAACAAGTGTTTTTATGTGTTACATGATGGCTGCTGAGTATCGAGACTTTCTTCCAGAATCACTATAAAACGTCTATAATGCCTCAATAAAATATCTCAATTTCCTAAATTACTCAACAGTGTTACAAGAATAGATCATATCATACATAAGACAAAGGTGTTGGACTGTGCGTTAAACTTGTTAGACAGATCTACAGAGCACAGTGTGCGTGATATGATTGCTACCTTTTAAACAGTCTGTTTGTTGTTCCTCTCACAGCCGCGGCTATGTGGATAAAATGGAAGAGGCCCGGCTCGCGCGGGAGGAGAGGTGAGTGTGTGTGTACACTAAATCAAAACTGCACAGAGCCGCTGAATCAGTTGGGATTATGTTTGAGCCGCTGGTTTGGGAAGCTCGGTAATAGCGTAATTGTTCGCAGGTTAAAAGGTGCCCATTGCCTGCCAGAGGCTGGACGGGTGGGGGGAGTACTGAGCTGATTTTCTTTGCTCCGTCCGCCTGTTTTGTCGTTTCTTTAAGAAGCTGTATTTTAACTGCGGCACTCTGCCAAGGGCCTGATTGTTTTGGCTGTGTGCTGTGAGAAAATCAGGTTCCTGGATTTGTCAAGCCTCTCACATTGAATGGACGTGCACGTACACGGCCACAAACACACACACCAGAAGAATTTTCATGAGGCTAATAAATCTGTGTTTGTGTGCAGATGGGAATCACAGGAAGAAAGAGATTTACTCAGAAGGGTTAAGGAGGTCACGATCCCCTTTAGGACTGATCATATATATCAATAAGGGCTGACGACAACTGGATAAATGCCATATCCTCTACGCTGGTCATCATTGACATTTGCGCCTTCTTATTGTTCTTCTTCATCTTCTCCACTCTCTGAGAGTGTGTGCCGAGCACTATTGGGGATTTTTTTTTTACCCCAGGCTTGTTTCACCCTCCATTTAAAGCTCAGTTAATGCAATAGCACACAGAGTCAATAAGACAGAGCAAAAAAGAAAGGAAAAAGTTTGGATTCAACTATGAACAGAAGAAATAAGGCAGAGACAGACAGAAGCCAGAGCTGCAGATGAGCTGCTGAGTGAACATGTGGGAGATTTATCCACGACTTCACTCTGATTTATTTACGGTGTATTTTGGCGTCATGGTTATCAGAAAAAACATGACCTTTTTTTTAAATACCCCAGCTTAGTGTTTAGCTGGCAAACAGCACTGGAACACCTGGTCACAAAGGACGTGCATAAAATCCAATGGCTTTAATAACAGACAACAAGCAGAGCAACAACAACATACCTCAGCTCATCTAAAAGAGTCAGTTTACATCAAATTGATGCAATTAAAATGAGCGAATAGAGCGAAATGGTTAAAATAATTATACTATTACGCCTGTTTCTGGACAAACAAATAAGCCTGTATTTAACTACGTTTATTTCATAAAAACACCATAAAAATGTCCTTTTGATTGTTTTCTTTTTTTCGTTCTTTTTTCTTTTGCTAGCATTTCCTTAATGTATACTGATTAGAGGGTTTAAGGATGGGTGGGTGTGTGAGTTGCTCGAGGGAGAGCACCCAGTTACTGGGGCCTGGCGCAGCCTGAAAGACACAACATGGGCCCACCTTCCTGTGGGCACAACCACATGCAGGAAGGGCTGCAGGGGTCCGGTGCATTGTGGATTGTGTGGAGGTCAGAAGTGAAGGCTCTGGTGGTCCGATTCCCTGTTGCCCAAACTGGCTGTAGAAACAATATGTCTTTATTTTTCTAAAACATGATGAAAATTGGCAGAATAAAAAAAAAATTGCAACATAAATACACACCAGAAAAGCACAACTTAGTCGAGTAGATCACCTTAAAATAAATTTCTTGCACATATCATGTTTGGACTGTTTTTTTTTTCTTAATTGAAATAAAAATCAGCAACATTTTAACATCAAAACAAAGAAAAAGTTAGTTTGGTATGCTAAAATACAAAAGTTAAACATGATCGCATTATGATTAGCTATAGCACTGATATCAAAAAACTTTGTTAAAGAGCACTTTAAGCTCTTGTGTGTACGTTTTTTAGAGAATTTCTTGTTATATTTTAATAACACAAACACAGTTTAAATAATACAGGTGATGTCAGGTAACATAGAGAACAAGAACAATGCGTGCGTGGGTTATTATAGAGTTAGGCTAAGTGCTTTTCTATACAAGCTCAGGCTTCAAGGATGCTCTAAATGCTCACATTCTGGTTTTTGTTTTCTATGTCTTTGTATTGGGGAGCACAGATATCCTTAATATGGCCATGTCAGGTGCACAGCTCTGGTTGTAAGTAGAAAAGCCCCACCCACCTGCTGTTAAGTCTTTGAGCTGTGAGGGGCAGCCAATCAGTAGAAAAGAATGGTTAAAAAAAGCTACCACAGCTTTTTCCAGACAGACGATGTACTGTGGGGTTTCAACGTGGCCCAGCATAACATAAGGATTATTTTAAACTAATAGTTGTGTAAATCTGCTCCAGTAAAGGCCCAGAGCTGGAAATGAGCATAGCAGGTCCCCCTTTAAACATGGATACAGTTTATTTAAAAGGGATTTGTTGACATAAACAGCTAGTTGGGGCACCTCGTGTACATTCAGCTCACTCGCTCCAGCGTGCACATGCACACCAACACATGCTAGTATCTTGTTTCTTCAGACCTCTGAAGTGGACTGATGCTAATGAACCCTGAACAGAAGCTCCACACATTCGTGGTTCGGTGGGAAAGAGGAGGAGTTATAAAGAGAGAGAGAGGGAGAGAGAAGGTTGAATCAATGCCCATAAATCTCCATTCTGGCTAGCTGGTTGAATGGCAACATTTGGTAGGAGGAGAAAGGGAGGAAGAGGAGAAGACGAGAGAGAGAGGGGGGAAATGGACCTGAGAGCAGAGCTGATGGAGGCACATCTTGAACAGGTTTACTCTGATTCACTTCTGATGTTTAGCCTTTAGAGCAGCCAAACTAACATTAACTTCTCCCCATCTCTCTCATTCTTCTCTCCTGTCCTTCTCCTTGCACTCCCCCCTCCTCCTCCTCCCTGTTGTTGCATGTTTGAACTGCTGCTGAAAGCTGAGCGTTTGGATAGAGAGGACAAGAGGATAGTGGGGAGCAAGACAGTGAACCCTTGTGCTGCAGGAAATGAGTGATGAACGCACCGAACGCTTTGTGAACGATTAATGGGGCGAGGTAGAGGAGAGAGGTGGGATTAGATTCTGAAGAGGTAAAGTGGCATGGCAGCTGCAGAGGGGAAAAAGGCTGGGTGGGAGGTTTTTTTGTATTTTTTTTAATGAACTCAGGTACTTTGGCAGAAGCAGTGACAAGTGGTTTAGTTTGGGGTGATTTGGCAAAGTCTAACACTGAGAATGGCGCTGCTGTGAGAGCTGAGACAGACAGAACATTGTCTAAAGTTCTCTGTTTTTTTCTTGTTTTTACATCCATCCTTCTCCTCTCTCCCTCTCCATCCTTCAGGTATAAGAACGTGGAACGTCTGGCGGCGGAAGAGTACGAAAGGGAGCGCGCCAGGGTGTCGAGGAATCAACCTGCCGTCGACCTGAACTTTGAACCCTCGGAAGCCTGGCCTCCGTCATCATCACGCAGCAGCACGCCGTCTTCCTTCGCCTCACAGGAGGACGCAGAGGCTGAGCTTGAAGCAGAGACTCCAACCGACGTTCCCTGCACTCCATCTGAGACTGGTAGGATTGCTGAGAAACATGTTCGATGCATCGATCTGTCAATGAGAACGTGGATGATCGATTATTAGGAGATGTAATTGCCTCTTGTTACAAAACTGTAGCCAGTTGGCACCCATATGTATTCTAAGATATTACTACTGCAAACTAGTTTGGATCCTGCACACAACAATATCAGGGCAATGTTTAGGTTCATACCTTGATGAGAAGCTGGGAATGTGTTGTTATTATTTTAGGGACTTTACCTTACTATATAATGCACCTTGGGGCAACTGTTGTTGTGATTTTGCGCTGTATCAATAAAACTAAATTGAAAAGGCCATTGCTTTCTGCAAGTTTTCAAACATAAATTGAGTTACAGCTCCTTAGTGCATGCAAAGGCAGCATGGATCTACTATGATACATTTAAAGTTTTAGACGTTAACAGGATCAAGGTTGGGAGCAGCTGCTTCTCAGTACCGAGTGCAACGTACCAAAAGGGGAAAAAAACAGCCTTCAAGAGAGAGCTGAGGAAGTCTGGACATGTTTTTATTGCCTAGAGCTGCTTTATATTGTAAAGTAAAGACCCTAAAATGATGCAGAAAAAAAAGGAACAATGATACAACCCCCTGTGAGCAAGCACTTTGGCGACAGTGGGAAGGAAAAACTACTTTTTAGCAGGAAGCCATCTGTCATGTCTAGCTGTTCTCGAGGGGAGGGTCCACTTCCACAGAAATCACACAGTGGAAGAGAGGCAAATATTAATAATAACTAATGATTAAATGCAGAATGGTGTATAAACACAGAGGGAAAAAAAAGATGAGTGAAGTAGAAACATCCAGTGCATCATGGGAAGTCCAACGCAGCCTAGGCCTATTGCAGTGTAACTAAGGAAGGTTTTGTGGTCACCTGATCCAGTTCTAACTAAAAAGCTAGCTTCTTGTGACGTCTGCAGTGGTGCTCATCAGACAGTTGCCAAGATTAATATGGATTTATTTTAATGTTAGTAACATTTTTAATGTTACCTGTAGCCATAGACTGTGTGTACAGACAGTTGTGATGATGTGTGAAAGGTCTCCAGTGCTGCTGGCAAATACTTTGAAAACTAATAATTAAAAACACAGGCTGTCCTGTTCAGTTTCTATCTGAGCGGCCTACGGCACTTATTCTCAACCTTACAAGATTTTTACTTTGCAGCTCACCATTTAAATCAACATACAGATGCGAGGGAAACAGATTGTGGAAAGTAGTAAGAGGAGAGGATACTTTTGGAAAAGAGTGAAGGGATATGGGTGAAGGGGTGAAATGAACTTTTGAATGACGTTTTTGAATGTGGCGTGCCAACACATCCATGCAAGGAAACAGCCTCGTTTTGGGAGTGCATGCAAAGCCACAAACTGAAGTTGTGTCGCTCACACAGACCGGTGTTTGAGGCCTCGCGCCATCATGTTATTCTAACCCTGCCAGCCTCAGTGCGTGGACTGTGCTGTTGAGTTACGGCTGTGTACCGTGTACACGTGTGTGTGTTTCGGTGTAAACAGGAACTTAATTCTTCATTTCCTGCTCATATCCTGGTCCTGCCGCAGCCTGGCTTTGTGTATGTGCTGTATTATTTACATTATACTGAGTGTCTGTGTTTTTGTTTTTCTTGTCACCACCAACAGAGGTGCCTTTAAAACACATCTTTCAAACAGTATTTCGTCATAGATATGTCACATGTTGTGCCATACAATATGTTTCTGTGTGACTGAACTCTGTAAAAAAAACATGAGAGGAGGTAAATAACTCTGATGTTTTTGTGACAGAAGAAGCCGACGAATTTAGTGCCAGTATAGAAGCAGGGGAGAAAGAGGCAGAAGCCACTGCTGCTGAGGAGGAGGAGGAAGAGGAAGGACAGAAAGACGTGGAAGTAGAGGAGGAAGTGACAGCAGAAAAGGAAGAGGAAGAAGTTGAGGAACAGGCAGAGGAACCAGAGAAGGAGAGAGAGGAGGCAGAGGAGGACAGTGGCATCCTGAGCGACAAGGAACGGCAGAATGAGGAAGTAAACGAGAAGGACAACTGCTCAGCCTCCAGCATCTCCTCCGCCAGCAGCACTCTGGAAAGAGAGGAGAGGGGCAGCAATGAGAGCGGTGGGTTTTAAAAGAGAATGTGGAAATTAATCCATTTTTATGATTTAGATATGGCTTCAAGAACCTTCATTTATGATTCATTTCACTCTAATGAAACTATAAAGTCACTGGGTGTGAGCTGCAGTGTGCGTTTTCTTCCTTTCCTTCTTTAACCACATCGCCCTCTTTCCAGGCTTTAAGGAGGCAGAGGTGAATGAGAACTGCAACAAACTCCTCAACAGCAAACTCTTTATGCTCGACATGCTGTACTCCCAGAACAAGAAGCCCAGCGATGAGGAGGAAGAGGAAGATGTGGACAAGGAGAAGGAGAAGGAGGAAGGGGAGGGGGAGGACAAAGAGGCGCAGCAGGATGCTAACAGGCAACCTGGGGAAGACCAAGAGAAGAACAGCAGGGACGAGAAGTCGGACCATCGCGGCAGCATCCGACCGATCGCCGAGCGGTTCGGAGACTTGATCAAGGACATCGGCACGTCTCACGCTCACTTGGACGGCCCGGCCAACGAGCCCCCTGCTCCCCCGCCCAAAAAGGAATCGGACACGATCTGGGACCAGCTGCTGGCCAGCCCTCGAGAGCTGCGCATCGGGGACATCAACTTCACCGACCTCACAGAGGAAGACGACAAGGACATCCTCGACGCCGTTTTGATGGGGGGCTGCGGCGAGCTCCCGCCCCTGCCCCGCCTCCGCCCTGCATCCCCCGCTTCCCTCCACCCCACCCATGTTGGGCAGTTGCCCTCCACCCCCACCCTTATTTGGAGGCATGAGGCCTCCACCTCCTCCTTCATTTAACGCCCTAATTCCAGTGCCTCCTCCTCCAGAGCCGCCTCTCTTTAACAAAAAGAAGAAGACGATCAGACTCTTCTGGAGTGAGGTGAGAAAAAAACACACATGTTATAATTTCATTGCTGTACTGATAAAGTTTTGTTGGGATGCTGTGTAAAACATTGAGAAAAAGTACCGTGGAAATGTCTTGAGTTTTTCTTTGGACATTGGCTGCTTTAAGAACCACCTTCAGATCAGCTCTTGTACCCTGGCAGTGAAAGAAGGTGTTTTAATTCCAGTTGGAGGCACAAATCACCTCATCAGAAATGCTGTGAACAAGACATTCTTAAGGAAGGGAACGATGGAGAAATGGCTGAGGGGAGTCAAATTATACAAGAACTAGATGGAAAATTGGTGGCAACAGAGCTTATGGAGTGATTAAAATAAATTTTGCTTCAGAGCTTCATCAACATGTACACAGCGGGTCAGGAGAGAGGTGCAGCAGTGACTGTCTGCTGTTATGGTTTGGGCTGTGTTTCAGTCAGTAGTGTTGGGTGGGCATCTTGTCCGAAATGATGGAACTATGAATGCAGAAAAGTACCAACAGATACAGTGTAATAAAATACCACCTGGAAAGCATCTGATTGGCTTCATTTTACAGCGTGACAGCTGTCTAAAACACACTGTCAATGCAGCAAAAGCATACCTGGATTGGAAAACACACAATGGAACAATCAGTCATGGATTGGCCTCCCCAGAGCTCGGACCTCAACATTACTGAGGCAGTGTGGAATCATCCTGACAGACAACAGGATAAAAGCCAGTCAATATCCAAAGAAGAGCTTTGAATGTCCTTTAAGAAGCCTGGAGAACTATTCCTGAAGACTGAAAATACAGGAAAGTTTGCCTAAGAGTGTTCAGGCTGTGTTGAAGAATAACGGTGGTCATACTGAATACGGACTTTAAAGCTTGTTATAATTGTACTTACTCTTTTTTTGCCTTTTTATACTATATTTCCAAGTGTGTTTGCTGACGTTTAAACAAATTGCTGTGCATATTTCCCTATTTCTATATATTTGCTAGCAAAATATATAGAAATGAGGGGCGGGTGAAGACTTTTGCACAGCATTATAGTATGCTATAATTTGCAAATCATTTAAATAGCACACAATAACACATCAAATACAGACAACAGAGTATTGTTATTACATTTTGAAAAGTATATTCCTACTGTGTTACACATTGTAAGCATTCAGGACCTAAGGTGTCCAGTCCTAGAGTAGGTGTTAGTTTGTCTGGAAGTCTTTCGAGTGTTTTTTATTTCTTGCATGGTAGATTTAAAACTTGGATCCGTCTATGCAACAGTGAAGTATAATCACTTTCAGTGGTGATTTTTAATACTGCCCGAGGGCCTAAATAAGATAAGCATTTAAGATTTATTTGACTATGTCCGTATTCTCTATTGCAGAAGATGCTATAGGCCAAAATACCAAGTTGATTTTTTTTAAAAACTGCATGTTTCCATTAGCCAGTTAAGATGAAACAGTCACCAGAAACAATGACTCACTCAACATGTTCCTTTGGCTGCTGGTATTTGTGGTTCATTGAGTTCAGAGTCTCTCATTTACCTCTTTTATTGTAGGAAGTGGGAGTCGGACACGTGTCTCCATCTGATGCACTCAATGCTTGTTTTGTTTGTGATCAGGTGCGTTCGACAGATTGTCAGTACAGGGACTACAAGAGGAGTGGAGAGTCATTCTGGTCCAAACTGGAACCGGTGAAGTTGGACACAGCCAAACTGGAACACCTGTTTGAGTCAAAGTCAAAGGAAATACCAGTTACAAAGGTATGTAACTGTACAATACTGACTACGAAAATTAGTTCTAGTAGTATCTAAGAGAAGTGCTGCGAGATTATCCATTTAATAACAATAATTAGAACTATTTCAAAATTTGCTTTTTATATAAACTGTCAAATCTTTGTCAAGCAGTTAAAAGCTTTTGTCCATTATTTTTTTACTTTGAAGGCAGATTTTTCACAGGTTAAACAAGGTCATGTGTGTCTTGATCCTGATCAAGCGGTCCAGTTCTGGATCGTTTGTAATTCTCACAAAGCCTCAAAATAAGAAAAATATGATCTACAAAGAAGGGGAGATAAAGTCAGGCCTCGCACTTTGAACTCCTGATCCACTGCTACCAAAAAATATATATAATATATAATATATAATATATATATATATATAATATATATATATATATATATATATATATATATATATATATATATATATATATATATATATATGTATATATGTACCAATATATTTTTGAGCTGAATGAGTTAGTAGTAGCTCACTTCAGTTCAGCTACTGAACTACAAATAATGTGATGGCATGATGGTGGTCTGTAGTTATCAAAGCAGCGCACGTATTTCTTTTTGTCTCCAACCTTAAAGGTACAGTCAGTTGTTTGTTTTTTATTTATTTAATTGAAAAAAAAAGAATGTTGTACACATAAATTTACATTGAGTAGCGTGTAATTACGTCTTCCAACAAACTGATGCATTCTGATGAGCTTAATTAATACATGAAAAATACATAGGACTAGACACTGGTTTGTGAAGTCCCACCATTATGTATGTGGCTAGACAGCGGACACATATGTAGTACAACAAAGTTAGAGTAAAAAGGGAACTCAGGCATTTGCGGCCTGTGGAGGCAAATTTTAATTCATGTCTGCACGTTCAGACTGAATATGAAGGATCATACCATTTTTTATCATCTGAGAGGGGTCCTGTTCATCAAAGGAGGAAAAATGGAATGAAAAAAAAAACACGACCACTATCTGAAAAAAATCTCTTGAATCGATTTCAGCGCTCTAACACACAAAAACATGCTATGAACATGCTTATTTATTCCAATATTGTTGCAATTATATACCACCAGCAGAGTAGACATGCGACCCCTCTGTCTCCGGTTAGCTGACATGGGCCCGATAAACAACAGCAACAGCTAAGCTACCATCATGTAATAAATTTTAGGTGTCATAATAATGACAATTTTCCTCTAATAAACAGTCTCCTCATATCATATGAGAATTTATTTGCTAATAGTCCTTCAGTATTGCTGTAATTTGAGAACGGTGAGCGTCACTGACTCATTGACTTGTATTAGGCTCCTTTCACAAAGTTTTACCACCTCTTAAAGTAAATAGATGTGGACACATGGCATATTGACAGCTGAGGTAAACAGCGGACTGACAGCTTACACTCAGTACAGCAGCCACTGTAGCTCGGATTATGCACTCGAATTAGGACAGGTAAAAAAACCTGAATTCCTTTGACTGCAATCTGCAGTGTACTGATACCTAGTGATGAGATTTTACACTCTTTAACTGGGCTGTTCAGTCTGTTCACTGTACCTCAAAATGATATCCTGAGCTTAAAGCTATTGGAAGGAAACATCAACCATATAAACTGTATTTACACAGTGCATACTTACAACAAGACACATGTTAATCCTCATCTTGTTCTAATAAAAAACAGTCACAAGTTTCTGTTTGGATGGCAGAAAGGTCTTGTGGTGTTTGTACAAACTCACATTGTGTTGTACTTAAATTCCTACACAGTATATTAACTTTTCCTTCATGCTGGGAGTGCAGCTCCACGTTGTTGAAATTTCACAGGAAGTATCGTAAAAGCTCCAGTCTGTGCTACACCAGCACTTCATTTCCGAGTCACTAAATATGAGGAGTTTCAGAGGGCAGCAGATGCCACTTCCCATCACACAGCTCCACAGGCCAGTTTAAGCTTCACCATTGACACTAACAAGGTCTTTGCACCTACTCTGTTACACTGTTAACTGTTGACATGCTATGACTTCCTTCCTTTAATAGTTTATGATGGTGGTGAGGTTGATACCCCTACATTGACACTCACATAAATAAGAACGCACACACAAACACACACATAGTATACAGCTAATCTGTCATGGTGTTTCCTGCTTCTACTGCCTATTTAGTTCACAGCTGCAATCAATGTAACCTGAGTGATGGGCCCTCTAATCCTCGCAAGGCCATAAACCAGACCACACTGAGAAACGAGACACAGAAAATACAGGAGGGAGCAAAACAGAGATCCAGCAGTGACCCCCCCCCCCGTCTGTATTTGTATGCTCCAGAAAACAGCGGCCGACGGCAAACGCCAAGAGATCATCGTTTTGGATTCCAAGAGGAGCAACGCCATCAATATTGGTCTGACAGTCCTGCCTCCACCTCGCACCATCAAGACAGCCATCCTCAACTTTGACGAGTATGCTCTCAACAAGGAGGGCATAGAGGTGAGAGATTCAAACAACGGTAAAAAAGAAAGGGAGTGATAAACAGATCACATCTGCACTTTGCTGTCCTCTCTAATCCCACAAGTTCGTTTTTCCCCTCACAGAAAATCCTGACGATGATCCCCACAGAGGAGGAGAAGCAGAAGATTCAGGAGGCTCAGCTGGCCAACCCTGATGTCCCGCTGGGCTCTGCAGAGCAGTTTCTCCTCACCCTGTCCTCCATCAGTGAGCTCTCTGCCAGACTCCAGCTCTGGGCCTTTAAAATGGACTACGAGGCAACGGAGAAGGTGAAACAACAAAAACCTTAAGAGTGTTAAGGAAAATGTACTTTCCATAAGGGGCGGGAAAGCTAAACCAACACCATCACTACATCCACACTTGAAATAATACTTAGCAAGTAAAAGTGGTTTCCTTAAAGCAGAAACAGACCACAGAGGTTTGAGCAAATGTGCTCAGCATGTGTGCTTATTGTGTGTACTCTTTATACCCGTGTCACTAAGTATCAACATCCTTTTAGTACAAAGAACATCCGCAAAGCATCAACATAGTTACATCATGACAAAATATGCATGCTTATTAGCGGCACCTCGTCTTCTTCTGGCACGGCATCGTGTTTTATGCGAGCGAAGAATGCATCCAGGAGGAGAAGTTCAAAGCCAAAGCGAGAAACATATGAGAAACATGCTGCTCCTCTGTTACCGCCCTGTAAATTTTACAGCATCCAGCGGGATGTTGTTGTCTTTAATCTCCATGTAAGGCACGATTCTCCCCACCGCATATTCGGCAGAGCCGTGCTCCCGGCTCTGCTCTGGAAGTGGAAGCTTTAATGGAGGGAAGCATAGCATGCAGGCACACAAACACATGCACTCAAGAGAACCGGCTGCACAGAAACAAGACGTCGACTTAATCAGAAACATGTTTCGTGCTGAAGTTTGACCGAAGCAGCAACCTCTGTGGCAACCTCTCGCGACCTTAAACAAGAGCAGATGATTTTAGGTGGTAGACAACATGCACCTGTTCGCTGTTTATTTAATGGCAGACTAATGAAACACATGTCTTTGGGAGTCTTAATTAACTTGTATAACAGTTTGTTTGTGTGTGTGTGTGTGTTTTCCTGCTCCTAGGAAGTAGCAGAGCCACTGCAGGATCTGAAGGAGGGTATGGATCAGCTGGAGAAGAACAAAACTATCCGCTACGTCCTCTCTACGCTGCTCTCCATCGGAAACTTCCTCAACGGCACCAGTGTGAGTCACGACTATTACATCAGATTACCGGGAGACAAGTCAGTAGAATCTGAGTTTGTTTCTCAAATTAAACACAACATTCCTGTTCCAGGCTAAAGGCTTTGAGCTGACCTACTTGGAGAAGGTTCCAGAAGTGAAGGACACGGTCCATAAGCAGTCACTGCTCCATCACGTCTGCTCTGTGGTGGTGGAAAACTTCCCTCAGAGCACCGACCTCTACTCCGAGATAGGAGCCATCACGCGCTCTGCAAAAGTATGCTCTGCATTCGCTGCTAAACTATTCTGCATCTCTACACTGTAAAAGATCAAGAGTTACATTTCCTTGAATTTTGTCAAAATAAGTCCAAAAACCTAAAAAGATAAAACATAATTTTTTTCCCCTGACTGAGCACCTCATGCCACAACCAAATTATCAAACCGCAGCCAATAATCATTTAAATTTCAGAGCAGAATGGGAGGGGACCTTACCTGTTAAACATGCAAACAAAAGCTGTTGAGGAAAAGTCTGTCCATGGTTAGTTGTTTGTTGAATGTGTGTGTGTGATCCTAGGGTCTTTTTGAAGGTTGAGACATGGTTTTTGGTTTAAAATTGGTGTTTTTTAGGATAAATTATTAGACACACACATTTTAAAAAAAGTATGTGCAACAGTAGTTGTCCTAAATATTTATAACAATTAAAAGTTTCACTTCTATCACCATAAAAGTTTTGAATGTGGTTGGATACTTTTAAGTGACCTTATAAATATCATGCACTTATGATTTATTAGCGCTTAAAATAAATTTATGTATGACCAGAGGATTTTGACTCACTGTAGATTAAACTGTAGATTTGCAATGGCCAGATCAAGGCAAGAGCCAGTGGCATATAGAATAGTGTCATCAGCATATAAATTCTACATTGCAGTTTTGAGTGGCTGAGATAAAATTGCTTATATATAGAGTGAATAAAAGAGGTCCAAGAATAGATCCCTGTGGAACACCTATACAAATGGTAAGTGGACTTGAAACCATTAGAGGGACTGTTCATCCAGACAACTGAGAATCATTTTTGAAATAAAATTCAATATAGGCCGAGGACATAAAGATGAACACACATATAGACATTCTTTAAATCTTTAGTATCATTTTACAGAAATCTTGTAAATGGGCACTAACGTCGGCATAACTTTGTGCTGAACATTGGGGGGGTCAAGATCTGTCTAAATAAATAAATAAATCTGGGTAAATTCCCAGATGATTAAACATGCAACTATTTTGCTGGTAATAACTGAAATGAGTAAAGAAAATCAACAGCCTATTTATGCAAGATAATTCATAGTTTTATTGGGGGGTTATATAGGTTGGGTCTGATTATTTGGGGGGGCCATAACCCCCCTAACCCCCCTGGAAATTACGCCCCTGGGCACTAAGATATCCTGTGTTTGAGTAATGTGAATTGGATTGTATAAACATTTTTTTCAACAGGTGGATTTTGACCAGCTGCAGGAGAACTTGTGTCAGATGGAGCGGCGCTGCAAAGCCTCGTGGGACCACCTGAAGGTGATTGCCAAGCACGAGATGAAGCCCCAGCTGAAGCAGAAGATGTCCGACTTCCTCAAAGACTGCGCAGAGCGAATCATCATCCTCAAGATTGTTCACCGCAGGATCATCAACAGGTAGCTCGTCTCACAGTTTGAATCATTTATTATTGATGTTTACCACAAAAAAACCAAACAAAACTAATTAGTCTACTAAAACCAACACTGTGCTGTGTGAATGAGAAAATCTGTGTAGTGCAACACATAAAACAGGAGGTAGGAAGAGTTGCCATCACCCTCATCTTCTTCCTTTCAGGTTCCACTCCTTCCTGCTGTTCCTTGGTCACCCGGCCTACAGTGTGAGAGAGATCAGCGTCCACAGGTTCAGTAAAATCCTCAGCGAGTTTGCGCTGGAGTACCGGACCACCCGAGAGCGTGTGCTGCAGCAGAAACAGAAACGAGCCGACCATCGCGAGCGCAACAAGACCCGAGGAAAGATGATCATGGATGTAAACACTCCTGTGAGCATCTCTCTCTCTCTCAAACACACAAACACACACACACACACACACACACACACACTTCCAACCCCTTTTTGTTCTTGTTTTTTTCTTCAAACTGAAGTGCTGCTTTTTCACCTTTCTCGCTTTTCTTTGAACTATTCTTTGACTTTCACTCTTTATTTCTCCTATAGTCTGATGATGAAGAGGAGCGTGAGGTATCAGCTGTCTGTGTGTTTGTGTGCATGAATCCACTAACTGCATCTAAACGACTTTAACATCTGAGTGGTTGAATCAGTCAAAGGCACCAGGCGCTGTACTGTTTGCAGTTGGATGTTTTTCTTGGTGCTTCCACTTTGCCGTGTTAAAGTTCAGAATACTCAGCTGCTAAATTCTGATCCGCTTTGATTCCGTCTCGCTCCAACAGTGTGGTCGGAGTAGCGCAGGGAGCAACAACAGCGCCCCCAGCGGGGGTCAGGAAATTGAGCAGCCTCAGGGTTTGGAGCATGCCGAGGATGCTGCAGAGCACGAGCACATGAAAGCGGTGCTGAGAACCAGCCTCAGTGGCAGTGACAAGGAGGGCAGCGGCGTGCCGGGACTGCGGACACGGACCAGGTCACGGCCTGGACGAGGAGGTGGGGAAGGGAGAAAGAAGATTTCTGGAGTTGGGTCACTCGAAAGGATTTCTCTGCTAAAGATTTTCTCACCTGTTTATGCAGGACGCAGCATGCAGGCATGGACTCCGCCTGTGGAGGACACTCAGATCTGTGGAGATGATGCTGCAGACGAAATCATGGAGCGCATAGTGAGGTCGGCCACTCAGGGTCCAGGAACCAGAACCCAGCCCAGAGAGAGGAGGAGGTCCAGGGCCAACCGCAAATCATGTACGCACTCACCTCTGTTCCAACTGCACACGTCGTGCTAATTTAAGTTCTGAATATGTCAGGCTTTCAAACTGAAAGCATGACCATGAAAATGTATCTAATCTAAGAAGCTGACTGCATAGTGGATGATGAGTAACACCTCCAAGAAGACATCAGGAAACTAGCATAAGAAAAAATATGTGAAATATAGTTTGAAGTTTTGCAAAAGAGAAAAAAAAAACAAAACCACTTCAAAACCATGACACTGCTTTCATATAAATATAAAGCTAAATACAGCATTCAGATTAACTGAAAGCAAAGGGAAATTAAGCACCTTAAAGTCACTACAGGCAAAAACATAAATTTTTCTACATGAGGTAGAATACAGTTTGTAGACTGTATAAAGAAGATGGACTCTAAGATGGACCCCTTATACCAGCAGTCCCCAACCTTTTTTGCCCCCGGACCGGTTTAATGTCAGACAATATTTTCACTTTAAGGTGTCGCAGATAAATAAAACAAAATAAAATGATACGTCCAAGACAAAAACTGTGGTATTTTGTAAATATAATAATAAACTCGAATTCACCGTGTAATTGTGTAACTGTATTAGCAGCGTCCTCCTGAAATGCGCCACAACACTGAGAGTAACATCCTCCTCTCTGCCCCTTAATGCTCTCTGGTTATTATGGTAAAGCGTAAATATTTCTTTCAAAATAAGACAAACAGCTACAACACGGGAAAAGACCCAGGGAAACCAAGTCAACGATAAAAAACGATTATAAAATATATATATATGTTGTTATATGTTGGCCGTGACACAGACTGGATAAATGGATGTCCGTCTTTTTTTAAATATGACATTTTGAGTTATTTTTTGCTTCTGTAACATGTGCACTTAGATGTATATTTTACTATTTTATTTGTTGGAAATTTCAGAAAGTTGTTGCATATTTAATGAGAGTACATCTCATTTGCTCATTTGGATCAAGGAGTCTAACCCATGCTTGAGTCAAAGGCTCTCATAAACCCCCAGCTGCTCCACTCTGCATGCCAAATATACTTGGGCAAGATACTAACCACATGTTTCTCTCCAATGTCTCCATTAAATGTGAGATGGGAGAGAAAAGTACTTGTGTGAGTGAATGAGGCAAGTTGTGTAAAGCACTTTTAGTGCTCAGATAGAGTAGAAGATATTTTTTCCACATACTCTGAGCCAGAAATCATTACTTCAGCAGCTTTTACATACACCAGACTTTCCAGCTCAGTTCCTGTGTGTTTGAACCTTTCAGATCCTGATTTTTCTAGCAGCATATTGATAGGAAATAAAGTCATAAAAAGTAATATTCAGAATCCTCCGTATGTAAACAGTTTATTTTTTCTATTAGTCAACAAAGTGAAATCTGGCTTTATCCGATACTTAGACGTCTGTTTGCAAATACCGAGGTGGTAATTTAGATTGCTAGGGGCTCATCTGCATGTTTAAACGTGCAATTTCAAAAAACCTATTCACGTCGAATATTGGTTCCCAATGTAAGCCCTCAATTGCAGAAGTTTTATGTTATTTATGGCCTCTTAATTACATGTTCACCCTTAATTTCTCTGTTTAAAACCAAGTAAATATGGCTGATATGTGCTGATTCTTACCAAAGCCAAGATATGGATTGTAATAAACCGCATACAGAGCAGCTGTAAGTCTCAGCAAGTTCATAACAGTATATTATAAATCCTGGAGCATGCATTCAGTTGGTAGTTAAGTATGCAGTGCAGAACTGGACAACATGAAAACAGTCACATTACTGTACGGTGACTCTCCGCGTCTTCTCTTCGCAGTGAGGCGGACGCTGAAAAACGGCCTGACGCCAGAAGAAGCTCTTGCTTTAGGGCTAACTGATTCCCCAGAGCCACAGATGTGATCATCCACCTCTCGCCGTGGAAACTCAGCTTCAGATGTCTGTGTGAAATCTCTGTCAGCCTTTGTCCCTGTAGGTTTTTCCCAGCGGCTCTTTCTGCCTGATGTTTCTGAGTGAAGAGGCTGCAGCCATTACGACATTTTCACCTTGCAGAAGAAACAGTGGAGGTAACGAGGGAATGCTTCTCATAAGGACTGATTATATTCAGTTAGGCAAGGAAAAGGAAAATGTATTCAAGTGACGCTGCCTCTACACTGAATTATTTATTTATCTGAAAAGATTTGAATGCTGGGATGGTTTTCGCTTGTGAGTGTCCGCAGCTGTGACGTCACCTTTTTTTCTTTTTTTTTCATTTGTTTAAACTGTGAATTTTGGTTGTGAAGTTTGCCGGGCCGAGGATGAATTTGAATTTGTTCCCAGGAGAAAAACAAAAGATGCTCAGTAAGAGCATCTACACATCTGAAAAGTAATGAGCGTGGCTGTGCTTTTGTAGGGACGCGAAAGGTTATCAAGCTGATGAGTGCCTTTCACTTAAAAGGGGCGATGCTGTACCTTCGTTCTCTCTTCGTTAACGTATTCACGTCCTAAATTTCACCAAGGCATGGTTCTCATGAGTATTACTGTTGAAAACCTTCTCTGTTTTGTTTGTTTTATGTTTTTTTCAGTATTTATTTGCAAAGCTCTGACGTCTTGCACCTTAAATAACATTAAAGTGGACCCATTGTGCTCATTTCCCACTCCATATTTTTAGTTTTTTGGCTCCGCTAGTTTAAAAGGAATCCTCTTTAATCTTAACACAAGCTGTTTTAACTCCCTCCCCCTCCCTTTAAGCCAACTCTTTTCTGATTGACTTTCTCTTAAAAACAAAAGATTTGACCATATTAAATGGCCTCTATTTATATAGTGCTTTTCTAGTCCCTAAGGACCCCAAAGCGCTTTACATATCCAGTCATTCACCCATTCACACACACATTCACACACTGGTGATGGCAAGCTACGTTGCAGCCACAGCCACCCTGGGGCGCACTGACAGAGGCGATATTAGGGATATCTGCTCTCATTGATCATAGAGAGCCACGAGTAGGAAAGAAAAAAGGCTCAGTTTGAAGTGTGTGGCTCACGGGGTTACTGCATATATGCTGACCCGCCCACTTGAAACTGCATACGCCAGTGTAACAGTGTATATTTGCCAGAAAATGAGGAAGAGCACAATAAGTCCACTTTAATAGAGTCTCATGCTGAAATGAACGACTGATTGAAAACACACAAAAAATAGTTTTTATCTCAGAGGAACTGTTTGTAAAGTGTAAAAAGAAAAAAAAAGAAATGGACTTTTTTTAAAAAACAAACAAAACAAAAACATTTTAATAATCTATTTTGAAGAACATGCAGACAGTTCTGTATGATATGTGTAAATGCCCTTGTCAGCTGCCAGGTCCTAAATACTGTAAACTCTACAGTGTGCATGTTTAGTGCAGTTCACATTGTGTATTATTTTTGTAATTGCTGTAGAAACTTGTATTATAGTCTGAGACAAAGGATCAATTGTGGCTTGTTTTTTCTTTCTGTGAATTGAAGAAATGCGTTGCTCCCTGCTAAGAGAGAGAGAGAGAAACAGAGAGAGGAGCATTATCTGGACGTTTGATTTGAGCTCTGTGGTCACACTCTGTCACGTACCAACTTGAACAGTCTAGACGCAAGAAACTGGGAAACACCACTGCATGAATGCCATGTAGTGAGCTGAACGTTCTTATAAACACTTTCACTTGAAATGCCGTGTATACACAATCTGCAATAAAAAAAACAAAAAACCATAGAGTGCAAACAAGGAGCTGCGTGTCATTCCTTTCCCCAGCGTTCACCTCAGTGATTGTGAGCCACGTGGTGTGATTCTACCCGATAACCTTTGGAATAATCAGGTGCCGTAAAATGTGCTGTTGCTGCTGCTGCTCACTTTACGGTGTTTGTCCAGTTTGTGCAGCTCTGCATTCATTCATGGTCTTGTTAATCAGTGCTCAGCGCTGTGTCTTTGGTCCCTGCGTCCATGGCAAAGTTAATGAGTCTGCTGTGGGGGGCTGGATCACCTCCCTGCTGGCGTGTTATGATCACTCTGGAGGAGAAGAAGCTGCAGGGTTACAAACGCAAACTGCTGTCCTTTGAGAAAGGCGAGCACAAATCTCAGGAAGTCTTGGAAGTCAACCCAAGAGGACAGGTAGGTGCACCACACCCATAATGATCACAGCAAAATGTACAACCATGACATAACAGCCTTAAAAAGAAAAGAAAAGCGTATTACAGTTATTTCAACACATATCAACAGGTGTAGCCTCTGGATAGAAGATGTCTCTTCTGACAGAGATGAAGGCACAATGTGGGAGCAGCTAACACGTAGACTGTATGTAAAAGATGGCTGTAGAGTCCCTGTTCAGGTGTGTCCGAAGGCCCTAGGTGTAGTCCTTTCAAGAGTCTTTAAAAACAGCATTTTTTATTATCATTATTAATATTATTATTATTGCTAATATGGTCTATAGCACAGTCAAAAAAAGCAGACAAATTGTTGGCCAATGAGCATGCAGTGCTCTTAAATTCAACTACCTCATCCACTATGTGTTTGCGGCATCTTGTTTCCAAAAGGTAACATGGAGACGGTGCAAACACTCAGCTTAAAGCTTCATAACAGTAACACTGGTGACTACATCTATCATTTATATATAGATATACAGTGTATGGTTATATCCTGGCTGAATGAATGGAAGGCTAATGCTAACAAAGATATTTACCAGAAAGCTTGTTTTTCAAACTATAGGTACAACACACAAACAGGGGCATCTGGTAATTCGTCCTAAGTAACGTGCTAACAAAAATACTAGAATTTCAAATGCTCTCGAAGGCACTAACAGCACAGATACAAGGTACACTACACAATGATGAGCCTCAAAGCCTGATGTCTTCTGCCAATTTCTTTTTGTCAGCTCCCCGCGTTCAAGCATGGAGACATCATATTGAATGAGTCCTGTGCAACATGCTTATACCTCGAGGTAAACAGCAAAAAGTAAATACTTTGAATATTTTAATTAATTACTTTAATTTATTGTATTTATTATTTGTTTAGCTTTAGTACACTGGTTTGATTACTGTTTTCTCTCTGTTGAAACAGAATCAGTTTAAGTCTCAGGGCATCAAGCTGATTCCTGACAGTGCTGAGGACCAAGCCGTGATGTACCAGCGGATGATGGAGGGCCTCGCCCTCACCGATAAACTCAGTAAGTTACACTTGCACAAGTCTGAGCACTGAGTTACTGAGGGGACAGAAGCCATGAAGACAGTCACACATTAATGTGCGTTCTGCTTCAGATTCAGTTATCTACTACGACTGCTCCGTCCCTGAAGAGGAGAGGCACGACTCTGCTGTGAAGAGAAACAAAGAGGCTCTGACTGCTGAACTCAAACTGTGGGAGGGTTACCTGGAGAATGTACGAACAATACGCACACACTCGTGTACACTTGCAGGCACTCACACACTGTGTTGACAGCACTGCGTCTTTCACTTCTCCATCTAGGTGTCTGCTGGCTCATACCTGGCAGGGGCCTTCTCCCTAGCTGATGTGATCGTCTTTCCAAGCATCGCTTGTGCGTTTCGTTTTGGGTGGGTGGCTAAGCGGTTGATTTGTGTGAAGCTGCAGTCCAATCGGCTTTTTCCAGTAACATGATGTGTTTTCTCTTTAGGCTGTCTGTGGGGCGTTATCCTAAACTGGCCAAATATTACAGCCTGCTGAAGAACAGAGCCAGCATTAAAACCACGTGGCCCCCACACTGGGTGGCCAGCCCACAGGGTTATGACATCCTGAAGGACCTCTGAAACACAAAGAATCCTCCATTTTTCATTTCAGAGAATTCCTGTAAGTCTATGAAATAAAAACATTAAAAAAATTTTAAACAGCTTGCTTATTGTACTCTTGATTTTTCACAAGATTTTTTTTTTTTATTCTTAAAACTTGACCACAGCAGCAACAAATCACCTTATAAGAGGTAAAGCTTTCATAAAGCACTTTGGTTTTGGGTCCTTCTCCCATGGCAATATGACCTTTTTGTAGTTTGAGGAGAAATTTTTCCATCACGTTGGGTGGTTTTCATCGTCACCTCTTCCACTCACACGTAGGGTCCCAGAAGGGTCAAATCTAGGATGACTTTGCTCCCATTACGATCAATTTTCAAAGAATATGGAATTTCATTTCACTGTTATGCTGATGACTCACCGATCTATCTCCCTCTCAAATAAATAAATAATCATTTTGAACCTGAATGAGCAAAAAACATGTAGTGGTAGCATTCGGGCCTCCTGACCCTCACTCCTCCTCTAAAGGTGAAAGCTTCATGTTTGATAAACAAATAAAACCTGTTGTTAGAGCTAGTTTCTTCAAACTGAGGGTCCTTACAAATGCTAAGCCCTTTCTCTTTTTTGCTGGCTTTGAGAAAGCAGTTCATGTCTGTATTTTATCCACGGTTGATTACTGAAATAGGCTTTATTTTGGTGTCAGCCAGGCTTTGCTATGTTTTTTTGTTTTTTTTGCCAGTCACCACATACGACCATACTCCCATTGCTTTGGCTTTTTTGTTGTGTTTAAGAAGTGATTTTAAAATCAGCATATCTCTACCTTCTTGATCCTTTAACTACACACTCTCCCAAAATATCACTGAGGTCAGCTGACCAGATGCTTCTGCATATATCTGAGATCAGGCCTTTGCTGTAGCTGCCACTGAACTTTGGACTTGCTTGCTGCTTCACATCAGGACATGACCATTGTCTTCAAATCCCACTTAAAACATTTTTTTTTTCATTCACCGAGGCTGATGCTTGTTGTTTATATATTTGCTTACAAATAAAATGACTTAAAGTAATGTTCAGGAACAGAATGAAGTTTTATAGCATTAAATATTGACACAGCTTCCATCAGTTATTCTTCATAAAAACAGCTTGTTTATTTCAGGTCAGTCACCTTTCTAATTATGCTAAAATACTATAGAATACTATATTGTATTGGGATAGAGGCAGAGCATATGTGAATGTTTGGGCGAGGATGTGTACAATGCGATTACCATCTTGTCATCGACTACAGAAAGTGCAGCAGGTACACAAACAAACAAATATTTTAATATTTTTATTATTTAATTTTATTTATTTTTATTATTTCATTTTTTTTTCATTTTATTTACAAATCATTCAGCGGTGACTGTCAAAAATATAAAGAAGGCAAACTGAGAGAAGATGACAGTTGTAATTTCTTTTTCCAGCCAGTAGATGGCAATCACGCTCTTATAAAAGCTTGACATCCCCTCCCACAAACCATAAGAAAAGTAAGTTTAGTATTTGTCCTCTGCGCATTTGCTTTGTGCGTCCAGTTCAGTGACCGTCCAGACTGTGAATCTTAAATTAAAACCATGGCCAAGGACATGACTCTGCTGTGGGTGACCGGCTCTCCTCCCTGTTGGAGGGTGATGATCGCTCTGGAGGAGAAGAACCTGCAGGGCTACAACCAAAAACTGCTGTCCTTCGATAAAATGGAACACAAGTCCCAACAAGTGTTAGATATAAACCCCAGGGGACAGGTAGGGACGATCTTTTATCAAATCACCCCGTATAACTAACAAAACACTTGACTTTGCACCATAATATTATATAATAGCCTCACGTTAACGTCACGGTCATAAACGCTGATATCGGCGCGTTTGCTCTGCAGGACGGTTAACGGATAAAGAGTTGCAGTAATGGCGACAAATAGTGTCAACTTTGATGGATACTTTTACAAAATCATAAAAACTGAGCGTTTCATTTAGCGTATATTCCGTCACTCAAGCAGATTTTTTTTCTTAAAGGAAGACGTTTCAGGATACGCCCTGCTG
This sequence comes from Oreochromis niloticus, assembly GCF_001858045.2. NCBI lineage: Eukaryota > Metazoa > Chordata > Actinopteri > Cichliformes > Cichlidae > Oreochromis > Oreochromis niloticus. The sequence continues at coordinate 27,887,536 of NC_031985.2, read as the reverse complement.
CACCTGATTGGACGAGCATTTCTCGTGAGCTGACACGTGCTCGAATAAATATGGGCTGTAGAAATGAGCACGCGAGTTTGCAGCCGTGTTCCGAACTGTGCCAACAAGGCGGCCCGTTTATATTAGAGAAACGGAAATGTGTTTATGAAAGCATCTGAGGCGAGAAATTCACCGTGTAGCTGTCTTCATTTATCATAAAAACCGACTAGTTTAAAATGTTTAAATGCATATTAAAGCTTTAAGATAACCAGTTTGAACGTCATTAGCATATACTAGCACATTTTCATCAGACTTAAAAGCGTCTCATTGAATTTATTTATTAGGGAACAGCACAAAAGCAGGACAGTGCTATATAAAATGTACAAATGAGGGGTTGTATTGTTGAATATGGGCTCTTGAATATAACCTACAGCTGACTAAGTTCAGTAAAATAAGCAGTTTAATTTAAATCTTTCTTTACACTTCCCAAATCTCAGACTGGAAACTCAGTGTTTGGCCTTTGACCATAAATACTGGAAACACTGCAGAGTGTTATTTTATCTCAGTAAAGTTTTGTTCAAATAAGTCATCAATTTAAAAAAGAAAAAATCATATTTGTTTGATATACAAGAGGTTAACCTAATTAGCACCCAGTAGCCTTAGCATTAAAACCTGTTATGCAGTACCTAATGACAGTTTTCTTGCTGACACTATTATAATTTCTTTTTCAGATTCCCACTTTCAAACATGGAGACAATGTCATCAATGAATCATACGCAGCCTGTTTTTACCTGGAGGTGAGAACGTCATTTTAACAAACAATTCACTCCCACTGAACGCAACATCACAAAATGTGCCACGGTTAAATATGTGTCTTTTCCTAATATCTGGCAGAGCCAGTTTAAATCCCAGGGAACCAAACTGATCCCAGATGGCCCAGCAGAACAAGCTCTGATGTACCAGCGCATGTTTGAGGGTCTCACATTATATGAGAAACTCAGTAAGTATTATCTGTATTTTCAAATCCTGATATTTGCTTTTATAAATTATTCCTCTGAGCCTCAGTTCTCTCAAGGAACTTAGGAATGCTGCAAAATGCATATCTCAACATTTAAAGGAACAGTTTTTATCCAGAGTATTGCATAAAGTCAGTTAAACTTGTGGGATATTGATCTGGTCATTTTAGTAGCAGAGGGTTTTTTAATCAGTTTCAGCTGCTTTGGTGTTGATGAATTTAACAACAGGTGCACTAAAGAGGCAACAATGAGATGACCCCAAAAACAGGAATGGTTTTACAAGTGGAGGACACTGATATTTTTTTTTCCTCCTCAGTTTTTTCTGACTGTTTTTTTTCACTAGTTTTGCATTTGGCAAGGGTCATTATCACTACTGGTAGCATGAGGCGATACCTGGACCCTAGAGGTAGTCCAACTCCTCCAGGATACAAACCATTGACAGAAGGTTTGCTGTGTCTCCCAGCACAGTCTCAGGAGCATGGAGGAGATTCCAGGAGACAGGCAGTTACTGTAGGAGGCCTATACAGGGTTGTAGACCAGTATCTGCTCCTTTGTGCAAGAAGGAACAGGGTGAACACTGCCAGAGCTTGAATATGACCTCCAGCAAGACGCTGGCGTGAATGTCTGACTAAACAATCAGAAACTGACTTCATGAGGGTGGCCCCTGTCCTCACTGGAGCTAGATTTGCTTTTGCCATAGACTAGCGGAATTGGCAGGTTCATCACTGGTGCTCTGTGCTTTTCACATATGAGAGCAGGTTCACCCTGAGCACGTGTAACAGACGTGGAAAGGGTCTAGTGAAGCCGCAGAGAACGTTATGCTCTCTGTAACATCATACAGAATGACTGGTCTGGGACGACATATCCATGGAGGGACACACAGATCTCTACAGGCTAGGCAACAGCACCCTGACTGCTATTGGGTATCAGGATGAAATCATTGGACCCATTCTCTGCCTCTACGCTGGTGCAGTGGGTCCTTGGTTCCTTCCGCACAACAGTGCCCGGCCTCATATGATGAGAGTATGCAGGGAGTTCATGGAGGATGAAGGAATTGATACATCAGCTTGCCCTCACACTCATCTGACCTAAATCCAATTCAGCACCTCTGCGCACCATTTTGAGTTGCTTGAGTTACATTATCCTCCATATCAATATAGAAATCAAGCATGTTTTTTCCCATTTCCTGATTTATCACTAAGTGCTGATATTATTGGAATATGTTAAAATAAAGTGTGCACAACAATCTTTTGTTACACAAACAGCACTAGAAACAGTGCTGTAGCCGTGATGTGAAACAGTCTAAATTGAATTACTATGATCTCTGTTGGCTGACTGAAATATGTTTGTCCTACAGCAGCCACCATAGGGACAATTATGCACTTGAATTGGGAGGGGTAGGAAAACAGTTTTCAGTTGACTGCAATCTGACATCTAGTGGTGACATTTTGCACTCTGTAACGTTAATATTTTACGTATAATGTTTTGTGTTTTTCAGGTGCAGTTGTCTTCTATGAGTGGTCTGTCCCTGAAGGTGAGAGACATGAGTCGGCTCTGAAGAGAAACAAAGAAGCTCTGGTCACTGAACTGAAACTCTGGGAGGGTTACCTGCAGAAGGTATGTGCATGAACGGCCTGCACACAAACTCAGACAGACTCGGCCTGCTTTGATTTGTTCCAACTGTTTGGGGGTTTTTTTTGTTTTTTTTTCCAAGCTGGGCTCAGGCTCTTACCTGGCAGGACCGTCTTTCACGCTAGCAGATGTGGTCGTTTTTCCAACAGTTGGCACTCTCTTTGGGTTTGGGTAAGCATGCAGAGGCTGTTTGCATTTCCATGTGGTCTCATCAGTAAAATGAAGGATGATCTGTAGTCATGGGACTTGAAATCCTTCTTATTCTGATTCGCAGGTTGTCTCCAGAGCGTTATCCTAAACTGGGAGAGTATCACAATCTGCTGAAGGAGAGACCCAGTGTCAAAGCCAGCTGGCCTCCTCATTGGTTGGAGAACCCCAAGGACCAAGACAGACTGAAAGACGCACTGAAAGACATCTGATATTCATACACAGATGTAAACATGATGCTGCATAATGACAGAGCAGCTCTTGTTGTCCTTATGCATTCTGTGTATATCTAACAACAGCTTCTGATCACTCATACATGTTCAGCTTTGTCTAATACCAGGATAACTCAGTCACACTATCGTAAAGTAAAGAACTAGTTTTCCCTGCTCAAAGCTAGCTCAAATGCTTTGTGTTTCCATGACTTTGCATAAAGCCGTTAGTTCAATATTGCATCCTTTCCACAACTTTGCATCTTTTTCCATCCTGATAATTAAAAAAAAAAAGTTCATTAGCTTTGTAGAGATGTTTTTCTTTTGTATGTTTGAGCACTGATTCAAGACTTGCACATTTATAACAAAAAATCTATTTCCAATACACATACAAAGTCACCTCATGTTTTATGAAGTCAGTTATAGGCAATATAAAATATGAAAAACCCCCAAAACAAACTGGGAATATTTTTTCTGTTGTAAATGTTCTAATTTTACTCACTGGCCTTATACATTAAATGTTGAGGTAACTTCCATCAGTTATCCGTCATGAAAACCACTGTAATTGTACTAATGTCTAAATATTTAATATTGACATAGACGGTGACCACATTTGAATATGGGGCGGGGGGTCGCTTGTCAAATATCAAATGTCTTATCACCACCAACAACATATAGATGGTACACAAGCAAACACAAAGTGTGATAACAGAAGTGTCCTTCTGTATTTGCTTTGAACCTGTGACGGTATGCAACGCGCTGCCCCCTGAGTCCACATTATTATAAACAGCTACATTTACTCTTGGTAAAAAAAGACACTGAGATCATCAGGACAGGGATGGATCTGAATTGTGTTCAGAGGTTTGGAGAGACTTTCTCTCTTTCATCACAGCTGAGCTGTCCTGTCCTGTCAGGAACGTCATCTGTAAGCTCATCGCAGGGATCAAGCAGGACTCTCCATCTTTAGCAGCAGCTCCGTCAGAGGGAAATCTTTACAGCTCCACCCCAGAAGATGAACAACCCCGCACTTCATGATAGTGACCTTTGCTTTGTGCAATGTTAGAAGCTCAGAGGCTCTGGACTTTTACACAATGATGTTATATTCAGTCCTGTATCACATTATATATTTACATTTGAAATGATCCTCTCTGGTTAGTCTTGTATGAATCAGTCTTAATTACTTCATGGCTGCTAACACAACATTAGCAACATTAACACAGTGTTAAATCTTTCCAGATTAAAGTTTTTGGTTCAGCATACAAATGTATTTGTGTGCTGTATTTGTATTTAAAAGTCTGTCAAAAGTCTGCCATCAGACTTTTTTTTGTTAATGTTGTCTCATGCCCTCTTCATGTAGCTTCATGCAGCTGACTACATTCAGTGTTAAAAACAGTCTGAGATCAGCAGCTTTCTTAAACAGGAAACTGAGTTACTGTTTATGCTCCTGAGTGTAAGGAATTAAACTGTTTGGCACCTTTGCTGCAAAAAGAACAATTCCAAATAAGAAACCAAATTTACATCATCATTCCTCAGTTGTGAAAGAGACACCCCAACCAGCCACGGCAGATGGCTGAAGCCCTCCCTGAGCCTGGTTCTGTCTGAAGTTTCTTCCTGTTAAAAGAGAGTTTTTCCTTCCCACTGTTGCCAAGTGCTTGCTCACAGGGGACTGTCTAATTCTGGGGGTTTTCTCTTATAATAACTTGAGGGAATGGTTTATTTGATTTAGAACCTTTAAACCATATAAATATTGCTTTTAATCTGCTGCAGATTTCTGCATAAACAAATTGGGTTTCCAATAGCTCTATGAGTGCTTACATTGTAATGAATTGTTATTAAAACTACATAATGATTTTTACAGTATGCTTAAAAAGTTTTTTAATTCACCAAAGTTCACTAAGCCCACATCACCCCTTCTATGTTGACGTGAAGAAATATAATGCAATTTGGCCCCTGAAGTTACTTTTTTTTGTTTGTTAGGAAGGATTTGTTAATTCTTCTTGTTTTTGATTGTTAAATCAAAAAATGATTTAATATGAAGGTAATATAGGCAGAGAGTACAAACATGTTGAGGGATTAGAACAGCTCGTATTATGGCTGCCACGCAGGTTCATCCGGGAGGATGAACCTGCATTAGGAAGGATAACCTTCCTAAGGATAAGTGACCACTGCAATGCACCCTATGAAAAAGTCAAATGGATTCGTGACAATTGCAGTTTCTTTTTCCAACCAGTAGGTGGTAATACGCGCTCTTTTAAAAGCTCGAAAGCGACACACTTGTTAAGAGAAGTTCCAGTGCGCTATTGTTTTTTGCGTGAAGCCGTGAATCTTAAGTTAAAACGATGGCCAAGTACATGATCCCGAAGGACCTCTGAAGCACAAAGAATCCCCTCTTTGTAATTTCAGAGAATACCTGAAGTCTGGTAAACAGTAAACAAAAATATTTAAAAAAATTTAAACAGCTTGCTTAGTGTACTCTTAATTTTTCACAAGATTTTTTTTTTTTAATTCTTAAAACTTGACCACAGCAGCAACAAATCACCTTATAAGAGGTAAAGCTTTGTTAAAGCACTTTGGTTTCGGGTCCTTCTCTCATGTAGTGAGTGCCAATATGACCTGTTTGTAGTGTGAGGAGAAATTTTTCCATCACGTTGGTGGTTTTCATCGTCACCTCCTCCACTGACACATAGGGTCCTGGAAGAGTCATTTCTAGGATGACTTCATTCCCTTTATATGCTCCAATTAAGATCAATTTTCAAAGAATATGGAATTTCATTTCACTGTTATGCTGATGACTCACTGATCTATCTCCCTCTCAAATAAATAAAGAATTATTTTGAAACCTGAATGAGCAAAAAACACAAGTGGTAGTATTCGGGCCTCCTGACCCTCACTCCTCCTCGAAAGATGAAAGCTTCATGTTTGATAAACAAATAAAAGCTGTTGTTAGAGCTAGTTTCTTCAAACTGAGGTTCTGAGGCTCTGCTTTGTTTTTGGGTTTTTTTTGCCAGTCACCATATAAGACCATATTCCCAGTGATTTGGCTTTTTTGATATGTTTAAGAGGCGATTTAAAATTTTTTATGACTATTTATTGTTTCTGAGTCATCAGATACATCATCATCTCTACCTTCCTGATCTTTTAACTACACACTCTCCCAAAATATCACTGAGGTCAGCTGACCAGATGCTTCTGCATATATCTCAGATCAGGCCTTTGCTGTAGCTGCCACTGAACTTTGGACCTTCTTGCTGCTTCACATCAGGACATGACCATTGTCTTCAAACCCCACTTAAAACATATTTTTTTATTCCTTGACTTTTTCTGAGTCTTAACATTCGTTATTTGTATGTGGTGTGTTGTTTTTATTGCTTTTACTGGCTTATTTTTTTATTTTTTCAGCACCGAGGCTGACGCTTGTTGTTTATATATTTGCTTAGAAATAAAATGACTTAATGTTCTTGAACAGAATTAAGTTTTATAGCATTAAATATTGACACAGCTTCCATCAGTTATTCTTCATAAAAACAGCTTGTTTATTTCAGGTCAGCCACCTTTTTTAATTATGCTAAAATACTATAGAATACTATATTGTATTGGGATAGAGGCAGAGCATATGTGAATGCTTGGGGGAAGATGCGTACAATGTGATTATCATCTTGTCATCGACTACAGAAAGTGCAGAAGGTACACAAACAAACAAATATTTTCTTCTTTTTTTTTTTAATTATTTCAACAAATCATTCAGTGGTGACTATCAAAAATATAAAGAAGGCAAACTGACAGGAGATGACAGAGTTGTAATTTCGTCTTCCAGCCAGTAGATGGCAATCACGCTCTTATAAAAGCTTGACATCCCCTCCCACAAACCATAAGAAAAGTAACTGGGTATTTTTCCCATGCGCTGTTGCTTTGTACGTCTAATTCAGTGACCGTCCAAACTGTGAATCTTAAATTAAAACCATGGCCAAGGACATGACTCTGCTGTGGGGGACCGGCTCTCCTCCCTGTTGGAGGGTGATGATCGCTCTGGAGGAGAAGAACCTGCAGGGCTACAACCAAAAACTGCTGTCCTTCGAGAAAATGGAACACAAGTCCCAACAAGTGTTAGATATAAACCCCAGGGGACAGGTAGGGAGGAGCTTTTAGCACACCACCCCGTATAACTAACAAAACACTTGACTTTGCACCATAATATTATATAATAGCCTCACGTTAACGTCACGGTCATAAACGCTGATATCGGCGCGTTTGCTCTGCAGGACGGTTAACGGATAAAGAGTTGCAGTAATGGCGACAAATGGTGTCAACTTTGATGGATACTTTTACAAAATCATAAAAACTGAGCGTTTAATTTAGCGTATATTCCGTTATTCAAGGAGATTTTTTTTCTTTAAGGAAGACGCTTTCAGGATACGCCCTGCTGCACCTGATTGGACGAGCATTTCTCGTGAGCTGACACTTGCTCGAATAAATATGTGCTGTAGAAATGAGCACGCGAGTTTGCAGCCGTGTTCCGAACTGTACCAACATGGCGGCTCGTTTACATTAGAGAAAAGTTAACGGAAATGTGTTTATGAAAGCATCTGAGGCGAGAAATTCACCGTGTAGCTGTCTTCATTTATCATAAAAACAGACTAGTTTAAAATGTTTAAATGCATGTTAAAGCTTTAAGATAACCAGTTTGAACTTGACTAGCATATTTTCATTACAATTTAAATGCGTCTTATTGAATTGATTTATTAGGCAACAGCTCAAAAGCAGGACAGTGCTATATAAAATGTACAAATGAGGGGTTGTATTGTTGAATATGGGCTCTTGAATATAACTTGCAGCTGACTAAGTTCAGTAAAATAAGCAGTTTAATTTAAATCTTTCTTTACACTTCCCAAATCTCAGACTGGAAACTCAGTGTTTGGCCTTTGACCATAAATACTGGAAACACTGCAGAGTGTTATTTTATCTCAGTAAAGTTTTGTTCAAATAAGTCAGCAATTTAAAAAAAAAAAATCGTATTTGTTTGATATACAAGAGGTTAACCTAATTAGCACCCAGTAGCCTTAGCATTAAACCCTGTTATGCAGTACCTAATGACAGTTTTCTTGCTGACACTATTATAATTTCTTTTTCAGCTCCCCACTTTCAAACATGGAGACAATGTCATCAATGAATCATACGCAGCCTGTTTTTACCTGGAGGTGAGAACGTCATTTTAACAAACAATTCACTCCCACTGAACGCAACATCACAAAATGTGCCACGGTTAAATATGTGTCTTTTCCTAATATCTGGCAGAGCCAGTTTAAATCCCAGGGAACCAAACTGATCCCAGATGGCCCAGCAGAACAAGCTCTGATGTACCAGCGCATGTTTGAGGGTCTCACATTCTATGAGAAACTCAGTAAGTATTATCTGTATTTTCAAATCCTGATATTTACTTTTATAAATTATTCCTCTGAGCCTCAGTTCTCTCAAGGAACTTAGGAATGCTGCAAAATGCATATCTCAACATTTAAAGGAACAGTTTTTAATCAGAGTATTGCATAAAGTCAGTTAAACTTGTGGGATATTGATCTGGTCATTTTAGTAGCAGAGGGTTTTTTTAATCAGTTTCAGCTGCTTTGGTGTTGATGAATTTAACAACAGGTGCACTAAAGAGGCAACAATGAGATGACCCCAAAAGACCCCACTAGAAACAGTGCTGTAGCCGTGATGTGAAACAGTCTAAATTGAATTACTATGATCTCTGTTGGCTGACTGAAATATGTTTGTCCTACAGCAGCCACCATAGGGACAATTATGCAATTGAATTGGGAGGGGTAGGAAAACAGTTTTCAGTTGACTGCAATCTGACATCTAGTGGTGACATTTTGCACTCTGTAACGTTAATATTTTACGTATAATGTTTTGTGTTTTTCAGATGCAGTTATCTACTATGAGTGGTATGTCCCCGAAGGTGAGAGACATGAGTCGGCTCTGAAGAGAAACAAAGAAGCTCTGGTCACTGAACTGAAACTCTGGGAGGGTTACCTGCAGAAGGTATGTGCATGAACGGCCTGCACACAAACTCAGACAGACTCGGCCTGCTTTGATTTGTTCCAACTGTATATTTTTTTTTCCAAGCTGGGCTCAGGCTCTTACCTGGCAGGACCGTCTTTCACGCTAGCAGATGTGGTCGTTTTTCCAACAGTTGGCATGGTCTTCAGGTTTGGGTAAGCACGCAGAGGCTGTTTGCATTTCCATGTGGTCTCATCAGTAAAATGAAGGATGATCTGTAGACATGGGAGTTGAAATCCTTCTTATTCTGATTCGCAGGTTGTCTCCAGAGCGTTATCCTAAACTGGGAGAGTATCACAATCTGCTGAAGGAGAGACCCAGTGTCAAAGCCAGCTGGCCTCCTCATTGGCTGGAGAACCCCAAGGGCCAAGATACACTGAAAGACATCTGATATTCATACACAGATGTAAACATGATGCTGCATAATGACAGAGCAGCTCTTGTTGCCCTTATGCATTCTGTGTATATCTAACAACAGTTTCTGGTTACTCATACATGTTCAGCTTTGTCTAATACCAGGATAACTCAGTCACACTATCGTAAAGTAAAGAACTAGTTTTCCCTGCTCAAAGCTAGCTCAAATGCTTTGTTTCCATGACTTTGCATAAAGCCGTTAGTTCAGTTTTGCATCCTTTCCACAACTTTGCATCTTTTTCTGTCTTGTCAATAATAAAAAAAAGTGCATTAGCTTTGTAGAGATGTTTTTCTTTTGTATGTTTGAGCACTGATTCAAGACTTGCACATTTATAACAAAAAATCCATACAGGTACAAAGTCACCTCATTTTTGTTGGATCTATTTCCTGAGCTTTTTAGACATTTTCCTGAACTCTCTCTGTGTTAAACTACGAGTGGCCAAATCCAGTCTGATACATTCTTATAAAGAAAGAATGCACAAAACGCCTGAAAACCACAGAAGACAAAGTGACGATGATGATGACGATTTCAATTCAGAATTCTTTGAGCATTTTGTCTACATTTAATTCATTGCAGGAGCTGTGACCCCCTTCTCTCCTCTGTACATGTTGTACGTGGTATAGCTGAAAGCGAGCCACAAACCTATGAACTCAATCTGTTATAGACAATATAAAATATGAAAAAAAACAAATTGGGAATATTTCTTCTGTCTTAAATTCTACTTTTATTCACTGGCCTTATACATTAAATGTTGAGGTAAGTTTCCATTATAGTAATATCTAAATATTTAATATTGTGATAGAGGGTGACCACATTTGAATATTTGAGGGGTGGTTGTGTCTCCTGTCAAATATAATGTCTTATTACCAACAACAACATATAGATGGTACACAAGCAAACACAAAGTGTGATAACAAGTGTTCTTCTGTATTTGCTTTGAACCTGTGACGGTATGCAATGCGGTGCCCCCTGAGTCCACATTATAAACAGCTACATTTACTCTTGGTAAAAAAAGACACTGAGATCATCAGGACAGGGATGAGTCTGAATTGTTGGGTTCAGAGTTTTGGAGAAACTTTCTCTCTTTCATCACAGCTGAGCTGTCCTGTCCTGTCAGGAACATCATCTGTAAGCTCATCGCAGGGATCAAGCAGGACTCAGCAGCTCCCTCAGAGAGAAATCTTCACAGCTCCACCCCAGAAGATGAACAACCCCGCACTTCATGATAGTGACCTTTGCTTTGTGCAATGTTATAATAACTTGAGGCAATGGTTTGTTTCATTTGGAACCTTTAAACTATAAAATTATTTCTTTTACTGATGATGATGATTACTATTACTAGAGTGATATTGTTAAAACATGTAATCAATACATAAAATTAAGAAAATTTTCCATCTCATGTCTCAGCATGAACCTAATTTAGTTTGTTAGCTCTGAGAGTTAAAGAAGCAATCCCAGGAAGGTTTTACTGACAACTTTAAGAGGGAGCTATAGTATCTTACAAAGTAGCTCTGTGAGTGCTTACATTGTAATGAATTGTTATAAAAACTACATAATAATTTTACAGTATGCTTAAAAGTTTTTTTTTAATACACCAAAGTCCAGTAAGCCCATGTCATCCCTTCTTGCATGTTGACGTAAAGAAATAAAATGCAATTTGGCCCCTGAAGTTACGTTTTTTTGTTATGAAGGATTTGTTTGTTCTTGAGTGCAATGTTAAAATGAGTTCTTTAAAAATCAAAAAATGATTTAATATGAAGGCAATATGAGCAGAGAGCACAAACATGTTGAGGGATTGGCTGTGTTAGTTCTGTGAGAGAGTTAGTTGTAAAGAAAACAATTTTCACTACAGTCAAAAACTAATGTGTACACTTATGTCTGCATTTTTATTTTGTTAAATACAAACAAAATTATAGCAGAAGTGCTTCCACGTGTGTGGATAGAGAGGACCAGTTTGTTTATTTGGTAGTTCAATGAAAGGCTTCAGTTAGTTAAGAGTGAGAAACGTTTGCAGTTTTGCCTTGTTATAGGCTATATAAAAAAATAAAAAACAAACAAACACTACAGTACATTTTTGTAAATATTTGTCAGTGTTTTCTTGTTTGTTGGGGGGGGGGGGGGGGGACTACTTGAACACTAAAGTGGCCCTCGGATAAGATGACAGTTCCAGCAGTGGCCCACAGCTCATTTAAGTTTGAGATCCCTGCCTTAGAGAATAAGAACAGCTCGTTTTATGGCCGCCACGCAGGTTCATCCGGGTCTCCTAAGGATAACCTTCCTAAGGATAAGTGACCACTGCAATGCACCCTATGAAAAAGTCAAATGGATTCGTGAAAATTGCAGTTTCTTTTTCCAACCAGTAGGTGGTAATACGCGCTCTTTTTAAAGCTGTACAGCAACAAACTTGTTAAGAGAAGTTCAAATGTGCTGTTGTGTTTTGCGTGACGCCGTGAATCTTAAGTTAAAACCATGGCCAAGGGCATGACTCTGCTGTGGGGCTCCGGCTCTCCTCCCTGTTGGAGGGTGATGATCGCTCTGGAGGAGAAGAACCTGCAGGGCTACAACCAAAAACTGCTCTCCTTAGAAAAACTGGAGCACAAGTCCAAAGAATTGTTAGATATAAATCCCAGGGGACAGGTAGGGTGAGCTATTTTGCAAACAAGCCCTTGTTACTAACACAACACTGACGAATATCCTTCACTCTGATTCTTTTGCATAATACATTGCATAATAACCTTATCGACATCGCGGTCATTAATTAACACTGAAATATGGGCTGTTGCTCTGGGGGAAAATATTCCGTTATTCAAGTAGACTTTTTTTCTTTTCTTTTTTTTTTAAAGTAAGACGCTCCAAGAGACGCCTTGCAGCACCTGATTGGACGAGCACTTATCGTGAGCTGACACATAGTGCATATGGGTGTAGAGATAACTGAGCTCCTGTGTTTGTAGCCTGGTTTCAAACTTTTTTTTCTTTCTTTTTTCTCACACCTGGTTATATAATAATGAATAAGAGCTTGGAGTTGAAGCGCCCTGCCCACAAGTACCATGATGATTTCCAGTACTGCCAAAGAACCAGTTTGAACTTGATGAGGAGGCTTAATCAAATGGCCAGACTGGCCCATTTTAAAAAATGTGTTACTGGGTTTAGTTTGTTTAGGGAACAGTGCAACAGCGGGGCAGTGTTAAATAAAACATAGAAATGTGAGGTTTGCTGTCTGAATATGTGATACGTTGTGTGTAATATCACTTGTTCTTGTAATTATTATTAAAGATTCCTGTTTGATCCAGCACAGCAGCTTAACTACTGACTCTAGCTCACTTTATAACTTGTCATTATTATGATTATTGTTATTTATTTGTTTATTTATTTTTCAGCTCCCCACTTTCAAACATGGAGACAACGTTCTCAGTGAATCTTACGCAGTCTGTTTTTACCTGGAGGTGAGAACGTCATTTTAACAAAAAATTCACTCCCACTAAACGCAACATCACAAAATGTGCCACGGTTAAATATGTGTCTTTTCCTAATACCTGGCAGAGCCAGTTTAAATCCCAGGGAACCAAACTGATCCCAGATGGCCCAGCAGAACAAGCTCTGATGTACCAGCGCATGTTTGAGGGTCTCACATTCTACGAGAAGCTCAGTAAGTATTATTATTCCTCTGAGCCTCGTCTCTCAGGAAATTTCAAGGAAAAAAATTAAGTTATTACACAGAAAACTTTTGAATCAATTTATGAAAACGTCCAAAATAATGCCTCTTTGAATAACCTATGTTTTAAAATGGAAATATTCTCACATCATGTGAACCTGCTAACAGATGAATGTGCCATCTTTTAATGTTTTGTTTTTTTAGATGTGGTTATCTACTACTCCTTCGACTGGTTTGTCCCTGAAGGTGAGAGACATGAGTCGGCTCTGAAGAGAAACAAAGAAGCTCTGGTCACTGAACTCAGACTCTGGGAGGGTTACCTGCAGAAGGTATGTGCATAAACACACAAACTCAGACAGACTCGGCCTGCTTTGATTTGTTCCAACTGTATTTTTTTTTCCCAAGCTGGGCTCAGGCTCTTACCTGGCCGGACCGTCTTTCACGCTAGCAGATGTGGTCGTTTTTCCAACAGTTGGCACTGTCTTCAGGTTTGGGTAAGCACGCAGAGGCTGTTTGTATTTCCATGTGGTCTCATCAGTAAAATGAAGGATGATCTGTAGACATGGGACTTGAAATTCTCCTTATTCTGATTCGTAGGTTGTCTCCAGAGCGTTATCCTAAACTGGGAGAGTATCACAATCTGCTGAAGGAGAGACCCAGTATCAGAGCCAGCTGGCCTCCTCACTGGCTGGAAAGCCCCAAGGGGCTAGACACACTGAAAGACATCTGATATTCATCCATAGATGATGCTGCATAATGACAGAGCAGCTCTTGTTTTTTTGCTTGCAGCTTTTGGTAACTCATACGTATTCTGGTTTTTCTGATAGCAGTTTAACTTCACCGCAGAAGTCATGACTTTGCATCTTTTTCTGTCGTGTCAATAAAAAACCTTCCAAGAAACAAAAACATTCACTGGTTTTGTGGAGATATTTCTTTTTTATTAGGATTTTCACATTGAAAACAATGTAACTCTTGTGCTTCCATACAAGTTACCATGTATCTTAAAAAGAAGGAGAGAACAAAAAGCCTAAAAAACAGCACATTATGTCATCAAAAGGTTCAGTGAATCTGTAGAAACTTCTGTGTGCGAGCACCCAGACCAAAAATCATCATAGGATGTTTTGCCTCAAGCGGCACTGCATTAAAAACTGGCATGATTCTGTCATGGAAATCACTGCGTGGGCCCAGGATCACTTCCAGAAATCACTGCTACTTTTTACACCTCCTGGCTTTATTGTTGCTGCTTTCAGAGAATAGACTGAAGCTTGTTTCTAGTTTTAAAATGTACTGTAATATTGGAAGTAGGAAAGAGTGGCAAAATAAATTATCACCTTAAATAATTTAAATGATTTTTTTCATTAACAGCTGTCGATTTATTGTGAATCTATGAACTTCTATAAATAACTGTAGCGCATATTTGAAGCCGTTTTGGTGCGTTTGCTTCTCTTTTCACATCTGGGGCATCACAGATATAGGACACTGCGGACTGATCCGTTCTCAGGCATTGCACTCTTACTGTCAGTACTCTTTGTGTAGTGCAAATCTTTCTCTATTTTTCTGAAATGAACAAAAGTCTAGAGATGCTTATGGAACACAATGTTGAGCCGCACAGCCTGACTTCTTCTGTCAGTTTCTTTCTATTAGCTCCCTGCATTCACCCACGTGCAGCATGTTTACACCTCGAGTAAACAGCAAGAATTAAAACATTGAAAATGTCGAATATTTCTCATCCCTTGACAGTTCTGAGAAACAAGCAACTAATGTACCGATGCATGATGGAAGGTCTTACCCTTAGGGGAAACACCGTATGCTAGACTTGCACAAATTCAAGCAGAAGCAATGAAGACAGCCACACGTTATAGTAAGATTCATGCTGGGAGTTCCTCACACTTTATGTAATGTCACAGCAGCTTTTGTTACCCTAATAGACAATCTGTGACCTAACCATGTTCAGGTTACTTCAATAGTAACCCACGTAGTTATCCACTTTCATCCTCCCAGTCACACCACAGTAAAGGAATTCTGCTACGTGACTAGAACTGGCTTTTCCTGTTCAACAGTTGATCAAATCCTTTGTGCTACCATTGCTTTAGCCTGATAGTTCAGTAGTGCACCATTTGCATGATTTTGCATTTTAACAGCAGTTGAATTCCATTAGTATTATAGTAGATATCCAGGCTCATCCCCTCAGTCACACAACAGTACAGGAATGCATGTGTTGTCATGACTTTGCATAAATCACATAGTTCAGTGTTACGCAATCTTGCACTTTGATCCAATAAAAAAATAAATAAATAAATGTGACGTGCTAAAGAAGACTTGTGCAAAAGTTCTTATTATGGAGAAAATTTTAATTATCATGTCAAACCCATTAAAAACATGAAAATAATACTTTGCAGGAGTGTGTTGGAGGAAAACCATGTGCTTTTGTTGTGGTAGGTTGTCATCTGGAAGCCACAACAGAGCTAGAGTAGTGGCGAGTGATTGCGTTTTTTTCCACTGCCACACTGATTCTGGAACTGCTCGGGTGGACATTTACTCAGAGTTTTCTGAGGAAGCGTCGCAAAGAAACTGGGGTTGCTTTTACATAGGTGGCATCAGAGACATCCATTGGACAGTTTCCATGTACATGAGATGCTAAGTCATCGTGAGTTTTCAACAGATTTTAAGAGATGATCTCGTGAGTTGTGAATGTTATCTGCCCCCCCGTATAACCTTTATCAGTTGTAATCATCCAGCGATATCACCAGTGGATGTGCAACATGGAAACAGCAGCTTGTTAAAATGTAAACCATGATCAAGGACTATTTTGACAGGTATCAGGAACTGCAAATAAAACAACTCGAGGGCTCTATAAACCTGAAATTAGCAACCAATGTGCACAGTAGAACATTCACCAAACTTTTGTGTTATATTTTATAGGTTTTGTCACTTTAAAAAAATACAGTTTATACAGTCATGTGAAAAAAAAAAGTCTTCTATGCAGTCCTATGAAAAACTAAGTACAAACTTTCTGCTTCCATAGAAACTGAGAGGATAAGTCACAGCCAAGTGTTGGTAATTAAATTTTTAATTAATCTTCAGCATTTTTGAGAAACAATATAAAAAGGAAAGTTTTGGCAGTGTGCTGGTCAAAAACATTCAGGTGTTAACACAACGCCACAATCTTCTTAGGAGTGGACATCCCAGTAAATTCATCCCTAGGTCAGACTGGGAAATGCTCAGAGAGACTGCAACAAAACACACGACTTCGGGAACAGTGTCCTTTAGACAGACGAGACCAGATACAGTCGATGTAATGCACAACGCCACATCTGGGAAAATCCAAATGCAGCATATTAGCACAAACACCTCACACCAGCTGTAAAGCTGGGTTGAGGAGGATTTGTTTTGCTCCCACAGGACCTCAGCTAGCATGTTAAATGTTGAGTCAACCATGAACTCCTCTGGATCCCAAAGTCCTCTAGGGTCAAATGAATCCATCTGTTCAACAGCTAAAGCTTGGCTGAACCTGGTTCAAGCAACAAGATGACAAGACAGCAAATCTAACAGAAAAAGAAAAAACTCAATGTGTTGCAGAGTCCCAGTCAAAGACTTGGATTCAACCTTGAAATGCTGTCGCAGGCCTTTTAAAACAAAGCTGTCCATGAATGAATGCTTGCAAACCACAATGACCCGAAGCAACGTTGTAAAGAAGAGGGAGCCACAATGTCTCCACGGCGAGGTGAGCGACTGATGACATCATGCAGATTACTTCAAGTGACGTAATCAGAGATGAAACATGGGCAGTACTTAGTTTTTAGGAAGGACTGTCTGTAAATACATTTTTTTTCTCCCAACTGTAGATCTGACTTAAGGGACAAGCTAGATAGTAGTTGCAAATGCAGCCTACATTTATACTATTTTTTTCTAGAACTGGATTCTTTTTGTGCAGGATTTGACCCACATTTCTTTATCCAAAGTCCTGAGATCAAGAAAAGTCACGCCTCCACAGCTACGTGTATCCATGCAACTGGAGTCATAATCCACACAGATGTAGTTAATAGTTAATCAGCGGTGCTGTTACTAACAGGGCTGCTCGTGTCTTGTTTTAAGGCATCGATCTTTATACGTAACAATAAAATGGGACGGGCTGTAGCTTGCTATAAATCCATCTGTCTGTGCTCCTCTAGCTTCTGTCTTCATTTCATCATCCCTCCACAACTTCACTCTCAGTTGTAAGAATTCACTCTGAAACCATGGCTAAGGCAATGACTCTGCTGTGGGGGGCTGGATCGCCTCCCTGCTGGAGGGTGATGATCGCTCTGGAGGAGAAGAACCTGCAGGGCTACAACCAAAAACTGCTATCCTTCGATAAAATGGAGCACAAGTCCAAAGAAGTGTTAGATATAAATCCCAGGGGACAGGTAGGGCCTTAAGAAAATTACACCTTAGCTAATGTACCATACAATATTATCATTAAGTCTAATGCTTTAAATCACTTTGCATAATAACTTCAACAACCTCATCCTCATCAACATGATATATGTATTGTTGCTCTACTAGGTAGTTGAAGCTGGCTACACAATATTATTCAGCCTGCCCCTCTTAGTTTTTTCAGGTTTTAGAAAGGCAGCTGTGAAAGTTGACCTTTGGCCAATGGTGGGCTGTGTCCCAAAAGCAGCTGTTTAAGTTCAGAGCCCTTCTGTCAACACTGATTGTTGGTATATTACAAAATCTTATCTAATGTAGATGTTAACATACTGGCCTTTTCACCTGAGATCTCCTTGGGCGTAACGGATTAAAAGTTGTCCAGCACAGGCGGGTTAGCACCAAGAACCTGGAGTGTAGTTAAAGCTGTCGAAGTCACGAGGATTTTCGTTTTTTTACAACAGGGTCAAATACTTTGTGAAGCTAAAGGTTAGCAAGACGTTATTAGCATGACAGTACTGTATATTGACCTGCTCTGCAGATGTGAGGGGTGACATGCCTGCTACAGCTTTAGCAGCTAACTTAGGCAAAAACAAACTACAATATGTTATATGTTGCACTTTGTGATGCACTACAACATGTAATCATTGCAATCTGCTACTGTTGGCTCTCAGTGCAATCAGCACAGAAAACTTCGTGTATCCAAATGACTCAAATGGCAGCTTTGATAGTTTGTCTTGCTCATGTTTTTTTTTTTTTTTTCCACAGCTTCCAACATTCAAACATGGAAACACTATTGTGAATGACTCCTATGCAGTCTGTTTTTACCTGGAGGTGAGGGTCCTAATTCATTAAGAATTATTACTGACCCTTCAACTAAATTCAACATCACAAACAGTAACAAGCTCATATGTGTGTGTGTGTTTTTCTTTCCTCAATGGCAGAGCAAGTTTAAGTCCCAAGGAAACAAATTGATCCCAGACAGCCAAGAAGAACAAGCTCTGATGTACCAACGCATGTTTGAGGGTCTCACATTCTACGACAAACTCAGTAAGACACAAAGACAAAAACTTTTTTTGTTGCTAATTTTTCAGCATTAACAATACATTACATTACACAGATACATTAAAACAACTGTCAACATCAAATACATTAGGTGTGTGCTGTGCTAACACTAAATATGTGAGGAGTGCATGGCATCTTGATTTTTGCTCTTTCAGCAAACAACAGAACAGTTGGTGTTACATGCATGTAGCCGACTGCCTGGCACAGTTTTACAGTTGACTTAGCAGTAGCAGCTTGAGGAGATATGGGTGAACTTTGAGGAAGCAGTCTCTTCCCTTCAGAGCCTGCCAAACTAGTTACCAAACCAGCGTTCCATCACGTTAGATGATGATGGAGATAAGTAACTGAAAAAAGTCCAGACCCAAAACAAAACAAAACATTTTAGACAGTTTATGAACAGTGGATTTTGTATGTATTTGAAAGCCATTTATGTGCAGCTCAGAGCTCTTACAGGTTTATGAATGTGTTTTATGAATGTAGCTCATACAGATACAAAGGTCGCAGTCCACTTAAAAATCTTAAACATAAGCAATAAAATCTTAACATCAATTCTAAAATGGACGGAACCAATGAAGGGACGTGTTCATGATTTCCAATACCAGTGAAAAGATGAGCTGCTGTATTCTTGACTAACAGCAGGTGGCGCAGAGATGATTGTTCTGTGCCAAAGTAGAAGTAATAAAGTCGTCCAGGCGGAAAGTGATAAAAGGGTTTTTCCAGGCCCTTTTGAGGGAGTCCGGACTTTACCTTGGCAATGACTCTGAGTTGATAAAAGAAATGCTACAATAGTAAATGGAGTGTTGCTTATATAACACTAACAAAGCACGGAGAGTGCTTTTTACTACAAGCCTCATTCACCCAATTACACCCAAGCACTTTTTAGCTGTACCTAAATGCTTTTGTGCGCACACACAGATGCACCAGGTGTCTGGAGTACTCAGGAAATCAATTCAGTGACCTTCCAATTGGTAGATGACTTGCTATATCTCCTCAGCTACAAATGCCAAATAAAATCAACATCAATATTGTAAGGAACAGTGAACTCAAAATCACAGTGTGGGCTGTTGGAGAGTGGGTAGTCTTTTAGTATAGATGTTAACAAAAGGATGGTAACTAAGCTGCAGGCCTGATTTATCCTGTTTCATGTAGGCGTTTCTCGTTGTGTCTTTAGAGTCTGAGTTTTATCGCAGCATGATAAAACTGAAGACTACTGAGGTATTGATCACATGTTTTGGCTAAAGAAAAAAGTGCCTGTTGAGCTTTCTGCACTTCTTATATACAGAGACAGTGACCATATATTCCCTTTTGTCAATATAGACACAAGGGAATGCATTCTTTTGTCCGTGTTTCCTATAAGAACAGCTGAATGTCTTAATGTTTTGCTTATTTTCAGATGCGGTTATTTACTACGACTGGTTTGTCCCTGAAGGTGAGAGACATGAATCAGCTCTGAATAGAAACAAAGAGGCTCTGACCACTGAACTCAAACTCTGGGAGGGTTACCTGCAGAAGGTATGTGAAGGCATACACACACACAAACACACACACACACACACACGCAAACACACGCTGACATTGCCTGCTTTGGTTTATTCAAACTGCACTGTAATTTGCATTTCTTTTATTCAAGCTGGGCTCAGGCTCTCATGTGGCAGGACCGTCCTTCACACTGGCAGATGTGGTCATTTTTCCTACGGTTGCTTATCTTTTCAGATTTGGGTAAGAGTGGAAGAGAAGGAAATAGAAATGACAGCTGCTTCTCCTTCATGTTTCATCAGTATAATAAGTGATGATCTGTAGTCATTGCACTTTATATTCTACCTTCTGCTCTGATCTGTAGGCTGTCTGCAAAGCGTTATCCTAAACTTGGAGAGTATCACAATCTGCTGAAGGATAGACCCAGTGTCAAAGCCAGCTGGCCTCCTCATTGGCTGGAGAACCCTGAGGGCCAAGACACACTGAAAGACATCTGACATAAATGCAGACTTGAATGAATGTCATTGTGTGTATATCAAACAACAGTCTGTTGACTGATACAAGTTCAGGTTCTATTAACAGCAGTTGTTTTGTTGTTTGTTTGTTTTTAATATGAGATGTCATGTAGCATCAACCAACAGTCAAAAAAAATGAAATCTACGCAGTTTTTTTTAACCTTTAACAAATTGGCAGAACAATTTTTGCTAAAGAAGAAAAGAACTAAGAACTAGTTTTCAAAGTGCTAGTGCACAAAGGGAACTCCAATGCCTTGTGTTTCAATTTGATGTCATTTGCATGATTTTACATCGCTATGTTAAACGCACAGTCTCATTTATACCGAGTATACTGAGTGTACTGTATTTGGCCATTTTCACTTCAGTTAAAAATAAACTTGTGTCAATCAGCATTGTTGATGTGTTTTATTATCCTTGTGAACATGAACTCAGATCTTGCACATCTAGGCACCACAATATCTCCAGTACAAACAGACCTCTTTGGCCCTTTTTATTTGAGGGCTTTTTTTGCAAGGCATGATCAGAAGCTGAGTGAGGTAATTTCAGGATGAACCCAGCCTTTTTAGTTTTATAAAGTTGTTGAACTTCTTACCAGGGAACCTGTATGAGAGGGACACGCCACTCAAAGATTTTTGAATTGAGAACTGCGGTTTTGCTTACATGCAGTCTTTAGTTTTAAGTTTTACATTCAATTTCGACACAAATATTCCAAGAGGTGTTTCAAAATGACTTCCATGTGGGAATACTCACTCCTAGAAGTTTTGCACACCTAATGTACCCCACGGTAGATTATGTTCTAGACAAGTGATCAAAACACACACGAAACAACACCTATCGACCAATCAGCTCTCTCATAAATAATGTCATCAGTCAGCTTAAAGCCTTTGATTTACAGATATTCTAAAGGCTTTGTTTTACTTCTGATGAGTGTCAGAGAACAGATTTATTTGTCCAAGTCATTTAAAAACAATTTTATTATATCACAAGCTGTGTTATTGTAATATTACCCTAACATAGGCCTTACTTACTGTAACATGTCTGCTACTGTGGACAGCAGGCTGACACAGTTAATGGCAGTTCATGCAGTTGCCATGTGGGGCCTCTGTATACAATAGCCTTCCAGTCATAACCAAGGCATTTTAGTCTCCACACGTTCATGCAGCATGTTTTAATACTATACTGTACAATACTACACTAGTGCTTTTCCTATCACACCCAGCAGCAGCAGCAGCAGTGTTGCCTTTAGTCTGTATTGTTTGTTTAATCTCTTCACATTTTTTGATTTTCTTTGAGAAAAAAAATCTCCCGTCTTCCTGCAGGCAGCAGTTTGTGACTTGTTATATGCTGCCAGCTCCGCCCCTTTCATGTGAACGTGCTCATGGGTGGAAAAGCCTGGGCTGATTTACCAAGCTGATAAACACTGCGTGTGACCGCTTATCCTGAATGCAGTTGTTATGTTTAAATGAAGCCAGATATGGCACAAGATATCACTACTATGCTGAAAACGTTTTATAATATGTACCAGTTGAATGGAGTTGAGTCAGGTAATCGGTTCTTGGAGCTTCACCTGTTTTGTACTCGCTTGAAAAAGTTAAAGTAACTATCATGGAGCTGCACAAACCTGCCCGACAGCCTCTGCTGAGTAGGAGAGCGCATGTGTGTTTACAGCGATTGCCAGCAATAACAATAAATGCCATATGCAAGCATGAAGAATCATAGGAATTTGAAATGTTCACATGTATAGTAGGTCAGAAAATCCTACCACCTAGTCGCTCTGCCCTCTGTTTATCCTCTCAGTTGACCTTTATTCATATAAAGTGGTGCACTAAGGAGTTCCTGTATTTTCAATGGATGCCCCGTGTGACAAAGAAAACAAAAGAACGGAAATAAAATTCCACTAATGAATGAGGAATGGTTGCGGCATGCAACCTGGTTATCAGGTTATCAGTCAACCTGATAAAAACATCAGAAATAAATTGTTGCTGTACATTCCTTACATGCTCATGCTCAGCCAGCAGAAAATGCTTACATCATGCCCACTAAGCAAAATGAAAATGCTGACAGTAATGCACAAACACAATATATGCGTACATATGTATCATGCAATGGCAAGAAGCAAAACGTGCTTCTTATTTAAACACGTATGGGGAAATACTGCTGAAGGTATTCCCAAAGCGAGCTCCTCTTTGAAACACAGCCCAAGATAGCAGAGACAGCGATCACAACAAACGTGCTGCTCTCTTCACCTCTGTGTCCATGCTGCCAGCTGCCCAAGTGCACATTGACATGAAGACATTGAAGGACAGAAGGAAAAAATAAAAAGACTAGGAAGAACAGTGAAGCTAGAAATGTGAACGCCAAATGAAAGAATGCGTTAAAATCAGGGGTATCAGACAGAGAAACATGAAAATCATGCCAGTGTTGCGTAGGTGCCTGCGTGTGAAGTTGTAAATACACGACTGCTGAGTCATCGTGAGTTTCAAAATGTCAGCAACAATACTGCAGAAATCTATAAAGCACGAAGAAGGGTCATAACAGTTTTTACCATAAGCATAACAGATGGATGTCAACTAAAGCTGTGATTGTTGACATGCAACAGTAATAATAAAGCCCACAGGAATAAAGTGGGGTTCTGATAAACCCCGCAGGAGCAGACCAGTAAAACTTTCACTTTCACTTTAGTCTCTATGCCTAATTTGACCGTTATAAACATTATTATTCATTGAAATTCAGTGTACTGGTGCAGTTTTGCAATAGCTGTGAATACAAGCAGCTTTATCAAACAAAATATTTCAAACTGTGCTGCTACCAAAATTTCTCATGTAAATAATGTCAGGTGCGTGATCTTGCTCAAAAAATAATTCACACCCTGCTATCTGTGAAAAATCTCTTGTCAGAGCATCAAAATGGGACGGGACCTAAAGCCACCAATCCGGATGTTGAGGGCTGGAGTTTTGCTATATAACGAGGCTCTTTACCTGCTCTAGCTTCAGTCTTCTCGTCTTTGACCTCCCTTTAACTTCAGCTCTCAGGTTAAACTCTGAAACCATGGCCAAGGATATGACTCTGTGGTGGGCCTCCGGCTCTCCCCCCTGCTGGAGGGTGCTGATTGCTCTGGAGGAGAAGAACTTGCAGGGATACAACCAAAAACTGCTCTCCTTCCAGAAAGGAGAGCACAAGTCGAAGGAAGTCACCGATGTGAACCCCAGGGGACAGGTAGGCTCGTATCACATTCATACCTTTAAGCTGCATTCATTTTTTTCCCCCGAAGTACTTTATATTCACTGTGCAATTACAAACACTAATGCCTAATTTTGAAGTACATATAAATAACATTCATTCTACTTTATCTTAAAGCTTCCTGCCTTCAAATATGGTGACATAGTGATCAATGAGTCCTACGGTGCATGCTTCTTCCTGGAGGTGAGAACTTGTGCCTAACTTAAAATTTCATGTCAGTGAGGAGTTGTTAAGTTGGAGGGCAACTTGTGATTTCATGCTCAACAATGCACTGCATAAACAGACACCCTACACCGCAGCGTGCACCGCGCTTCAGAACAGTTGCTCGTTTCATGTGTTTCCGTGTGCTTTCATGTGTTGTTTTCAGTCCAAGTTCAAGTCCCAGGGAACCAAGCTGATTCCTGACTGCGCCGGCTCTGACAACAATTGCGCTTTGATAGCTTTAATAATGCAGCGTATGTTTGAGGGCAACACACTTCACCAAAAAATCGGTATGTTAACTCTGTACCTGTTGAACTCGATATCCCTGTATGTTAATGTGGACACTGAAACCAGGGGGTTTAAGGAGTTTATAAAGGAAATCTTATAAAGCTCTTTCTGTATAACTTAGCTGTTGTTGTTGCCATTCAGATTTTTGCCTTTTGGGATTTAGAGCCATGCTTGGCAACATCACGCACAAACCTGTAACCTTTAACCCGCTGAGACTTCATGTCTTCAGCAAACCTCCTGAGAGGCTTTGACATCAACTTCCCCCCTCCTCCTGAGGTGTGAGGTGTTCAATACACATGCCACACACGAAAGAGCTGTGCCTTCACATAGTTAGAGTGTGACGTAATGCATTATTTCTCTGGGGAGTTACCCTCACAGCATGCTGGGATGTTAATCTCTGCTCAAATTAGCTTTGCA
Organism: Oreochromis niloticus; assembly: GCF_001858045.2. Lineage (NCBI taxonomy): Eukaryota > Metazoa > Chordata > Actinopteri > Cichliformes > Cichlidae > Oreochromis > Oreochromis niloticus. Next base: position 27,862,760 of record NC_031985.2, on the reverse strand, counting down.
AGTAAATTCCTGAGACTAGGGGTGTGAAAATGAAAATGAACATTTGCCTTACATAAACACTGATTTTTAAATAAGCTGCTATAGATATTATTTGGGTATCTTTTTATAGTCTTCAGCCGGATGTTACACAGTAAATGTCTGTTCTGATATTTTGCAGCGGAGGTTATTATGTACAACTGGAGGGTCCCGGAGAATGAGAGACACGAATCTGCCTTTAAGAGACTCAAGGAGACGTTAACGGGCGAGTTGCAGTTGTGGGAGGGATACCTGCAGAAGGTACGTCACACATGCACTCACATACTCTACTGCTAAACAAGCACCCAGAGCACAACAGCTACAAAGGTGCAGAAAGAGACGGTAAACCTAGCAGGAAGCTACAAGCTGTTGGATGTAATGAGTGCTGCTGTGTAAAATCACTTTGCCTTTTCTTTCTTTTCTTTTTTTCCTTGGCATTTTGACTCACTATATAGATTTGATCCTTGCTGAATTGAAATCAAATCTTAGTTTTTAAGATGAAGGGGGAAAAAATCCAAAACATCTATTGACTGAAATATCAACTGATGTTGAGCATTTGATCTTTATGTTCCTGTAAACATCAACTTACAGCACAAGATTGTGCAGCAAGTCAGTGTAATGTTTATTTAACCAGGCAGGTTGCTGTTAAGGACACAATATGTGTAGAAGAATTACTAAGCCAAGATTTACCAGCTTTTGTTTTTTAATTTAACTTCCATCCAAACTCTTTTTTTCTTTGTCTGTTTTTTTTAGACTCCAGGTGGTTTCCTGGCAGGAGAGAACTTCTCGATGGCTGATGTGATTGTTTTTCCAAGCGTTGCTATTCTCTTCCACATGGGGTAAGTAAGCTACATTTGCAAAACTGACTCGTAGCTGCCTGGATTGAATAACAAACAGCAACAAACTCACTCCAACTTTCATCTTTCTTGCAGGCTAAGTGAGGATAAATACCCCAAACTGTCAGAATACTACAAAAAGCTACAGGTCAGACCAAGCATTAAAGCCACCTGGCCTCCTACTTGGCAGGAGACCCCAGGACAGGAAATTTTCAAAGACATCTGAGACTGACAAACTCATCAGCTGACAAGCTAATTGTTCCTGTTGTGTTTTTAATTTGATACCAGTCCGTGCGCTGCTCTGCTCTGCAGTGGATATTTGAACATTTGTTACTAAATATGTAATCTTATTCTCGTTGTGCTGTGAATAAAAGCTATTAAAAAGTTTCATTTTTGTTTGCTTCATTATTTTCAAGTAAAATTTGACCTTAGGCATCAAACCTGACCCATCAATGCAAATTTAAAGTTTGGATTCTATTTCCAATGAAAATGCCACTGAAACAGCAGATTTGAAAATTAATCATTATTTAATCATTATTTAATCAAGTTGTAATACGTTTGTATGACTCAGCTTTCTAAACAATTTCTGATACTACATAATTAACCAGCCCTAAGAAAATATCTTGCGCAAAGTGACTCCCTCTGGCTTGGCCATTTTATCTGCTCTGCTTGCTAAATGTTTGGAACTCTTTTCTAAGCTCATTTTGGCACTTTTGGACTTGTTTGTTCTCTTTTTGTGCCATCAACTCAGTTTGAAAAAGCCTTAGCAATATTTTTTTTTTTGAATGAGATGTCCAAATCACTCCAAGTTCACTGTGATCACAGCTTAAAACCTCAGAAGCCCATTGACTTTGCTTTCGGTGGGTTGTGGCTTTTGGCTCAGCTGTGACAGGAGGGGAGAGGGAGCATGTGATTCAGTGTGCAAGGCTATGGGATAGAGGCTGTGTAGGACACCTGTTACCTATTGTCTAACCTGTCTTCCCTATTTATTCAGTAGCACTGCAGGACCAGATGGAAGCAGACTTACAATGAGAAGGAGAGCTGGCAGCAGCTGAAAACAGGCTGAATGGACCAACTGGAACAAGTACTGTACAAAGATTAAAGAGCACAATTGTTTCTCCGTGTGGTGTTGGGAACCCACAGCAATTCTGACCTGTTTGAAACACTGTTGCATTGCTAGATGGTCTGTCTGAATATATACTTGCTCAAAAAAAGGAGTGTGTCATGCTACATCAGCAAAATGAAAATACTGAAATTAGTGCAGACACAGGAAAGCACATTTTCAAATTCTTTGCATGTGCATTTTGTTTCCTTTTAGGTGTAGAGAAATCCTGATGCAGCCTATTACTATTGAAACTTGCATGTAATCATAATGCAGGGCTGCCGCTGTTCAAGTAACACACACACGGAGTGTGTGTTATTTGGATAGAGGGACTTAGTAAAAATCATGTGTTTTGCATGTCTTTCCTTAAGCGATCATTCACTCAGGAAACAGTCCACTGAAACAGACCCAGAAGAGCAGAGATAGTGATCGCAATAAATGTGCGGTCTGTGTCCACTGCACTTTACTTCACTGCTATGCTGACATTGGCAATTGTTCAAGTGCACTTTAACAAGAATTCAAAGGCTTGGAGAAAGAGGCACAGAGAAACTAGAATTATATTATGTATATTTTAGTGCAAGATGAAATCTGTATCTCACATATAAGGATATATTAAATAGTTGATAGACACATTTAGAAGTAATGTGACTGACGGACGTGAGAGACGTGCCATAATTGTGTGTGCAGTGTGTGCATGTGTGTACAGGGGGTGTAAACAGAGTGCTGAGTCACTGTGAGCTTACCGTATTAACCTTATTAATGAAGCACACAGGAATAACGTGCAGGAATAATGAGATCCAAACAAACTGCACAGGAGCACAGCGGTAAAGGTCTCAGTGTCACTTTGTGCATTTGATTTGAGCTAAAGATTAACTGTTTTGTTTGATTTTCCAAAGGTTTTTCACCATAAAAATGACAGTTTTGCAATACCTGTGAATACAAGCAGGTTAAGATAAAAAAAAACCACAGTCAATAACTTTAACTGTGCTGCTGCAGAAATCTTCTGACTTTCATTATCACGTGATATAAAATGTAGGGTTGTGATGTAAGAGGGTAAGAGATCTCTTGTCAGAAGACCAAAATGGGACGGGACTTAAATCCACCAATCCGGATGTGGAGGGCTGGAGTTTTGCTATAAAACGAGACTGTTTCAGTCGTTGTGGCTTCAGTCTTCTCGTCTTTAACTTTCAGTAATTTCAGTTACCAAGCTAAGCTGTTCACTCTGAAATCATGGCCAAGGACATGACTCTGTGGTGGGGCTCCGGCTCTCCCCCCTGCTGGCGGGTAATGATCGCTCTGGAGGAGAAGAACTTGCAGGGATACAACCAAAAACTGCTCTCCTTCGAGAAAGGAGAGCACAAGTCAAAGGAAGTCATGGATGTAAACCCCAGGGGACAGGTAGGCTTGCATCACAGGTTTCACTCTGGACTTTGAATGTTTGAACTTGAACTTATTTATATATTTTTTTCCACTTTGTCTTAAAGCTTCCTGCCTTCAAATGTGGGGACAAAATCATCAACGAGTCCTACGGTGCATGTTTCTTCCTGGAGGTGAGAACTCTAGCAAGGTCCTGTCTTGTTGGAGGTCAAGTTGAGGGATTACTAGGTTTACTATGACTGTTTGCACATGCACCCGACACTGCAGAAGAAAAGAAACCAGAGCTTTTTGCTGCTCTTCATAACACTTACTGTTTTCCTGTCTTGACCAACAGTGCGAGTACAAGTCCCAGGGAACCAAACTGATCCCTGAGAACTCCAGCGAGAAAGCCCTGGTGCTCCAGCGTACCTTCGAGGGTAACACACTTCACCAGAAAATGGGTATGTTAGCTTAAATCTCCTCTCTGGTTTTGAAACACAAAGACATAACTGTTGAGTTCCTGCATTTTCGTATCTGATCCCCCAAACTACACTGATGCCATATGGATTTAGTGAGATACGTCCTCTTTCTACATAACTTAGCTGTTGTTGTTGCCATTAAAAGATCTGCCTTTTGGGATTTTGAGTCGTGCTTGGCAACGTCACGCATGAACCTGTCACCTTTAAACCACTCATACTTCATGCGTTCAGCAAACCTCCTCAGAGTTGGTTCCCCTGCTCTTCCTGAGGTCAGCGTTGTTCAAAACACATGATACACAATAATAAGTTGTGTGTTCACATAATTAAGCTCTGGCATAATGCACTATGTCCTTAGAGAGTAACCCTCACAACAGGATGTTAATCTCTTTATCAAAGCAACCGTTTACAGCCTACAGCCTGATGTTACACAGCAATGCACAGACACACCCAAAGTCCAAAATATGGAAGTAGATGCTGTGCAGTGTGTGGAAACTTTTTATTTTTACATCTCAAAGCTTTAAAACCTTTTACAGCCTACAGCTTGATGTTACACAGCAATGCACAGACATACACAACATTCAAAAGGATGGAAGTGACCATCTTCATGAAATGTCTGTTCTGATATTTTGCAGTGGATGTTTTTATGTACAACCGGAGGGTCCCGGAGAATGAGAGGCACGAATCTGCCTTTAAGAGACTCAAGGAGACGCTGACTGGTGAGGTGCAGATGTGGGAGGGATACCTGCAGAAGGTACGTGAATGACCCGCACGCACTCACTCTACTGCTAATCAAGCATCCAGGCCACAAAACTCAAAGCTATATAGCTTTGTTGCTCTGGCTTTGTGCTGACTGCTTTGTAGTGGGAGAAACGGTCAGGGAATTTTTTTCTGAGTAAAGTTTATGTTTTGACACAAACATAATCTTTGCAGGATTCAGGTAAAATCACGTACTTTAGACTCAAACGGCCTATTGCACTGTGTTACAGAGATGCAACTCTTTTTTTTTTAAACCAGGCAAGTCACAGGGAATACCTTCTTACATTCTGGCAGATTATTAAGCCTCTTAAGAAAACTGGGTTAAGGTTAGAAAAAAACACCAAAAGTTAAAAAAGAAAAATAAAGCAGCAGGACATGTTTGGATGATATTTGGACAAAGCCAGGCCGACTGTCTGAACCATATTTAACCAGCCAATAGATAAGCTGCTGTTAGTGTAAAAATCTTATCTAAAAATCTTACTGATCTTTATATTTAAAGAGATACTGTGGAATATTATAATGTGAGTTCTGCAGTGTTTTCTCCTCACAGCGCTTTATTTGTTTTTCTCTTAGACACCAGGCGGTTTCCTGGCGGGAAAGAACTTTTCAATGGCTGATGTGATTGTTTATCCAAGCGTTGCTCTTCTCTTCCGCATGGGGTAAGTGAGCTATTTTAATAAGGCTGACTTTTAGCTGCTTGGCAAGATGAATGAATGGAATAATAAACAGCAATGAACTCACACTGACTTTGATGTCTCCTGTAGGCTAAGTGACAAACGTTACCCCAAACTGTCAGAATACCATAAAAATCTGAAGGACAGACCCAGCATCAAAGCCACCTGGCCTCCACTTTGGAAGGACACCCCTGGACAGGACTTTTTAAAAGACATTTGAGACTAAGGGGCTCATCAGCTGACAAGCTAATCTTTTCTTGTTGTGTTTTTAATTTGTTACGATTCCTTGTATTTCAGTAATATATGAAGTCCTATCATGTGTGACTAAACATATGACTGTCATATTGCTGTGAACAAAACCAATTAAAAAGTCAGTTTCTTATTCTATCTGCTTCATTCATTTCCGGTCGTCAATAACTCTTTTTCATATTCATATCAGGAACATGTTTCATTTGTGTTTGGAATATAGTCCAAATATAATAATAATAATAATAATAACAACAACAATAGTAATAATAATAATGATGCAGTCAAAGCCTGACTGTAAGACTTATATCAATATGTGGATATTGATATTTGTCCACAGCCATCAAGCTTTTTTTTTTTTTTTTCATCTTTAGGCATGAAAAAAGGATTTTTGAACTTCATTTTTTTTAATGGAATGGATTGCATTTATATAGCGCTTTTGGACAACTGACAACTGGTGGACAACTGATGTGTATGGAGTGACACATCAGTGTCCAATGTAGTGGTTCATGTGCAAGTATACCATCAACACTGACACAAATACAAAAAAAGCCTTTGAATAGCTGTCCACTGCAGTGAAAAGGTTAAATCCATCCTGCATCTGTGCAGTTTTGACAGGAAAGGTCACTAAATCAAAACTTTAACGCTTTACTTGATTGTTGTCATTCTTGTCTTTGAACCTGAGCTTTCCTATCTAGGTAGCAACACTTGAGCAATCACTGCATGGATTTGTAAAGACATCAAAGTCACATTAAATGAAACACTGATCTGTTCTACAAAATCCAGGGGACAAAAAACAAACAAACAAAACACCAAAAATAAAGATGTGGTATATGTTGTGCTTCAAAAAAATCACCTGCTACCCACAGTCCAACTCACAAATTATAAAGAAGTTCTACAGACACTACAATTATATTCGACATCACAAACAAGTGTGTGTGTGTGTTTATTTCTTTTTCATTCCTAATGGGAGAGCTAGTTTAAGTCCCAGGAGAACAAATGCATCACGGGATTTGAAAGAGAAATGAAAAAAAAAGCAGAGATTAAAACATAACATAGGGAACACAAACAAAACATAGGGAGACAAAAAAAACAGAGACTAAGGGAGGGAAGACAAAATGTATTGACAGCGGTTGGTGCGTTCAGATTAAATCAGTAGCCAGAATTTTTGAGTTCCCAGTTGGAATTTTTATCTGGAACACCCATTTAACCTGGATTTCCCATTTAGAAAGTTGGAGCAGCTCCACCACCAGGAGGTTAACAATCCATAATGCCAGCAGTGAATGTAAACAGCAGTAAAACTGTGACTTGCTAAAGAAGCCATATGCAGAGTTCACAGACTTGCTGCAGCGAAGCACAAACAACAAATGTTATCCTGTATTGCTTGTGATACCCAAATAGCTCTACCTGCCAAAGAAGCAAAATAAATCCTGTTTTTCCTTCTTTTCCCAACTTTCCTACTGCAACCCACTAATGCATATCACTGACATCACTCCAGAGTTTCAACATCTGACTTCTGAAGTAATGTAAATTTAGAGAGTTGAAAATAGCCATATGTTAAAATATAATATTGAAAATAAAAAGAGAAAAACAGTCAACACACAAGTTTTTTGTTGTTGTTGTTGTTTATGTTTGTATTTGTTAACCTGTCATTTAAACATTCTTGTTGGATTTTGGCAGTTTCAGGTATCAAAATGCTATTCTACGTCCGGACACTAGAGGGTGTAGCATGCTGTTGGTATTGAGCAGTGTTTTGGGGCACAGAGGAAGAACAAAAATTCCTGTTATGAAGCGCATCTTTTGTGCCGTTTCTACTCTTTACTACAGCAGTATTAGTGATGGGAATTCCGGATCTTTTTAGAGAACCGGCTCTTTCAGCTCCCAACTGGCTCTTTAGGTTGTTTTGTTGCTTTAATTAATTTATTATCAACAACAATATAAAATAATGCACAAAATGGTAATGGTAAATGGCCTGTATTTATATAGCACTTTTCTAGTCCCTAAGGACCCCAAAGCGCTTTACATATCCAGTCATTCACCCATTCACACACAGGTGATGGCAAGCTACGTTGTAGCCACAGCCACCCTGGGGCGCACTGACAGAGGCGAGGCTGCCGGACACTGGCGCCACCGGGCCCTCTAACCACCACCAGTAGGCAACGGGTGAAGTGTCTTGCCCAAGGACACAACGACCGAGACTGTCCGAGCCGGGGCTCGAACCTGCAACCTTCCGATTACAAGGCGAACTCCCAACTCTTAAGCCACAATCGCCCCAAAAGGAATTACTAATGTAAAAAAAACCCCGTGGTTTTATTTATGTATGTTTACAAATAAATATATATGGTGGCCCCTTGAGACAACGCACATACAAACTTTCTGAATCCTTTATCATCTGCAACTGAAAATAGTTGTGGATGATTACTATGCCTTTCTAATGTGACGTTGTTGTCCCTGGCTCTCTTTCTCTCTCTTTCCCTCCCGCTCTGTTCCTGTGCTACTGCGAGTGTAACTACTGCCCCTCCCCCCTCTGCCCACCGCAAGCACAAGGCTCGTGTGCAGAGTGAAGCGGAAAAAAGTGCAAGAGAGAGGGTGAGAGAAAGAAAAAAAAACCACGGGAGCCGGCTCGCGTCGTTCATTTCAAAGAGTCGGCTCTGAGAGCCATTTCGTTCACAACCGACACATCACTAAGCACCATACACTGTTGGCAAAGGAAACCAGTTGCCCCTCTGACACCGACTTAGGGAGAAAACAAATTTGGGGGCTCGTCTGGTATTAGTGCGACGGCAGTCAGGTGCTAATCAACTAAGAACCGTGGGATTCATGTCCCTATGATTAACAGCACTACTATCCAGAGCGACAGACTTCAGGTATCCAGACATGGCCATTTGGCATGACCTACCTACAGCTTGAGATCCAGCAACAGCTTAACCAGCTGAGCAGTGGCGCCAACTGGGAACTGCTCCATAAACTTGCAATACCGAAATAGAGCTCTTTGATTTTATATTTGACTTTCTGAGAAGCAAATGACTGAAGAGCCTCGAGGATGTCTCGCCTGCTTGTGTTCCGTGACCTCATTGATGAACTGCAAGCAGCCAAAGTAACTGTCCCCCATCACAGAGAAGCTGCAGTCCAAAGAGAAAATTCCATCTTTACCCAAGTCCTCCAAATCCAAATGCCCAGTAGTGAGAGTTGGCAAGAAGAAACTCAGCATCCACCACAGTAGTCATATCTGCAAGGTGAAAATGCTGCCTGAGAGCTTTTCCTGGTGGAGTTGTCATGTTGTTTGAGCTACAATGTAGAATGTATTGCCAGATGGGTTGGAGTTATTTCCCGCTCTTGTGGCTGGTGCCTTTAAAATAGGGATTGTTTTTTTTTTTTTATCTCCAAAAACAGTCTTAGGATTCATTGAGGAAATTGTTGAAAGTACACTAGTAAACATCCATCCAACTACACAGAGGCTCACAGAACCACACAATGATACCCTTCTGTGCGCTACCCCAGTAAGTTCAACCAGTGATGGACACAGTAATGGGAAGAAATAATTGCAGGGCTGACAACGCAGAAGAAATGGCAACCAAAGGTTGATTTAGATCAGGTGCCTGGGCATGAATAGAGTAAGGTACAGCAAATGCTCTGAAAGGAATTATACGTGTTTGCTTGCAATGAAGAAGGCGCTGGATGCATCCCTGGCTTGCAGTGATGGACTGGCTTACAGCAGATTTTAAAGTTAATCATAGTATGATTAAAACAACGTGTATGTTTTTTGCATTTTCCCTGAGAACATCGCAATTGTGTTTGCAATATAATTCTTATAATTGTGCTCTGTGTAATTTGTATGAGAAAATCCAAACAGTGGCAAAGCCATCAGATTTTTTGTAGGGGTGGCCAGGCCTTTGCTTACATTGCAGTGGTGCAGAAACTGCTTTTGCATTAATTTTGCAGTAGAATTAATAGTCATTTCTTTTCTTGCCCACTGTTCAGATTTGTGCAGGCATTAGAAGAATTACATTATAGGCATTCATATGCAATAACACTATTATCCATTCAATTGGTCGACTTCAAACCACGTGTTTTGCATGTCTTTCCTCTAGCAATCATTCACTAAGGAAACAGTCCACTGAAACCGACCCAGAAGAGCAGAGATAGTGATCGCAATAAATGTGCAGTCTGTTTCAATGCAGTTTATTTCAGTGCTATGCTGACATTGGCAATTGTTCAAGTGTACTTTGACAAGAATTCAAAGGCTTGGAGAAAGAGGCACAGAGAAACTAGGGTTATATTGTGTATATTTTATTCCAAGAGGAAATCTATATCTCAAGTACAAGGATATATTAAATAGTTGATAGGCACATTCAGAACTAATGTGAATGACGGATGTGAGAGACGCGCCATAATTGTGTGTGCATGTGTGTACAGGGAGTGTAGACAAAGTGCTGAGTCACTGTGAGTTTCAACGAATCAACAGCATTACTTGTAAGAATATATGAATGGATGAAGAACGATCTTTAAGGGTTTAACATATTCACATTAGATGGATACCAAGGTCGTGACTGTTGAAATGCAACCGTATTAATGAAGCACACAAGAATAACGTGCAGGAATGATGACATCTGAACAAACTGCTCAGGAGCACAGCAGCAAAGCGCTCAGTGTCACTTTACTCTGTGCATTTGATTTAAATTACACAGTCAATAATTTTAACTGTGCTGCTGCAGAAATCTTCTGACTTTCATTATCACGTGATATAAACTGTGGGGTTGTGATGTAAGAGGGTAAGCGATCTCTTGTCAGAAGACCAAAATGGGACGGGACTTAAATCCACCAATCCGGATGTGGAGGGCTGGAGTTTCACCTGCTATGGCTTCAGTCTTCTCATCTTTAACCTTCAGTAATTTCAGTTACCAAGCTAAGCTGTTCACTCTGAAATCATGGCCAAGGACATGACTCTGTGGTGGGGCTCCGGCTCTCTCCCTTGCTGGCGGGTAATGATCGCTCTGGAGGAGAAGAAACTGCAGGGATACAACCAAAAACTGCTCTCCTTCGAGAAAGGAGAGCACAAGTCAAAGGAAGTCATGGATGTAAACCCCAGGGGACAGGTAGGCTTGTATCACAGGTTTCACTCTGGACTTTGAATGCTTAAACTTAAACTTATTTATATCATTTTTCCACTTTGTCTTAAAGCTTCCTGCCTTCAAATGTGGGGACAAAATCATCAATGAGTCCTATGGTGCATGCTTCTTCCTGGAGGTGAGAACTCGGGCAAGGTCCTGCCTTGTCAAGGAGATAAGTTGTTGGAGGTCAAGTTGAGGGATTACTAGGTTTACCATGATTGTTTGACAGTGCATTGTAAAAACATGCACCCCACACTGCAGAGTAAAAGAAACTAAAGTTTTTTGCTGCTCTTCATAACACTTACTGTTTTCCTGTCTTGACCAACAGTGCGAGTACAAGTCCCAGGGAACCAAACTGATCCCTGAGAACTCCAGCGAGAAAGCCCTGGTGCTCCAGCGTACCTTCGAGGGTAACACACTTCACCAGAAAACGGGTATGTTAGCTTAAATCTTCTCTCTGGTTTTGAAACACAAAGACATAACTGTTAAGTTCCTGCATTTTCGTATCTGATCCCCCAAATTGCACTGATGCCATATGGATTTAGTGAGATACGTCCTCTTTCTACATAACTTAGCTGTTGTTGTTGCCATTAAAAGATCTGCCTTTTGGGATTTTGAGTCGTGCTTGGCAACGTCACGCATGAACCTGTCACCTTTAAACCACTCATACTTCATGCGTTCAGCAAACCTCCTCAGAGTTGGTTCCCCTGCTCTTCCTGAGGTCAGCGTTGTTCAAAACACATGATACACAATAATAAGCTCTGGCATAATGTTTTATTTCCTTGGGGAGTAACCATCTCAGTTTATCAAAGCAACCGTTTACAGCCTACAGCCTGATGTTACACAGCAATGCACAGACATACCCAACATTCAAAAGGATGGAAGTGACCATCTTCATGAAATGTCTGTTCTGATATTTTGCAGTGGATGTTTTTAGGTACAACCAGAGGGTCCCGGAGAATGAGAGGCACGAATCTGCCTTTAAGAGACTCAAGGAGACGCTGACTGGTGAGGTGCAGATGTGGGAGGGATACCTGCAGAAGGTACGTGAATGACCCGCACACACTTACACTCTACTGCTAATCAAGCATCCAGCGCACAAAACTCAAAGCTATATAGCTTTGTTGCTCTGGCTTTGTGCTCTGACTGCTTTGTAGTGGGAGAAACGGTCAGGGAATTTTTTTCTGAGTAAAGTTTATGTTTTGACACAAACATAATCTTTGCAGGATTCAGGTAAAATCACATACTTTACACTCAAACGGCCTATTGCACTGTGTTACAGAGATGCAACTCTTTTTTTTTAACCAGGCAAGTCACAGGGAATACCTTCCTACAATCTGGCAGATTATTAAGCCTCTTAAGAAAACTGGGTTAAGGTTAGAAAAAAACACCAAAAGTTAAAAAAGAAAAATAAAGCAGCAGGACATGTTTGGATGATATTTGGACAAAGCCAGGCCGACTGTCTGAACCACATTTAACCAGCCAATAGATAAGCTGCTGTTAGTGTAAAAATCTTATCTAAAAATCTTACTGATCTTTATATTTAAAGAGATACTGTGGAATATTATAATGTGAGTTCTGCAGTGTTTTCTCCTCACAGCGCTTTATTTTGTGTTTCTCTTAGACACCAGGCGGTTTCCTGGCAGGAAAGAACTTTTCAATGGCTGATGTGATTGTTTATCCAAGCGTTGCTCGTCTCTTCTATATGGGGTAAGTGAGCTATTTTACTAATACTGATTTTTAGCTGCTTGGCAAGATGAATGAATGGAATATTTAACAGCAATGAACTCACACTGACTTTGATGTCTCCTGTAGGCTAAGTGACAAACGTTACCCCAAACTGTCAGAATACCATAAAAATCTGAAGGACAGACCCAGCATCAAAGCCACCTGGCCTCCACTTTACAAGGACACCCCTGGACAGGACATTTTTAAAGACATCTGAGATTGAGAAGCTCATCAGCTGACAAGCTAATCTTTTCTTTCTTTCTTTCTTTCTTTTTTTTTTTTATTTGTTACCATTCCTTGTATTTCAGTACAATACAAAGTGCAATCATGGGTGACTGAATATGTGATTGTCATATTGTTATGAACAAAACAAATTAAAAAGTCATTTTTTTATTGTATCAGCTTCATTAGCTGAAGTAAATATTTTTCATATTCATATCAGGAACATGTGTCATTTGTGTTGGGACCTATGGTCGCAAATTTTGAAGATAACCTTATCTCACCAATGATGTGGAGATCCACCTTATTTAGATCCAATTAAAATAAAGGCACTCAAAAAATCCTCTGGAAAAGAGTAGTGTTGTTCTTGGATAGAGTTTAATACACTGTATCATATAAGCAAAACCTCTACGTTACGTACGTACGACTCTACATTAAATAATAAGTTACAGTATATATGTTCAGTGCAGATGGATATATAGTGTATAAAGTCATATAGGTATACATTTCATCCAAAAATCCACCACAGAGCATATTACAAATATAATAATGATAATATGAAGAACAACAATAATGATACAATCAAAATCTGACTGTAAGACGTATATCAATATGTGGATATTGATATTTTACCACAGCTTTCAAGTGTAGTCCATCAAGACCATTTTCAGTAAGAGCACCAAATTGAGACATCCACATTAAATCCATCCTGTGCAGTTTTGACAGGAGAGGTCACTAAATCACTTTAAAGCTTTCCTTAATTGTTGTCATTGTACCCTTTGACCCTGAGCTTTCCTATTGGTCCCTAAGTGGCAACACTTGTATCACTGCATGTATTTGTAAAGACATCTGATTCACATTAAACGAGACACTAATCTGTTCAACAAAACCCGAGGGACAAAAATCAAGCAAACAAAAAACAAAGATGTGGCATATATTGTGCTTCAAAATAACAACCTGCTACCCACAGTCCAACTCACAAAAAATAAAGAAGTTCTACTACTTTATATTCAGCATCACAAACAAGTGTGTGTGTATTTCTTTTTCATTCCTAAAGGGAGAGCTAGGCTAGGTTAAGTCCCAGGAGAACAAATGTATCACGGGATTTGAAAGAGAAATGAAAAAGAAGCAGAGATTAAAAGATAACATAGGGAACACAAACAAAACATAGGGAGACAGAAAATAAACCCAGAGACTAAGGGAGGGAAGACAAAATGTATTGACAGTGGTTGGTGCATTCAGATTAAATCAGTAGCCAGAATTTTAAATTCCCAGTTGGAATTTTTATCTGGACCACCCCCTTAACCTAGATTTCCCATTTAGAAAGTTGGAGCAGCTCCAACAACAGCAAATTGTCTGATCTTGCTTCGGCAGATTCAGCAACACTGCCAGAGACTTCCTGTAATCTATTACAGAAACGGTCCAGCAACAGGTAACTCAGGTTAATCCTGTGTGAACAACTGTAGATATTGTTTTTCATTCTTTAAATATTGTCAGTATATTTGAAATATTCTTCTTTAATTGTTATTGTTATTTACTTTATTGTCATTAAATAAATATCCATGTAAACTTGTTCAAAGTTAGTGTTATGTTAATACATGTTAAAAATACCTGTAAATAAAATGAGTTCAGTGACAATTACTGTTTGTTGTAATCAGTTTATTAATAACATAAAACATTTAAGCTAACACAACACATATAGCAACGCAGCATATCTAGTCAAATAAATAAATGTCTTAATGCACAACTCATTTTCAGAACTAATCTTTCAAGAAGTGAAAACAGTCTGTCCATCCTCCCCCTGCTCTCCTGTGCTCTCCTCGCTTTTCTGCCTTCTGTCCTCTCTGATGAGGTCTAGCAGCTCATCATCCCAATTTCTTGTCCTCTTTCTCCCTATTGTGGGTGGCTGAACCGCTTCCTCATCACTTTTGTTTATAATAGAACAATGACAATGAAAAAAAATAAGAAAACAAAAGCACAAGATAAAATAAACAAACAATAGTTTCACAGTGAATATGCAGATTTGAATAGATGGGTTTTAAACTGGGGGAGAGAATCAATGTTTTCCTATATCTGGGGGTAGAGAGTTCCACAGTCTGGGAGCAGCCTCCACTCTCGGGTGAGCACTGAAACCAGGAGGGCAACATGAAGCAGCTGAAAGGTCTGCTTCCTATGGTGGTGAGGCGGAAAGAAGGCACAGCAAGCTGGATAGAAGAAGCGGATCGAGGTGAGCGGGCAGAAGAGACAGTGCTTAACAGGTCAGAAAGGTAGGGAGGAGCAAGGTGATTTACCTTCAGTAGGTTGGATTTTGTGTCAATAAGGAGGATTTCAGGTTTAGCCTCATTAAGCTTAAGGAAATTAGAGCTGAACCAGGATTTTTATTCGGATAAGCATTCTGTAAGAGAAGAAGGTGGGAGGGTGGAATCAGGCCTGCAGTTATATACTGGGTGTCATTGGCAAAACCGTGAAAATGAAGATCAAATTTATGGTAAACGAACCAAGATAGATGATTTAAATTATGAAGAGAAGAGGGCCTAAGACTGAACCTTGGGGTACACCAGAATAGGCTGGGAATAGACGAGAGCGAAATGATTTGAGTAAACTCGGAGCGGTCAAGGAGATATGATTTGAAATAGGCTAGGAGTGTGTCGGAGATACCAAGACAAGAAAGTCTGCTTAGAAGGATGGAGTGAGAGATGGTTTCGAAGGCTGAGCTCAGATCCAAAAGGACAAGTATGTTGAGAAGACCAGAGTCAGCTTCGAGTAAAAGATAATTAGTGACTTTAAGTAAACCAGTTTCTGTACTGTGACATGAACGAAAACCAGATAGATGTTATTATTAACCAGGTGTGAATGAAGTTGAGCTGCAACTACTTTTTCGAGTATTTTAGAAATGAAGGTTAGATTAGAAATCGGACTGAGGTTGTTAAAGTTGTTAGGATCTAAGTAAGTTTTTTTCAGTATTGGAGTGACTGAAGTTATCTTGAATAAGGAGGGAACGATGCCGGTGGTGAGTGAAGAGTGAATGATACCAGAGATGAATGGGAGTAGGGAAGAGAGGCAGGATTTTACAAGCACTGTAGGCATAGGATCAAGATGATATGTGGTGGGCTTTCATTTACATGATTTACTCAGAAATATTAGATAAATCAAGAAGATGAAAGGTGGAAAAGGGCTCAAAATGGAGAAAAGGTTCTGGAGAGGGGATAGACACAACATTCGAACTGAGTTGCTGGTGAATGTTATTAATTTTTGGAGTGAAGAACAGCATCAAGGATTTACAGGTTTCAGAAGAATAGAAGTGTGGTGGTAAAGCATTGGGGGGCTGAAGACGTTTGTTGAGAAGTGAAAAGAGAGTCCTGGAGTTACCCTCACAAGAAGTGATAATACCAGAGTAGAGGCTTTGTTTGGCCTGGTTGATGGAGTGTTTATATTGAAGTACATGATATTTATAGATTTCTGCATCAACATTGTCAACCACCTGCAGGTGGAGCCTCCACTCCAAATCCAAATCCAAATCCAATTTATTTATATAGCACCCATCCAAGCTTTGACATCCTCAAGGCAGTTCCAAAGGATTTGGATGGAGCCTGGGCCATTTGGTGCTAAAGGCAAATAAGTTTGGCAGTCCTCTGCGTAGCAGTGAAAGGATATTTCGTGTTTTCTAAAAATAGACCCCAAACGGAGCAGGTATAATGAAAAAAGAAGAGGGCCAAAGATTGAGCCCTGGGGCACCCCACAAGGAAGGGGGGCTGAGGTGGACACAAAATTTTCAACTTTAGCACTAAACATTCTGCCACTCAAATATGAACGAAGCTAATCCAGTGCTGCACCTTTGATGCTAACCAGGTGTTCCGAACGAGAGATAAGAATATTGTGGTCAATAGTATCAAACGCTGCAGTGAGATCTAAAAGCACAAGGATCACAGTACTTCCACAATCACTAGCTAAAAAGATATCGTCAAAACACGTAAAAGTGCTGATTCAGTGAAGTGTAGATGTTTAAGACCAGACTGAAAAACATCCATGATACCATTAGCATCTAAAAATGTGTTCAGTTGGGTAAAAAATATTTTTTCCAATAACTTTGAAAGGAATGGAAGTCTTGAAATGGGTCTAAAATTTGAGCAAACAAAAGGGTCAAGGCCAGGTTTTTTTAATAAAGGGTTTACAATTGCATGTTTAAAACCATCAGGAACCACACTGGAAGTAATACTGCTATGTATAATAGCAAGGACTGAGGTTCCAATTGAAGGGAAAACCTCTTTAAAGAGCCAAAGGAGCTTGGAAAGAAAAGTGTCTCGACTTCTGTTGCTTGAAGACGTTTCACCTCTCATCCGAGAAGCTTCTTCAGTTCTAAGGGCAAATGGCAGAGAGATTTAAACCAAGTGGGAATATCCCCCCAAGATGGACAAAAGGACCCCCCGATGATCCTCTAATCACATGAGCCAAGGTGTGAAACCGGGTGTGGGTCCCAATCAGCCAGGGTTTCGGGTGAGCTCATTGTGAAACCTGGCCCCACCTTATCATGTGATTTCCAGAGGTCAGATGGCCCAGGATGTGAGTGGGCATTAAGGCGTCTGGGGAGGGAACTCAAAACTGGATTATAGATGGCAGACAGTTGGTGTCGTAAACCACCGCCTCTGTTCCAAGATGGTCGCTCACAGTGGACATACATGGCTTCTTTCACTCCTCTTTCAAACCATCTGTCCTCTCTGTCCAAAATGTGAACATTGGCTCTTTAAAGAGCCATGCAGGGATAACATCCACGGGAGAACCAGAAGGTTTAATTTGTCTAACCATCTCGTTAAGAAGTGTAATTGAGATGGGTTCAAATTGGTATAAGGCAGCTGAACAGGGAATAAACGTGGATGGGTCATATGTAGGAGGTACTATTGCTGACCTGATGGACTCAACCTTGTTTACAAAAAAAGAAAGAAACTGATTACATCTCTCAGCAGAGCCTTCCAGCGTAGGAGACTGGTGGTCTTATAAAGAGCATGGGGACTATGACAATTTGATGCGATCACTGGAGAAAAATGTCTGTTTTTCTAATTTTTTACTGTAATTTGATAACATTTCCAACAGTCCTTTAACATTTGAAAGGAAGCCTGCAATTTGTCCGTGTTCCACTTTCGCTCTGCTCTCCTACATTGACGTCTGACCGCTCGAATGGATTCATTTAACCAGGGCTGGGGAATACGTTTAGGGCGCCTGGTTTTTAATGGGGCCAAAGTGTTTAAGGTCTAAGTACAGGTTTCTTGGAACTGCAAAAGCAGCTCATCCAGACTAAGTGCTAAAATAATCTCAGGGTCAATAAAGGACCTCCACTGGACATGATGTCTGCTGCTGTGTTCAGGGAACCTGGCACGTGAACTGCCCTAAGGGAGAGGAATTAGGGGTGAGCCCACTGCCACAGCTTGGCGGTGTGTTTGCAGAGGGGAGGAGAGCCTAGCCCCCCTGCCGGTTGATATAGGCTGCCGCAACTGTGCTGTCTGTCCGGACAATCAAGTGGAACCCACTCCACTGAGGCAGGAAGTGCCGAAGTGCCAGGAATGCGGCCTGCAGCTCCAACGTGTTGATGTGGGGAGAAGCCCATGGCCCGGACCAGCAGCCGTTGACCCCACAGCCCTTCTGGACCACTCCCCACCCTACTGGGGAGGTGTCTGAGGAGGCCAGCTGGCAGTAAGTCACTAGGCCCATCACCTGGCCATGCGGGAGATTTAGCGGGTCTCTCCACCACCGTAGTTTCCTGGTGGAGACCCCGGGAAACTACCACTGTGGTCTGGTGGGAGTGCTGTGGACAAAGGCTGAGGCTTAGAAGGTGACACTGGACTGGTCTCATGTGCAGGAGTGCCAACAGGACCACCTGCACCATTGCAGCCATCAGGGTCATGAGGCCCCACAGGCCCCAGCTCACCCGAGAGTGGAGGCTGAAGTGGTTCAGGCATGTCCTGAGGACCCTCCGCCGTGAGGGACACCGAAGCTCTGACAGAGCCCAGGGACCTGCCCAGGAAAGCTGTGATTTGGGGTGGTTCCAGATTCAGGCAGAGCCCCAGAGCCTGAACATGGGAAACCAGGAGGGCAACATGGCTGTGGCACTGTTCTGCTGACGAGGCGCCTACCAGGCAGTCATCCAGATAATCCAGAATTCAGAGGCCCCGCAGCCCCATAGGAGCTAGGGCCCCGTCTAAGCAGCTGGTGAAGGTCTGGGGTGACAGGGAGATCCCGAATGGGGAGGACCCTGAACTCGAAGATCTGCCCCTCGAACCCGAATCTGAGGAACCACCAGTGTCCATGCCAGATAGGGCAGATAGGCCGTCACCCCCCCCGCTTGGCGGTCCCTAGCGTCTGCCTACCAGGGCCTGCTTCGGGTCACCCACATGGGTGAAGGTCAGGATGGTAGTTACAGGGGGTCTGCGACAAAACTGCGGGCAGTAACCCTGGGTCATGGTGGAAACCACCCAAAGGTCTGCCCCGAGTGCCCCCCAGGCCACCCTGTGCTGCACTGCAGAGGGGAGGGGGCTGGGTGGAATGGCTCCAAGAAATGTCAGGAGGGAGGGGGCGGTTGGAGGACAACTTAGCCTTGGCTCCACATCCTCCTCGCCTCCCCTGTGTGCGGCTGCCGTGTCTACAACAGGCCTCCAGCTGAGGCCAGAAATCTCCAGGGCCCCAAACCGGAGCCTTGGGGGCAGGTTGAAGCACAGAAGCTCTGGGCCTCCCCACTCTGGCCAGATGCTGGCGCAGGCCTCGTGACATCTCCTGAGCAGCATGGCGATTTACTGCAGCTTGCTGCAGGAGCTGGGCTGCCCCTTGGCCGAACATGGTTTTAGGGTCAACCGGAAGCCTCATTAGGGAGTCCCGGTCGTCCGACCGGAGCCGGGACTGTGAGAGCCAGAAGTGGCAGCGTCCCACCCAAAATGAGGCTAAGGAGCAGCCGGTAGCTATAGCTTGCTCCTTCATGGCTAGTTGCGAGGAAGCAGCCAACAGCTCCCCTGCACTGTCAGGTTCCCCAGAGGCCGCCTACAGCTGTCGCAACAAGTGCTGCAAGTGGAGCGACAAAATGGCCATCGAGTTGGAAAGACAAGCCTGCGTCGCCATGCGTCCCTGTTAGGGCATGCAGTCCCTTATTATAGGTCTCCTTAGATTTAGTCTTTCACTTTTCCACAACAGAAAACAACAGCTTTCTCTTAAACAGCAGATTTTAAAATTAGTCATATGATTAAATCAAGGTGTATGTTTTTTGCATTTTCCCTGAGAACATTGCACAATTGCTTTTACAATAAAATCTTTATAATTGTGCTGCCGTGTCACTTTCATGAGAAAATCCAATCAGTGGCAAAGCCATCAGATTTTTTGTAGAAGCTGCTGTTGCATTCATTTTGCAGTAATCATTCATAATAGTCATTTCTTTTCTTGCCCACTCTTTATATTTGCTTGTGCAGGCATTAGAAGAATTACATTATAGGCATTCATATGCAACAACACTATTATCCCCTCAGCTGATCAAAAACAATCAATAAAACCCTCTAATGAGTGTTGAAGTTACTGTTATTAAAGCTAACAATAATTTCAGTGGTGTTGTGCTGCAAAAATATAAACAGGCTTGCTTCAGCAGAAAAGCTTGAATAGCCTAACTTTATAGTTGTCACAGTCTGGCTGAGGCAGACTGTATGTGTTGTGAAAAAAGACTCAAATGCAGACCAAAACAGAATGTGAAACTTGATGTGAATTAACAGAAAACAAGCAGTTTATTAAGGCTTGCAAAATAAATACAAACAAAGGGCATGGGTGGAACTAAACAATAACCTAAACTGGGTGAACTAAAACTAAACCTCTTCAAAAATTAAACAGGAAACATAATGAAACGCAGACATAACAACATGAACATGACAACAAAAGACATGTACCCATATGGAAAAGAAATAGTAAAAACTTATAAAAGACTTGCATCAGCTTTATCTTGCTTCATATAGTGAATCATATAAGACTTATATGATTTACTCATGAAAGTGGCCACTTTCTCATTACTTTCATATATTGTTTTAGGAAGTATCCAAAACATACAAGTTTCATTTATATAATTTTTTTTATATAATTATATAATTTTTTATATCTTGTATGCTTTTCATACAATTTTCTAACAAGACAGATACAAACTTTATAAGATTTATATATATATCTTTTCCATATGGGTAGACATGAAACACATAAAGGACAAAGGAGACTTAACACAGGGGTTGAAAACACAAGCAGAAACTAACAAAATGTAGTGAAGTAGATTCTGGGGTAGGATTTTACGTGATGTCCGCGAATGCACCATTAACACCTTCCCAGCTGACAATTAGCGGGCTGAAACGGAAACAGCTGCGCTTCACTACCAGACGGAGGCGTTTGGCAGTCTTGTAGTGATGGTAAATTTGATTCTTTTTACTGAATCGAGTTTTAATGAGTCACTCACCAAAGTGAATCGGGTTTTTTAAGTCATTTGAGTCACTGAGTCATTTGACCAGAGAGTGCAAAAAATGTACATTTTCACTCAAACTTAATTTGTTTCTCTTTTAATGCAAATCCTACTGCTAAGATGAGTGATTCTTAAAGAAAACAACTATTTTATATAGCAAAATAGAGCAAAAGAATTTCTAAAGGGAACATTTCTTTGTTTATTTTTATTTTATTAGTATTTTCCTTACATGTGTCAAATATATATTTTCTCATCTAAATGTCCACTGAGCTGTGAGCGAGGGGGCGGTAGTGCGCCTTAACATTGGTTGCCAACCAAGAAGAAGAAGAAGTAGCTGCGAGCCAGGAGGGAGGGGGTGAGTGAGTGAGTGATTCGTACATGCTATGATTCGGCACAGCAAGGGAGGGGGTGAGCGAGTCATGAGTGATTCGCTCGCTCTATGATTCAGCACAGGAGGGAGGGGGTGAGCGAGTCATGAGTGATTCGCTCGCTCTATGATTCAGCACAGGAGGGAGGGGGTGAGCAAGTCATGAGTGATTCGCTTCCCCTACGATTCAGCGCAGGAAGGGAAGGGGTGAGTAGCTCAAATGTGCTGTTAGCATGTTAGCAGAGCGATGCTACTGTGAACCGAGGAGCTATTTTCTTGATGTGAGCTTCTACTCAGGGTTTTTTCTTCCAGTTCAGAGCAGAAATGTTTTTGTTAAGATACTGGATGTTGTGTTTTTCTTCACAATTTGAATTATAAGCTAAATATATTTCTACTAATGAAATTAGTTTGCTAACAGCAACACGGATGAGTCAGTGAGTCAGTTGCGCTTGTGAATCATGATTCACGAGTCAGTAAAGTGATTCTCGAGTATTGAACGATTCGTTCATGATTCGCGCATCACTGCAGTCTTGTCCATCCAAGGTGGCTGAGAGCATTAGGCAACTAACCACTGCAGATCTCTCCAGGAAAGCTACTCGTTTTAGTATTGCCCTTTAGAGAGTGTTAAGTGGGACTCTTGTGTTTATCATAATGCGGCATATAGTAGGGTGGACCTGGACAACTGTTTCCCTCTTTTGATGCAGGATTGTGCTATACTGCTGCTGTCTTGTCTTATGGTGTTTTGTTTGTTATGTGATGCTTTTATAAAGAACAGTAACTTGGGGTGTATTTGTTTTATGTAGATCTCCTTTACTAACGTGGTTAATGTTTTATGCTTTGTTTTATTGCTTTAGTGGAGGTGCGGCCGCTTGTTGAGGGGCTAGGCACGTGAGGTGGAATCCCCTCCCCGATGCATGCGAGTGTACACACCGGGCATAGGTAGATTGCACCATTTAGAGTTCAGTGTGAGTGACAATGAGGTCTGCAGTGGAATTACACGGGTGAGTAATTGGTGGCACCCTTAGGCACTCTTCCCTGTAGGTTGCCCCCTCAAGTGGCCGGTCTCCACTATTTTTATCAAGCTGTGATTGTTTTAGGGTAGCATCGTGGTAGGGAGTCTGGTCATTTTAATCATCGGTTGTTAATAAAGTGTTTTAATTAACTATCTTACCGTCTCAACCCTGCTACCTTAGGTACCTTTCTGATTTTACAATTCTGCTTTTAGTAGTACTTTTTAATAAATTTTGATTTGTAAAATTCATCTGTGTCACCTCTGCTGTTAATAACGAGTCTGTGGGCTTTGGTAGCCAGTGTAACACTTACATTGGCTATAGAAATCTTTCCTGGGGTGTAACTCCCTCCCCCAGGTGGCGTTGTCAACATCTTAGTTACCATCCCCGGTTATCCCTCAATCGCGCCACCACAAAAAGAACAAGCCTAAACAAATGAAGGCTGATAAAAGGTAATCATGTCAAAGGTGTGTTTTATCAACAGGGTGTGGTGCAACCAGTTTTCTCTGTACAAAGGTAACTCAGATGGCCCGTGACAGCATGAGGCTGCATACATGAATCCTTTTTGTGTTATTTGCCTGAATTTCCACTGCTATGTTAAATGCACATTCTCCTTATTAAGTCCCAGTGAGCATACTGTAACTTGACCACTTCAAGTTAAAATAAGTTTGTAAGAATCAACTTTGTCAACAATTTCTGACCCTACATAATAAACCAGCCCTAAAAACATCTTGTGCACAGTGACTCCCTCTGGCTTGGCCATTTTATCTGCTCTGCTTGCTAAATGTTTGGAACTCTTTTCTAAGCTCATTTTGGCACTTTTGGACTTGTTTGTTCTCCTTTTGTGCCATCAGCTCAGTTTGAAAAAGCCTTAGCAATATATTTTTTTTTTGAATGAGATGTCCAAATCACTCCAAGTTCACTGTGATCACAGCTTAAAACCTCAGAAGCCCATTGACTTTGCTTTCGATGGGTTGTGGCTTTTGGCTCAGCTGTGACAGGAGGGGAGAGGGAGCATGTGATTCAGTGTGCAAGGCTATGGGATAGAGGCTGTGTAGGACACCTGTTACCTATTGTCTTCCCTATTTATTCAGTAGCACTGCAGGACCAGATGGAAGCAGACTTACAATGAGAAGGAGAGCTGGCAGCAGCTGAAAACAGGCTGAATGGACCAACTGGAACAAGTACTGTACAAAGATTAAAGAGCACAATTGTTTCTGCGTGTGGTGTTGGGAACCCACAGCAATTCTGACCTGTTTGAAACACTGTTGCATTGCTGCATGGTCCGTCTGAATATATACTTGCTCAAAAAAAGGAATGCGTCATGCTACATCAGCAAAATGAAAATACTGAAATTAGTGCAGACACAGGAAAGCACATTTTCAAATCAAATTCTTTGCATGTGCATTTTTTCCTTTTAGGTCTAGAGAAATCCTGATGCAGCCTATTACTGTTGAAACTTGCACATAATAATGCAGGGCTTCAGCTGTGTGTGTGTGTGTGTGTTACTTGGACAAAGGGACTTAGTGAAAATCATGTGTTTTGCATGTCTTTCCTTTAGCGATCATTCACTCAGGAAACAGTCCACTGAAACAGACCCAGAAGAGCAGAGATAGTGATCGCAATAAATGTGCAGTCTGTGTCCACTGCACTTTACTTCACTGCTATGCTGACATTGGCAATTGTTCAAGTGCACTTTAACAAGAATTCAAAGGCTTGGAGAAAGAGGCACAGAGAAACTAGAATTATATTATGTATATTTTGGTGCAAGATGAAATCTGTATCTTAAGTATAAGGATATATTAAATAGTTGATATTAGACACATTCAGAACTAATGTGAATGACGGACGTGAGAGACGCGCCCTAATGGTGTGTACATATGTGTACAAGCGGTGAAAACAACATGCTGAGTCACTGTGAGTTTCAACAAATCAGCAGCATTACTTGTAAGAACATATGAATGCATGAAGAACGATCTTTAAGGGTTTAACATATGCACATTTGATGGATACCAAGGTTGTGACTGTTGATATGCAACCTTATTAATGAAGCACACGGGAATAACGTGCAGGAATAATGAGATCCAAACAAACTGCACAGGAGCACAGCGGTAAAGGTCTCAGTGTCACTTTGTGCGTTTGATTTGAGCTAAAGATTAACTGTTTTGTTTGATTTTCCAAAGGTTTTTCACCATAAAAATGACAGTTTTGCAATACCTGTGAATACAAGCAGGTTAAGATAAAAAAAACACAGTCAATAACTTTAACTGTGCTGCTGCAGAAATTTTCTGACTTTCATTATCACGTGATATAAAATGTAGGGTTGTGATGTAAGAGGGTAAGAGATCTCTTGTTAGAAGACCAAAATGGGACGGGACTTAAATCCACCAATCCGGATGTGGAGGGCTGGAGTTTTGCTATAAAACGAGACTGTTTCAGTCGTTGTGGCTTCAGTCTTCTCGTCTTTAACTTTCAGTAATTTCAGTTACCAAGCTAAGCTGTTCACTCTGAAATCATGGCCAAGGACATGACTCTGTGGTGGGGCTCCGGCTCTCCCCCCTGCTGGCGCGTAATGATCGCTCTGGAGGAGAAGAAACTGCAGGGATACAACCAAAAACTGCTCTCCTTCGAGAAAGGAGAGCACAAGTCAAAGGAAGTCATGGATGTAAACCCCAGGGGACAGGTAGGCTTGCATCACAGGTTTCACTCTGGACTTTGAATGTTTGAACTTGAACTTATTTATATATTTTTTTGCACTTTTTCAGGTTCCTGCCTTCAAATGTGGGGACAAAATCATCAACGAGTCCTACGGTGCATGCTTCTTCCTGGAGGTGAGAGCTCTAGCAAGGTCCTGCCTTGTTGGAGGTCAAGTTGAGGGATTACTAGGTTTGCTATGATTGTTTAACAATGCATTGTAAAAACATGCACCCGACACTGCAGAAGAAAGGAAACCAGAGCTTTTTGCTCCTCTTCATAACACTTACTGTTTTCCTGTCTTGACCAACAGTGCGAGTACAAGTCCCAGGGAACCAAACTGATCCCTGAGAACTCCAGCGAGAAAGCCCTGGTGCTCCAGCGTACCTTCGAGGGTAACACACTTCACCAGAAAATGGGTATGTTAGCTTAAATCTTCTCTCTGGTTTTGAAACACAAAGACACAACTGTTGAGTTCCTGCACTTTCACGTCTGATCCCCCAAATTACATTTATTGAGGTTTTAGTGGAACATGTTCACTTCCTACATGACTTAGCTGTTGTTGTAACCATTAAAAGATCTGCCTTTTGGGATTTTGAGTCGTGCTTGGCAACATCACACATGAACCTGTCACCTTTAAACCACTCATACTTCATGCGTTCAGCAAACCACCTCAGAGTTGGTTCCCCTGCTCTTCCTGAGGTCAGCGTTGTTCAAAACACATGCCACACAATAATAAGTTGTGTGTTCACATAATTAGGCTCTGGCATAATGCACTATTTCCTTAGAGAGTAACCCTCACAACAGGATGTTAATCTCTGTTTATCAAAGCAACCGTTTACAGCCTACAGCCTGATGTTACACAGCAATGCACAGACACACCCAAAGTCCAAAATATGGAAGTAGATGCTGTGCAGTGTGTGGAAACTTTCTTTTTTCTCGAAGCTTTAAATCCTCACACAGTGACCATCTTCATGAAATGTCTGTTCTGATATTTTGCAGTGGATGTTTTTATGTACAACCGGAGGGTCCCGGAGAATGAGAGGCACGAATCTGCCTTTAAGAGACTCAAGGAGACGCTGACTGGTGAGGTGCAGATGTGGGAGGGATACCTGCAGAAGGTACGTGAATGACCCGCACACACTTACACTCTACTGCTAATCAAGCATCCAGGCCACAAAACTCACAGCTATATAGCTTTGTTGCTCTGGCTTTGTGCTCTGACTGCTTTGTAGTGGGAGAAACGGTCAGGGAATTTTTTTTTCTGAGTAAAGTTTGTTTTGACGCAAACATAATCTTTGCAGGATTCAGGTAAAATCATGTACTTTACACTCAAACTGCCCATGCACTGTGTTACAGAGATGCAACTCTTTTTGAGTTAAAAAATACCAAAAGTTAAAAAAGAAAAACAAAGCAGCAGGACATGTTTGGATGATATTTGGACAAGGCCAGGCCAACTATCTGTACCAAATTTAACCAGCCAATAGATACGCTAATGCTGTTAGTTTAAAAATTTTATCTAAAATATGTACTTACCCATATCGAAAAGAAATAGTAAAAACTTATAAAAGACTTAAGATGTGGCCTACTTCATATAGTGAATCATATAAGGCTTATATGATTTACTCATGAAAGTGGCCACTTTCCCATTACTTTCATATATTGTTTTAGGAAGTATCCAAAACATACAAGTTTCATTTATATGATTTTTCAAGGTATCTTATCTGTTTTCACTCTTGTATGCTTTTCATATAAGTTTTACACAAGACCGATACAAACTTTATAAGATTTATATATATCTTTTCCGTATGGGTAACTTTAAATTTAAAGACACACTGTGGATTATTTCGAATCTGAGTTCTGCAGTGTTTTCCCTTCACAACGCTTTATTTTGTTTCTCTTAGACACCAGGTGGTTTCCTGGCGGGAAAGAACTTTTCAATGGCTGATGTGATTGTTTATCCAAGCGTTGCTTTTCTCTTCCGCATGGGGTAAGTGAGCTATTTTAATAAGGCTGACTTTTAACTGATTAGCAAGATGAATGAATGGAATAATAAATAATAAACAGCAATGAACTCACACTGACTTTGATGTCTCCTGTAGGCTAAGTGACAAACGTTACCCCAAACTGTCAGAATACCATAAAAATCTGAAGGACAGACCCAGCATCAAAGCCACCTGGCCTCCACTTTGGAAGGACACCCCTGGACAGGACTTTTTTAAAGACATCTGAGATTGGCTTGTCAGCTGATGAGCTCCTCAATCTTTCTTTGTTGTGTTTTTAATTTGTTACCATTCCTTGTATTTCAGCACAATACAAAGTCCAGTCATGTGTGACTAAACGTGTGACTGTCACATTGTTGTGAACGAACCTAATTAAAAAGTCAGTTTCTTATTCTATCTGCTTCATTCATTTTCATTCGTCAATAACTGTTTTTCATATTTGTATCAGGAACATGTTTCATTTGTGTTGGGAGTATAGTCCAAATATAATAATAATAACAACAACAGTTATATTAATAATACAATCAAAAACTGACTGTAAGACTTGTATCAATATGTGGATATTGATATTTGACCACAGCCATCAAGCTTATTCCATCACTGCAAGAGTGATGGTTTCATGCTATTTTCAGTAACAGTGCCAATTTGAGACATCCACCTTAAATCCATCCTGCACCTGTGCAGTTTTGGCAGGAGAGGTCACTAAATCAAGCTCTTTGACCCTGAGCTTTCCTATTGGTCCCTAAGTAGCAACACTTGAGCAATCACTGCATTGATTTGTAAAGACATCTGAGTCACATTAAACGAGATACTAATCTTTTCTACAAAACCCGAAGGACAAAAACAAAAAAAAACAACACCATCACAATTCTGAGTTAACGGATTTGAGTTGCTTATTTAAATGAAGTAGATTGCATATTTGCATATGTGATCATTTTGTCTGTATTTTTTCTAGCCCAAGTATAGTTTGCAATAATACCACCTACAGCTGAATTCAATGAGCTAAATAGAACAATAAGTTATTTGTAAAGGCAGGCTGCAAGGCTAGATGCTTCATTTCATACACCTGTGGCAATGAGACTGAAAACGCCTGAATTCCAAAATTAAGAGGCGTGGCCCTAAACTTTTGTCCACAGAGTATACCAGACACACTATTCAGCTTCGAAGTCATTGTTTTGTTTTTCTGGGAGGCTTAGAGAAATGTGTGTGTGTGTGTGTGTACAGCATAAACACAACCTCAAACTCACTAAACCTGCTTCGATTTTGGCCTGTACATTTTGTAGGTCTTAGACTGTCACCTGTCTGAACCGGCTATCTCAGCAGTTATCCATCAGTTTATCTTTTCACGTTTGGTTGAGCACATGGAGACGTTACTTGCAGTCTTGTCAGTATAATATGTGTTGACAGACACAACACTTTATAAATACTTTCCAGTATGATCTGTAGGCCGTCTGCAAAGCTTTACCCCAAACTAGGAGATTATTACAATCTGCAGAAGGAGACACGGAGTGTCAAAGCCAGCTGCCCACTGCCTACTTAGGTCTATGTTGGACCTGCATTAGGTTTAAATGCTTTTTAACACAGTTGTCAACATTAACCAAATAAAACAGACATTTTAGTGCTGAAGGAAAGCACAAAATCTAATGCTTAGAGATGGAGTGGAGTTGGGACTTAACAGGTGCTGCAGTTTGTCATCAGAAGCTTATAGAAAATGTGAAAAGCAATGTTTGCTTCAGGTGTCCAATTTCATGTACCCTCATCTATATGTTAACAAAGGTATTCAGAGTTTATCTGAATGGGCGTGCTGCAACCACTTTTCTGTACACAAAGGTAACTCAGAAGCCCTGAGTTAGCATGACATTGCATAAATGAAGCACTTTGAATGAATCATTTTTATGCCATTTGCCTGAATTTGTATTGCTTTATTAAATGCACACTCTCTGTAAGGAACACTGAGTGTACTGTATTTTGGCCACAATAGACTTGCTTTCATGAGCTTTGTGAACATTTTCTTATCTGACATAGTTAAGGCACTGGTGGAAAGTGACTTCCTGTTACTCAGCCCTTTTACCTGTGCTACCTGCTGAATGTTCTGAAAATTTTTCTAAGCTTATTTTGGACTTGTTGGTTCTCCTGTTTTGTCCTATCAGCCCAGTTTGGGAAACATTTGCAATATTATTCAGAGAAATAAAAAAAATAACAATCGTTAAACTGCTCAAATCTGTCCAACAGGTTCACCGTCATCACTATGACATGAAGCAGCTTATGAGATTTCAAAATAAAGCCAGGTAAAAGAAAACATGTCCAGCATATGCAAAGTTTCGTTGAAAACACCACACCCAAACATATAACGATATAAAATGTTTAGACTTTCTTAGAAAATCCTCCATCCTTTAATTCAGACTTTGTTTATGTAGGGTGGTGCACTGAACAGTCGCTCCCTTATTAATGAAAGCCCAGCGTGAAAGGCAGAACAAACCTCCACACTGGCAACAAAGGAGGACTAATGCATGCAGACCAGGCTCTAATTCAACATAACGATACCAACTGTACAAAAAAAACCCCAGCTACCGTTGTCTGTTTGTCATTCTGCACATGCTCTGTTTTAATATATGCTCTCTCAATAGAAAATTAGTATGGTATGCAGTGTCTCAATGCATGCTGAATCATCCAGGTAAGGAAATCCAAAAATTCTAGTGAGTCTGAAGAAGTCACTGAAAACTGAATAGTGCGTCTGCTACGTCCAGATGAACAGAATCAGCTTTTTTTGATATGTCATGCAACGTAAGCAAAATCAGCATACTGAAAGTAAAGCAGACACAGGAAATACCTTGATGTAAAATAACATTTAAAAAATACAAAGAAAGAGAAGAAGAAAAAGAAAAAAGGCATAAATCACACTTTCAAATTAAATTTTCTGGATAAGCATTTGTTTAAAGTATGACTAAATGCAAATTGCAAAAGCTGACAAGATCCCTAACCACACGGGGGCACATCAGTATCATTCTAACTTCCACTCTAGCCTACTTTATACACTGTTTCCCCCTGGCTTCATTGTCTCTTATTATGTTTTAGAAAAGTTTTTCACTATTTAACATTCAGTGTTTAATGTTTAGTCCTGACTTGCTGTAGTTTTTTCATGTTTCCCTTTGACCCACATTTTTTTCCCATCTAGCCTCAGATTCTTTGTCTGCCTTTGGATCAAAGATTTTCTAAAAAAAATCAAGACAAGTCACCTCTTTTTAAAAATGTACATCAGGTTGACGTGACATCACGTTCACGAGTGTCATTTATCTTAGTGTGACAGCTCTTTGGCAGGAGCACAGAAATGGGATGGGGCTTATTTCCAGGAATCGTGGCAAAGCCGACTGGCGCTATAAAGCCAGGGCTTTTGCCCACTCCAGCTTCAGTCTTAAACATTCCTCGACTTCACCTGTCAGGTTAAGTGCTTCACTCTGAAATCATGGCCACGGACATCACTCTGCTGTGGGCTTCCGGATCGCATGCCTGCTGGAGGGTAATGATCGCTCTGGAGGAGAAGAACCTGCAAGGATACAACCAAAAACAACTCTACTTTGAGAAGGGAGAGCACAAGTCAAAGGAAGTCTTGGAGATCAACCCCAGGGGTCAGGTAGGTTCACATCACACTATGTAAACACTCTCATATCTGAAATCTGCATTTGTTTTCCTGAAATAGAAAAATGAGTATTTATTGGCATTCACAAATAAATCACTTGAACTAGAACTAGAAGTGTTTATGGTTTTCCTTGCACTGTCTCCTAAAGCTTCCTGCTTTCAAATGTGGGGATTTACCCCTCAACGAGTCCTGTGCTGCATGCTTCCATCTGGAGGTGAGAACTCAAATGAATCTGAATGTTATGTCTCCATAGAGTTTCTAGTTTGGAGAACTACTTGTGATTATATGTTAAACAATGCATTGCATAAACAGACACCCCACACCACAGAGGTAAAAACAACAGAGCTTCTTGCTGCATGTTAAAAATTTCCATGTCTCCTCCAACAGTGCAAGTACAAGTCGCAGGGAACCAAGCTGATCCCTGACTGCGAGGAAGGGAGAGCGCTGATATTGCAGCGTGTGTTTGAGGTTAACGCGCTCGCCGAGAAATCATGTATGTTTGTTCTGACACACTTCTGAGCCTGAATTCTCTTCATCACAGTGCGTGTACCCCCAAACAACATTAGGACCTCACGGATTTAGTCTGTAAAGAATACATCAAGGCTGTTAAATCTCTTTCTGTGTGGCCTGGCTGATGATGCCATTCAGAGGTCTGAGCTCTGGGATTTTGAACTGCTGAACAACAACACTAACAACTGTCACCGGTCTTCAGCAGCCAATCCTCCTCAGGATCCCATTGAGACCTTTAGTTGTTCAAAACACACGCCACACACTAAGACGATCTAAGACTAAGACAATAACACAATAAGACAATCCCTTAGTCTATTTCTGTGATGAGCAACCTATCATAACAGAGACTGATGTTAACAGGTCACATATTAATCCTGCCAGTGATCACATGCTCAGACTAGCTTTGCATGTAAAGTCACTTGCTTGTCATGAGATTTGGTACTTTGTAAAATTCTGTATTTTGCTTTTTACACATTTCCAGCAAGTGTTCTCTACTACAACTGGAGGGTCCCAGAGGGAGAGAGACACGACTCTGCCGTTAAGAGAAACAAAGAGGCTCTGACTGCTGAGTTGAAGCTGTGGGAAGGATACCTGCAGGTGTGTGAATGACCGGTGTGCACGCGATCTCAACGACTAAACTAAACCCAGAATACAAATGTTGCAAAGCCACGAGTAGACTTTAACCCTTGCTAGAAATTATATGCTGGTAGATAGATTTTTTTTTTTTTGGTTTTGTTTTAGCCATATATGTGCATCAGTATCGTAATAAATTACAAAGAAAATAGCTACTCTGGAAAAAGTAGTGTTTTATCTTTGAATAAAAACATTTCATCTTTGCAGGATAGAAGTGATAAGGCTTCATTTTAGTCCCCTTTAGGAAAATCCTTAAACAGTAGCAGTACATATGAGGTGTAATTCAAGCAGCAGAAGTAGATGCAGCATGGTGGTTAGCAGTGTAGCCTTTGTATTTAAGGATATAATTAAAATTGAACATTTATTAAGCCAAGCTTTAACCACCTGTCATAGTTCTTTTTAAATGATATATTATATGTGATTTCTAGGTTTTTACCCTCTACAATATTTATTTTTTAGGCCTCGAGCGGTTTCATCGTAGGAAAGGAGTTTTCCATGGCCGATGTGATTGTTTACCCAAACGTTGCCTATCTCTTCCACTACGGGTAAGACGACTAAACGACCAGAAATATGAATGAATAGAATAATAGTAGAAATGAATTCACACTGACTTTCATCTTTCCTGTAGGCTTTCTGAACAGCGTTACCCCAAACTGGCAGAATACTATAAAGGTCTGATGAACAGACCCAGCATCAAAGCCAGCTGGCCTCCTACTTGGAAGAACGCACCGAAACAGGAAACACTGAAAGACATCTGAGATTCAGAGGCTCATTTGTTACCACTCCTCGCACTGCACTAGTGATTCATATTTGTTTTAAATATAATTAGTGACAAAAATGTGTGATTATTAATGTGTTGTGACCAAAATAAGCAATAAAAACTGAGTTTCAATTTTGTTCACTTTGTTAATTTCATATCATTTATCAGCAAGAGACTTGTAGATCTCATTCATGTTTTGTTTCTTTGCAGTGGGAATATTTATTGTTAATATAATGTTAACCAAAATCTAATATCAGGTTTCCACTGCAAATATAATGTTTGGATGTTAAGTTAAGAATCTCCATTACATCCTTGCTGTAGCTTTGCAGCTTTGACAGGAGAGGTCACTCGACCTGACTAAAACGTGTCTGTGTGGGAAGTTGAATAATTGTTCATCAAACTATAATGATTTCTTTTTAATATAAGCTCACTGCTGTTATACTATACGAGCTATAAGAACCCTTTTCATGTATGCTTCCACAGCAAAGAAGAAGCAGGCTCTTTGCAAAGGTTTCAAATCCAGTGACTGGATTCTACAGAGCCCCTCA
The DNA here is from genome assembly GCF_001858045.2 of Oreochromis niloticus. NCBI lineage: Eukaryota > Metazoa > Chordata > Actinopteri > Cichliformes > Cichlidae > Oreochromis > Oreochromis niloticus. The sequence goes on along the minus strand of NC_031985.2, from coordinate 27,829,612 downwards.
AGGAACATTGGAGAAAAAATAATTGAAGATTTATTTTTACGAGATCCCGCAAAAGTTTTTCATTTCAGTCCACGCGCTTTCAAGTCAGTACTGACACTTGTGACATAGTGATGGAAGTCACACACTCGCAAGAGAGATTGGTCTTGGGCTAAACTATAAAGACACTAACTCAGTGTTCTGCAGTACACACGGTTGTGTAGGAGACATTAGAAGATAGATTCTGCTGCCCTGAGGTGAATGTATGGCTATTCACCCTATGCAACGAGCTTAACATAAGAGGAGATGGTTCCAGGAACGACAGGACACATCGCTTATGTCTTTTGTCTTTAACTGAAGACCGTTTCTTCCTCTTTTAATTTGTAAGACTGTGAACATACAGTAAAATAATATGTAAGCATCAGTATTTACATATTTTGTAACCAAAAACAAGTTAGCAACATAGCTTTTCTTATGCTTTACATTCACCATAAACATCTTTCCTTATACATTCAAATAAGCTTTTAAGTAACATGAAAGTAACAAATCTTACAGAAAATAAAGCTAGACAGTGCTTACTTACAGATTATGGTTCAACAAACTCCCCAACGATGTAAACTGGGCTTAAAGTTGTGCAGCTTGTTATCTGCTCCAGGCATTTTCTCACACTGCCTGGTGAACTTCTCCTGCTGCTTATAACACATCACCAAAAGGGGGCAGTGTAGTGCACACAAAATAGCTAAAGAAGAAGCCACAAAACTCAAGGGGTAATACTCCCCACTGGTGGGAAAACTGAGAAATGCCCCAGCCAAAGAAACCCAATAAAGCAACAACAGAGGGGCAGAATATAGATGTTAGTGGAAGGTAAACACTTAGGACCACGTGTTGCTCTGTTCTTTAAATCTAGAGTTTTCCTTCTGTTCTTCAAATTTGAACATGTGTGCAACCGCTGCATGAAAACAGTCAATTCTCTTGCAAAGATTTTAAAGTGACACTAAAAGAGTAACAGATGTTTTATTATAAGCCCCTTAAGATATATTCTTTCACCTTCCCATAACAGAAAAGAAGGCAATTCTCTGAAATAGTAGATTTTAAAGTTTTATATATAAACCTCACATAAGGCTTCTCATCATAACATCATTTAATCAAGGTGTCTCTTTTGATTTGGTAAAAAAATAATGTGGCAGGTTGTACTGTAAAATATCAACCTGCCACACACATATAGATATGAGAGTGTTTACATAGTGTGACGTGAACCTACCTGATTCCTGCCACACACACACACACACACACACACACACACACACATGTGCGGGTTTGCTATCCTCGTGGGGACATCCCATTGACATAATGCTTTCCCTAGCCGCTTACCCTAACCCTAACCATCAAAAATGAATGCCTAACCCTGACCCTTACCCTAAACCTAACCATAACCTAATTGTAACCCTGACACTAAAACCACATTTTGAGTGTGAAAATTGCTTTCAACCCCGTGGGGACCTGGACTTGGGTCCCCACGGTGCAGAAAGTCCCACTCACAGTGTGTGTGTGTGTGTGTCTTTTCTTTCTTTCTTAATGATAGAGCCAGGTTAAGTCCTATGGGGGAAAAAAGATCACAGAATGTCATTTCCATTACTTTCCAGTAGCTGTGTTTGCAGCTCTGTGCAGTTATACAAGCAGTTTAACATTTTAAATTATGCTTAACTACATCACTATTGGGGAAAAAAGTTATTCAAACAATGACACGGTTGAGTCACATAGCAGCTCAAAGATGTGGTTATTCGTTCAGATAAACACATTCAGTTCTGTTCAAGTTTATTTATATAGCACCAAATCACAACAGATTATGCTCTTGGGTTTACTCCAACTACAGTTTAAAAATCGATGATAGTAGCAATTAAACCAGCAGCCTATGGGTTATTAGCTGGGCATGCTAACCTCTGTGCTTCGTCCCACTTTACTCAGCCTTGAAACGTGGATGAACGTGTGGCTAAAAATAAATATCAGTATACATTAATTTCCCAACACTTAGACCACATGATTGCTGCAATGTCAAATCATAAAAAAGGGCTCTCTAAAAAGTGGGAGGAGTCATGAGTCCATATTGTAGTCATGTACATGTACAGGTTCAGAATTTAGTTTAGGCTGTCTACTAGAATACATTAAGTTTACATTCTTAAATACAAGCACTCTCTTATAACCTCGTATGCACTTTTGCAATCAGGTTTGCAAAATATTAGGATTTTTTTTTTTTTTCAAAAAACTTCAAAAACCTTTCTTTTCTAAACACTGTACACAAAACATAAAATGCTGCAAGATGTATGGGTTGCATACAATAAATCCAGCCCTGTTTGTACAGGGCGGTGCACCGAGCAGTCGCTCCGTTATCAATTAATGTCCTCCACAAGGATGATTGATGCATGCAGAACAGGTTGCAAAAACCAACAGTAAGAAGAACTAACATTTTCATTCTGCACATGCTCTGTTTGACTTTCTTTTATTTTCTTTCTTTTTTTTTAGTAATAGCTCAGCAGTAGAAAGCACACATTCCGCATCAGATTCACTGCTGTTCTCTTCACTGCTGCACGGAGGAACGCGTTCACTGAACAAACTGCCCTTTGAAACGGACTCAAAATAGCAGAGATAGCAACGGCGCACACACAGTTTACGTCGTTGCCTTATTGATACAATGATATTCACCGCTGTGCAAAGAGGTCAAAGATTCAGAGAACCAAATTGCCGATAATGCACCAACAGTTTAAACAATAAAATTTTATTACTTTATTTTATTTGCATTGCCATGGTCCTATTAGATGCATTCAGTGGAATTTTGATTTATCGGTCATGTCAGAACTGTGTGTGTGCAGATTTGAATACAAAGTGCTGAATCACCGTGAGTTTCACTTCTCAGGGCGTCTTTCACCAGCGAACTACTGCAGGAATCTGTTTAAATATAAACTAAAGCACGATCAAAGATCATTTTTACTCTTTTCCTTTTTCTAAACAATCATTCCTGATATGAAACAGTTATTAGTTGTAACATGTTCCAACAATTAACTGCAAATAGCGACAAGATCCCTAACCACACAGGAGCATGGCAGTAACACTCAAACTTCCATATCCTACGACAACGTTAAGGGTTTAATGTTTAGTCCTGACCTGCTGGAGTTTTTTCATGTTTCCCTTTAGCCCACATTTTCTCCCATCTACTATCAGATTCTTTTCTGCCTTCGGATCAAACAGTTTCTACAAAAAGCAAGAGGAGTCACCTCTCCTTCACATGTCTTTGGTAATATTTGGGACTACAGTCAATTTGAACGACAAATCAAACAGAAATGGTTAATAAATCTGATTTTTATGTTTAAAAATATAAAGATCTTCAGTGTCACATCAGGATGACATGACATCATGTTCACACGTGTCATTTATCTTAGAGTGACAGCTCTTTGGCAGGAGCACAGAAATGGGATGGGGCCTAATTCCAGGAATCTGGACACAGAGGACTGGAGCTATAAAGCCAGGCATTTCATCCACTGCAGCTCCAGTCTTAAACCTTCTTTGACTTCACCTGTCAGGTTAAGCGCTTCACTCTGAAATCATGGCCAAGGACATGACTCTGCTGTGGGGCTCCGGATCTCCTCCCTGCTGGAGGATAATGATCGTTCTGGAGGAGAAGAACCTGCAAGGATACAACCAAAAACTGCTCTCCTTTGAGAAGGGAGAGCACAAGTCAAAGGAAGTCATGGAGATCAACCCCAGGGGTCAGGTAGGTTCACACCACACTATGTAAACACTCTCATATCTGAAATCTGCATTTGTTTCCTGAAATGGAGTAAATGGAATATTCACTTGGCATTCACAAATAAGAATTCCTGAACTAGAGCAAAGTGTTTATGGTTTTCCTTGCACTGTCTCCTAAAGCTTCCTGCCTTCAAATGTGGGGATGTACCCCTCAACGAGTCCTGTGCTGCATGTTTCCATCTGGAGGTGAGAACTCAGACGATACCTTGAATCTGAATGTTATGTCTCCATAGAGTTTCTAGTTAGGAGAACGACTTGTAAATATGTGTTAAACAATGCATTGTTGCAAAAAAAAATTTCATGTCTCCTCCAACAGTGCAAGTACAAGTCACAGGGAACCAAGCTGATCCCTGACTGCGAGGACGAGAAAGCACTGATATTGCAGCGTGTGTTTGAGGTTAACGCGCTCACCGAGAAATCATGTAAGTTTGTTCTGACACACTTCTGATCCTGAACTTCTTTCGTCACAGTGCGTGTACCCCCAAACAACATTAGGACCACAGGGATTTAGTGAGTCTGTAAAGAATATATCAAGGCTGCTAAATCAGAGTCTGAGCTCTGGGATTTTGAACTGTTGTACTTGGCAACTAAAAACCCATGTTGATGTCTGTTAATCCTACCAGTGATCACATGCTCAGAGTAGTTTTGTATGAAAAGTCACTTGTTTGTCATGAGATTTTTTTTAGTTTAGCACCTTAGCACAATGTAAAATTCTGTTTCTGCTTTTTACATACTTCCAGCAATTGTTCTCTACTACAACTGGATAGTCCCAGAGGGAGAGAGACACGACTCTGCCGTTAAGAGAAACAAAGAGGCTCTGACCGCTGAGTTGAAGCTGTGGGAAGGATATCTGCAGAAGGTGTGTGAATGACCTTTGTGCACGCGATCTCAACGACTAAACGAATTGCAGAATATAAAGTTGCAAAGCCATAGGAGCAGACTGTAAACCTGGCCAGAAATTATAAACTGAAACACAAATTTCTCTTTAGCTTTTGTTGTTTTAGCCATACATATATATATATGTATATATATATATCTATATATATATATAGATATATATATATATAGATAGATAGATAGATAGATAGATAAATAGATAGATGTGTGTGTGTGTGTGTGTGTGTGTGTGTGTGTGTGTGTGTGTGTGTGTGTGCTCCAGTATCACAATGAAAATAGCTACTCTAGGAAAAGTAGTGTTTTATCTTTGAATAAAAACATTTAATCTTTGCAGGATAGAAGTTATAAGGCTTCATTTTAGTCCCCTTTAGGAAAGTCCTTAAACAGTAGCATAAATGTAAGTATGAGGTGTAATTAAAGCAGCAGAAGTAAAGGCAAAACAGGGCAGCATGTTGGTTAGCAGTGTAGCATCACAGCAAAAAGACTTATTTCACAAAGTAAATCTAGTCTCTTTGTATTTAAGGATATAATTAAGATTGAACATTTATTAAGCCAAGCTTTAACCACTTATCATAGTTATTTTTAAATGATCTATATTATATGTGATTTCTATTTTTTTACCCTCCACAATATTTTCCTCATTTCATTTTTAGGCCTCGAGCGGTTTCATCGTAGGAAAGAACTTTTCCTTGGCCGATGTGATTGTTTACCCAGCCGTTGCCTATCTCTTCCAAAACGGGTAAGACGACTAAACGACCAGAAACATGAATGAACAAAATAATAGTAGAAATGAATTCACACTGACTTTCATCTTTCCTGTAGGCTTTCTGAACAGCGTTACCCCAAACTGGCAGAATACTATAAAGGTCTGATGAACAGACCCAGCATCAAAGCCAGCTGGCCTCCTACTTGGAAGAACGCACCGAAACAGGAAACACTGAAAGACATCTGAGATTCAGAGGCTCATTTGTTACCACTCCTCGCACTGCACTAGTGATTCATATTTTTTTTATTTAATTTGTAACAAGAAATGTGTGATTATTACTGTGCTGTTACCAAAATAAGCAATAAAAACTAAGTTTCAGTTTTATGGCTCATTCCTGTTTTGTTTCTTTGCAGTGGGAATATTAATTGTTGATATAATGTTAACCAAAATCAAACTTTAGATTTGATGTTTGGATGTCAAGTTAAGCATCTACATTATATCTTTATGTCAGCTTTGCAGAGAGCTATAATGGTCTGCTTGTTATATTTCAATAGAACTTTATCAGGAAGAGCGGGGGACGGAAAAGAAAAAAAAGAAAGGAAATGAGCTGCGGTTATAGCTGGTGGTGTGACTGTGGGTATCTGTGTGACCCCCCCCACCAATTTAGCCGGCTAAAGGAAGTGGGCAAGGGCCAAAGGGCCAGGCCTCGGTTCATGCACCACACAACCCACAGCCCTGGTGACACACGAGCTAGGATCCAAGCCCTTCAGGCCCATGCAAGCTTACCCTGGGTGGATTTTTATTTTTCCAGTTCACAGGGACAGTCTTCGTAGCGATGCATAAGGCGGTGAGAGCCATGTGGACTGTTCATCTGAAATCGTAGATTTTAGACACTTTGATAAGTCTTCACATATCCAGCGCCAAAACCTCTGATGGACAGAACCAAAGAGCGTGGATGTAATTGTCGGGTGTACTGCTTTGACAATGTAAGCAGTTGTTAGATGATGCAAAACCCATCCTGAACATGCGTTGACCTGTATAGTGCACTCTGTGCAGGATTTTGCACTGTATTAATTGTAGATTTGGGTTGCTAGTGCTGTTGATTGAGTCCACAATGTAGGTGAAGTCTTTACCTGGCGGCGATGTTGTTCTGGGAGAGTCTGCTGGGCAACTTTCCTTGGAAGACGTCGACTTGTTGGCTGGGGAAGAGGAACTTTGGGCCTTCTCCAGGACTATAGCGTCGAAGCACCAGTCAGTGTACTTCTGGAGAGCGTCCAATTCACCTTGCTGTCATCCAGGGTGTTGGAAATGATTATGCAAATATGTTCTGTTGTTAATCAATTGTTTGGTGTAATTTAGGCTTCAAAAACTGTTTGTTTAATTCTGTGGCCGAATTCATTTTTTGTTTTTGTTTTTTGCCATGTTTATGACATAACTACAGCATTTCTACCTGCTGTAAAGTGGAGATCTACTCAAGGCTTTACTTTTACTTTTCTGTCCTCTTTCCTCCTGTGATCCAGAAAAGAATATGTCATTTTTAAGGATGCTTTAACCCACCCATCAATTCAAATTTAAAGTTTTTATGCTATTTTCAGTGAGCATGCCAAGCTGAGACACCCACCTTACATTCATCCTGCACCTGTGCAGTCTTGACAGAAGAGGTCACTAAATCAAACGTTCCTGTTTTTATCATTACTGCTGATGTGTCCCTTTTGATCTGGTTAAAAACCATAATGTGGTGCATGTTCTACAGTGAAATATCAACCTGCCACCCATAATTCATAGTCAAAATACATCAAGAAATCTGTCTACAGAAACAAATTTCTATGTGTATGTGTGTGTCTTTTCTTTCTTTCTTCATGATAGAGCCAGGTTAAGTCCCATGGAGGAAAAAAGGGATCACAAAAAGTCAATTCCATTATTTTCCAGTAGCTGTGTTTGCAGAGTGCACAGGAAAAGTTTTCTGTGTAGTTATACAAGCAGTTTAAAAATTGAAATTATGCTTAACCACCTCACTGTTAGAGAAAAAAGTTTTTTTTTAAAACATGGCCACATAGTCACACGGCAGTCACATAGCAGCTCACAGATGTGCTTATTCAGTGAGATACGCACATTCACTTCAGCTCAAGTTTATTTATATAGCACCAAATTACAACAGCCACCTCAAGGTGCTTTATACTGTAAGGTAAAGATCTGTGATGACACAGAGAAAACCCCAACAATCAGACGGCCCCTTGAGAACAAACACATTGTGATTGTCCCTTTCTCTGTCAGCACTCTCGTAACAGAGCTTTGGATTAACTGATGGCTGTTAAGGGAACTTTTAGAACAACCTGATGATAATGTATTACTCATTATCTTTATCTTGGGTTTAATGCAACTGCAGTTTAAACATTGATGATTGTAGTAATCAAACCAGCAGCCTGAGGCTTACTAGGTGGGCATCCTAATCTCTGTGCTTTGTCCTACTTTACTTTGCCCACATTTGCATTGCAGGTTAGAACCAGCCTTGAAACGTGTATGAACGTGTGGCTAAAGATAAATATCAGTACACACAAAACTTCCAAATACTTTGCTGCCATCTCAGCATACTGACACAAACAGACCACATGATTGTTGCAATGTCACTTTAAAAAGCCTCACTAAAAAAAGTGGGAGGAGTCATGAGTGAGTATTGAAGTCACATACAAGTACTACTAGAATACATCAAGTTTACATTCTTAAATACAAGAGCTCTCTTATATCATCATAGGGACTTTTGCTTGATATTCCAAAATAAAAGCAAAATATTGTATTTTTTTTTTTTTTCAAAATACTTCAAAAAACCTTTCTACACAAAAACATAAAATGCTGCAAGAGGTATGGGCTGAGGTATTCAACCATGCAATAAATCCAGCCGTGTGTGTACAGGGCGGTGCACCGAGCAGTCGATCCGTTGTTAATGAATGTTCGGAGTGAAAGGGAGAACAAACATGCACGAGGGTGATTGATGCATGCAGAACAGGTTGTAATTCAGTGTGACAAACCCAACGGCAATAAAAAATAATACAAAAAGCATTTGTCATTCTGTAAATGCTCTCTTTGTTATTTTTGTAATACCGATTTATTATCGAACTAGATTCACTCCTGTTCTTTGCATGCACGAACAAATTGCCTTTTGAAACAGACGCAAAACAGCAGACATAGCAACTGCAGTAATGTAGGCGCACACATAGCTTACGTCATTGCCTTATTGATACAATGATATCCACAGCTGTTTAAGTGCCCGCTGCAAAGAGGTCAAAGATCCAATGAACCAAACTGCCGAGTATGCACCAACAGTTTAATCAGTCGATGCACATTTTATTTTATTTGCATTGCCATGGTCCTATTAGATGCATTCAGTGGAATTTTGATTTATCGGTCATGTCAGAACTGTGTGTGTGCAGATTTGAATACAAAGTGCTGAATCACCGTGAGTTTCACTTCTCAGGGCGTCTTTCACCAGCAGCAGCAACAAAACAGCGAACTACTGCAGGAATCTGTTCAAATATAAACTAAAGCACGATCAAAGATCATTTTTACTCTTTTCCTTTTTCTAAACAATCATTACTGATATGAAACAGTTAACAGAGATATGTTTCGAGAATTAATTGCAAATAGCTGCACGAGCCCTAACCACAGGGGAGCATGGCAGTAACACTAACTTCCAATATATCCCACTTTATACACTGTTTCCGCGTGGCTTCATTGTCTTTCATTATGTTTTAGAAAAGTTTTTCACCCTTTAATGTTAAGTTTTTATTTTTTTTCCTGAGTTTCTGCAGTTTTGTCACGTATCCCTTTTCCCAAGTACCCTCACATTCTTTGTCCGCCTTCGGATCAAAGAGTTTCTACAAAAAGCAAGAGAAGTCACCTCTCCTCCACACTTGTTTTTCAATACCTGTGACTACAGTCCATTTTAAAGACAAATCACACAGAAATGGTTTATAAATCTGACATTATTTTGTTTTTTGAATACACATTTTAAATATCCTACGGCATCAGGCTGACGTCATATCGCGTTTAACCTTTACGGGCGTTAGCTATCTTGGCGGGACAGCTCTTTGGCAGGAGCACAGAAATGGGATGGGGCCTAATTCCAGGAATCCGGACACAGAGGACTGGAGCTATAAAGCCAGGCATTTCATCCACTGCAGCTCCAGTCTTAAACCCTCTTCAACTTCACCTGTAAGGTTAAGCGCTTCACTCTGAAATCATGGCCAATGACATCACTCTGCTCTGGGGCTCCGGATCTCCTCCCTGCTGGAGGATAATGATCGTTCTGGAGGAGAAGAACCTGCAAGGATACAACCAAAAACTGCTCTCCTTTGAGAAGGGAGAGCACAAGTCAAAGGAAGTCATGGACATTAACCCCAGGGGTCAGGTAGGTTCATATCACACTATGTAAACACTCTCATATCTGAAATCTGCGTTTGTTTTCCTGAAATAGAGTAAATGGAATATTCACTTGGCATTCACAAATAAGAATGCTTGAACTAGAAAAAAGTGTTTATGGTTTTCCTTGCACTGTCTCTTAAAGCTTCCTGCCTTCAAATGTGGGGACAAAATCATCAATGAGTCATGCGGTGCATGCTTCTTCTTAGAGGTGAGAACTCTGAATCTGACCAGACTTGAAATGCTATGTTGCCATGGAGTTCCTAGGTAGCAGAGCTGCTTGTGATTATGTTTAACAGTGCATTGTAAAAACAGACACCCTATACCACAGATGTAAAGATCGAGAGCTTCACGCTGTTGTTTTTTTCCCAAAAGTGCAAGTACAAGTCACAGGGAACCAAGCTGATCCCCGACTGCGATGCGGAACAAGCACTGATGTTCCAGCGTGTGTTTGAGGTTAACACATTCGGAGACAAAATGGGTATGTTCATTTTGACATGGATAAAATGTCTCAGTTTTGTTTTGCCGTGCAATGACAAAACTGTTGAAACTGTGCGTGTACCCCCAAACAACATTAGGGCCACAGGGATTTAGTGAGTTTGTAAAGAATATATCAAGGCTGCTAAATCTCTTTCTGTGTGGCCTGGCTGATGTTGCCATTCAGAGGTCTGAGCTCTGGGATTATGAACTGTTGTACTTGGAAACACCACACTAAAAACTGTCACCGGTCTTTAGCAACCAACGCTCCTCAGCATTCCCTTGAGACCTTTAGTTGTTCAAAACATACGGCACACACTAATGATCTGTGCATTGACATAATTAAGCCATAAGACAGTTCCTTAGTCTATTTCTCTGGTGAGCAACTCTCATAACAGAGACTGATGTTAACAGGTCACATGTTAATCCCACCAGTGATCACATGCTCAGACTAGCTTTGCATGTAAAGTCACTTGTTTGTCATGAGATTTGGTACTTGTAAAATTCCCTGCTGGTGTGTGGGTGGATTTTATTTAGGTTTCATAGAGCTACATTTTAATAATTGTATGCCTTTTTTTTGTTGGTTTATTTGTTTTGTGTGTGTTATATTTTTCTAGGAAACGTTATCTACTACAACTGGAAGGTCCCAGAGGGAGAGAGACACGACTCTGCCATTAAGAGAAACAGAGAGGCTCTGAGCGCTGAGGTCAAGCTTTGGGAGGGATACCTGCAGAAGGTATGTGAATGACGTGTGTACCCACAGTCTGTTGTGCTAAACTGAAATTCAGAATCTTTCTACCACTTTTTTCTAAAACAATTTTTAAAAATGAGGCGTGATAACATAAGGTTTTTTGACATGATGTGCATTAACACCATGCTGCTACTGCTACTATCCTGGTCAGCAAGCTGTAAATTCTTCTTCAGACTTTGGCCCTTAAAGGTGTTACACAAAATGTAATTTGTTAATTATTGCTCTCTAGACATCCATGTAGTTATACTTGAACAAGGCCATGCTGGTAGTTTGAATCAGTCTGCAGTGCTAATCTTCATGTCTGTAGAAAAAAGCAAGCGTTATTCATCAAAGTCAATCTTGCCCTTGTTTTTAAGAAACATAATCAGTGCAAAACATTATTAAGCCAGGCTATAACCCCCTATGAAGGTAATTTTTCTATTTTTGTTTAACTTTGTGTGCTTTCTAGCTGGTTTTTTTTTTTTTTTTTCTTACACAACTCTTTTCTCCTTTTCCTTTAAGACATCAGGCGGTTTCCTGGCAGGAAAGAACTTTTCCTTAGCTGATGTGATTGTTTTTCCAGCCATTGCTTATCTCTACCGCTTTGGGTAAGTGGACTAAATGAACCAGAAACATCTCTTAGCAGCCTGCCTAGATGATTGGGTGGAATAATAAATAGCAATGAACTCACACCAGCTTTTTTCTTTCTTGCAGGCTTTCTGAACAGCGTTATCCAAAACTGACAGAATACTATAAAAATCTGATGAACAGACCCAGCATCAAAGCCACCTGGCCTCCTACTTGGAAGGAGACACCTGGACAGGACATACTTAAAGACATCTGAGATTCAAACACTCATTGGTTAACAAGCTAACTTTTACTGTTGTGTTTTCATTTCAATCAATCAATCAATCTTTATTTATAAAGCACTTTTCATACAAAAAAAACCTGTAGCCCAAAGTGGTTTACATGGTTAAAAGCAGCCCACCCCACCCTCCCACTCACTCCCCACACTCTCAGCATTGTTACCATTCATTGTACTGCTCTACCCTTTCATATTTTTTAACATTGTTTGCTTCGGAAACTGTCTGATGCTCAGTGTGCTGTGAACATAAAGCAATAAAAATAAAACGAGTTTCACTTTTGTCTGCTTTGTTAATATCATATTATTGTCCAAAAAAGACTTCTTAGAGTTCATGTTATGTTTCCACACCTTTCACTGCAGGTTTGATGTTTGGATGCAGTTTTCAAGAAAGCTGACATGAATCTACACTACATCCTTCCTGCAACTTTTGCAGAGAAAGAGCTCACTGGACTCAGCTAAATAATTTTTTCTGAATAATTTTTATTCAAATTGTAAATATTCCTTTTCATAATGGACTAATGCAAAGACCCACCAAACGTCTGAAATTAAGAGCCACTTGATTTATTGGGTGCATCATGGGGATTTTGCCAAGAGACAAAATACTCAGTGGGACAGTGAGTATTTTCTCCAGCTGTGGTTATAGAATATCAGTTCTATTAAGGTGTAGTTTAGAAAATGCAGGCCCCATAAATGCTCGGTTGATCTAAAAGGGAGTTGTTTCTTTTTCTTCTTTTTAATGTGTCTCTTATGACCCAGCAAGTATCAAACCAGGTACAGAGAAGACCCCCCCCCAAATCACAAATGATGGCATTTGATTTCCAAAACACTTAGAGCTACTTACAGATGTGCATCTTTTGGACTTGGTTAAAGAGGGATATGATCACTAAGACTTTGCAAAATGTCTTATCCACTGCCCTGTTTGTCTGGGAGGTTGGAGTGGTTTCACCTGTTGAACCGGTTTAAAACCTTTTCCCCTGAACAATGTTTGTTTTCCCCAAACAAGAAGGAGCTTACAAGCTTTGTGTTTTGTAGGGTGTTGCCATCATGGCGAGTATTCTTCACACGCTAAGGCTGATTATGGGGTTCCACAGGGTTCTATGCCAGGACCATTTCTATTCCCATTATACAGGCTTCATTTAGGCACTATTGTCATGGCATAATATATATTTTACTGGCTATGCAGATGATATCCAGCTTTATTTACCTATGAAGTCAGATGATGAAGCCCAGTTAGTTAGTTAAACTCCAAGAATGTTTTAAAGACATAAGTAGGACTACAAAGAGAGAAAATATTTCTTTCATTAGCTTCTCTTCATTGATTCCCTGTTAGATCGAGAATTGATCTAAAAATTATTCTACTTACATACAAGGTCTTGGATAATCATGTATCATTTCCTAGTTTCATACTATCCCAAAAGAACATTTTTTTTCAGACTCCTGGTTTACTTGTCATTCCTACGGTGTGTAAAGTAGAACGAGTGGCAGCACCTTCAGCTTTCAGGGCCCTGCTCTGTGGAACCAGCTCCCAGTTTGCATTGGCTGTCACTGTTTGGTCGCTGTCAGAGAACTGAAGGATGAAATCAAATATGAGTAGTCAGCTTATCAGTGTGCTTTTGACACTGTTAAAGCTATCTGGTTTCTCCTATTGTCCCAGGACCATGGTGACTGAAAGTGATACAGGAGCAGGTGGTGGCTTGCTTCAACTATCACCCAAACCATAGATTCATATATCAAGAAAACATTGTGGCCTATGCTTTGATGAGAGCATGTTGTTCTTGAGTTCATACTCTTGGTTTGGTATGTTGCCTTCCTCGTCTCTCATCTTTCCCCCCCAATTACTTCAGACAGCAGGGTTGTTGGGTTTAGTTTAGTTTCAGCCAAATAACTGGTTTCATTTTTTCAGTTACATTCCATTTAAACTTTCTAGTTTAAATGGATACAATTTGTAAAAAAAAAAAAGTTAGGCATATTTTCAATTGAAATGTCATTTAAAATCTGCATAATGTAATTGATCTGTAGGTTCAACTCTTCATGTTTGTAAGTTTAACTGCTTGATAACAGACTAGGCTAAAGGATTACATTTTAGAATTTATGACATTTGCAGTGTGTGGACAGATAATGTTCACAACGGTTGCTTACATGCACACTTGCTTAAATACATATATTGTTGATTTCTTATAAGAAAACTAGTGATTCAGGTTAAACCCAGAAAACTTATGTTTATTAATCCGTTATAGCCACACTTTTTGGAATTTCATGATAGCTGTGTTTCCAGTGTCTAAATTGCAATGTTGTTAATTTTGTGTTGTCGGCAACGCTGCTATTTGAAACGTGTTGTCATAGTGCCTGCTCATCGCTAAAGTTACCAAAGCCACCAATGCTGTGTCAAGTTTCACTGTTAAAAACTGTTTTTGGAGGCATCTAAAACAGTGTGTGCACATATATGGCTGAGACACAGTCAGTGTGGGTTATCATTTATACATAAAGGAAAGACACATGATTCCAGTGTTTCCCTCTAACATGTCACTCCTGCAATTTCTATCTGACAAGCCGTGGCAAGCCTACACTTTTTAAACATGAGTTTTTAAGCACGGTGGTTAGAACTATTGCCTCACAGCAAGAAGGTCCTGAGTTCAATTCCACCATCAGGCCGGGGTCTTTCTGTGGAGAGTTTGCATGTTCTCCCCCTGTTTGCGTGGGTTCTCCCCAGGACTTCCTCCCACAGTCCAAAGACATGCACTTAGTGGGGATAGGTTAATTGGAAACACTAAATTGCACATAGGTGTGAATGTCTGTCTATGTTTTAGCCTTGCGACAGACTGGCGACCTGTCCAGGGTGTACAGCTGGGATAGGCTCCAGCGCACCCTGCGACCCTCAAAAGGATAAGCAGAAGCGAATGGATGGATGGAGTTTTAAAAACATTTCCTACAATTCTAACCAAGGCAAGAAAGAAAGATGGGACTGTTACGTTCCCCCCCGAAGGGGTCTAGGCGTGCGAGTGAGGGGACCAGTAACAAATGAGTCCAGAACAGAATGAAAGGAGAACAGACAGGTGCTTTTAGTAAATAAAATAGTCTTTATTATAAATAATCTTAACATAAGGAGCCGGCAACGCCGTTTGACCAACAACACTTAGAAAAAGGAAAAGGTTGCAACAACAAAGAACACAACCAAACAAAAACTCCACACCACGAGGAGGCACTTCCAGGGGCCCACAAGCTCACCCTGTCACTAGCAGCAGCTAGCTGTACTGCTGCCGAGGCCCACAAGCCCACACTACTCACGTAAAGCAGCTATACTGCTTCCACAACTCCACACTTCAGGCAGGATAACCACACACCAAGACCACAAAGCAGAGACACCAGAGAACACCCCCCTGCTCACAGCTCATCCCCAGCTTAAATAGCCTCAGAGGTGATTGCTGACTGGATTCAGGTGGCAAACGAGGCTAACCAAGAGCAGCTGTGTCCTGGGGAGAGAGGAGAGTGAGAGAGACAGAGGGGGTAGGAGTGGCAAGAGAGGAGGAGGCGGAGAAAAACACCACGCCCACACAAGGGCAGTTTCAGGAGGCCCAGCTAGGGCCGTAACAGGGACCAACAGAAGACAAACAATTACCATCAACAAACCAAAACACCAAAACAAAGCATCAAATCCGCATGTAAAGTAAGTGGGAGCAACTTTCACTGACCACACCTGAGATTGAAGGCTGGAGCACTAGAAAACCAACAGAGATAGGATTAAATCATAAACCTGTTCAAAAATCTATTCTAAGATGTCAAATACAGTGGGAAAAAAATAATGCAAAAAAATTAATGTTAGTAAATTAATATCAAAAGAAGAGCTAATCAGCTGCAGATTCACATTGAGTGTTTCAGTTACTGCATTGCATTCCTCTGCACGAAGCAGCCATCCTCTCTTTTTAGCTTTTCTAAGCAGCTAGTCCTTTGTGTACACAAGCTGTTTTACTCGTTCCAGATGTTAGACCCACTGTGTGTGGGTGATCAAAAAACAAAACAAAACAAAAATGGAATAATATCTTATCACTATATGAGCCATGTTGCAATTGTAATTACATGTAGCCCTGAATATCAAAGAAAAAGTGAGGAGCACTGTTACATTTGACAACATTACACAGCAGTGGTTTGGCTTTAATGAAACAATTTATGATGCAGCTGTTCCACGCTCCCCAAGTGGCCTTCATTCACATCAGGTAGGAAGGACTAAGAGCCAAGGAGAGAAGACAAGGAGACAAATCAAGTGTGTGCAAACTGAGAAATAGGAAAGGCGGTGAGACTGTGGTGCTGCAAGCTACTGAGTCAAAACAGTTTCACATTCATCTTAGTGCTTTATTGGTTATTCTGTTATACTCTTGTATGTAATTGTTTCCTGTCTGTTTCCTTTCTGATAATGTTATCAACTGTTATCAAACATAAAGATGTTTAAATTCTGACACAAAAAGGCAGAAAAAACTTCAATTGTGCAAGACACATAACAGCAAAACATGCGAGGTTTCTTGAGGGCAGGACTATGACATTAACCACCTATGTTAACATTTCTTTGTGTGGGAATCTCCAGACATAACACCAGTCTGTCTTTCTACAGTTGGAGTCCTTTGTATCTTTCAACAGGATTATATAATGATAAGAATACCGCATCACTGCCCTCTGCTGATGGATTCCCTTCATTCATCGGGCACTGCTCCTGTTATTATCTGTGAATGCATTTCAGTTTGTGTCTTGCTTGTTCTTTGCTTTTGGAAAAGTCAGTGTCTGAAAGTAAAGAGGAATAAACTAAATTCTACAGTTTGCTATTTAAACATTCATACACGTTGTTTTTCAGTATGAACCCTAAATCAGCCTGTACACATGGGAGGCCAGCTTCATTTATGGAATGTGGCAACAACCAAAGCTAGACACAATAAGTAAAGTATATGATATCTTCTCCTGGACTTGGTATTTGATAAATTTTCACTTTGGTAAATACCAACATAAAATTATCTAAACTCTAGTTGTAGGGCAGGTTATTGACTGTGCCAGAGATCAGCTGTGCAAATAGATCCGATTGCAAAATTGCCCTTTGGCTCAAAGGACAGTTTTCTATTTGCACAGCCTTTTCGTTAAATGTAGTCGTGTTTGATGAGTTTCATTTACTCTGCTGTTAAACGTTAAAGATGATAACACATTTGATCTTCGTTGGTCTACTCGCCCTCCTCAGCTCTTCTTTAAGTCAAGGTACGATGCACTATGCAATATCTTGTTATGACAGGGCTAAACGTATGCAGCTACCAGTTCATGTATCTACCATTATGCTTATTTTTTTAGCACTTTTGTGTGGTTAAATGTTTGTGATATATGAAAAACTTCTTTGGACATGTAAATGTTTCCTTAAATATTTCCCTTTTCTGTTCTTCAGCATGTAATCCAAATATTCTAGAGAACATGGATTTCCCGGGAAATGACATAACATTTCTCTACTCCCCTGATGTTAACCACTGTCAGCTCCTGTGCACCCAGCACCCCTCTTGCCTCTTCTTTACCTTTATTCGTGCTGATTGGACCCATGATGACAGGTATGACTGGCACAAATGAGTTGCAATATATACACATACTTATCCAGGTCCATCTTGCAGGGGCAGGTTGTAAGGTGCAGCAGTCTAAGCAACACTACCAAAGTGTTCCCAAACAAGGCAATGAGTTCCTTCCAAATGACCTTTCTCTGCACCCTATCTCTAAAGTTGAGCTGAACTAATTTCTGCTTCTCGTATCTGTGATCTACTCCTGATCCTGGGTGAGAGTGAGAAGGTAGATTGACAAAAATCAAAATCACGTTTGTGCTTGTTTCTCTTTCACCACAAAATCCAACAGAGTGTGCTCTCCAGTTCCATGGCATATACTTTTTTGAGTGAGGAGTTTGATCCCCTTGAAGTTTGAACACACCATCACTCCAGCCTGCCAATCCAGAGGCACTCTCCCCAACTTCCACGAGATGTTACAGAGCTGTGCCACACTGTATACCAGTATACCCACCCATGATCGCTGCCTCTCACTGATGGCAACTTAAGATTTAACAGAGTTCAGCCAAAAGTCTAAAGAACCATATCCAGCTATAGGAAGCACTGTGTGTCATGTTATTTCAGGATCTGTTATATATATGTTATATTGGTTGTACTATGGCGCCTTCTACTTGTTGGTCTCTGCAGGCACTTCTACTGCTATCTAAAGTCCACTCCCTCTGGAGAGCCCAGTGCCCAGACTCCAGTACAGGGTGCCACTTCTGGTTTCTCTCTAAAATCCTGCAGCCCAGACCCACGTAGGCTTACAACCATTAATAAACCATTTAAAAAATTAAGCAATTCATGAAGTATGTTCACCTCCAGTTTAACTTTCTTTATGCATGTTTCTATTGTTTGAAACAGAACCTTGCCTGTCTGAGGTGTACCAAAACATGGACTTTCCTGGGGCAGACTACAGGTACTTGTTCACAGGTGACCACGAGGAGTGCCAGCGAGTGTGCACTCAGGACCCTGCGTGTCAGTTCTTCACGTTCGCACAAGAGAATTTCTCAATTACTACAATCAGGTAAATTTGAGTTAGGATAGTACATATGTTTCCATATTTATTTATTTATTTATTGTTTAACCACAAAAGATTTGTTTTTAACAAAAAGATTTGTCCTACACCTCTGCATTTCCCAAAGTTCAGCTTATTGCAGTCTTGTGTCACATCTTGTTTTTTTAAACTCCATGTCCATGTTTGTCCATGATACTTCACACTCTAACATCAAAGGAGAATATGATTTCTTGTTCTGTTTAAGGTATAAGTGTCACCTTAAATTCAGTTGGACTGTACCAAGGACTCCTGTTATTGAAAGAAAAGCTGGTGTAACATCTGGATTCTCCCAAAAAATGTACCAAACTCAGCACTTTGACAAAGGTACATAGACCGACTCATTGCTTCCGGCCAAGTTCCTATTTGTTGCCTATGTGAGTTTTCCTAATGTGTTTCCTCTGTTAAATTTAGCATGTCAGAGAAAGCTTTTTCCAAACACTGGCATCCCAGGAAGAGACATCGAGTCGCTGCCTGCTGCCTCTCCTGAACACTGTCAGACTCTGTGCTCAACTCATCCACGCTGCACCTACTTCACTTATAACAGGTAATTGTCTGTGTTTCAGACAACGTCTCATCTGAGAGAGAAACAAATATCTTATATGTTTTTCTTTTTCTTTCATGTCTAAAAGGTAGTTAGTGTAATAAAACTGTACTCGGGTGCAGAATTATAGCTTTACAGCTCTACATTATATGTAAACATTTAGAACCTCTTATATATTTTGCTTTTAAAGCTTTTTGATTTTTTTGTTTGTTTTTTAGGAATACCTTTCATTGTTATCTGAAGGAAAGCACACATGAAATGGTCACCAGGGCATCAGATACAGGCACTTCAGGGCTACCCCACCGTTCCTGTCAGTTTGACAACAGTAAGTAGCGCAAATCAACCTTAAATGTTTTGTACAAACGTGTTTGTCGGCGAACAGTTATTGAACTTCCTGATTTCTTATTTTTTGCGTATTTTACATTCTTACATTTTATTGAATTTTTTTAAAAATTTAATAGTAGACAAATAAATACAGGTATAATTACACAGTTACACAAATGTTATACATATATATATCTATATATATATATATATATATTAGGGCTGCACGATTTTGCATAAAATGAGAATTGCGATTTTTTTTTGCTTAGAATTGAGATCACGATTCTCTCACGATTTTCTTTTCCAATATAAATATTTATTGCACTTATTAACTGCACATCAACTTTGTAACAGTTGAAACTGAACATAAAAACAATAAATAAACATAAAAACTAAATGCCTCACATTTTGTGGTTGCCGCAAAATGTTGTACTGCTTGAAATTCCGTCTCCATCGTTGCTCGACACTGCGTGTATAGAGCAGGTAGTGAAACAATAGAAAAATAGTTGCGGGACGGCACTGTGTAGCGTTTGTCTAGGGTGTTGATCATTTTCCAAAATCCCTCGTTTTGCACAGTGTTGATATATCTTTGGTCAGGTGATAAGTAATAGCCTCCGTAATTTCTTTGTGCCTGCGGGAGTTTGACGTGTATAGGGAAGCGCTGTATAAGGTTCCCGTTATTGATGTTTGGGTGGTTGACCGGGACGGATTTTCTCCTGTCACTTTCTCGTCATCCCTGATGTGTTCTCCGTTGTTTTTTCCTGCCAATTTGAGCATCACGGCACAGCTTCTGTATCACGTGGTATAAGGCTCCGCCCTTGTCATTTGTTGAGCAGGAAGAGTGAGCGCTTGTTTTCATGCAGATTACGTCCCGGATCAAAATGCGGTACAATCGTCGTCGTCTTTTTTTTTTTTTTTTTTAAATCGTTGTCATTTGGAAATGAGATCGCACATAAGTATGAATCGAGATCGCGATTTTCTAACGATTAATCGTGCAGCCCTAATATATATCTATATCTATATATATATATATATATATATATATATATATATATATATGTGTGTGTATATATATATATATATATATATATATATATATATATATATATATATATATATGTATATGTATGTTGTTACGTCCCCTGGCTAGTCTAGGGGGTTTGAAAGGACGAACATAAAGGTAAATAGTGAAGGAGTAGCCAAAATGGTAATTTTAAAAGGTTTATTTCGTGCCAGAGTTGAAGTTCTGGTGCAGACTGAGAGTTAACTTCAGGGAGAGCCAAGGTCAACATAACAAACAAAACATCCCTGATATGAAAATAAAAGAAACTTACCTAACTCCAAAGAAAACAAAATATACAACCTATAACCATAACCTACCTAACAAAACATAAACAGGAGAAAACAGGGTGTCAAAACAAAAGGCAGCTCTCCCCTACAGACAATCTGAACATGAAAACAAAAACGCACATACAAGTCACAAAGGCATGCAAGCCTGCACAGGTATGGCAATCAAAATGGCCAGAGGGCCCAGAAACACAGCTCCACAGGCCTTAAGTAGTGCTCTGCTGATTAACAATTAGCTGGACTCATCCAGCAGCATCCAATCAGGACAGAGGAGGTGGAGCCTAGACAAAACAAAGAGTTAGTAGAAAGAAGAAACATCCTCCTGGGGGATGTAACTATATATATATATATATATATATATATATATATGGGTGTTTTATATATATATAAAAACAAAAAACACCCACCACGCCCCTGCAGGCGGTTTATCCTTCAAGCTCGGGTCCTCTACCAGAGGCCTGGGAGCTTGAGGGTCCTGCGCAGTATCTTAGCTGTTCCCAGGACTGCGCTCTTCTGGACAGAGATCTCCGATGTTGTTCCCGGGATCTGCTGGAGCCACTCGCCTAGCTTGGGAGTCACCGCACCTAGTGCTCCGATTACCACGGGGACCACCGTTACCTTCACCCTCCACATCCTCTCGAGCTCTTCTCTGAGCCCTTGGTATTTCTCCAGCTTCTCGTGTTCCTTCTTCCTGATATTGCTGTCATTCCGAACCGCTACATCGATCACTACGGCCGTCTTCTTCTGTTTGTCTACCACCACTATGTCCGGTTGGTTAGCCACCACCATTTTGTCCGTCTGTATCTGGAAGTCCCACAGGATCTTAGCTCGGTCATTCTCCACCACCCTTGGGGGCATCTCCCATTTTGACCTCGGGACTTCCAGGTTATACTCGGCACAGATGTTTCTGTACACTATGCCGGCCACTTGGTTATGGCGTTCCACGTATGCCCTGCCTCCTAGCATCTTGCACCCTGCTGTTATGTGCTAGATTGTCTCAGGGGCATCTTTACACAGCCTGCACCTGGGGTCTTGCCTGGTGTGATAGACCCCAGCCTCTATGGATCTTGTACTCACGGCTTGTTCTTGTGCTGCCATGATTAGTGCCTCTGTGCTGTCTTTCAGTCCAGCTTTGTCCAGCCACTGGTAGGATTTCTGGATATCAGCCACCTCCTCTATCTGCCGGTGGTACATACCGTGCAGGGGCCTGTCCTTCCATGATGGTTCCTCGTCTCCCTCCTCTTTCTTGGGTTTCTGCTGCCTGAGGTATTCACTGAGCACTCGGTCAGTTGGGGCCATCTTCCCAATGTATTCTTGGATGTTCGTTGTCTCATCCTGGACTGTGGTGCTGACACTCACCAGTCCCCGGCCCCCTTCCTTCCGCTTAGCGTACAGCCTCAGGGTGCTGGACTTGGTAAGGAGCTTTCTTGTCTTTATGTCAGTGGCTTCTATCTCCTCCTTTGGTCAACTTATTATACCAGCTGGGTACCTGATCACGGGTAGGGCGTGGGTGTTGATGGCCCGGATCTTGTTCTTACTGTTCAGCTGATTCCTCAGGACTTGCCTGACCCTCTGCAGGTATTTGGTGGTTGCAGCTTTCCTAGCGGCCTCTTCATGGTTCCCATTCACCATTACACATATATATATATATATATACATGCCTTTGGAGCAGAGGATCGCAAGTTCGATTCCTGCCTGGGGCGTCTGTATCCAGTAAGGGTCCTAAGGCTAGACCCCCTATGCTAAGCGAGCCTACCGCACACATGAGCGAGACAGATAAATATGAAGGCACGCCGGCTCAGACGTCGCCCGGATCAACAAGGTCCGCGTCAGGTGTTGAGGAACCAGGGCACCCTGACGAGAAGTGGGCTACTGGAACAAGAAGGCATCGGTGGGCAAGAGACGAAAACAGGGCGTTGTTGGAATGCTACTACGCAAGTAACCCTGGCGGAATGGGTTACATGAATAGGATGAGGGACCTATGGATTCTTCGATACCCAACATCCACAATGACGGCGAAACAACAAGTAGCTCAGTGTTCCAACATTCGAAAGAAGGGACTGCTCTCACAGGTAGAGATTGACGAGGTACAACATAAATGCTACAGCAAGGGGGAGTCAGGACGCCAGGTCAGGGGGAGATATCATCACCCCCACCCGAGATTGGGTACCAAGCCCCAAGTGCGATAGGAGAAGGATCGTTGAGTGCGAGAGGAACTGACCTGAAAGATAGGATCATGGCCAAGCTTGAAACCTGGATCCCCCGTAGCCAGTTACCAAGATTACGTGAAGTACCCTCAGAAGGTCTGGTAGATGATGTTAATGCAGCACTACAGATGATACCTACAGCCACGCTTACCGAGACTAACAAGCTGATCTACAATACAGCAGCAGTTATCAGTGAGATGCTTGGCTATAAGTTGAACAGCCACAAGGAGCAGTACCCTCCATGGAGAAGGAGGCTAGAGGGCAAGATCAAAGTAGCACGGAGGGAGGTTAGCCAACTAACGGAGTTGCAGAAAGGTGCGACAAAGAAGGTGCATTAAAAAATACAGCAAGCTGTCCATACCTAAGGCCTTGGAAACTGCCAAGCAAAGACTCACAGCCTTGGCCAGCCGCTTGAGGAGGTACACCAGAGAGATAGAAGGCAGGAGAATAAACCAGCTGTTCTCCACAGAACCAGCAAAGGTGTACTCTCAGTGGCAAGGGAACAATAAGAGAACAGCACCACCAAGGCTGGAGACAGAGCAATACTGGAAGAGCATATGGGAGAAGGACGCAACCCATAACGGCAATGCTCAGTGGCTAGTGGATCTGAGGGCAGACCATAGCAACCTCCCTGAACAGGGTCCAGTAACCATCATGGTGGCAGACATCCAAGCAAGGGCCTCTAGTATGAAGAGTTGGACAGCACCAGGCCCCGACATGGTTCACGCCTACTGGCTGAAGAAGCTGACTGCACTCCACGAGCGTCTGGCAGCACAAATTAACCAGCTGCTAGTTGACAAGAGACACCCGGAATGGCTAACCGAAGGTCAGATGGTTCTGATCCCCAAGGACCCCAAGAAGGGACCGGTCCCATCCAACTACTGACCAATGACCTGCCTCAGTACTACATGGAAGCTCCTGTCAAGCATCATATCGGCTAAGATGAACAGGCACATGGGTCAATACATGAGCGGGGCACAGAAAGGGATTGGCAAGAATACCAGAGGCGCAAAACACCAGCTACTGGTAGACAGGACAGTCAGCCGAGACTACAAGACCAGACTGACCAACCTGTGCACTGCCTGGATTGATTACAAGAAAGCCTATGACTCAATGCCCCACAGCTGGATACTGGAATGCTTAGAATTGTACAAGATCAACAGGACCCTAAGAGCCTTCATCAGGAACTCAATGGGGATGTGGCGTAAAACACTAGAGGCCAACTCCAAGCCCATAGCACAAGTCACCATCAAGTGCGGGATCTACGAAGGAGATGCTCTGTCCCCACTGCTGTTCTGCATAGACCTGAACCCCCTCAGTGAGATCATTAACAAGACTGGCTACAGATACCGACTACGGAACGGAGCAGTTGTCAGCTACCTCCTGTACATGGATGACATCAAGCTGTATGCCAAGAGTGAACGAGACATCGATTCACTGATCCACACTACCAGGATATACAGCAATGACATCGGGATGTCGTTCGGGCTGGAGAAGTGTAGTCGGACGATAACAAAAAGAGCTACCAGAAGGCAATATTGCAGACATAGAGGACAGTTACAAGTACCTGGGAATCCTGCAGGCGAATGGGAACCATGAAGAGGCCGCTAGGAAAGCTGCAACCACCAAATACCTGCAGAGGGTCAGGCAAGTCCTGAGGAGTCAGCTGAACGGTAAGAACAAGATTCGGGCCATCAACACCTACGCCCTGCCCGTGATCAGGTACCCTGCTGGGGTAATAGGCTGGCCAAAGGAGGAGATAGAAGCCACTGACATAAAGACAAGAAAGCTCCTTACCATGCATGGAGGGTTTCACCCCAAGTCCAGCACCCTGAGGCTGTACGCTAAGCGGAAGGAAGGGGGCCGGGGACTGGTGAGTGTCAGCACCACAGTCCAGGATGAGACTAGAAACATCCACGAATACATCACGAAGATGGCCCCAACTGACAGCGTGCTCAGTGAATACCTCAGGCAGCAGAAACCCAAGAAAGAGGAGGAAGGCGAGGAACCATCATGGAAGGACAGGCCCCTGCATGGTATGTACCACCGGCAGATAGAGGAGGTGGCTGATATCCAGAAATCCTACCAGTGGCTGGACAAAGCTGGACTGAAAGACAGCACAGAGGCACTAATCATGGCAGCACAAGAACAAGCTCTGAGTACAAGATCCATAGAGGCTGGGTCTATCACACCAGGCAAGACCCCAGGTGCAGGCTGTGTAAAGATGCCCCAGAGACAATCCAGCACATAACAGCAGGGTGCAAGATGCTAGCAGGCAAGGCATACATGGAACGCCATAACCAAGTGGCCGGCATAGTGTACAGGAACATCTGTGCCGAGTATAACCTGGAAGTCCCGAGGTCAAAATGGGAGATGCCCCCAAGGGTGATGGAGAATGACCGAGCTAAGATCCTGTGGGACTTCCAGATACAGACGGACAAAATGGTGGTGGCTAACCAACCGGACATAGTGGTGGTAGACAAACAGAAGAAGACGGCCGTAGTGATCGATGTAGCAGTTCCGAATGACAGCAATATCAGGAAGAAGGAACACGAGAAGCTGGAGAAATACCAAGGGCTCAGAGAAGAGCTCGAGAGGATGTGGAGGGTGAAGGTAACGGTGGTCCCCGTGGTAATCGGAGCACTAGGTGCGGTGACTCCCAAGCTAGGCGAGTGGCTCCAGCAGATCCCGGGAACAACATCGGAGATCTCTGTCCAGAAGAGCGCAGTCCTGGGAACAGCTAAGATACTGCGCAGGACCCTCAAGCTCCCAGGCCTCTGGTAGAGGACCCGAGCTTGAAGGATAAACCGCCCGTAGGGGCGTGCTGGGTGTTTTTTATATATATATATATATGTATAGACCAGGGTCGGCAACCCGCGGCTCCAGAGCCGCATGCGGCTCTTTAGTCCTTATACTGCGGCTCCACGTGGTTTGGGAAAATAAATTAGAAGTATTTAGCTGAAGTGCATTTTATTTGTGTTTAGTTCCTTTGTAAAAAAAAACAAAAACAAAAAAAAAACAACTTGTAGTTCTATATTGGAAGATTGTTGTGATTTTGAAATATAAAAATAAAATTATATTTTATTATCTTTTTCATCGCTCAAAATAAGCGTCACACTCGCGGAAGCCGTTGTACCCGCCGAAACGCCGTGCACTTATCGAGACTTTCAACCCCAGATAGGCCAATTATGGATCTTCAGATCCACATTATGTCGGCAGCTGTTCTCAACCGTGAACTATGTTAAAAACAAACACCGGTCACGCCTCACAGATGACAGCTTACAGTCCTGCGTAAAAAAGAAAGCCCCGATTTGCAGACGCTGTGAGCAGAGGTTCGGGACCAGAAGTCTCATATCACGGCGGACCCGATGATGTTTGCATGAACATGCTTTTCAGCATCTCTTTATTGACCACTTTTCACACACGGTTGCTGTACGCATACAGCCGGCTGTAGCTTTTCAGCTCACAGCCCGACAACGCAACAGCAGAGAGAGCACAGGCTTTAAGGCGGCAAGGCGTGATTGCAGGTGCCGCTCAGGTGCGTCCGACTCCCATGCAGCGGCACTGCAGACCACGCCCCGCCACACACATTAACAAGGTAAAATAGATATTTAGGCAGAATTTTGCAAATATCTATTTTTTTTAGCGGCATAGTGCTTTTTTTTCCAATTACTTTTTAAAAGGGTGGTGGCTGACAACAGTTTTTGTTTGCTACAAGGATCATTTTAGTTCAGGTGTCTTTCCTTTTTGTTATATTTCTTTAAGAGTTCAAAATGTGTTAATTACATAAATAAAATGTAATTTTCTCTGTAGCACTTCACGGATTTTATAAGCAACACACCTTAGTTACTCTGTGGATTCTTTTAAAAAGCAGTGAAAAACTTTTCTGTTCAAACAAGCCTTTTGTTGATCTACGTATTTTATATTCTTTACATTCTTTACATTTGATCTTTCACATTGTGTATAATGTCTATTGATTGTATTGTTTATTTTAATATTTGTGTACAGCGCTTTGTGACTGCCTGTCTGTGAAAAGCGCTTAATAAATAAACTTTATTTACTTACTTTGGTTGTTCACACAAAGCACAAAGGTAAAAAAACAATATATACAGTGTTATCTTCATTTTAGATTTCAAAAAGTATTTGCGGCTCCCAGTGTTTTCTTTTGCGTGGAAATCGGGTCCAAGTGGCTCTTTGGGTGTTAAAGGTTGCAGACCCCTGGTATAGACATATATATATATATATATATGTAGCGGGGCTGAGATAGATTTTGGTCGCCCGACCGGAGATATCGATAGCTCCGGACGTCGGGCTATTGCGAGCCCTGTATATATATATATATATACATATACATATATATATGTGTGTGTGTGTGTGTGTGTGTGTAGATATATATAGATATATCTACACACACACATTTACATATTTCCCTCTAATACAACATGTGTTTCTGCTAACAGACTGGGCTAGAGTGGCTTATGAAGGAGTAGATTTCAAAGGTTCTGACATTCGCTATGAGCTGATGGATGATGCAGACACATGCCAGAAGACATGCACTGAGGACCCTCACTGCCAGTTCTACACCTACGTTGATGAAACCTTCTTTGATCGCAGTTATTGGTGAAGTATTACGAATACTTCTGTGCACACTTCAAACTAGCAATTCACATCACAACCAGAAACCACGTCACCAATGTTCCCTCTAAGCTGCGCACGTGCGCAATTGCGCACTGCTGGCACGGTCTCTGCGCACAGAAAATCTGTGTTGCGCACAAAAAAAATTAACCTGAATTGAAGTTAAAATTAATACTTTAACAATTCTGTTTTGCAGTGTTAGTCAGTGAGTGACTGGCTGCTCCCATAAGTCCAGCCAATAATGCGATTTACATTCGTATATACGCAGCTAATCAACGTTGCTGACAGGCTATGACAGCGTCCTTATGTGCCGACACCGGTGTTTTAGCTAGCAAAGCGGCGTGGCTGATGTGCAGTGAAGCCACGTTAATGACAACGTGTACAATCATTGGAGATGTGAGCAGGACAGACGGAACAATTGACGGAAAAAGTGTGGACTTTATACCAGTTTTTAAATTGTGTTGATAGGCCACGTAAAACCAGAGTCATGATAAAAAAAAATATGCAATGTTTGGTTTTCTTCCTGAATACTGTCGTTGTTTATATTTACTGCAGGAAGAAACGGTAAAAACAGCGTTTTATAAGAAAAAAGGCTCGAAAGCAAAAACAAACTCCACCCCCCTCTCCCTTTCCTATTCGTCCAAAAAAGTACCATGTCGACCAATCAAGAAATGATATGGAAACGTGGCATCTAGTTGTTAAGAAACGGGGGGAAGTTTTAGGAGTGACGGCGGTGCTTTGATATGTGAGAGATTTGCGACGTTTAGCGCAAATCTTGTGTAGTTAGTGTGTAGTGTAGTTTTGCTGTGTGTGTCAGAACAATGAGGCTGTTGTTCTCCTTTATCTCATAGGGACAGAAATTATTTTTTGGAGTGGCACAAATAATTTGTGTGGCATCAGATTTGATGCCGAACAGCTGATTGTTCTGTAAATAGTTTGAAATGTTTATTTAAAAACGCCTTGGCTGCATTTAAAAAAAAATAGCTGCAAAAATCTTTGTTGTTTGCCAAACTGAGTTACTTTTTTGAAGAAATAACTATATAATTAATTGCCCAACATTGGTCATTATATACTCTCTCCCAGACCACAGGCTCATAATACAAGTCAGAGCTTTTTTTAAAAAAGAAAGAAAGTTGTGTTTTCAAAATTGGAGTTCAAATTATTTTTACTTCCAATAGTGTTAACATACTACACGATGACTAGATTTTTTTTTACATTTTCATTGTAAGTGGGCTAAAGCAGTTAATTAAAAGTAGTCTAACATAAATGTAAATGCTGTAATTTGATTATTTTAATAAACCATGTAACTTGGATGGATTAGATGCCGGTGTGACCACAGTGCACACGTCTGATGTCGCTCACAGTGGTCCAAGGGACCGCTCAGGGAGTTTGTGTGTTCGCTCAGACACGTGAAAAATTAGAGGGAACATTGCACGTCACATTTATTAATCTGTTGTATTCACACTTTTTGTAATCTGATTACAACTATATCTCCAGTCTCTAATTTAAACTGTTGGATTTTGTACTGTAGGCGTCACTGCTTCCTGAAGCGTGTCATCACCATCCCTGCTCCTCCCAAAGTCATCACACTCACCAATGTTGTGTCAGGTTTCTCCCTTAAAAACTGTGCATAGAGGGGTCTACTTGTAACATATGTGAAATGAAGATGAAAGACTCCACAGCTCTCAGAGGGAGTTTTGTGGAGCCTAAATAAATCATTTCAAACATGAGCTGTCTGTCTGACATGTTTATTAAACCATTTACTGTGCATCTAACAAGGGAAAGAAAAATAGATGGGACCAACAGGAGAAAACCACACTAATGGAGCTCTGAGAGTATTCTACCAACAAAACAAATCCAGTAAATGTGAATGATTCATTTGCAGCTGTTGACGTTGTATAATTAAAAATACAATGTTTTGGGAGATATTTCCTATTTTCATTGTCCTGCTTGAGCTAATGCAAATGTATGTACATAATAAATGTGAACTTTGCCAGTCTTGACTTTGCTTTGGACAAAGAGGAGTTTTACATTTCATTTTTCTGAAGCATCAGGTTGTTCCTATGTGCAACTTGTACAATGAAAATTAAAGAAGCAAAAAATTAACATTAACATTAACATTACAATTCACCTTGAAAGTAAAGGTACACCTTTGGATCATACTAGTAATTTTAGAAAAAGGCAAAAACAAATAATAATAATAAAATTGTTTTGGGTGTGTATTTTGAAACTTGGAGGAGGATTGCTTTAAATAGCCTGCCTGTGTTTCCCTCACCGTGCCTGTGTTCCCCGGAGACCCCTACAAGCAGCTACCTTCACTTGTATATAGTTGCACTTGGTGGTTCGTGTATTAATAAACTGTGAACTTTCGATCTCAGTCTGCCTACGAGTCCCTCCTGAGCCGTGATAGCAACAAAGCAAGCCCAAATCATCACTCCTCACTCCTACCTTCTGGTATGAGGTGTTTGTGCTGATATGTTGAATTTGGTTTTTGCTAAACATAATACTGTGTTTTATGGCCAATTATGTCCACTTTAGTCTCATCTGACCCAAAGGAAATTGTTCCAGATATCTTTTATTTGTTTAGATGCAACATTGCTAACCTAAGCTGTGCTGCCATGGTCTTTTTAGTCAGAAGGGGGGTTTTCTCCTGGTAACCCTCCAAACAAGCCACACTTGTTCAGTTTTTTCTGATTGTGCTGACATGAACTGTAATATTTAAAATCTCACCTGAGGCCTTTAGAGTCTGAGAATGAACTCTTGGGTTTTATTTGTGTGTGTGTGTGTGTGTGTGTGTGGTGTGTGTGTGTGTGTGTGTGTGTGTGTGCGCGCGCGTTTTTCTCTAAGGATTGCACATTCTGTGTTTAAGGCGAATTTGCTGGAATCTCCACTCCTGGGAGGATTATGGTGTTGCTTTAACACACACACGAAAGCTCCAGCCCCAACAAGCTCCCAAAACTTCTGCTTTTATATATGTACCCCGGGTAAGTAGTTGCTGTACAGGACACAATAAAGCAAATTAATGCCAAGCCGAAACCACCAAATCATAATGGGATATCTCTATATATGTGAGGACATGGCAGTGTCTAGCCACATGATCTCTAACACCAACAGCTACATAAACATATACACCGGCCTCTTTAAAATATTGCCTGAAAATTGCAGAGCAAGCCCAACTCCAGCTTTAAATAAACATGACACAAACCATAGACCAAGATGCAGTTGGCAAAATTTGTAAAAGAATAACCACTCCTCTTTGCAATGCTTCCACCTTGTGGCGGATGTTTGTAACCTCAAGTAAATACTTTACACCATGGACGAAGAAAGAACATGTTTACTGGCATCCTAACGTCTCAAGAGAAAATTTGTAGTCCACACGGGACTCAGCGTTACACACATTTCTCTCTGTTCTAGTAAATGTACCCATCTTGTTTTAAATTTGGAGGACATTCCTCTGAACATCAGGAGTTTAACCACTTTGCAGTAACAGGTGTAATGGAAATATTGTCTGCTGTCAGGGCTACAGCACTATGTTCATACAAAATCAGCTAAACTTGTGGTTTTACAGTTTATGCAGCAAATATAATGTCCACTATCCTGAATAAGCAGTGACGTGAACAGAGAATATAACTGCAAGGTCCCAATTCTGGATGAACATTGTTTTAATGAATTTTAACTGCTTAGAATTGTTTGTTGTTATATGTTTATAAATTATCAATTTTTGCATTGTGCAGTTTATTTGTTTTATTACATTTTGGTGGAAGGAAATGAATCTTTGTCCCTACATGTTCTTCCTTTGCTTTTGCACCTTTGTAGTTTTAACAGCAGAGGTCACTAAATTAACTGCATAAACCACTGTGTTCAGTATAGACTTACTTTGGACATTTACTTGCCAGTGGATGTGCTAATCGCTTTAATTTTCAGTGATCTTTTTAACGT
This sequence comes from Oreochromis niloticus, assembly GCF_001858045.2. Classification (NCBI taxonomy): domain Eukaryota; kingdom Metazoa; phylum Chordata; class Actinopteri; order Cichliformes; family Cichlidae; genus Oreochromis; species Oreochromis niloticus. The sequence goes on along the minus strand of NC_031985.2, from coordinate 27,798,142 downwards.
CAGATTTATATGCTGGCACTACCATTATTTAATAAGTAAACCCTATTGGGTAATAGTGTTATACAGCATCTGGGGACCTGAATGTTTCTTTAAAACTTTAAAACATGGGCCTGAGAACAGTACGGTGGTGCAGTGGTTTGAGGGTTAGGGTTGGCCTGGAAAAAAGGACTGTATAGTAAGGATGGACATGGCCATTACATTATCAGACGGTTTGCAGTCGGTCCACTTGTCAGCTTGATTTTCCTTCAAAAAATAAAGAACTGATGGCTTTTTCATTTTCTGTTCATTACATAAATTTAAAGTTGAGTTTTGGGGGCCTTTTGTTTGTAGTATTTGTCTGTCATTAGCTGACAGGCAGTTTTTCACCCCAGATAAATTAGGTGCGAGGTGAGACAGGAGGAATTTATCACTTGGAGCTCATGATAATCAGACTTATTTGATTTCAATGAGTGCAACAGCTGCCTCACAAAATCCTTAAGAAGTAACAACGGGCTGGGGTCGCCTAAGCTAATGTTAGCCACATATATTTAGTTATATATATATATAAAATTATATAAAATTTAAAAAATCAATAGTGATGCATGAATGTCACTTGCAGGCTGGCCATTAGAAAGACTGTCTTTTACTCCCCTGTCTATGGCACAGACAGATAAAAAATGAACCACGTTCCTATTCTCGGAAAATTATATCTATATATAGACATGTAATTTTTTAAAAAGCAGCTGTGATGCATTGATGTGGGTGAGTTTACTTTGTTCTCTCTCTGATTTGTTTCAGCCATCCTTCCTGCATGCTGAGCCCTCCTCTTTTCTTCACTGAGTTTGCACCATGTCCTGTTGCCTTACACTCACATACACACAGCATTTCCCTCCTTCTTTCTCCAAAGTTTCCTTCCCTCCTTCCTTGCACATCCCTCCACCCTCACTCTCTCCCCTCCCCCGTGGGAAACCCAGCACAGTGTGACTGTGGTTGTCCTTCCTGGAAGCTGTGGTGGTGACTCTGGCTCCTCCACGCAGAGGCTAGAATAGTGCCAGCCAGCCTATGTGTGTCTGTGTTGTCTGTATGCCTGAGTGCGTATCTGTGTGTGTATATGTGTATGTGTGTGCGTACACCCTCCACAAACATTCCACCACCACACTGTCCGTCGGTCCGACCGCCGGCCGGCATCGCACGAGAGCCACGCCGTCACCGCGGTTCAGTCCTGACGCCAGCCCTGAATACTCACATTACACAAACACATACACACACACGACCATGCACACTGCATAAACAAAACACTCAACAAAGCACACACACACACACACACACACACACAAAGAAGAAAGCGCAAGAGACTGGCTCGAGCCCACAAAAGCACACTCACTCAAATAAACAATATGCACTTTGCGGAACACACACATTTTTGGACCGCAGACCACAGACATTGCATCCTGAAGTAGATCAAAGCGTTCCCCAGCAGTAAACACACACAAGGCTCTTCTCTGCCCTCTCATCCCCGCAGAGCAGTTTTGGTGAAGCATGGCACAATTATGCCGATGTTTTTGAGAAACAAGCTTGTTGCAAGTGTCATTCATCAGCTTTCGGGGGCTTCTTGTGCACCCCGTACACGCTGGCCCACTCTCTGTGATTCACACTGCTTCTTTTCCTGTCCTTTTAAACCCTCGCAGTCCCCGTAACCCTGTCTCCTGCCTCCCTCCCACCCTGTTATTGAACGTCTACACCAAATCAGTCACTCAACCACAGCCCTTCAGATCTTTTCCTTTTGTTTTCCCCTCTCTCAGTCTCTCTCTCCTCTCTCTCCATCCCTCCCTTTTCGCCCTCGTCTTTTCTGTCTCTCCATTGTTGAGGAGACAGTGGCGCAGACAAACAGGGAGAGAAGATATCCGCTGGTGTACCGCAAGATTGGAGAGAAAGAATGGCAGAGAGACAGCAGAGGAGAGGAAGATACATAGACTGATACGAGGGTAAAGTTAATTACAGGGGACTGCCAATTAGAGGGCAAAGTGATGGGCCTGTTTGCTTCGCCGCGGCATCCCAAAAACATCACCATCTCCCACCATGTTTATCCTCTGCAGCCACAAGACCACAGCTCCCATCAGCCATCACTGGAAACAGCTCATATACCAAGTGGGTTATGGCTGGGGAACATGCAGGCAGTGTTTGCAGACATAGTTAATATACGGATAAACGCCTAACATGCAGTCTTTTTTTTCTTTTCTTTTTTATAACCATTCCTTTCCCATTTGTATTGATAGCAGATGGCATATCTGCAGTTACATGTTTGCATTTACTGATATAATCGGAGAAAAACACAGGAAACTTGAGCAAAGAGATAAAGGCACTTGGTCTTTATAGAAATTTTGTCAAACATTCACCAGAAAGCATGATCAAAAGTATAAATGTTTTGGAAAAACAGAAACATCACAGTTCTGGGATCAGTAAAATCTCAACCACACTCTCTGTTGAGTGTTTTACTGTGATTATGGCTCTGGTGGACACTCTTCTTTGTGTGTATTTGTCAAGCAAAATCAACAATACGACTTTATTCAGAGCTACTCATTCACATTCCCTCTTTGTTCCGTAACATATGATTGTGATCGTCTGAAACTTTACCCATCACCGGATATGGCTTTTTAGAAGCAGAAACAATCATCAAAGGTTGAATACTTCTTTCTCCAAAGGAATCAATATTTGCTACATAGAGCACATGGGAGGTCCATGTCCACTCAAATAAAGAGCTGACCCTCAAAAAGCACCGATCTCAGTCCCCCATCCTTGGGCCGCCTTGGCTGAGCCGCTCAAGCCCCTGCGCTGGACTGTGGGAGACCCCATAGGTGCAAAGGGCCTGAAAGAGACTTGTGGAGGGGCGGAGGATGAGGAAGTGGAAGAGGAGGAGGTTGAAGGAGAGGAAGAGGAAGGGGTTGAGAGAGGTAGAGGTGAGGCTCTGGTGGAGCTGTGAGGAGACGGCTGTGGTGGTCTGGAGGGGGCTAGGACTGGCGACGCTGCGAGGGAGGGCACCCTGTGGACGGTGGCAAGAGCTGTAGGTGCAAGGAGCTGTGGTGCACCCTGCTGGCACCCAGCCAGGGGGGTGAGGCGTAGGGAGGCGGGTGATGGGTAGCTCCCTAGCAGGGCCAGATCCCTTCGCCCGCTGGGGAAAGGAGGTGAGGAGGAGGCTGGCGAGTTAGGGGAGATTTGAGGGAAGGATGCCCACGGCCAAGGAGCGAAGGGCAAGGCGGAAGCTGGGGGTGACTGCAGGAGAAGAGGGTCTAGCTCACTCGCGCAGTGAGAGAGGTGGGAGACCAGACGAGCTCCTATAGGGTCTGGGGAGTCCCCCTCAAGTGAGCTGAGGTACCGTACCACCTCTCCAACGCACTCCCTGAAGCCCAGGGTCCTGTAGTCGACTGCCAGAGCCCTCGCATCAAAGTATCCTGAGGTGGAAAAACAGTTCAGTTTAGTCTTTGCTGAATAAATGCAGGGGAAGGCAGTAAAAATCCCTTGTCTAAAAGAGGAGGATGACAAATAATTATCAATCACTGTTTTTTATGCTATTTGGTAGAATCTGAATAGGGCAGCAAGCAAGAGTCCAAATTGTCACCTTTTCCTCCCATGGCATGCAGCAGTTTGAGGTGGTCCACTGTCATCTGCAGAATCTCTGCTTTCTCTAACTTTGATGAACCCTGCAGTGAAAATTAGCAACACTTTGATCAGTGGCACAATGACAGAAAGCTGCTTAATCTTTTAGCTTTATTGTCTAACTATGACAAAAAATATCATCATCTCAAATTCATTCCGTACCTGTTTTTCAAAAGCGCTGGGCACCAGTCTACGGAGCTCTGACAAGCTGTGGTTGATGCGGTCTCTGCGCCTCTTCTCTATGATCTGCATAAGAAAAAAAAAAGCAAACTGAGTTGCAGACCCAACTGAAAAAGAGACAGAACCGATTAACATCCAATGATCTAATCCACTCACCCCTCTTCTCTTCTTTCGAGCCAGAATCTGCGAGGCGCTGCCTGGAGACATGGACCCGGTGACTGGGCTGTACCACAAAGATAGTGTTGAAGCAAGAGAGCGAGATGAGTAAGAAGGGACACAGAGGAAAAAAAAAAGAAGAAAAAAATCATTTGATTTTCCTGCATATTGTTATTATTACCCTCCTTAATATGACACAGAAGCAGGATGGCACACCAACTCCCTTCAATCTAATTTGCTTTTTGGGCACAGAAAAGCAGAGCAGTGCCCGGGAGAGGAGGGAAGATGAGATTGTTTTCACTTTAATGCATTTCTGGACATTAGTCTCAGTAAAATGACATGCTGTTCTCCTTTCCGTCTGAGCAAAAGCACTTTTAGAAAAGATGATTATATAGCCTCGAGGCGATGCTTGCGCTCACATGGGGCTCCAGCACGCTGCAATGGGAGCATGAGCTCCTCCGAGTACAGTCATCCAATATGGATTGTGTTTGTTTGTGAACTCTCATCTTACAGGCCTGAAAGAGACTCCGAGCCTCACAGTTCCCTCCAAACTGGCCCGCTAGAGACTTATTGCGTTTCTATTAGATTTTAACATGAGGGCTGCCAGTTTAGCTGTGTGTTTTTGTTTAGGTTTATCTTTGATGGGGTTGACATGAAAAGGCAGCGCTGTCTTCTGTTTGCATGTCACATGGCAATTTAATTTATCTAAACCGTCTTTAGCGTTACTGGCTCGCTCAGCGCCTGTGATGTAAGCAGCACTGCTGGGAATGAGTTTTTGTATACTGTTACAAATACACTTTAATGACTGGCGCTTTGAATCCAAATGTCTTTTAATGCTAAGTCAAGGAATTTGACTAATTTATCTAAAAAGCAAAACGCTTTAATGACTTTAAAATAGAGTGTGCAGCGTTCAGAGTAATTTTACTGTTTATCGGGCATTTTCCACAACAATGGAACAAGTTACATGCAGTGGACTGCGCTTAATCACCTTGGCACTGCAGGCCGCGTTTGCATTCAAAGGTTAGAAGTTTTTTTTTTCCTCTTCCAGAAGTATTTTAGCATTTAACCAGCCGTTATAACTGTGTAGTTCACATTTTTTATCGGATTTTTCCAGTGCAAAAGCAAGATTTCAGTGTTGGGATTATAACTTTACAATAAAAGCTGAGAAAAACTCATTTGTTTGTGAAAAAGCAGTTTTTCTATGCCTGAAAATGCAGTCTTGGAAATGCAGCAGAAATGTGTGTCTGACACAGACGAGGAGATCTTTCATAAAGTTGCTAATTAAATAACACACTGTTTGCATGGAATAATAAAACTAAACTCATGTGGGAAAATGCACTTTTTTCATATTTAATGTGACGTAAAATATTAAAACTATTTCAGGGTTGTTTATTAAAAAGCAACTCATGAGCTTTCACTTGTGTTTCTCATGTGAAGAAATTTTCTACATCAACTGCAGACATTTAATTTTAAGACGTCATGCTATAATCATTCACTGTGGTTCAAATCAATTAATTTGTTATAAATATACATACATATATAAATTAATATTCCTGAGTGAATGACTTCCTGCTCATGTTTTCATCTCCTGTGTTGACACTGCAGCGTTGACAGGCCTTTTTTGTTTTACATGGATGTCACGCATGCAGCTTTTTCGACTAACCCCTGCACTTGCATGTGCAACAACTGCTGTAAAGCCTCTGTTTTACACAGAAAGTGAACACTGTATATCTTACCTATCGATCTAACATAAATCTGTAATATATCTGCTTTTCTGAACAAGAGAAATTCGCTGACTTGAGCCTCAAACTTAGTTGACACGTCAGTTTTTACACTGACATCACTGAAGCGGTTTTTAAATTTGCTTAAAGATTTATAACATACAAATTAAACCGTGTCAAGACTTTAAAAAAATAAAAACCTTTGCACCTGAATGCAGGAATCTTTAAATAATAAGAAGTTCTATTTTGCTGTAATTGCTTTATAAACACAACCTTCTGGGACTTCAAACTTTTCCCACAGTCTTTTAAACTCGTTACTGCGCAGCAGACTGGAAAACATGCTCGGGGCAAATTTGTCTTTAACTTTGTCTGCTAAATACAGCCGCGTGCCATGTAATTTTCTTTTCAAACATGATTGGAGGGAACGTGTTACAATCTCAGGTGTAACTGAAGGAGGCTCACCAGTAGCTATCTTCTTGGCCCACGTCAATGAACTCGTCGGTGTCCGAGTCCGGGGAGCTGTAATCGTGAGGTCTCTTCATTTCTCTGCCCCTTCCTCACTGGCTGGAGCGATGACGTCTGATGACAGAAGGACGAGGAGACTGACAGGTCTGGCTGGATGATCTCGTTGGTTCCTGTCTCTGCTGCTTGTAGAAGTCTCCCTCTGGATGAAGCACTCACCCTGCGTGCCCCTCACTCTCTGCTTCTCTTGCACAGTTACTTATAAGAGCTCTGTTGTCCTTAGTTACTTCTTGTCACTCGTGTTTGTTGTTTTCGCTGTCGTCGGTTCTTCATGCGTCTTCTTTTTTTCTCTCTCTCTCTGTGAGTCAGTGGTGCCACTTGATCAACCCCCAAGGGCCCATGACAACTAAGAAAATTCACAAGCTGCTTTAGTCTTTTACTCTATCACTGTCATCCAATCATAGTCTCTCTCTCTCTTTCTCTGTTATTTCTCTCTTGGCTCGCTCGCTCTGTCACAGCCACCCAATGACAAAACAGGACTTTGGCAGTTTGGGCAGGGTTGCCAGTTTTGGCTCCCCCGCCTCCTTTCCGTGTCCCTCCTCTCTCCCTTTAATCTGCCCTTCTCTGGCTTTTCACCCTCCTTCCCTCTCTCCCGCACCCCCCTCGGCCTCATCTTTCCACCCCTTTGCTCAATCATCCTCTGTCAATTAGCCTCCAATTTCATCCTGCTTTCCTTCCTTCCTTCCTTCTGTCCTGCTTTCTTTCTCATTCTGCTCCTTTAATTATGCTGTTCCATAGAACAATGGCAGCAGGAGGGAGAGCGAGGTGAGGAGTGTGGGAATTATGAACTGTGAAAGCACTCCATCATACAGAGGCGATACACAACATCTGATACTCGCACAGTCTCACGAGTCACTTTTGACTCGAGTTCTTGAGCAATTTTGTTTTGTGAGAGGGAAACGGCACAGAGTGAAAACACGCCTGCAGAGATGAAACGCAGCCAGCGCCGACCTTTGAGCACCACAAATGATACAAATAGAAAAGTTTTGTACTTGTATAGAAGGATTTTGTGAGAATATTTAAGCTGTGTCAGCAGTTTAACTAACAGTGTTGGCTGTTTTTTGCTCTTGTTTTAAAAGGTGACACCTAAAGTACCTAAATTATTATAAGAGTATACCGTAGGGATTTACAAGCAATGCCAATAATTTATGATCATCTTTGAAAATACAGCTTTTATCAAGCATCAATCTCCAGTGCGACAAATAATGTCAACAAAGTTTTAGAAAACTTCAAAAAAAATCATATCACTGTGTAGAAGAGATGGACATACCGCTTTGTGGTTGTTTTATGGAGCCAGAACTGAGCACACAGCAAAGTGCTAAGCTATCAGTTAACACTGACAGTTGACATTTATGAAAAATTGCTATGAAAGGATAAAAATAAGCAATAGTAAGCTACAGAAAGTCTCTGGTGGGACAGGGTTTTGGTAACAAGCTGTAAATTTCAGAGAGTGAGTGAAATTGGTGTTGATTTTTTCAATTTGGAAATCCACTATAGACTGTATAAAAAAGATAGACATAACCACTGTGACATCAGCTATCAGTTCACTGCTACAGGGTGGATCTGACTGTGAAATCAAGGGTCAGAGTACCAGAGTACCGTCTTCCTTTTTTACTCTAATAAAGACAGTAATTTATGCCAAAAATGTAATGTTTCCTTCATTGACTTGAAACTAGCAACGGACCCCAAAAATTACCAGGAAACTATTTATGAGTAACTGGAAGTCTTTTTAAAGAGTTGCCCCTGCTGGCCATTAAAGAGACTGCAGAACCCAGAGGCTATGCCCATCGTTTATATACAGTATATGTAAACTATACACATAGATGTGTGGGTCTAAAACATGCATCTTGCCAACTGATGCTGCTAGCGTTATCTGAGGACTCAGCATTCCACTTTCTCATCTAAATATGGTCGGTTCTGGCAACAGTCGAACAGCATAAGCAGGCTTTAAAACAGTTATCCAGAAATAGTGGGATATGTAACCATTTATATATTTAAATATCCAACTAATTATACATCTGTCTTTCATATGCATTCTATGTCAAGATGTAGATTTGTCACTATCTTTTTGAAATTACAGCTTCAAGTATTTCAAGATAAGAAGTGAGGCACAGATAAACCCAGCTTATTCAAATTGTTTTTATTCAGCCTGTGTGTGCAGAGATGAGGGCAGGTACTGAAGGGTCAAGGAGAGAAGTCACCCCACTGAGTGTCTGAACATCTGGGCTCTTCACTGGACAAGATAGCACTCTCTATACGCTCACACTCACACACACAGAGCTCACTCGCGGCACTTGTTTCCGCTGCCACCGTGGGAAGATTGCTGGTGCAGATTGCCATGGAAACATGAGACCCAGGCGCCGGTTGTTAGGAACGATGCCTAAGTGACCCAGCAGTGTGTGCATATGTGCATGTGAAAGACTGCGAGAGGCCAAGTGGCATGCCCTCTTGCACACAATGCCCAGCTGAGGGTGTCTCTTCCTGCCTGGCAGACTGGAAGGGTGTGTTAGTTTAAACATAGGCTGCGACAATGAATGAGTGCGAGGTCTTTGTGTATACTAGTTGGGCAAGTGAAGTCGTTTTTAAAACTTTAATTTGGTCATCTTTTAAATGGATTTCCAGTAGTCTTTATGTTCTTTTCCGCTTCATCTTGCTCAGCGTGACGACAATTGAGCCTTTCCTACAATCATTTTTGTCATGTCACATGTGTAAAGTAGTGGAATAACTTAAAACATGTGCAAGTGAGTGTGTTTGCAATAGCCAAGTGTGAGTAATCAGTGTGACCATCACCAGGGGGCTCGCAGTGTGGTGGATATGAGTCAGGACTAACAGAGTGGAGAAATCCCTTTTCTCTCCCAGCAAACAACCCCCACTACCCAGTTCACATATCCTTTCATTACTAATCATTCTCTAATTCAGATCTGGATTTCATTTCGGCATCAGAAAACTGGGGGAAAAAAAGATAAAAAGACATCTATGAAGTCAGCCTTCAGTGTTCTGTATTGCTATTTTTATCACCCACTCTTTACTTCTCTTCAAAGATTTACTTTCCCATTTGTATCGCACGTCTCTTTAAAAACAAGAGAGAGAGATCGCTCTGGTTTGCCGGCCACAGCGCCCAGCTGTTCCAAGATGAGGCAAGTTACAAGAAAAGAAAAAAAGGGAAAAGGAATGAAAAGTAATTAAGGAGATAAATGAATAAATAGATATATTAATTATGAAAATGGTTTCATGGTGGGGGCGTGTGCGAAGGAACGGTAAAGCCAACATAAGAGGGAGAAGAGAGCTGGCACTGGATGGTGGGATGGAATTCTGGGAGATTTCTGGCGATCTTGGTCGGCCACTTCAAGTACTCTCCCTCCCATCCCACCAAACCACAACAAGGCAAAGTCCCTTATTGAAATTAACAAGCTCATACTTTTACAATTTGCATACACACGCACACATGCGCAACTCAAATATGAACGTGTGAAGGCATGAGGACGCGCACGCACGCACACACGCGCGGGAGGCCACGCACTGATTCATACAAGCTAGCGCACACACGAAACTCCCTCACACGAATGTGGACAGCACATACCCACAATTTATAAGGCACAAACACTCAGCTGCAATTATTCTTTCTGATGCATGACTGCTGCTATTGTTTGAAACTCTGTGAGATGGAACAAGCTCAGCGGGGTATTTTGTTTGTGACTTTTTTCTCCACATTTTTCAGTCAAACTAAATAACTGATCACTGATACGTCTCACTGCATGGTTTGCTTTCATTATTTGTACTGTACTGTGTTTCAGTAACAGTACACCAACTTTATTTCACTTTTTCTATTTTTTTTTTGGTCAAATGTAATGTTCATGCACCAGTTTGAAAACAAACAAAGGGAGTTAAACCTGCTGAAAAAAGAAACACGAAAGTAAAATCCTATGTATCATAAATCTGAAGGAGGGTCTTTTTAATGCGTTTTTTAAATTTCTAATAAAAGTGAATATTTGGAAACGATGCAGATTTTCTAGAAAATTTGATTAACTATATGCAAATCAAAAGAGTGCTGTGTTATTATGTTAAAAAGTAGCAGTAAAATATCAATAATAAAATGTAAATCTTGCACATAGAACAAGCTAAAAAACGACACCTTCACATTCACAATATAATAATAATAATATAATATCTTATTCACAGAAACTGGAAAAGAAACAACAAGAGAACAAAGGAAAAACTCAGATGTGCAAAAATGTTTTTACCGAAATGACTCTGATAACGCTATACTGATACTGACTGCTATAATAGTGTGCTACAATGATGTGATTTGATAACACATGTAAAATTTGTGTTGAAGAAATGTGAAGTGTCTTAAATCACAAGTTATGCAGCCCAGCAGGGGTGACTTCTCTGATTAAAAAAGGGCGAAAATCTGACCTAATTTCTCACTTGATTGATCTCAGTAAACCCTTTTCTACAGCATGATCTCATTGGCTAGTTTTAGGTTTTGTTCCGTTTTTTTCATTAAAAAAAATTGCCACTTTGTTAGTGACTCTCTTATTCAGAGTTAAACAGACAACAAGGCATGCAAAGCTGGCTTTAGGCTGTGATTGATATTTGCTACCCTGTGGACGTAGTGTTCTCAATTTTCTTCATCCCCGTGCTTCTCCTCATTGAACCAGTAAACACTTTAAGCAGCATTTTGTTGGCTTCATACTAGCCAAAGCTGGCACCCTAATCAGTATCACTTTGCTCACCAGTGTGCTAGCAATAGTTGATGAGCACATCCATCTCGTTAAGAAATGGCACATTGAGTTTTAAAAAGATGAAGATGGTTATGCACAAAACATTAAGCTTTGTTTTTCAAAAAAACAAAAACAAAAAACAAACTGTGAATAGACCAGTGGATGATGTCTAAATGACTATGTACATCTTTAAGATACAGTCTATAGTCTAAGCTGCAATAGGCTGGTGACCTGTCAAGGGTTCATCAAGTGTTTCGTCCTTGTTCATGGATGGATAGCTGTGGACCAGGATGGCTGTGTTTCAATAACATTATGAATAAATATTCATTAATATCAGTGGTGTTTGCAAATATGTTATTTAAATTGAAGGTGGTCCATAAAATGATAATATAGCATCAAACCATTAGGCAAGTTAAATATTTATTCACTGTCTTGAAGCCCTGTAGCGAGTCTGTGAAAGGCCAAATGTGGTCAAAGGGGCCCTGCATGGTGCCCTGCTGCATGCAAGCGCTATTGACACATGCCCTCATAATCAGTTGATTCCGTATTGGTATGAGGCCTTTATAATAGTCCGACTGTGGCTGGCTGCTCTGTCGCAGGGATCAGGAATGGATTGGCATGGGAACTGGCATCAGAGTGGCTTGGCACTCTCTGGGCCGGACCCATGAGGGATTTATCTGCCTTTCAGACACATAAGGAATGCTGGGACCTGATGCACTTGCTGTCTGGCTGTCTTCACAATTCACTCCAAATAACCTGAATATATGAGGCATTCCTGGGAACGGCAGGTTTGTGCCCACAGGGTGTCTCCAAAGAAACCCATTGTGTTTTTATGATCTGATTGAGCTAAGATGAGCTGTGAATAAACTACCAAAGGAACGCAGCTAGACGCAGCCAGAGTGGATGACTGAAATAGTAGCTGCCGTGATTTAAGGTGTCAGTAGGGCAAAATGGCTGTGGCTACGGGTCGTGCCGTCTATCGGAGAGCGAGAGACACAGAGACAGAACAGGGAGAGGGCGAGAGAGTCCTCCCGCCTCATCTGGCTCCCCCTTTGCAAAGATAAATAAAGAGGCTAAAAGCCGAAGAGAAGAAGCAGAAAGGAGCTTTTGTGGCTTCCGAGTGGGGTCCCTTTCATGACGGTTCCCACAGCACTGGGCCTGTGATGACATTCACCATGTTTCACACACACAGGCACACACACACGCTGATGGGCCCTGTGACTGCGGTGACTTTCGCTGGTGCCGGGCCCCAGACGGGACGGCGAGGGCCCCGAGAGCCACAGGCAGCCATTGTGCTGTCGCCGCGGAAACCAGCCTCTTTATGTCAGACATGTTTTTCTGTTTGTTTTCTTTTTTATGTCTTTAATGTGGGCAAGGGGAATGTTTCCCCTCTCATCTACCACCCCCACCCCCTTCCCTCCACACTGCACTGTGTTGCACCACCCCCTACCCCCACCACCAGTACCCATCTTCCTTCCCCTCCCACCAATCCATCCACATTTGTTTCTCCTCTTCGCCTCCTCTTCTCCCTTATGTTGTCCCCACCCCACCCGCTCTGTTTCCCCCTGGAGATCGTCATTTGTAAAGCTCTTTGCTTAGACAGCCCATATCTTTGTCGTGGTGTTGCGGCCTCCCTCTCACTCAGCTCCTTTTTATCTGTTCTTCGTGAGGGTTTGGCACAAGCTGGCACTTTTTCTTCCTCCTGCACTGAAAAAAAAAAAAAGAAGAAGAAGAAAAAATGTGCACAACTCTAAAACAACAAAACCTATCCCCAAAAGAATCTCGCCTTTCCCACGCTAAGCCAATTTTCTTCATAAGATTAAACAAACTCACCAATAACAACGTGAAAGAAAATTGAAGGCGGGGGGTTCGGGGGGTGGTTGAGAGAATCTGGCTATGATTAGAGCCTGACAGAGGATGCCCCAAAGTCATCCAGTGAGGAAAAACAAACCTGAAAAAGCTCGACTGTTACTATTTTTAAGCACGTGAAGAATGCTGCTCGGTGCCATGACTCAAAGGCACGTTGGCCCTCGTCCGTAATCAGTTCACTCTGACTGCTCTCCTCTGCCACATCACACACAGGACACAATCTTTAACGAGCCACAGAGAAAGAGGAGGAGAAGAGAGAAAAAAAGGAGTGTGGGGGGGGAGTGAAAAATGAAAGAGTTCGAGGCTAATCCGCAGTGCCCCTCAGCCATGCATGTGACTGTGCCTGATTTGATGAGTGTGTGTATGGAGAGGGGGGTATTTAAGACTCAGCTAATATTAGCCACTGTAAAACAAGTTTGACTAAATCTGCGTAGGTTCTCAGCCATGTCCAGGTCATGGTAATCTAAGGAGCTTAGAAAGAAAAGCGACCGGACTTCTTTAAGTTTCTTGGAGATGTTTCAAACTCTGTGAGAAGCTTCTTCAGTTCAGTTCAGTTTCACTGAAGCATTTTGACTTGGAAGCTGCCTATCGTTTAGATTTATGGAGGAGATTGATTGAATTGACATATATGTATATTGATCCAAGCCTGTGCTTCGCACTCAGAGATTAAAATAAACCAGATTCTCAGACAAAGCCAGGCCACGCTTTCCCCCGTCCCTGTTAGACTAGACACCCCTGTGCTGCTGCTCTTTGACAGCCTCTCACTTTTCCAAATCCCTCGTATAACTTTACACCTCAGATTACAGCCTTATCTGGGGGGCGACCTGCCGACACCTTGTTCCGATGGCAGCTCAGGAGAGCGAGCGTAAGCCCCTGAAAAACCACCATAAGAACTTGCCGCCACAGCACTGCTGGGTCATTTTTAGACGGGGATTACAGTGAGTGTGCGCGGAAGGAAGAGAAGACGCTGATGGAGGAAGGATGTGGGCAATAGCAGCCGGTATTCTCATCCCCTTGAGGGAGTTGGTTTTATTGGTGTCAGTAGTGGGTTTTTTGTTTTTTTTGAGAAAACTGAAATAAGGGATACACTGAACTGGGTTTGATTGAACACTTTTTTTCCAGATGCCAAATCATCATTCCATAAAACTACTAAATTAGACAAAAATCTAACTTTAAAAAATAAACACAAGTAAAACTGTTGTGACCCCCTGACCTTTCTGGCAGCTCAAGCACCACTTATAGCCATGTTTCACTGCCACTTATAGGGCTTATTTAAACACCATTTAATATATTAATAAGCATTATTTCAATATATCCTTTATACAGTTTACTTGTAAATTTTAAACTGCATTTGTTTAGCGTGCATTTACATGTTTGCATTATTTCCTCTTCTTTCTAAACTAAATATTTCTTCTTTTCTCCCTTTTAAAACTTGGTTTTAAAGTTAGAATTAAGTTTAGGGTTTGGCTAAATTGGTAATAAATAACAATTTACAGCCCAAATATGGAAACCGTTCATACCACTCATGCTGCATTCATCCCAGCAGCAACCCTTGCCAAGCTGGAAGTGGTCTGGAGGAAAAGATTGTGGCGATAGCCTAAAAAGACAGACAGAGATAGATTTCTTAAAGTATTAATAGGGTTTATCCTGCTACATCAAGGAATCGCTTCACTTCTTTCAACAGCCTCAGTTACTTTTGTGTTCTTAAGGTGTTCCACCTATATTGTAATACAGCTTAGCGTGAATTTTTAAGTCTTTTTGGCTGTCTAATTTCTATTTTCCATTTTTCTCCTTTGTACAAAATTTGCACGTGTCTCTTAAATAGAATCACAGTGTGACAACTTCCCTGAGATAGCGTCCCTACATATACATATATATACATATATATATACAGCTATCTATCTATCTCTGTGTATATATATCTCTCTCTCTCTATATATATATATATATATATATATATATGTATGTGTGTGTGTGTAAATGTAATGCTGCCTGCTTTGAAATATATATATATGTATATGTATATGTATATGTATATATATATATATATATATATATGTATATATGTAGATGCAATGCTGCCTGCTTTGAAATCAAACAAACACAAGACAATTCCTCACCCACAGAGACATATGGATTCAAAGGACAGGCACACATTCATAAAACTGCCCATGACAGATGCTCACACAAATGTTGAAAGGCATACTTGTACAGTAGACTCATTCTATACACTCCACGTGTATCTTGGGCACAAACAAACACTGTCTATCTCAGACATGAAAACTTGCTTGAGGTCATTGCTTGAGAGCGCCTTGCTAGCTGTATATGGTGCAGAAGGCTTTGATCTCTGAACTTGGCTGTGGCAAAGACAGCCAGCCAGCGCTGCGGCCCTGCGATACCGGAAGCTTGTGGTCTGGGCTGGCTCCATTTACTACTCTGTTCTGGTGCTAAATATACAATAATAAAAAGGCTAGCAGATTTATTTCAGACTTATACATTTCCTCTCCAGCAAGGGAAGAAAGGACGAAGCAAAGAGACAGACGTCTCCAGATTACCGAAGAACATTAAGTGATAATTACAGAGAGAGATAGAAAGAAAGGGACGAGGTTTCCCCCTCTCGCTTTTCTCTTCCTCCTTTACTGCCACCACAGACTAAGAGGGGCGCCCACTCTATTAGACTCCCAATGATTGGCTGTGATTGCATTATCTGATCTCATAAGGGATGAAACACACACCACATGCCTGCATTTCATTGCTCAGTGATCACTCAGAAGTCAAACATGTTTTTTTTTCTTTACACATGAAGCCATAAAAGAACATGGGATTCAAATTCAAACATTTTCCTAATCTTTTTCAAGTTAGTTTCCTGAAACACACAAGCACGCGTGCACACACGCATTCATACTCTGCTATGCACTCGACTTCACCACGAGTCCACCGCACTCCTCTCAAAGCTCTTTGATCCCCGGTCGAGGGTCCTCTCCGTGGTGCCTCAGTCTGAATTCCAGAGATTCTGGGATAATTCAAACGTTTCACGGCACATACTTGGTCCCCCCAGGAGACAGCGGCAGAGATGGAAAATGCCACCACGGTCCCTGTCTCTCTCTCCCTCCATTGTCCCTACTCTTTAATCAGGCCCTCTCTGTGGCTCACGCTGCCACCATGGTGTGTTGTCTCAGCCTGGGAAAATGCCGGCCTAAGTGGCTGTTATGTGCTGAGGCGCAGACCACAGGGACCCAGAGGGGTGCTGCTGGAGCCCTCTGTGCCAGCCGTGGGTCTCAGAGTGGCTAACACACACAATGAGTGAGGTCCCAAGTCTGGATGTAACCTTACATAACAGCCATCACTTCATCTATTTACTTTTTGTCTGGGTTTTCGATCAGTAAATCATCACACGACGTTGTAATCACAGGGACAGGCAAGAAACCCAATCATGAATCATGAATGTTATTTGTTCCTAAGAAGTTGCTGGGTGTAAACCGGCGCTAAACTGCCACACAGATAGGGCAGTATTGTAGAAAGTCCAGTGTGATTGCTTGGCTGCGATCTGCACAGAGGGAGTTTCCTGCCCTGAAGTCAACAAATGACCAAAACAAAGGCCTTGTGTTTCCCTGAGTCACAGCCAGAAGAAGGTCAACAAGCAGAGCTACATCAGTGTTCGGCCCATTTTAGCTTTGTTTTGGGATGGACTCGTGTTAGGGCTGGGCCCGTTGGGTCAACTGACAGCTGGACTTGCCTGCAGCCGGACACAACGCTCCGTCAGGTCAAGTTTACAAGAGCTGAGTGAAAGCCTTCTGCTTTATACTGGTTTATATTTAGTGCTTATAAGCATGAATAGAGTTTTTATGAGGTGCTATAAATTTCATTTTCAAAAAAAAAGAAAGGGGTGAGCGCTTAGGCTCATGTACGCCTACCCTGTGGTTTCCACAGGCCACCACGAAGCCTTTGTATTCACTCTGTTTGCCATGGGAAAATATCTGAAACAAATAAGTTGCCCAGTCGGCACCCATCAGTGTAAAAAACACTTCTAAGAGCTGTGGATTGTGCTGAGAGGGTGTGGTGCAGCGCTAAAGGAACTACTTGTTTACTCTTGCTATGTCTGAAAATAAAATAAAAAAAGGATCTATTTTCTCTCTGAAATGGAAGGCAAATAAACAAGTATTCTTGAGCAGACAATGTGGGCAGGCGCGAGCCGCCTGTGGTTGTACAGCGGCATGCTGGACTTGGTAAGAGACGGAGGGTGACACTTGGAGGTTCTTCCTCCAAAACATCATTACCATCATCTTCATCATCATCAAAAAACGGTTTTGCTCTTTATGGATAGTTTCCTGCTTTGTAACAGCTGTGTGCTGGATGAATTTGTTAAACGTCTCTCCAATGGATTATGTTAAAACTTACAGTCAGGGGTGTGGCCACTTTGATTGACAGGCAGCTGTAGCCAAAAGCTGACTACTAACTCAAATCACTGAGCTGGACCTTATCTGTACCCATCTGTGTGTGCAGCTTTCTAACCAAACCTGATGGTGAGCTAATAATTTAGCTATTTTAGCCAGCTGTGGCCAAAATATACTGAGACTTCAAAATGCCGAATCCAGACACTAACGGTGTGATCATGATGGTCACATCGATCTTTCATATACAGTCTCTCCTGGAGACATCTAGAATTGAATTGAAAGCATTAATCAGCTGATTTGGTTTTTAATGAATACTGCCATATAGTAAGGAAAAGAAAAATTCAGTGCAGACAGTGTTACGAAAACGTGATAGATTATTCCTGTATTTGTCCAGAAGCTTAATAAATCAGTTTTCTAATAGTTAAAAACATGGCATCATCATTTACTATAAAGTAAAATATGCATCCTGAATTAAGAGCACAGGGAAGACAGAAACCCTTTTTCTTGGGGTCAAACTGGCCATAATTGGTGATCTCACTACTTTACATATTCCTGGTATTTCTGCAAGTTATGTTGTTTTATTCCTTTGCACAAAGAGGACAGAGGCATGTGTACAGAACAAGATTTAAATCCGTCAATCTGACCATAACCTCCTCCTGGAAAATAGTACAGCAGACGCAGAACTGGCCACTGATTGGACAGATAAACAAAAACGTCACTATTTTTTTTTTTTTTTTGGCCGAAAGCGGAAGTTGTTGGCTAATGTGGACATGGGACAAAAGAGCCTCGCTTCTAGCGTTGCTACGGTAAAAGAGTTGTTACGGTCAGCGTAATTAAACAAGTGAGTCGGTATTTCACGCCTTTTTATTTCAGTTTTTTCACAGGTTTTGTAATAAGCAGCTCGTCTCGTCAGTCGGCTATTTTAGGAAAAGTACTTCCAACTAGCTACCCAGCGTTAGCAACACACACTAGCTAGCAAACAAACAAAAAAGTGATTCCACTTTTGTTAGTCCAGGTGTGTCTGAGTTAGTGTTTGCGTGTTTAAACTCCATTATCCTTGTTGTGTTTTTAAAGTGTCAAGCGTCTGTGGTTACAGTTTGTCAGACCCAGTGCGTGTTAGCTGAGTTAACTGTTAACCGTCAGGACTAAAGTCTGTAATCATTAACGTGTGTTTACCTGGAGATTTTAAACTTTGTATAAGTCAAGCTTTTAATACGACTCTCTCGGAGTTGACTATTAAGCGGTAATGCCATTTTAAATAACACACCTCCAATAGTTAATGATCACAAGTGCTTGTTTACCTCAGTTTACCCGTCTATTCCCTCATCCTGGCAGAGCCGCCAGGAGTTCAGCCATGGAAGTGCCTTGCTATCTGTCCAAACTACTGTTCGAGCTCAATGAGCAACGGAAGCGTGACTTCTTCTGTGACTGCAGCATCCTTGTTGAGGGCCGTGTCTTCAAGGCCCATCGGAATGTCTTGTTTGCAGGAAGCGGTTATTTTCGAGCTCTTCTCGTTCACTATCTACAGGTAAGGACATAAGGACAGATGCCATTGTTTTCTCTGTGTGTTTGTTAAGGAGAGCTGGCTAAACTAAGGTGACTTCTTGGACGTAAATGCAACAATTTGGTCAAGATAATGTATTTATTATCAGACTGCATATATTACAGTATGTAGGTGAGTCAGTTTCACTATTAGTTTCAAGTTCTAGTGTGTTGTGTTATTGTGATAGCTGTTTCCTAGAGTGTTCTTTCACATACTGCTTGTCGAAAGGGGGAAAAGGCTATCCAAACGACTTTTCCCTAAACTTTTTCCTAAACTTGCATAATGCAACTGAAAAGCAAAAAAAAAAATGTTGGGGGGGAAATATAAATAATAATAATGATGATTAAAAAATGTACAAAAAGCTGGTTGCATAAGTGGACACATCCTTACATTAATACTTAGGTGAAGCACTTTTTAAAGAACGCAGTCAGGCTTCATGGGTAGGAGACTGTCAGCATGGCACATCTTGACTTCGCAATATCTGCCCACCTTTCTTTTTAAAAGTACTCAAATATGTCAGATTGCCAGGGTATCTCTCGTGCACAGCCCTCTTCAGATCACCCCACATATTTTTCCATTGGATTTATGTCTGGCTTGGCCATTACAGACTTTAATTTTCTTCAGGTGAGGTCATTCTTTTGTTAATTTGAATTGGCTTGGGATCATTGTCATGTTGAAAGGTGAAATTCCCCTTTATCTTCAGCTTTCTAGTGGATGCCTTTAGTGGATGGGGCCCTCCATCTTGACTAAAGCCCCAGTTCCAGCTGCAGCCCCAACTACCATGCCGCCAGGAAACTCCTACTAGAACAGCTTAACTTTACTTGGGCGTAATCAATTTAATTCAATTTTATTTATACAGTACCAAATCACAGCAACAGTCACCTCAAAGCGCTTTATATTTTGAGGTAGACCCTACAATAACAACACAGGGAAAACCCCAACAATCTTATGATCCCCTATGAGCAAGTGCTTTCGCAACAATGGGAAGGAAAAACTCCCTCTTAACAGGAAGAAACCTCCAGCAGGGGAAAGGAGGAAGGCAGAGAGAGTCTCTTTAATTGATAGTATGTGTGTAGAAGACTAAATGCTGTGATTAAATCAAAATTTGCTTCACCAAAGTATTAATTTAAGGATGTGCTCACTTATACGACCAGCTTATTATATGTTTTTAACTTTTAATATTTTTCAGATTTGTTTTTTCAATTAAATTGTACAGGTTTAGGTTACATTAAAGGTGGGAACATTTTAAAATGATATATTGTAGTAATTTTTTTTAACATCATAGAAAACCTGGCATTTCAACAGGGGTGTTTACACTTTTTATATACATTCTACCTGACCCTGTGTTTTTAAAAAAAAAAAAAAAAAAATGGAATTGCCCCCACTTGTTAAATTAAGCCCACACCCAGGCCTGATTACTGCCAGACTTATTCAGTCGAAAAAATACTTACAGAGAAGCTGTCTGACAAAATGAAGTAGGCTAAAAGTTTCCAAAAAGCAACGCATCATCTAGAGAAACTCAAGAACAGATGCCATTTCTAAGACTTTGGGACTCGCGACGAACCACAGTGAGAGCCATTATCCACAAATAGAGAAAGCTTGGAATAGCGGTGAACCTTCCCAGGAGTCGACCAAGATTAGCGCATTGAAGACTCATCCAGGAGGTCACAAAAGAACCCAGAACAACATCTAAAGACCTCCAGGCCTCATTTGGCTCTCTTCATGTTTAACAGTAAGAAAGAAACTGGGCAAAAATGGCATCCATGGGAGCATTTCAAGGAAAAAATTATTGTTGACCAAAAAGAACACAATGTTTTGTCTCACATTTTCCAAAAAACATCTTGATGACTTTTAAGAAAATAGTTTGTGGACGGACGAGATAAAAATGTAAACTTTTTGGAATGTTTGAATTGTGTTAAATCTGGCATAAAACTAATACACAATATTTCATAAAAAGATCATCATACCAACAGTCATAGATGTTGGTGTTTTGATGGTCTAGGGCTTTGCTACTTTGCTGCTTGAGGGTTTGGATGACTTTGCTGCAGTTTATGGAACAGTCAGCTGGAACCTGCTCCCTATCAGAAAATCATGAAGCAATCACTTCATGGTCTAAAGCTCAAGTGCTTTTGAGTTATGTCACAGGAAAATGATCAGAAACAAATCTGAATGGCTCACAAATAAATAAATAAAATAAATGAACAACTTAAGGTTTTGGAGTGGACTAGCGAAAGTCTGGATCCAATTGAGGCACTAGGGCATGACCTTAACCAGGTGGTTCAGGTTTAAAAAACCTTCCAATGTGGCTGAATTAAAACAATTCTGGGGGCCAAAATTCCTGCAAAAAGGTTTGGAAAATTCTTTTTTCCTAAATCACTTCCTAAATAAATTAAATCATAATTTAAAAACTAAATTTTGTATTTACTCTATTTTTATCCAATTGAGATTTGAAATCGGGAAGGGGGCAAGTACTTTTTTCACAGCACTGTGTTTTGCCAAGGTCACAAATAAAAACTGCAGACAAGCAGTATTTTTTTTTTATATATATTGTGCTTTTCTCAGACAAGAGGCAGAGAGTGCTTCACAGAAGACAAACATAAGCAATATAAAAATTACAAAATGAAGGGAGATCATATTTAAACAACAGAAATAGTGCATTAAGAAAAATCTGTCTTAAAAGCAGTACAAAAATTAAGACAAATTATGCATTTCATAAAAGAAGAACTGGCATAAATATATTACTAATATGCCCGAGTAAACAGATTCCGCAGAGTCCGCAGAAATGACAACCTACTCAGCATACAGGCAGAGTTACACAGGTCAGGTCACAGCCTCAAGTACTCTGTCACAGTGTGTCCTTCAGTGGATGTGGGAGGGGAAACCTCCCAAAAAACATTAATTTTAAATTGCTTTGACTAAAGGGAATGACATGAAGAAGGTCGGCCACAAGGGAGCCTGACTGTGAATGCTGTATAGGTAAGGATGAGAATTTTAACTGGATACTTAACATTACTGAGTGCTGGTGTAGAGACATTAGTTGGGTAATATGGGAGCAGCTCTATGACCTAGAAAGTAGCGTAACCACATTTTTGCAGTCAGGAAAATGGAAATCTTGAAAACCTTTAGCTGTTTTGTAAAAACTATGATTTGAAATGTACTGATATTTCTCTGGAGCCCTGTTCCACTTTCTAAATATCTTCTGTTCCAGCATTTGTTTTCCAGTACATTTGGCTCAACATTGTCTGTCTTTTGAATACATCTCTTTTCAGGACAGCGGACAGCGCTACAGCACAGCATCGTTGGACATTGTGACAGCTGACGCCTTCTCTATTATTCTGGACTTCCTCTACTCTGGGCGCCTGGCTCTGAACAGGAGCAATGTCATCGAGGTGATGTCAGCAGCCAGCTACCTGCAGATGACGGATCTGGTGAACTTCTGCAAAGAGTATATCCGGTCGTCTTTGGAAATCTGCAGCAAGGAGAAGGAGAGGAACACGGAGAAAGAGAATCAGACAGAGGATGGAGGAATGGGTCCTGCAGACAGTGGCACTCCTTCTGCAACAATTTCCAGTGGTGCTGGGGTTGCAGAGCCTCATTCGCAGGTCTCAGAGGCGGATAGAGGGTCAGGTTTAGGTCAGGAGTCTGTTACATCAGGTAGAACACCTTTGTCCATTGTTGTCACCACCCCTCCAGGCGCTACCAGGGATATGGACACCTCCTATCCCTCTCGGGAAGAGTTTGCACCTGGGAGTGAAGGGCAAAAGGGACATATGGATCAGACTAATCTCTCATCATCCTCATCCTCTGCTCTGACTCCAGAGTTGGTGAACCCTAAGATAGAATATGACCCTGATGAAGAACTTATGGAGTCACCCGACACCAAAGTCATCACATCCTATCCTGGGCCTCCTCTGCACAATACTCATCATAGCAGGCTGCTTCCCCCGAGTCCCTCTCCATCTAACGAACGCTCCCCCTTGGGATACAGCTCATCCTTTAATGCCAGGCAGCTGATGGAGGCACTGGCCAGAGGTGAAGGTCCCACTTCTTTGGGGGACAGAGTAGGGCAGCGCTTCACCCAAGGGCTGGGTAGCAGCACTGGAGGAAGCAGAATGGACGAAGGTCTGGGATTTGTAGGATCATCAATTATGGAGATCCAGTCTGATTGGCTTGGAGAGGACACAGGTAATTAGTAGAATAAATATAAGGACATTTAATCAATTAAAAAGCTATATAGCAATGTTAGTAAATTGTCAACCCAAATAGATAGGGGTAGGTTTGAATTGTTGCTGTGTTTTTCCTCCTTCAGGTGATGGCTTAGTAGTGCCAGTGAAACTCCACAAGTGCCCCTTCTGCCCATACACTGCCAAGCAGAAGGGGATCATGAAGAGGCACATCCGTTGCCACACAGGAGAGAGGCCATTCCCCTGCCCCATGTGTGGCAAGAGGTTCACACGACAGGAGCACCTACGCAGCCACGCCCTTAGTGTAAGAATTTCATGCACTGCAAGCTTTGATCAGAAAAAAACAAAAAAACGTATTGCCTCAAAAAATGTATAGCAGGTCGACTTCATTCTGAGTTAACCTTATCCAACTTAAGTTCACAAATTTTCTAATAATGCAAACTATTACCATGAACAGGTTAGATTTTTTTTCTTTTATTAAGAGTATCTGTACACAGCATTTATATTATCTGAGAAGAGACACATCTCAGTTTTTGTTGCATTCCTGTGGCCCCTTGCACTGAACAGTTACAGCAACACTGGTCATGTCTCAGTAATTACTACAGGAGTCTCAGTGACAGAGACCTGATACAATACTAGAATATAGCTTCAGTATACTAAGACTTCATTAAAGTATCTGTGTCATGATGCTTCCAACTTACAGTGCACTCTATTATGGATGAAAATATTTTACATTGTACTCCATAGTACTCATTTTAAAGCTTTTCTACTTTAAAACATCCACACTAATACATTGTGCAGTGTAATATTTTAAAGTCACATGAATAATAAAAATAGTCTCCAACTGTGACATTAAAATGATACCATAAAAGATTATGCACATGTATCACATTCATTATGAGTATTTTTTTTCTTTAGGTAATTTTCTTTTTAAATATAAGTGCAAATATGAGATTTTGAAGTAAATTTCATTAAGTGACTTAAAGAAATTCAGTGAAAACTGTGAAATTCCGTTCACTGTTCCCCATTGTGTGACGTAAGTTTCAGTAGTGCAGTTTTTTTTTGTTTTGTTTTTTTACCCCTCAGCCCTAAAAAGCTGATGGGGAATATTTGTTACCCTGCCGGACAGGCAGGTGGCTGGAGTGGACACCCAAGTTTGTGAATGTGATAACTTGAGAACGAAGCGACATAGTAGAGTTTCAAATTGGCACCATAAGTGCATCTGCTAGTAGCCTGAGGTTTAGCACTATCCACTGCTGGGATTTAAAAAAATATATATATTGTGCTGTTATTTTCATCTACACTGATGGAAAAGTTGGTACTGTCCAAACAGATGAATTCACATCCTCCATGTCTTGATCATCCACAGGTCCACAGACACTACTGGCCCGTGTCATGCAAGAGCTGCAGACGAAACTTCACTGGTTCTAGCGTTTCACCCGGACTCAGACGCTTCGGCATCTGCGATAGCTGCAACTGTGTGACCACCACTCACGATGAAACAGCCCCTGTTCACCCTTCTAGCCAGTCAGAGCCTGTGGAACGAGCAGACGGCAGTACGGATTGGTCCAGCTTTATAGATGAGGTGGACGAGGTGGAGGTCGGCAGAGTGGAAGACTTGGTGGAGAAACAGATGCTTGAAAGACAGCTGGCTGTCTGCACTGATGTAGTTCACACGTTGTGAATTCAGTCAGTTATACCGAGGGAACAAAGTCTTTCTCTGAACTTGCTGTCTGAGCTAGTGTGTCATGCCAAAATGTAGTCTTGGACACATTGGGGTTGTAGTTTGGCGTGTATGTTTGTCAGATTTCATCACATTTGTGCAAGATGCCGTCACAGATCTTTAGTCAGAGGCTGTGTGTCATGGCTAGTGCGATTCCCATCAGGGTGATCTCTAGTTAGTATTATTTACTGTAAGATGATTTATTTATTAACTAATTTGTATTTTAAATCTTTGAGTTTTGCAGATATTGTACTCCAGTAACTTGCTTGACTGGAACTAGGTTCTGTGTGTGTGTGTGTGTGTGTGTGTGTGTGTGTGTGTGTGTGTGTGTGTCTCTTTCTTTAAATTATTACTGTAGTCTTTCCCTTCCTATATTTGCACAACTGATAAAACCAAATGTTTGTGTGTCTGTGTCTGTGTGTCTTGTATGTAGGAAGAATGCACCCGTCCAGCTGGATTTCTGAACTTACAGAGGACAGACAAAGCGTCTTCTCAAATGCTTTGTCCAGAAAATTACACTTTGTGTATAAAAACAGTCTTGTGGATGTAGAGGGGCCACTGGAGTTATTACTGCAATAAATGTGTTCTCAAACTGTGGACACTGTGTAATTGCCTTGTCATTGTTTGTTTCTTTCAATAGTCCCGGAGTCACTTCTTCTTCTTTATTATTGAAGTATAAGTAAACCTTGTACTTGATGTAGATTTGGATCATATACAAAACTAGCCTGCGGCGCACTCTAGTGGTTATTCAGTTCAAATCTGTGCCAGCAACTGTTTTCTCATGTTCCTGCATTAAATAAGCAGCTGCATTTGTCCTTTGCGGAGTAAACATTTATTTAGTGATCCAGAGTGCAAACAGGTGTGTGTGTCTGTGTGTGTGTGTGTGTGTGAGAGAGAGAGAGAACACATTCAGCAGTGAGCTTACTTGGATCTGGATAGTACCTGCAGGTGAGGTAGTTTGAGGATTTTATATTTTATTTCTCAAGTTCATTTAACACACTTAAGTTGCTGAGAGAAACTACAGGAAATGACACTAAAGCACAACCAATATCTCATGGATTATTAACTACTGGACAGGCCACAGTATCAGAGACTGGGCAGGACTTTGTCTGACTTGATGATGTGCAGTACAGAATCTTCACAGGGTTGTGTGCTGTCTCTGTTAATATTCACATGATACAGCTCAGACTTCCAGTACAACTCTGCAAATTAAAATCAGTCTGTGGCACACTAGTAGTTACTCAGTTCATACGGAGGCGGTTGTATAGTCTTACTTAGGTTCTGACTGCATATTTTTATTATTCGAGATAAATTGAGAGCCAATCCTGGCCATCTTCCATACATGCTTGTACAGTATGGTATGCCATACAGGTTTAATATGTAAAAACCATGAAGACTTTACAAACTGGGCTTAACAGGCTCTTGGACCTGGATCATTGTGGACATGGGTCCTCACAGGAGCCTGGTAGCTAATGTTTAATCCTGTGATAGGTATACTGATAAAAAATAATGCAGTGTCTTTAGTAGCGGTTTTTGATACGGGCGACACAGGCAGATGACCGGGGCAGCATCACGGACATCATCAAAAAACAACAACAACAACAACAAAAATATGCTCGTACTCATGCTGCCTCGACATCAGTCAGCGCATATTGGGAATGGCATAGGCACCGATCGGTTTTCTATCGCCCATTTGCTGCGCCCTCCGTTTGCGAGGTGCGCCTGCTGCTTGCGGCACAAGGAGGAGGAGAGGGCGGGGCGGCGGGGTATTCACTGGCTGGCTGGAGCAGCATCTAATAACCAACCCGCAAAATAAAACAAAATAAAAACAAACCAACAAACACGAAAACACCAGACATTATGATACAGATTTATAATTTGCACCATTGTTTTTTTTCGAAATTCTATACACGAAAAGTGAGAAGGGTCTGGCTGCAGCCACTGGGGAGCGCCATATTACCTCCACAGTAACCGTATACACGTGACCTCCACAGTAGCCGTATGTATATAATTGCCTGGACATTCCAAAAAAAATGTCCAACATTCACATTTTCCCTCATTCACAGTAGTGCTGTGCCACACTACAAATTTTAGTATCGATCTGATAACAAGTAAATACAGAGCCAGTATTGCCGAAGTTGATTAATGAGATGAATTCTCAATTTGCAAATTCTGAACACATTTTAATCATCACGATAGCAGTATGATTTTTACTTTCCACAATAATTAGTTAACACAACAAAACACACCTTTGAGCTTTTCATGTGTTTTAAAACTGGGTTTTTGGAGACCTGGAATGTAAATTTTTCTTTCTCTAAAGCACACAAACAGATTCGGACATTTCACAGTGCATGTTTGAGGTTTATTTTTTCCAAAGAAATAATTAACGGAGTTCAGCGGGCTACACACTGAATTTCGATAGCAATGCTAGTGTTGGTATCGATACTGTCGATACTTGAATCGATCCGTCCACCTCTAGTACTTGTAGTTAACTGCAAACTACAATTAGGAGGAACAATTATGAACAACTAAACTTCCTGAGCATTGTGTGCATCTAGTGAGGCGATAAAGCTTAAATACCAATGCCCTTTAACATCAATTATGAAACCTTGTTTTGTAATTTTTACCAAGACCTTTACAAGACACCTTACAGCATGTTAGCAAACACACTTAAGCAATACAAAAGAACATAAAAAGAGACATTTGCTTCCCTAAACTTTAGTGCGGATTTCACCAGTGACCATGGTAGCCAGATACTTCCTTCTGCTGTTTGTCCTCAGTGGTAAGCTTTCATGTTTTTATGATAAAAAAAAAAAAAAAAAATTAAAATCTGACAAACACTGTGCAATTTTTATTTGCTACCTATCCTACTACTAACTACATATTGTCCTGGATTGCTATAAACCCATGACGTCGTAGTTTATGTTTCAGGAGCTGACAGTTCTCGGATTATTGGAGGCCGAGATGCTGCCCCCCACTCACTCCCCTACATGGCCTCAGTGCAACTTCAAGGTCGCCATTTGTGTGGAGGAGCACTAGTGAGAGAGGACTTTGTACTCACAGCAGCACATTGTGAGACACGTTGTTTGATTTAATATGCAGCATTTGCAGAACTGACAAAAAACCTCTCTATCAGTTTTTCTACATATCATAATAGGTGCTTCGTGGAAGAAAAACTATTAACATTGGGTCCTTGATAACATAATAAATGTTGCTGCAATTTGTAGAATACCCACAGTCGTGCTGGGAGTTGATTCCCTGACAGTACCTGTCAGGGAATCAGCAGCAGTTTGACCACAAGGAAAGCAGCAGTTCCTTGTGGTCAAATCTTTAAAGCATCCAGGCTATGATGGACACAAAAACGATATCATGCTCCTCAAGGTGAGTGTTGGAGCTATTTGTTCTTTATTTTTGTTATTTTGAAATTTGTTAAAGTTTGTTGTTAGTTTACTTATATTTTTGGGTTTATTTACAAGTTTATTTGTAGGTTAATATTTGTTTCAATGTTTTGTTTTATTTTGATGTTTACCTTGTTAAGTTAGTAAGAGCTGTAGGGCCATTTTTTTCTATAAATAAAGAGACTGGTATAGGACCAGCATGCACTGGGGTGGGCCTTTTTTTTTTTTTTTTTTTTTTTTTTACCAGAGCAGGAGAAACAGCAGGAAGTAACAAAAAATGGATCTTGTTATTGCTTGCCAAACTGGATGAATAAACTATAAAAACGCAACTTTCAAGTTTGGACAGTGGACTTCTTTTCCCTGCGTACAAAATATTATCTCAGTGCAGCAGTGGCTTGTGGATTTTTAATTGTGGGATGTTTGGTTTGTCAAACAAAAGGAATTGCCACTACACAAAGTAAAAAACCCGCCCCGTGGACCAAAGGAATAATCCTTAATTAATGGATATGTTGGATATATGGATTTCAGGGATCACTGTTGAACTCGAACAAAAGTTACTGGATCGTCTTTGTAATAATCCAGACGGATTTGGTGCTTGAGGCCTGGATCAACATGTCAATCGTTCATCAAAACTGGTGAGTGATAATATTGTTTAACAGTGAAGCTAGAAGACATTATTTCACTACAAAGACTGATGAACTAAGTTGTACTAAATTGGTGCATAATTGGATCGCTAATTGAAACATGCCAACGCTTGTTGTGGAAATGTTTGCTCACTGCAATCTGCAGGTAAATGGATGTCATGTTTGTGCTTTATGCTGTGGATTCTCAATGTGCTGTGCATCTTTGGAATGTTTGAAATAATTCAAAAGAACAATAAAAATGTCAGATACTAAAATAAACAAGAGGATGACACTCAGATGCAAGCAGAGAAAATAAGCATCAAATTTACGCCCAAAGGTTTGGATTTGTATATAAAGACATGCCAAGAAAAGCAGAGTTCAACGTATAAGCAAGCATCTAAGTACATGGGGAAAATTTCCTCGTTAATGACCTCACATGAGAATGTTAAGGAAGTGTCTTCTGAATTTGGGATGCTTATTAAATGCTATCAAGATGCAACCGCTTTGCAAGAATCTATTTTAAGTTTGCCACTGCCAGAAGATGAAGTGAAAAGGCAAACCGCACATTTTCAGTCTAAGGTGATAGCATTCTCTGTTTTTTATGGACAATGTAAAGGTTTGGTTGCAGGAAGCAGGCGAGCCATATACTGAACAAAACAATACTGCTCATGATGATCGAGTTGTTGAAAATTTGTTGAATAAATCCTGAAGACAGCGTCTCTAATATCTCAAGCGTAAAGGCACCAAAAACATTTTCACAGCAAAGTCGAATTTCATCGACACCTTCTGCACCAGGGCCGTGCAGATACATTTAAAGGGGCGGGTGCTCAAAGTTAAAAAGGGGCACATTGAACACCTGGTACATGTGTTAATGTTACCTGTGCTCTTTGTAATCCAGCTGGTGAGGGATCCACTGCCTTTAGTAGCCTCACACAGCTCCTTTTGTCACTGTTCCTCCTCATGTCTTTACCAGGCATGTCTGGACAATGTTATATCATCAGTAATAATTAAAAAAATCTATACACATAAAACACACACACGCACACACAGTGACATTTTAGACCTTCTTCAGAATACTGTATATACTATGGCCACAAGTTTCCATCATGGTGCTGATCCAGAAGCCTTCCCTTATTATTTATTACTAGAGCTACAATAATAAAGCAATGAGAAAAAAAAGTAATAAATATGAAATAATGTATTTATGATGATTCCATTTGTTTCACTATCCACTCTGTGCAGGGAGACAGCTTATTCAATTTTTAAACTGTAGAGATACAATAATTTTACTGCTGTAAAATCAGCATGTTGTCATATTTAAAATATAAATCGAATATAATCTGTTTCTTAATGTATGTTCTTTAACCTCCTAAGACCCAAACTCTTCCAAGGCATGCATTTTTAATTTCTCTTTGACATTTGGGCTGATTGGGACCCGATGAATGTAAAAACAAAGAATTACCAGATTTTTTTTTTACCTGATTTTTGTTTCTAGGAAAAATGAGAGCCACATATGAGGATATTCATTTGAAATTTTGATAGAACAGTAGCAGTATAATGTCCTCGTAAGTGGATATCAGGCCCTTCCAGCTATACATATATATATATATATATAGCTATATATAGTTCCAACTATATGTTTACTTAGCTTCACTTGGAGCCTATCTGCAGATGTCTGCACAGAGCAACATCTGGGCCCTGCTGTGGAAAGTAACACCCATCTAAAGGGGGGTTCTCAAAGTCTTAGTGCCAATTTAAGGACCCAACTTATGACTGAAAACAGCACATGAAAAATGTAAACCATAAATCTTTTCCTAAGCAAGCATTTTTTGTTTGGTTTTATTTCTCTTCATCTGCTCCGCTTTCAACATGAACATCTGAAAGAAAGAAAGACTTTAGTTTGAAAGGTATAAAAACTTTTTGCATGGAGATATAGAAACTAAACAGTATGCTCACCTGCTCTCTGTTTCCTTTCTTTCTCGATCATCTCCATCCTCTTCTTTCTGATGCCATCCTATAGAATGAGACAAAACCATTCAAACCCCAAAATGGACATCTTAAAGAAACCCGCCTCAAGGGAAAGAGCCAGCAGGACTGCTCTGTCAGAGGTCAGGTGGGCGAGGAGGAAAAGTTTGGTTAAAAGAGAAAGCTATATCAGGCAGAGCACTCCGAATGGGCCGGGAGCGGACAACAGGTGAAGATGGGGAGCAAGCGCAATGAGAGGGAGCAAAATTGAAATTGCTAATAAGAAGGGACCTTCGCGTGTAAGTGAATGGCGAGAGAAAGAAAGAAAAAAAAAAAAGGGGAGCCTATTAGAGAATATAATATGGCACCCCCCTCTGTCCCCTTCTCCTCCCTCTGTCCCCTTCTGGCCACCTGTGCCTCAATTTTATTCTGCAACCTAGACATCCACATTACTCACACTCTCACATAACACATACATATAGGGCCTTGAGGGTGGGCACGTTTTACAGCATCCAGAGGATGGTCGGTGTATTCCAACCCACCTCTGGCGCTGGTGCCCTACCCTCAATTTTAATGCATATAGACACTGAGGGTTTTCGGGAGGAGCCGTGCTGCTCTCTGGCAGGAAGCACCATGCCCTCCTGTGTTTTAAATGCACTTTAGAACAGCACACAGCAACACTACATATGAGCGGGCGGAGGGAGGTTTGGGGTCTTCACCCCCCCCCCGGTTCTGTTAGCCATCAGGGCTGGGGGGCTGGGAGTAGCTGCTGGCCGTCGGATTGGGGTCTGGGATGCGGGGCCTCCCTGCTACTGCAGATAGGGGAGAGACTGGTTGCCTCCACCCCAGAGAGAAGGGTTACACCTCCTGGGTCTAGGTGCGGCTTGCCCCTCTGGGGGCGGCGGTACCTGGACCTGGGATACAGAGTATGTTTGGGGAGTGTGATTGTCTGTTCAGTGTCTATTTGTGTCTGTCTACATGTTGGGTAAGTGCCGAGTATTTGGTTGTGTATATGGGGGTGGGAATGCACGTTTGAGTCTGTGTGCGCCTGTTCGTCTGTGTCCCGATTCGAAATACTGAGATCCAAAACAAAATACCAAAGGCCCAGAAGGATGCAATCAAACGGAAGAGTTTATTGAATACACATGTGGGGAGGTACGAACTGCCAAACATCAGTTGTAGAACTCCACCCAAAAAGACACTTCAGATTGCTTTTGATTCATCAGGGTTGACGCCCCCTCATGCGTTTACAAAGATTGTGATATATCAGATACAGTAAATATTCATTTTCATAAGCTAAAATAGACATAGAAGTTCCTGTCTCTATCACATTTTCCATATAAGGCCACTCGCTGCATCCTCCAGATGGTCCTTGGGGATGGCAGTCATCTGGCCACCTCTTCTGTCACCTGTAACTGGGCAAACTCAAATACAACAAGAAGCTGAATACATTCAGGCCTTCACTCCAGCCTGTTTCTTGATTAAATGTATTATATGTGTTTTGTAAGCGTGCATGCATTGAACCTTCCATAGCTCCAAGCCACTTACTCCATGTTTCGCCGGGACATTCACACCCAACGGAGCTTTCAACCTTCTAATTAATTGACTGAGCCACAACTCTTTAATAAGCACCAAATTGCAATGTGTATATAAAATGATTACCTTTCCACCTGCAATAAAAGAGTATTATGTGATTATGATAACACCTGCAATATAGACTTTAATGTAATGTTGGCAGCTTCAATAACTGTTTCAATAAAATGATTATCATATGGCTTAATGCAATGATCATGACTTAATGCAAAGTTAATTAATGCAATGATAATGATAAGAAGCATAATTAG
The DNA here is from genome assembly GCF_001858045.2 of Oreochromis niloticus. Classification (NCBI taxonomy): domain Eukaryota; kingdom Metazoa; phylum Chordata; class Actinopteri; order Cichliformes; family Cichlidae; genus Oreochromis; species Oreochromis niloticus. Next base: position 27,765,663 of record NC_031985.2, on the reverse strand, counting down.
CAGTAAGATATTTCCCTTATTCCACACTATATGTCAGGTTGGGCCTTAGACTCGACCTCTCTGGGAACATCTCAGGCCCTCCAAAGTATGGAGGCCTATCTCCCCTCAGACGTTGGTGTGCTGGTGGTTCTTGTCGACTGGGGCTGGGCACTCATGTATGTACCGGCTCACTCCTGGTGGCCGATTGGCAGGGCCTGGCACCTGTGGCCCGGCTGGGCCCCTTCCGGGGGGTGGGGTGCCCTCAGGCCTCTGGGCCTGAAGCTCGGTCCTCTCTGGCGCAGCTGGCTGCCGGCAGAGCCCGCGGGCACGCCACTGCAACCCCCTCCAGCCTCTACTCTGTGGCTGCTGGGTGACATCTCGTTTGGGGGTCTACTCAGCTCTTCCCAGGAGGGTGGCACAGTTACCCCCTTTGGTGGTCCTCCTTGGGTCCTCATACTCTGGGGCCTCTGGATGTCTGGGGCCTGGATCTCCTCCATAACCATTTCATGCCCTGGGGGATGGGGCTATGGCTCCCCTCACTCCCTAGCAGATCGTTACATGGAGAAACCTTTGGAATACAAGCATGCTTATCCACACAGGTGTATACCCGGGTGTTCACAGACACAAACTACACCTTTCTTGGCTGCTACCTCAAAGCACATTGTGCGCTATCTATCTTGCGTGCTGCACAATAACATTTAATATTTAGTATCTACTGTTATCTACTGCTAGCTAGTTTATTGTGATGGTGCTGTATTTATTATGTAGCTGTTTTTTTTTGTTGTTTGTTTGTTTTCTCTTCTGTTTTTTTTTCTCCATACAGGTGATCCAGGTGTTTTGTTTGTTTTCATTCTTTCTTCTCCCCTTTCTCACCATCTCTTCTCCCCTCTATTTTTCTTTCTCTCCCTCTCTTTCTTTCATTCTTTCTCCCTGTCCTATCCACCAGTCATGTCTTTCCCGACTGTAACAACTGAAAATAAAATAAATACATAATTATAATAAAGGTCAATCAAATGGACCAATATGGCAAGGCCATGATGATCCACTTGGTAAAGTAAATCCGCTTGGTATCTCTCTTGGCCTTAAGACAACAATTCTGATGGCTAAAGATCCAAACGGGACAGGGGAAAAAAAAAAAAGAGAATATAATATGGCGCTCTCAGTGTACCTCATGTTTTTCCTCTCTTCTTCCACTTGACTCACTCTTCTCTGGGGGGTTGCTGGGAGAAGGGCCTGAGCAACATATGACACTGGGCTTCAGAGGTAGTGTTAAAAACTCCCAATTCTTTTAATCTTTGGGCTGAAGGAAGGACAATACTCGGTGTATAAATGCTCAATCAACAATATTTTATTTCCATACAATTCAACACTTAAGAGCATAAGAACGTCCGGACGGGAGAGATGCTTGCAGAGGGTCACAGCATGTCTCAAAATGGTGGCAGATTTCACAGCCTCTTATAGCTTCTGGCGACCCCCACCTAATCACAAAAGCTACATCTTCACATGTTTTTCTAATTCTTAGCGAGACTGGCTCCTGACCTTGGCTCCCTGTTTTTCTGCTCTAAAGAAGGTGGGGGTATGGAATGTGGTCTATCTCCCCTGTCCTAGACACAGAGTCTCCTGCATATAACATTTCTTTTTATGATTCAGCAGTAAAGCATGTCAAGAAAACAGTGTAAGACATTCACAGCAGATCAAGGATACAGAGTGATGCACACTTATCTAATGAACTACAAAATGATTATGTTCTTTTAACCCAAAAGTATAATGAGGACTAAACTACATACACAGCACACAATCTAAACTAAAGGATAATATATGTCCTACAGCTGTTACCATAATTCAACTACATTGACTACGGGCATAAAACAACATATGTTTTACTAATGATCTCACAATTCCCCCTTTGATCTCTTTTCTCAAAGAGATCACTTACAACACGCACTCCAGGGTCGCAAGATCCGCGTCTCCCTGATCCTCAGGCCCATCCCTTAACAGAGGCATCATGACCCCCGGGCCCTCCGGCCCTGAGGCTATGGCCCTGTCAATGAGACGGATTACAAGTGCTCTGAGGCAAGGGATGAAACAACAACCACATGTTGTTAGGACTGCAGTGAAAACAGACAGTGAGACCATAATTGACATAACAAAACCTTTCCATTGCCCAAAAACAGAAGTCATCCATTCCTCCAGCGGGTTCTCAATACCTGAGTGTTCATGCATATTATGGGCCAGAGTTCGCAGCCCCTCCAGAGCCTTGGTTATCGAGCCATCTGGAGCAGTATTATTAGGAATAAAGGTGCGGCACATTTGTCCGAACATCGCACAGACCCCCCCTTTTTCAGTCAGAACCATGTCCAACGCCATCCGGTTCTGCACTGCCATTAGGGAGGTGGGACCTAATTCCTCTGCTAACCCCTCAATCGCATCGCGCGTCAAGTTTGCCAGCCGGAGAACGTTATAATGCACATAATTAATTCTATCCACGTTTTTATTGGGGGTGATGGGAAAAAAGGCACAAATCACTGGGATGTTTTCAAAACCGGCTGCTATCTGATCTGCTAATTTATACTCATTAGGGACGCCGCGCGGAACACCGATAGAATCTATATACGTGGGTGAATTAGCAGTTAGATCAAACGACCAAGAAGATCTTTTAGACAACACCTGACGTCTGCGCCTAATCGTGAGTCGCGCATTACCATCCATCGCCACGGGTTTAACCTTCTCCCCTATTATCAGCAGAGGCGCTCCTAATCTGACCATGGCACAAACACCAAACGCTTCTCTTGGTATTCGCACATGCAGACTCCCACCTCCACAATAATAGTACAAACCAGCTCGAGCCCAGGTCCCAACGGTTGTGGCGCCCGCACACGAGGCATTCCCTCTTCCTGGATACGTCACCGTACACCAGTCAGCCGGGATCTCTCCAGCGTCATACTCCTGCTCTCCAGGGTCGTCTGCTGTAAAATTAAAACAAGTGTAATTAGCTTTCCTGGGCGTAAACGGTCCGGGGACGGTATTATTATCTATGGGGGGAAATAAAACAGACAATGGAGCACATTTTCCTGAAGATACTGCTCTCCGAGTGAGTCGGAGCATGCAATCAAAACCCCACTGGTCTTCTGGATGCAGAGGTGCTGGTTCAGTAAATAAATGTGGGCGTGCCGTAGCGCATGCCACACAATCAGACACATTTTGCTCTTTTGCATTTGCAATCAGCCAATCCAACCACAGGTTGCTGTCCACATACCCTGTGGCACGAGACATCAGCTGTCGGGGTTTCCATTTTGTATAGTCCACTTTCGTTACCTTAGAGTTGGAAGGGGGGGCTCTCACAGGTGCGGTGTCGATGCTGGATACATTACCGGGTGGATCTTTAAAATTTATCTTTATCACGCCCATCAGGTCTCTCCCTGAAACATCTACGCCTAATAGTAAATAAAATACTTTATCAGCTTTCCTGTATTGCTGAGGTGTAACCCGCCACCCACCAACAGACATTGTAATTGGATTTTGACTGTTACTAAAATCACGCTGAATCGCAAACCCTTCCCATCGGCCCGGTGAGTCCCACCCTGGGGCTGTGTAGGCTGTCACCATATCCCACACCGGACACGGGTAACGCCCCAAGGCAGTGGGATGGCCTATAAGACAAGCACCAGTTAGTTGCAGGTCATGACATATCCAAACTTCATACCCACGCCAACTAGCACTATCATCCCCACACTTTATCACGGAACAAAGATCAAAAGTGAAGGCTGTTGTGGATCCTCTAACGTAATCCACCTCTATGCCTCCATAATGTAACAAACAAGGATCCGATCTCTCACCTACATCGCGCTCAGGTCTGGTCATCTCAGGATCCGCTAAAGGAAGAGGTGTTGGATGAGTTCTGAAGCTGGGCAACTCACATAACAGAAAAATAGTAGTTACCACACCAATAATGATTATAGTTAACACTCCCATCACTCCCCAGTTCTCCCAAAGCTTTATTTTCGCATTAGACTTTCCCACCCCCATTTCAGTAATACCTAATAGCTTCTAGACTAGAGCTTCTGTCTAAGGCACTTTTAATTTTATTATTACTGCAGCTATCAATATCTTCCAGTCGGGTGATTCTCGACTTCTTTCTTCAACCTCCGGGGTAGACTACCCTTTGGTCGTTGCACAGATCAGGGGATTATTCTGCCCCTTCTTTACTAAGATCTGTGTTTTTTGGGGTCACAGGCGTGTCCCCCTTTTTCGCCAAGAGCCTCTCCGACCGCCTAGGCTCCTCTGCCGCCGCACACTGGCTCCAGTGATACCAAGTGTCGCCTTTGCCTTTCAGCTGGACCGCATGAGAGGTTCGAGTGGTCACCTTGAAAGGTCCCGTCCACCTCGGCTCGTCCCACTTTCGCTTATACACCTTCAGCCACACCCACTTCACCTCCGGCGTGGTCACCTCCTTTCCGGTCGGGTCTCCCACCTGCGTAGTGAAACTAGAGACAAGAGCTTTTAGTGCTTTAAACTGTTTCAGATGTTCAGACACATTTACCTCCTCTCTTAATTGTCTTACACCTGCTGCAGGGCCGGGAAACTGTCTCCCTGTCAGCAGCTCATATGGAGTAAATCCGGTGCTCTGATTAACGGAGCACCTCACACTCATACGTGCTATGGGAAGAGCATCAACCCAATTCATGTTTGTCTGTGCACAGATTTTTGCCAATTTGTTTTTAAGATTTTGGTTCATTCTCTCCACTTTTCCCTGAGATTGTGGATGGTAAACTGTACCATATCTATGTTGCAACCCCAACATACATTCCACCTCAGCGAGATCTCGATTTTTAAAGTGAGTGCCATTATCTGATCTTACCTTCTCTGGAAATCCATGCCAGGGGACATAATAATTCACCAGACATTTGATCACCGTTTTACTGTCTTCTCTACGTGTTGGCCACGCCTCTGGCCAGCCGGTCAGAGCATTCACACACACCAACAGATATCTAAACCCTCGAACGGTAGTTATCATGTCAGTATAATCAATCACAATTTCCTGGCCTGGTCTTTCTGGCAAAGGAAACTTACCCATTTCTGGTTTCACGGTGGGCTTTGGATTAGATTGTCCACAGATCAGGCATGTTCTCACGTGTTCCCTTACCATGTTTTTCATGTAGGGATGCCACCAATGACACAAGTCCCTCTCCATTTGGGCTACTCCTACATGTCCTAGCCCATGAGCTTCTTTAATTTTCTCCTGGGCCATTTCTGCTGTGAGTACTGGCCGCCCGTCGGGTCCTCTCCACAATCCTTCTGATTGTACGGCCCCTCTCTCCTGCCACACCGCCTTTTCCTCAGGTGAGGCTCCTTTTTGTGCCTTTTCGATGTCTTCTCGCTGTTGGGCTGGCAGGTCTCCCCATTCCACACCCATACTTACCATTTGTTTTCCTTCCTGATAGCCTGCCACCCGTTTTGCTTCCTCGTCGGCTGCTCTGTTCCCTTTTGCCACCCAAGTGTTAGACTCGTCATGCCCTTTACACTTTATGATGGCCACCTCCAGAGGTTCTTTCAGAGCGTCCTCCAGCTGTCTCATCTCTTCCTCATGTTTAATCGGTTTATTTGAGGCTGTTCTAAATCCAGCCCTCCTCCATTGCCCCAGTTCCACATGTGCTGCTCCAAACACATATGCTGAGTCTGTGTAAATGTTAACTCTTTTTCCTTTCCCTAGTCTCAGAGCTTCTATCACTGCAATAAGCTCTGCTCTCTGCGCTGATTGAGATCTCTCCAATGTTCCTGATTTCTCCACATGCAGCTGATTTCCGACTCCTTTTACCACTGCATAACCTGTTTTCAATCCTTCACTCGGATCCCTAAAACAACACCCGTCTGTAAAGCAGTCATCTGCCTCATTCACCGGTTCTGCTCTCAGATCTGACCTTACTTTCTCCTCAACCTCTACTATTTGTGCACAGTCATGAGGTGTCCCCCCTCCCATCTGGTCTGCCATGTTGATCCCTTCATGTGTGAAGGTCAAATTTGGAGACTCCAGAATCTTAGTCAGTCTCTGTTGTCTCAGTGGGGTCATTGTGAATGCCTGTGAGTTCACATAGGCCACCACACTGTGTGTTGTTAGCACTTTCAGTGGGTGCCCTCTCACAACGTGGGCCACTTTCTGAATTATTTTTGCTACCCCCGCTGCATGCTGTGTGCACGTGGGGTGTCTTTTTTCCATATTATGCAGGCCAATGCTGATATACATCAGCACTCGTCTCCTTCCCCCTTTTTTCTGAAACAAAACACCATTCACCACTCCATTTGTTTCAGAAACATCAACAAAGAAATCAGAGTGATAGTCGGGGATTGCTAAATCTGCTGCACGAGACAGGGCCTGTTTCAGTTCAATGAACCGCATCTCAGCTTCAGTGGTCCAATTCAGATTAGCTGTGAGGTCTCTCATGCCATGTTCTTTCACCAAATCCTGCAAAGGTTTGGTTTTGCCCACATAGTCAGGAATGTAGTGTCTACTGTAACCTGTAAGTCCAAGAAATGACAACATTTCTTTAACAGTACGTGGCTGGGGGTGTGACATAATTGTTTCCCTTTGGGATGCCAACATTCCCACCGTCTGCATCGCCACCACACGACCTAGAAATGTAACTTCAGTTCTGACAAGTTGAAGTTTGTCTCTACTTACTTTAAAGCCTGTTTTGGCCAGCTGACGAAGCACAGTCATCGTCGCTTGAAAGCAAGCATCAGCTGTTTTAGCAGCAATCAGCAAATCGTCCACATACTGGATCAGTGTGCATCCTTCAGGCAATACACATGGAGAAAGAGCATTTTTAAGTACCGGATTAAAAATCCCAGGTGAAAGGGCAAAGCCCTGAGGCAACCGAGTGTAACGCAGCTGCTGGCCTCTGTAAGTAAATGAAAAAATATCTCTCAAAGATGGATGCAGAGGGAGACAAAAGAAAGCATTTGCCAAATCTATGCATGTGAACCACCGCTGGTCTGGAGATAAATTAGTCAAAGCTGTGTAGGGATTTGGTACGGGTACTGTTGGTGTCTTAAGGACAGCGTTTATTGCCCTAAGGTCATGTGCCATGCGATATTTGCCCGTGCCTGATTTTTCAACTGGGAGGATTGGAGTGTTCCATGCAGAGGAAGACGGCTCCAGCACACCCACCTGCAGAAGCCCTGAAATTGTTTCTGCAATCCCATTTTCTGCCTCTGGACTGTGTCTGTATTGTGAACGCCAAATAGGGGTGTCATCCTTTAACTCAAACGTGACGGGTGAACAAAATGTTAAACCCACATCAGTGGGACCTTTAGACCACAGAGTGTCAGGGAGTTCAGCTAGGCCTTTAACAGCTTCCTCGTGATCTGATTTCTCCCTGCCATGTGTTCGCTTTAAATGTTTGTGTTCTTAAAACACTCTGATCAGTGGCCGTCACAGAAATCCGATACGTTTTACAACTGGGTGAGTATGAGACATCAGTGAGTTGTGTTTGCTGCCAATCTGTGGCCCTTATGGCTGCTCTCACCATTGGGCCCAAATCTTTTGCTTGATGACCCTCATGTATTGCCAACGACACGTGGGGAACTGCTTCATCCCCCATTCTATACCAGCTCATTCGATCTTCAGGGAGCGCAACAAACGCTGCCACTCCAGCTGAGCCAACATAGATGTCCTGAGAGTTAAGCTCCCAGGTTTTCTCATCTAAACATTCATAAAATAGATCCTCAAACCACTCAGTTTGCTCGCGGTCGTAAAACAAGGTCACGTGGTAGGGGTCACGCGGGGGTGAATAAACAGACATGGACATTATCCAGGGACGCCAGAGTTGGTACTGTGCCAGAATTCCATCTGATGTGGTCAGTCGCGCCCAGTAAATCTGTGCTGTGCGTTCACAATCCTCCGATAACAGCCTCTGTCCCCTCATTCCTGATTGCAAACAGGACAGCTTTGTTCCATCTTTCAAAGTCACTGTTAATCCATCAGCTCCACACATGATAGTAGCTCCAAGCTTAATGAGCAGGTCCCTGCCCAATAAATTAACTGGAACTTGTGATGAAACCATGTATGAATGTGTTAAGGACTGGCGCCCTAGTTCAGTCTTTAAAGGGGCGGTCACTGGCAGGGTCATGGGTACCCCAGAGAAGCCAATTACACTGATGCTCGTGTCAGACAGTGGGATGTTTTCAGGAGCAGTACGAATGGTGGAATATGTTGCTCCTGTATCCACTAAAAAAGGCAGGTTACGTCCTTGAACCCTCAGTGGCACCAGGGGGTCTGCCCCTCCCCCTATGCCCAGGCCCCTCTGTGGGGTGTGTCAATATTGTTCCTGCTGCCAGTATTCCACTGGATATTGCCCTGGAGGAGCCATTTGTGGATTTGGAACAAAATATCGTCCGCGCCCCCTTGTGGCGGGTTGTGGCTGGTAACCTGGTTGAGGTGGTTCAGGGCACTCTCGAGCCCAATGTCCAGTCTGACCACAGTTGAAGCACACAGTCCCGGGCACATATGGACCTCCTCTCAGCGCACCCCTTTGTCTGCCCATGCCGCCGCCTCCTCCCCGTTGACCACCACGTGAACCCGAATTTCCTCTACCGACCCCACGGCCACCCCAATTTGTTCCTCGCGCAGGTCCCTGTGTGTTGGTTGGAAAAACATTAGGATCTACCTCTGTCCCCATTTGTTGGTAACCTTGAGCCACCATTGCTTTTACTGTTTTATCTTCTTTCTTTTTATCATTCACTTTTTGTCTCGCCTCACCCAGTTGAAACTGTAACAAGTGCTCTTTCATTTTATCTGTGTCCTCATCTTTAGTAATAGCCTCATCATGAGCTTTCTGCAGGCGATGCACCAGATGTTTCTCCCACACGTGAGACTCCGCCCGGGTTATCTAACATGGCCACTCTGACCTGTTCGGGCACACCTTTTAACACAGCTTCTCTAAACCACAATTGTTGCATCCCTTCTCTACCAGGATGCTGGCCCGTTCTAAGGGCCCACGTAGCTTTAGCCTGTTCAATGTACTCCCTTGGAGTTTGATCAGGCTTCCACAGCAGCTTCAAAATCTTAGCAGCATTTGGAGTGGGATATTTTTCACGTAATGCATCTGATATTACATTCACAACACGACAAAATGGGGTGCTATCAACCATCAGTGCTGTGCCTGCTATCTTCTCTATGTCATCCAGAGCTGTGCCTTTGACACATCTGGCAACCACAGCTCTGAAATCTCCCAGAGCCAATTGAACACCTGTTGTAGCTCTATCAAACTCTCTCAGCCACCCCGCACCTCCGTCTGTAATAGGAGGTAATAATTCAGTCAATGCATTAACATCTCCCACTCCGTATGGCTTGTATTTCATGTGACCCCCAGCGGTCACCACCAGGGGGAACTCACCAGCTAACTCAAGATTGTCCTTATCTTCCTGACTCCGACGCACCATGGGGTGTGGTATGTTTCCAGGTTTGGGCCTGACTATTCTGCCTCTTCCTGCTTTTTCTCTAGCTACCCTATTGTGAAAGGCCCCTCCTAGCTCTGGCCCTGCTTCAGGTCTCTGCTTCCCACATCCACCCACTTGAATGTTGTCATCAAGGGTGCCGGATAACCATCCCTCGTATGCGTCCTCATAAGGGCCGCACACCTCACCTTTCCCTACCTGTGGTGCAACTACTACTCCACCCCCAAACTCATCATCAGAAATTTGATATCGTTGCTCTAAAGTCGATATAACTGTTTCAACCAGCCACACAGCCCTATCTTCTTCACTCTCTTCCTGCTGAGGTGACTGTTTCATGGGCGGGGCTTGTGCTCCGCCACAGGCTCCGTCCTCACCAACAAAAGTAGAATTTTGCTTTAATATTCCACTTTTCGGTGTTGGAGTTGGCCGTTTGGGCTCTTTAGATATTTCACAATCTACATAGCCTCCTGTAACCTCTAACACATGGCCATCCCCACCAGAGAGACAGCCCTGCTCTACTCTCAACACAGGATAGAGGGGGGTGGGGGCCTGATAGGGAGGAGGAAAGCCAGTGAGCGATGACTTCACCGGGGAGGCCGGCAGCATCAGCTTATCTGGCTCCTCCTTTCGCTCCCTCATCCAATGCTCCACCCCCTGGCATGTCACTGCCCACCTCGTTACGCGGGCTCTCTCCTCCTGCACTTCCTGCAACTGTTTTCTTTGCCTCCGTCTCACCCAGGTTGAGGCCTCCTCTATCTGAATTCAACCTTTCTTTTTTCGACTACTCTAGAACTCAACCTTTGATCGCAAAATGTGTCTTGTTCTAGTCCAGAATAAATGTGAACCCGTGATTACACGGCCGTTCCAGTGTTATTCTGTTATCGTTTGAGGGCCCTCAGCTCTCAGGTGATAAGCCTGGACCTCCAGACGCCGCTGGTCCGTACGCCGCGTCCAACGTACGGTGGGGGAGCCAACCCCAGGGCAAAATTAATTTCCACAGGTACACTAGGTATCAACCTTTGATCCTAAAATGTGTCTTTACTCTAGTGTCCTCCTAATCACACATCAACCGTCATTGTCACTGTGTTCACGCTTCACACAGAAACACACCCAGAGCGCGCCTCACACACAGAACAGCACCCAGAGCGCGCCTCACACACAGAACAGCACCCAGAGCGCGCCTCACACACACAGAGCAGCACCCAGAGCGCGCCTCACACACACAGAGCGCGTTTTCACCAGCGGAAACTTACACAGAAACCTCTGAGCTCAACTGTTAGAACTATTCCGAAGCACAACCGCACCATACACCAGGTACCCCTTTCACTGCACTTATGGCCGCAACAACGGGGCAAAATCGCATCGTAAAACAGAAGTGATGCACACGTCCCCGAGGCACAACCGCACCATAAACCAGCGTCTGCTTTACATTTATTTCATTGTGATGGCTGCACTTACAGCCACACAGTGGTAATACCCACCATGTTAGTGTAGAGGCTTATAAGTAACATTGCATTCACATTTGTTTTTCTTTAAATATAGGAATTAATTTACAGGACAATAAATAACTGGGTTTGGTTTAGAATTAATTCACATATCCACATAACACTGCATTCTAGTGATGGGTCCTGCAACACTGACGCACCGACGCTAGTATCAAGCTCACCTAGCGAAGCCTGTATCGGTGCGTGCGTCGCTTTAAGAAAAAGTCACGTGATCGATACAGCTGCTGTATCGCTCATTGCCAACGCGCCAAACTGTGTTTAAAAAGTACCGCATCCGCATCTGCCAACGGAATGAGTCGCCACAAAAAAACACGAAATTACTCTCGCAAAGATTAAAAATACACATCTCTCCATAACAAAATGGAGCCCGAAAGAAAAAGAAATGTTTCTGCTGTGTGGGATCATTTTGATCTTTTAACTGGAAATAAGGTAATAGTTTGACTGTCTTTGTTTCAGTGTAATCTATCAGAACACCTCCTCAGTGTTTAGGCATTACAGAGCCAAACATGAAAATGAGGCGACAAACACACCGAGAATGAACACAGGTCGGCCTTTATAGACACTGAACAGCTTTATCATATATTTTTTTTATTATGCGTTTTATTATTTTGAAATCAAGCATCTAGGAGACCAAACATGTTTGACATGTTTGGTCTCCTTTCATTATAAAGGACTGCCAACCCCTTAGTATTGTGGAGAGTGTCGGAGAGAAACATCCCAAGATCAGAGGATCCTTTAACGTACTGGGGGAATAGGAAGACATCAGAACCTTTTCCACCTAGCTTTACAGTTTGTGTACCCCAGCTTCATCTGTGCCTGTGAGTTTTCCAAAGCTGGGGAAATGGTGCCAAAAAAACCCCCCAAAAAACCCCCCGCAATAGACTGAATGCAAAAACAATGGATAAACTTATTTTTCTGGATAGAAATTTATAATAAACTCTGAGTCAATTACATTTAAATGGGTAATATTATATTCACAATACTTTCATTTTAATTTTCACTTAGTGTCATTCACAATATATTTTATAGATGTCTACAATATTTGAAATGTAAAAGATATAAAATGATTCCATGGAAAGTACATTACCTTAGTGTACAAGTACGACTAGGTCATTGAATCGTCTGTTGTGAGTCTCAAGTAAGTTGCCTGCAATGATATTTAAGGTCCAGCAGGTGTCAGTATGGAGCACAACAGCAACACTGTGTCGACACAGTATCGATACAGTTTGGGGAACGTGCTGAAACGCTTCATGAGGCCTCATCTACCCATCACTACTGCATTCTAAAATAAGTGCGCACATTTTAGTTTACACTGTTATGTATGATTAATCTTTTGTTTTCTGAGTTACCTTAGTTGCAGCTGCTCCAGTCCCTTGATTGAGGAGCCAAGAGGTGGAAAAGGGGCGGAGCGAGCTTTGATGGAAGACTGCTAATTGGTTCATTCCATAACTCGGGACCATGGGGGGGAATTGGAGTTCATTATGTTAGTTTCAGTTAGGTTTTGTGTGTTTTACCCCTCTGTATTTTTGTGGGCTGATCAGCCACTATTTAAGTTTCCCCTTTGTCTCGTTAAGTTAGGTCAGTTTGTTTGAGTTATCAGTAGTGTTGTCAATTTTGAGTAGAGTTCTGTTATTTTGACCTCTTTTATGGGCCCAAGATTTTGATTCTTTTTGCATGATTTAACCAATTGTTTTTTGGGTTAAATAAAAAATCTTTCTTTTGGACTTTAACCTGTGCCTAAGTTTCCTTCACTGCTTGGTCCATCACAAGTGGTGTCAGGAGTGGGATCAGCAGTTGAAGGCACAGGATTTTTTTTTCCCTCTTTTTTCCCCTCTTCACTTATTAAGCCATGCACAGAATGGGAAGGAGTGGCAGAGGAGCAAAAGGAGATTATCAAAACCAGCCGGTTGGAGTGGTAGAGCAAGAAGAAGGAGGAGAGGAAAATGGAGCCTCTGGAGGGGTGGATAGCACTGAGAGCCAAGGTAAGGAGCCGACAATGTCAGAACTGATTTCCATCCTTCGTTCTCATATGGGTCAGCAGGAGGCCGAGGAAGCAAGAAGAAGGGAGGAGTTTACCCATCAGGAACAGCGCTTTAAAGCACTGCAACATCAGTTTCAGCTGTTGCAGGTAGAAGTGCAAGCTCGTACCTCCCCGGTCCCTGAGCCTCAAATGGAGGAACCTCAACAACCAGAGGTAGAGTCCTTTGAAGAGGAGGATCCTCCCTGTGCTGGCTCCAGTAATGAGCAAATACATCCTCAATCAGGTCAGTCTCGCTTTCATGAACCCAGGCTGGAAAAATTGACGATATGCAGGATGATATTGAACATTTTTTAACAACATTTGAACGCATGGCTGTAGTTTGCCGGTGGCAAAAAATGGACTGGGTTTTTCATCTGATTCCTTTACTCACTGGCAAAGCAAGAGGTGCGTATGTTCATATGGATATGGATGACTCTCTAGACTATGATAAAGTTAAAGCAGCTATTCTTCAAAAATATGACATTAATCCTGAGACATATAAACTGAGGTTCCGTTCACTGGAGGTAAAACCTGATGAGAATCCAAAAGAACTATATGCAAGATTGAAAGAGTTATATGAGAAGTGGGTAAAGCCAAAAGGAAAAACGGTGCATGAGGTTGGTGAAATATTAATTTTAGAACAATACTTGAGAATGTTGTCTCCTGAGTTACAGATATGGATTAAAGAACGCAATCCAAACTCTGCTGCGGCGGCCGCAGAGCTGGCTGATGTGTTTGTGGCGGCACGGAGAAAAGGACAGCCATGGAGCCACACAGCTTGGAAAATGAGAGATGTTTCAAAATCTGTACCTCACTACCAGAAAGCAGGGGTGAGTAAACCTCCAAAGAGCCAGTCTGTCAATATGCCGTCAAGACCCCCACCCAAGACTGTGATTTGTTATTTGTGTGGGATGGAGGGCCACACAAAACCTATGTGCCCAAAGAATTCTACAAAAATAACTCAAATGTGTTTTGTGCCCCGACAAAGTGTGGAACCTAAAGTGGAATTTGAGAATGGTTTCAAAATGACCTTAGTTGAGGTTGATGGGAAACCATTAAAGGCCCTTGTTGACTCAGGAAGTACTCAGACTCTTGTGCACCGAGACTTTGTTCCTGCAAATAAAGTTAATAATGTGGAGACAATCCCTGTTTGCTGCATTCATGGAGATGAGAGGTCATATCCAACAGCAGATCTGTACATCAAGGTACAAGGACAAACCTATATTCTAAATATTGGTGTTGCAGAGAATCTGCCGTTTCCAGTAGTGCTGGGTCGAGATCTGCCTGTGTTGTTTAACTTGCTGAATCCTAGTCATACATGCAATGTTGCAGTAACAAGAGCTCAAGCTAAGAAGAAAGAGGAATCCCTACACCCACTCCGTGCCTTGCCCTTCTATGATGTGGACATAGAGACTGCACCCGGGAAGTCTCGTAAGTCTCGTAGACAGAGAAGGCAAGAGAAGTTTCTACATACTGCTGTTCGAGCAGCTCCTAGCACAGAGCCTGAGTTACCTTTGGGTTTTAAAATCCCTGCTAATATTATTGAAATGCAACATGACGATCCATCTTTAACATCTCTGTTCCAGAAAGCTGCAGAGAGGAACTAAGTAAGATCTGAACAGCAAGGGGGGGTTTCTGCTGAAGGATGGCATTCTGTATCGTCAGCAGGGTTCAGCATTACAGTTTGTGGTTCCTAGAGCCGTTCAGAAGGTGGTGCTCTCCTTGGGACACTCCATTCCATGGGCTGGCCACTTGGGAAAGCACAAAACCATGGCCCGCATTAAAAAATATTTTCATTGGCCTGGAATGCGCTCAGATGTGACACTGTTCTGTAAAAGCTGCCCTCAGTGCCAGAAGTCTTCTCTTAAAATCCCCTCCAGAGCTCCTCTCCAGTCTCTACCAATTATCAGCACTCCATTTGAACGGCTAGGAATGGACATTGTTGGTCCTCTAGAAAGAAGCAAGGCAGGCAACCGTTACATGCTTGTTGTGACAGATTACGCTACAAAATATCCGGAGGTCTTTCCTTTGAGATCAATAAAAGCCAAAGCAGTCGCCCTCTGTCTCATACAGTTCTTCTCAAGGGTTGGTTTTCCTCGTGAAATTCTTACTGACCGTGGCACTAACTTTATGTCCACTTTGTTAAAGCAGGTGTACCAACTCCTTGGGATTAAGAGCCTGAGGACAACGCCATACCATCCTCAGACAGATGGCCTAACAGAGTGCTTCAATCAGACCCTGAAACAAATGTTATGTAAATTTGTCAATGAAACTGGTACAGACTGGGATCAGTGGCTGCCCTACCTCCTCTTTGCATATAGAGAAGTACCCCAGGCCTCTACAGGTTTTTCACCTTTTGAATTATTGTATGGCCATGAGGTACGAGGCCCCTTGTCTCTTCTGAGGGAGACTTGGGAGGGTGACCAAGAAAGATCACAGGCTGTCAATGTTGTCTCTTATGTTGTCCAGATGCGGGAACGGTTGGAGAAGATGACGGCGCTGGCCCAAGCCCACAAAGCAGAAGCACAGCAGCACCAGAAGGCCTGGTACGACCAGTCAGCTCGGCAAAGATCCTTCAGTCCTGGTCAGAAGGTGCTGGTGCTTCTTCCAATTGATGACAGTAAGCTGTTAGCAAAGTGGCAAGGGCCATATGAGATCCAAAAGAAACTTGGGCAAACAACCTATAAGGTCGCTATTCCAGATCAGCCCCGCTCCAGCAGAGTACTGCACATTAACCTGCTTAAGGAATGGGTGGAGAGACCAAAAGCGGATGTCTTTCTGATCCGGGAGGTTTCGGAGGAGGAGGAAGTAGATGATCAGTATCTGCCAAAACCCACTCCTCAGGACCTGGATCTCAACCATCTTCCTGAGGAAAGACAGGCTCAGGTGAGAAACCTGTGTAAATTAGATGTGTTCAGCGAAAATCCTGGTAGAACGGACATTGTGGAACATGACATTGTGTTGAAAGATGGCGCTTCTGTGAGGAGAATGAGTTACAGGATACCTGAGCGTCTATTGATCCCGTTGAAAGAGGAGATCGACCTGATGTTGTCACTAGGAATCATTGAAACCTCGAAGAGCGAGTGGTGCCACCCGGTGGTCCTGGTGCCAAAGGATGGCAGTATTCGTTTCTGTATAGATTTCAGGTACCTGAATGCAATATCACAATTTGATTCATATCAAACTCCCTGCATTGATGACATGGTTGAGCGCCTTGGGAAGGCCAGATACCTGACAACAATAGACCTCTGCAAGGGTTATTGGCAGGTACCACTGACTGAGCGCTCAAAAGAGCTGACTGCTTTCCGGACCCCGTGGGGCTTGTTCCAGTTTAAAGTCATGCCCTTTGGACTGCATGGTGCCCCAGCAACATTCCAGAGACTGATGGACCAGGTACTGTCTGACATGTCTGATTTTGCTGCAGCCTACCTTGATGACATAGTGATTTTCAGTTCTACCTGGGAAGAACATCTGTAACACCTGGAGAAGGTATTGGGGCGTCTTCAGTCTGCAGGGTTGACTGTTAATCCAGCTAAGTGTGCCATTGCCAAGGCTGAAACTGAGTACCTTGGGTTTGTGATTGGAAATGGAGTAATAAAACCTCAAGTCAATAAGGTCACCGCCATAGAATCCTGTCCCTTGCCAGAGACCAGAAAACAGCTGAGATCGTTTTTAGGTATGGCAGGATTCTATCATCGGTTTATCCCTCATTTCTCCACCAGGGCAGCTCTTCTGACGGATCTGACTGGTGCCCGAAGTCCCAATAAGATCACCTGGACAGAGGAAGCTAAGATGGCTTTTCAGGACCTACGACAATCTCTGAGTAAGAGCCCAGTCTTGCACAGCCCTGATTTTGAGAGAAATTTCATTCTTCAGACTGATGCCTCAGAGAGAGGATTGGGAGCTGTTCTGTTACAGGGACCGCCTGGAGAGCGTCATCCAGTGGCCTTCATCAGCCGCAAGCTGTTTCCGAGGGAAGTGCAATACTCGACCATCGAGAAGGAGGGACTTGCCATCAAATGGGCCCTGGACTCCTTTAGGTATTATCTTCTCGGGCGGGAGTTCATATTGGAAACAGACCACAAGGCTCTTCAATGGATAGAGAGAATGAAGGACACAAATGGAAGGATCACGCGATGGTACCTTGCAATCCAGCCATTCCGCTTTACCATCAACCACATCCCCGGCAAAGATAACTGCACTGCAGACTGTCTCTCTCGCTGTCCCAGGGAGAGATCTGAAGAGGGGGAGTGTGTGATGGCTGCACTTACAGCCACACAGTGGTAATACCCACCATGTTAGTGTAGAGGCTTATAAGTAACATTGCATTCACATTTGTTTTTCTTTAAATATAGGAATTAATTTACAGGACAATAAATAACTGGGTTTGGTTTAGAATTAATTCACATATCCACATAACACTGCATTCTAAAATAAGTGCGCACATTTTAGTTTACACTGTTATGTATGATTAATCTTTTGTTTTCTGAGTTACCTTAGTTGCAGCTGCTCCAGTCCCTTGATTGAGGAGCCAAGAGGTGGAAAAGGGGCGGAGCGAGCTTTGATGGAAGACTGCTAATTGGTTCATTCCATAACTCGGGACCATGGGGGGGAATTGGAGTTCATTATGTTAGTTTCAGTTAGGTTTTGTGTGTTTTACCCCTCTGTATTTTTGTGGGCTGATCAGCCACTATTTAAGTTTCCCCTTTGTCTCGTTAAGTTAGGTCAGTTTGTTTGAGTTATCAGTAGTGTTGTTAATTTTGAGTAGAGTTCTGTTATTTTGACCTCTTTTATGGGCCCAAGATTTTGATTCTTTTTGCATGATTTAACCAATTGTTTTTTGGGTTAAATAAAAAATCTTTTTTTTGGACTTTAACCTGTGCCTAAGTTTCCTTCACTGCTCGGTCCATCACATTCATACTAAGTAAAAATTTTACTTATTAATTTTATGGCCGCATCCCTCGAGGCACAACCGCACCATAAACCACCTTCAAACCTCTATTCAATGTGCTGAAACCAGCTACCACTCATGCTGCACTTACGGCCGCATCACCAGAACACGGCCGCATCATAAACCAACCTACGGAACGCGTTACTGGCGCTTAACCGCACCGTAAGCCAGCATCTGCTTAACCTTAATTTTCTACTAATTTCATGGCCGCGTCAACGGGGGCTTAACCGACACCATAAACCAACTTCAAAACCTCTAATCAATGTACTGGACTTATGGCCGCATCAACGAAAGAGATTCTAATATCTTATTGCTACAGAAGCCAGTCTTAGACAAAGTTAAATGTGGAAGGTAAAGTGGGCTGCAACTAGACTCAACGTAGTATGTTATTAGTATCTTGCTAGAATCAGTTCATTTAACACACTGGAATTCAGCCTCAACTTATGTTGTTAGTATCTTGTGCCAAAAACCAGACACCGACAAATTTAATGTGAAAATACGTGTAACTCAGCGAACAGATTAATTTGGAAAGCCCAATATGCACATTTGGTATTTATAATACAACAGGCTGTGCTTGCCTTTCTGTTTGGACCGGTCCTCTGTTCGCCTCACCCCACGATCTCACCACAGGCCAAATCTGCACCTCCTCAGCACACCAAAGATCCGGGTCACCAGGCACCAAGTATTACCAGAAATGCAAAGTGTTCTTCAACTTTTAGTCTGAAATCTATGCTTAATGAAAAACTGCAGGGCTATTTAGACAACAGTGTGCATACCTGTTCAGCACCCTTGCAATTCCAAAGTCTCCAAGCTGAACTGTTCCATCTTTTGTCAAAAAGATGTTCTACACAAGTATTATGAGAACACGTGTAAATAAACCAATACATGCAAACACACAATTTATCACTTAAAGGGAGGTCTTGTGATTTATGAAACAATACCTGTGATTTTATGTCTCTGTGGAGAATTTTTCGATCGTGTACATGCTTGAGCGCTAGGCAGATCTACACAAACCAATCTAGGATCTCAAAAAGGGAGACTACAGTAAACCATACTTATTGTGATCAGTTTAACCCAATATGTGTATACTGTTTGCACAGTGACTGCCTCGAGTAGTTGCTGACTTACTTGCTCTTCTGAGAACAGTACCCCTTTCTGAGAGTTGATCTTTTTCAATAGGTCTCCACCCTCGCAGTAGTCCATCACAATATACAGACAGCCACCCTCTGGGAAAAAAAATACAAATAAAATAAAAAACTTATAGTATGTAATTATCACACAGTGCACATTTGATAATATTTTCTTCACATAAACAGATGACCTTTTTGGATGGCATTAGTACCTTCAAAAGATTCCTTATACTGGACGATGTTTGGATGACTCATGCTGGCAAGAACAGCAACTTCCTTTCGAGATTCCTGCCTCTCTTTGCTGGACATCTGTCAAAGTAATGAAGAGGGTAACGAGATGAAGCGCAGGCTGAAAACAACATGCGAAGCTTGTGTAATATATGCACAGAAGCTTACTCCAGATATGCCAATCTCCTTGATGACATATTGGTGTCCATCATCTTTGGATTTGACCAGGATAGCCTTTCCGAATGAACCTTCCCCAATTTTCTTCACCTTTTCGTACTTGTCCATGTTATTGGATTGACTGGCTCCACATGCTGGATCTGCAAAGACATCAAGAACATGCTAATGCTATTGCTCGGTGTAATTAGGCTTTAATCGAGAGTTCCGTGACAGCAGTTTTAGAAAAGGCAACCATGCTGAGATGCAAGACACAACACAGCTGGTAGCAAAACAGCTAGCGCTCCCGTTACTTAGAAGTTAGAAGAAGATGGGAGCTTCATAAAATATTTACCTTGTGAATGTACAAAACTCTGGCTGATATAATAGAACAGGTTCACTGTGTAGCCCTATACATTTGTGTGTGCCTTACCATTAGTCTTTTCTCGCTGCCTTTCTCATAGAGCAGGGGTCTCAAACTCGCGGCCCGCGGGCCAATTGCGGCCCGCAGGACGATAGTTTTTGGCCCCCACCTTAATATGAAAATTTAATATTAGTGCGGCCCGCGAGTTTGATAATGTATGACACTTTACAGTGTTGTGTGCGGAGCTGAACTAACCTACCAATCGGGGTGGGATATGGATCTCAGGTGACTATCAGCCGGGCTTGATGCAAGCAGGGAAACATTTCTCAATGAGTAAAAGTTACAGCAGCATTGCCCTGGAGTGTTTCTTTCTTTTCTGTGCCTGGCTGGCTGCCTCCTTTCTATTGGGCAAACGCGGACATTCGCCCCAGCGCGCTGCGTTCACAACACTTCAAAAAAAGTTGGGGTTTTTTTTAAGTTGCTGCACAGCGGGACATTACACGTATATAGATTTATACACACGTCAGTGGAATTTTTAGTTATTTTTTCACAGAGAGAGGCCGTATGTTAACTCTGTGATGCATAGGCGGCGGGGTAAAAGAAAAGTAATGAACTCAATGCAGCCCAATTTAGTCTGCAGTCACATAGCGACACCTGTTCATCGGCAATAACAGTCCCCGGTAACCCGGACTAAGTATAGGGTCGCACCGTAATTTGTGGGTCGATGTTTTTTATGGGCTCAAAATGTGGTCATAAATATTTTGTACTTGTAAATCAGTTTTGTACTTGTAAATCAGGATTTGTATGTGTAAAAAGAATTTGTGTGTGTGTAAAAAAGATTTGTATGTGTAAAAAAGATTTGTGTGTGTGTGTAAAAAAGATTTGTATGTGTAAAAAGAATTTGTCCGTGCGTAAAAAAGATTTGTATGTGTAAAAAAGATTTGTGTGTGTGTAAAAAAGATTTGTGTGTGGACTTAGCCAAAACAAAGCCTGCAAGTCACAAGTACGAATTTTGACCCTATTTTTCTTCCTGTCATCTGATTGGTCAATGTCATGTCAATCACAAATGTAACAATCCAATCAGAGAACAGATGGGTTTGGCTGTCGGAGGGGCACTTTTTTTGAACTGCAGGGCTTTGAAGGGAATAAATGCCCTTTTACATGCCAACCCAGCGTTTTCCTTCGTCACCACGAAGGAAAACAGTCTGTGGTCCTCCGAGTTTGGTGATTTTTGTGTCACAGGTCTACGTGTTTAATACAGCGCTGTGGACCGTGGGGGGGGGGGCAGTGTTTTGGAAATGACAGTCTTCATTACAAAGCTTTCTTCGTTATGAATTAGCATACATGTTTTTATTGAACATTTGAAGAACTAGCAAAAAAACCAGAAACTCTTGTAGTAAAACAGAATGTCTTATTACCAGAAATGCAAAGTGTTCTTCAACTTTTAGTCTGAAATCTATGCTTAATGAAAAACTGCAGGGCTATTTAGACAACAGTGTGCATACCTGTTCAGCACCCTTGCAATTCCAAAGTCTCCAAGCTGAACTGTTCCATCTTTTGTCAAAAAGATGTTCTACACAAGCATTATGAGAACACATGTAAATAAACCAATACATGCAAACACACAACTTATCACTTAACCTCTTAAGCCCCCAAGGGGGTTTTTGAGCTTCCTGCTCGAAAATGTAATGCCCAAATTAAATTGGTTATTTCTCTGCAATTACAAACTCTGTCCTTACACTGTAAGAAATGTACATAAAAATTACAGTAAATAACTGCGAAATGGCAACGGTAAATGACCATTAAATCCAAAAAAGTAGATAATTGTAATATTTATGTTGAATCACTGTAAATTGAAAAATGGTAAATTGCTTTAATTTTTGCACTGCTAAAATGTTTAAAGTACATTAATGTACAGTAATATGACCCATTGTCTTTGAAAACAACAAGAAAAATTTGTAACATTATTTACAATTAATCACCCTATAATTTACGTAATAATTCTGTATGAATAACAGTCTTTTCTGCTATAATCATTTGAATTTACAATCTACAACTGTATATTAATCACCAAAAACATACCGTACTTTTAACTGTACCAAAAAGTCAAAACATTGTTAGAATTATTGTGAAAACTACGGTAAAAAAAAAAAATTAAGAAGCTCAAGCTGCTTAATAAAACAGTATATCTTAGTAGTAAATATGGTCAGTTACTGCAAATAAAAAATATGTATATGCTTTTTAGTTCTACAGTCTCTCCTAGTGTAAAACACAAGTATTCACAATGAAAACTAAAATTCTGGCATAATTAATGACAAAAGGACATCTGCTACAGTGGCCCCTAGAGACAAAGCACATGCAAATTCCAAAACACGTACAAACTCCAAAGCACGTACAAACTCCTAAGCACGTATAAATCCCGAAGCACGTACAAATTCTGAAGCACGTACAAATTCTGAAGCACATACAAACCGCAAAGCACGTACAAACTCCAAAGCACGTACTTTGCAGTTTGGATGTGTTTTTGAGTTTGTACGTGCTTTGGAGTTTGGAGAAGCACGTACAAACTAGAAAGCACGTACAAACTCAAAAACACATCCAAACTCCGAAGCACGTATAAATTCCGAAGCACGTACAAATTCTGAAGCACGTACAAACTCCAAAACACGTACAAACTCCGAAGCACGTATAAATTCCGAAGCACGTACAAATTGCAAAGCACGTACAAACTCCGAAGCACGTACAAATTCTGAAGCACGTACAAATTGCAAAGCACGTACAAACTCCAAATCATGTACAAACTCCGAAGCACGTATAAATTCCGAAGCACGTACAAATTCTGAAGCACGTACAAACTGCAAAGCACGTACAAACTCCAAAACACGTACAAATTCCAAAGCACGTACAAATTCCGAAGCACGTACAAATTCCAAAGCACGTACAAACTCCGAAGCACGTATAAATTCCGAAGCACGTACAAATTGCAAAGCACGTACAAACTCCGAAGCACGTACAAATTCTGAAGCACGTACAAATTGCAAAGCACGTACAAACTCCAAAACATGTACAAACTCCGAAGCACGTATAAATTCCGAAGCACGTACAAATTCTGAAGCACGTACAAACTGCAAAGCACATACAAACTCCAAAACACGTACAAATTCCAAAGCACGTACAAACTCCAAAACACGTACAAATTCCGAAGCACGTACAAATTCTGAAGCACGTACAATCTGCAAAGCACGTACAAACTCCAAAACACGTACACATTCCAAAGCACGTACAAATTCTGAAGCACGTACAAACTGCAAAGCACGTACAAACTCCAAAGCACATACAAATTCTGAAGCACGTACAGACTCTAAAACACGTACAAATTCCAAAGCACGTACTTTGCAGTTTGTACGTATTTTGGAGTTAGTACATGCTTTGGTATTTGTAGATGTTTTGGAGTTTGTACGTGTGTAATGTGCAAAAATACAAACAATGACATAAAATCAAAGCAAAAACTGCTGTAAAAAAGGGAAAAATCAACATCAATAATAAATGCACCTAAGACCCTCAGAATAAAATGTATAAATACATAAAACATGTAATACAATATAAGATCAGACATATTTGATTTAACCAAAAGATATTTCTGTGTAACAACAGTTAAAAATTGGATAAAATAAGGGCAGTGTACAGATAACAAACTTCAGTAAAATAAACTACAATATTTTTTAAATGTAGTAAAACAGAATGTCTTATTACCAGAAATGCAAAGTGTTCTTCAACTTTTAGTCTGAAATCTATGCTTAATGAAAAACTGCAGGGCTATTTAGACAACAGTGTGCATACCTGTTCAGCACCCTTGCAATTCCAAAGTCTCCAAGCTGAACTGTTCCATCTTTTGTCAAAAAGATGTTCTACACAAGCATTATGAGAACACATGTAAATAAACCAATACATGCAAACACACAACTTATCACTTAAAGGGAGGTCTTGTGATTTATGAAACAATACCTGTGATTTTATGTCTCTGTGGAGAATTTTTCGATCGTGTACATGCTTGAGCGCTAGGCAGATCTGCACAAACCAATCTAGGATCTCAAAAAGGGAGACTACAGTAAACCATACTTATTGTGATCAGTTTAACCCAATATGTGTATACTGTTTGCACAGTGACTGCCTCGAGTAGTTGCTGACTTACTTGCTCTTCTGAGAACAGTACCCCTTTCTGAGAGTTGATCTTTTTCAATAGGTCTCCACCCTCGCAGTAGTCCATCACAATATACAGACATCCACCCTCTGGGAAAAAAAATACAAATAAAATAAAAAACTTATAGTATGTAATTATCACACAGTGCACATTTGATAATATTTTCTTCACATAAACAGATGACCTTTTTGGATGGCATTAGTACCTTCAAAAGATTCCTTATACTGGACGATGTTTGGATGACTCATGCTGGCAAGAACAGCAACTTCCTTTCGAGATTCCTGCCTCTCTTTGCTGGACATCTGTCAAAGTAATGAAGAGGGTAACGAGATGAAGCGCAGGCTGAAAACAACATGCGAAGCTTGTGTAATATATGCACAGAAGCTTACTCCAGATATGCCAATCTCCTTGATGACATATTGGTGTCCATCATCTTTGGATTTGACCAGGATAGCCTTTCCGAATGAACCTTCCCCAATTTTCTTCACCTTTTCGTACTTGTCCATGTTATTGGATTGACTGGCTCCACATGCTGGATCTGCAAAGACATCAAGAACATGCTAATGCTATTGCTCGGTGTAATTAGGCTTTAATCGAGAGTTCCGTGACAGCAGTTTTAGAAAAGGCAACCATGCTGAGATGCAAGACACAACACAGCTGGTAGCAAAACAGCTAGCGCTCCCGTTACTTAGAAGCTAGAAGAAGATGGGAGCTTCATAAAATATTTACCTTGTGAATGTACAAAACTCTGGCTGATATAATAGAACAGGTTCACTGTGTAGCCCTATACGTTTGTGTGTGCCTTACCATTAGTCTTTTCTCGCTGCCTTTCTCATAGAGCAGGGGTCTCAAACTCGTGGCCCGCGGGCCAATTGCGGCCCGCAGGACGATAGTTTTTGGCCCCCACCTTAATATGAAAATTTAATATTAGTGCGGCCCGCGAGTTTGATAATGTATGACACTTTACAGTGTTGTGTGCGGAGCTGAACTAACCTACCAATCGGGGTGGGATATGGATCTCAGGTGACTATCAGCCGGGCTTGATGCAAGCAGGGAAACATTTCTCAATGAGTAAAAGTTACAGCAGCATTGCCCTGGAGTGTTTCTTTCTTTTCTGTGCCTGGCTGGCTGCCTCCTTTCTATTGGGCAAACGCGGACATTCGCCCCAGCGCGCTGCGTTCACAACACTTCAAAAAAAGTTGGGGTTTTTTTTAAGTTGCTGCACAGCGGGACATTACACGTATATAGATTTATACACACGTCAGTGGGATTTTTAGTTATTTTTTCACAGAGAGAGGCCGTATGTTAACTCTGATGCATAGGCGGCGGGGTAAAAGAAAAGTAATGAACTCAATGCAGCCCAATTTAGTCTGCAGTCACATAGCGACACCTGTTCATCGGCAATAACAGTTCCCGGTAACCCGGACTAAGTATAGGGTCGCACCGTAATTTGTGGGTCGATGTTTTTTATTTGCATCACTCCGTTTGCATTGCAGCATACATGAACATTACATATATTTCAATATAATGTAAAAGCAGTCAAAACAACTAACATCAGAAACAGGTGATGTCATTTGTTATATGTCACGTTGTCATTTCCGCTTCTTTTTCCTGTAACAACAGCCCGGCGGCTAACAGTCCGTGAGCAGTCGCCTTTTTTGCGCTCGCTATCCCTGTACTTTCTACCATCTGCAAATGCCACGGTGTTCGTGTCATCATGAAAGACATGAACATCGAGCGTAAAAACAAAGGAGACTGCTACCGGCTTTTTATCCGCCGATCGCCGTGCTACGGTTGCAAGAAAAAGAAGGGGAAATGACGTTCTTTATGCGTTGAGACGTCCGTCGGCTAAATGCTTGATTGAAACTTCAGTGGTTGCCAGTCTTAAAACAGATCTACTGAGGCAGCAAGATTTCTTCAAGAAAGCAACCAAAGAGAATAATGCAGCAGTCGAAGCTAGCTACGTGGTTAGTGAGATGATTGCTAAAGCAGGAAAGCCATTCACAGAAGGTGAATTTGTCAAAAAGTGCATATTGCAGGCTGCAAATATAGTCTGTCCGGCAAAGAAAGGTCAGTTTAGCAACATCAGCCTTTCTGCCAACACCGTAGCAGATCGCATTTCTGACCTGTCAAATGACATTTATGACCAACTTTGTGAGAAAGCCAAATGTTTCAGTGTATACTCAGTCGCTCTTGATGAGACAACAGACATCACCGACACTGCCCAGCTCGCAATGTATGTCCGTGGTGTTGATGACAGTTTTGAAGTGATGGAGGAGCTGCTCACAGTAATTCCAATGCATGGCCAGACCACCGCTCAGGAGATATTTCACAAGCTGTGTGATGTCATTGAGAATGTTGGTTTGCCATGGAAGAGGTTTGTTGGAATAACAACAGATGGAGCGCCATCAATGACAGGGAGGAAAAATGGACTGGTGGCACTTGTTAAAAAAAAACTGGAAGAGGAAGGCGTGGAGGAGGCCATTGCTCTGCACTGCATTATCCATCAGCAGGTCCTTTGCAGCAAATGCCTGAAGTTTGACAATGTGATGTCTATTGTTGTGAAATGCATCAACCAAATCAGATCCAGGGGCTTAAAGCACCGAAGGTTCCGTGCTTTTTTAGAGGAAATGGAGTCAGAATATGGGGATGTGCTCTACTTCACTGAGGTACTTTGGCTCAGCAGGGGAAATGTATTAAAGACATTTTTTGAGTTGAGAGCAGAAGTGAAAGCCTTCATGGAGAAGGATGGAGTTAGTCTTCCTGTGCTAAGTGATCCCAAATGGCTCATGGACCTAGCTTTTCTTGTTGATATAACACATGAGCTTAATGTACTAAACAAGAAGTTACAAGGCCAGGGGCAACTTGTCAGTGCTGCCTATGACAACGTGAGAGCATTCTCCACAAAACTTGAGCTATGGAAAGCCCAGCTCTCTCAGACAAACCTTTGCCATTTCCCAGCATGCAAGGCACTTGTGGATGCAGGCACACCATTCAGTGGTGACAAGTATGTTGATGTCATTTTGAGGCTACAGGAGGAATTTGATCACAGATTTGCTGACTTCAAGACACACAGAGCCACCTTTCAAATTTTTGCGGACCCCTTCTCCTTTGATGTGCAAGATGCCCCTTCTGTGCTTCAAATGGAGCTCATTGAGCTGCAGTGCAACTCTGAACTCAAAGCGAAGTTCAGGGAGGTGAATGGAAAAGCAGACAAGCTTGGACAATTTTTGAGAGAATTGAGCCCTAGTTTCCCTCGGCTTTCCCGAATGTTCAAGCGGACCATGTGCCTTTTTGGTAGCACATACTTGTGCGAAAAGCTCTTCTCCACTTTGAACTTCAATAAGTCCAAGTACAGGTCCAGACTTACGGATGATCATCTTCAAGACATACTGAGGGTCTCAACTGCTTCCTCCCTCAGGCCAAATCTGGCTCGGCTATGCGAGAGGAAACGCTGCCAGGTCTCTAGCAGCAAGGAGTAGGCAAGAGAAGCCATGTTCAGAAGAACAGTTCATTTTCTACAGTGTTCCATTCATGTTCAGAAGAAGGTTATAGAACTGTTAATACAGACATTTGAATCTAAATACAGCAGATATAGAAGACTGAAAAAAACACATAAGTTCACTGACTAAAAATATCTTATTATTATTTTATTTATGTATTACAGATTGATTTATTTTCTTATTAATTCTTAATTTGTTTATTTAGTTTTCATCTTATTTTGTGTTAAAAAAAATAAAAATAAAGAGATTTGAGAAGATTGGAATTTTTTAATCATGCCTTTCTTGTGGAAAACCTAATGCGGCCCAGCCTGACCCAGACTCTGCCTCCAGCGGCCCCCAGCTAAATTGAGTTTGAGACCCCTGTCATAGAGGTTCGGGTACTTGATACCTCGCACTCTCTATCTAACTACGGCTACATTTTTTGTACGTTTTCATTCGTCAGATGTACCAAGACCGAACATTAATTGGTGTACACAACTGTCCATCATCGTTTATTGTGGATGACACTTACCAAAAAAGAACAGCCAATCCAAATTAAGTAGCGCAGAGGCGAACCAATCACAGCCGCAGCGTCACGTCACATGACTTGTTACGTACAGCACAAGCGCCAAGGCGCACATGTGTATTTGTTTTTGCAGCCGGGCCGCCCAGGTAATGAAGGAAATGAGTTTGCCGACTACAGAAAAATCAACCGAGAGCGTGAGCGAAGGTTACCGAAGAAAAAACAGATGATGGTTCCAATGCTGGAGAGATTGTCAAACGGAAGGGCCACAGAAGTTCCGTAGTGTGAAGGTATTTCGGCTATTTCAAGTCTGACAAAAAACAGAGTAGCGCGCACTGTAAATTGTGCCGAAAGCAAGTCTGGATATACAATAAAGCGGTGCATGCTCAATCTCTGACTGAAAGCGCTAATTCGTCATTCGGCTTTTGTCAGACTAAAGTCACTGTTAAAACTGTTTGAAAAGCTAAGCTATACAACAAGGAGAGATTGATGCTACGTCCACACGTACCCGGGTATTTTTGAAAACGCAGATTTTTCTATGCGTTTGCACCTTTCGTCCACACGTAAACGGCGTTTTCAGTCACTGAAAACGGAGATTTCTAAAAACACCTGCCAGGGTGGATATTTTCGAAAACTCCGTTTTTGCATTTACGTGTGGACAAGAAAAACGGAGAAAACGCAGCGTCAAAGGTGTGCGCCTTTTTTGACGTCACACTGTGCGCCACGTTATTGTTTCGGTGAAATGAATTTCTACAATACTGTTACTGTTAATTGTACTCTCTGCAGTGTTTAAATGCTTACATATACACACATAGTTACTGTCCCTCCACACATAGGACTCGGTTCTGTTTCTATGCCCCATCTTTGTTTACTATTTCCTACCGAGGCTTCTAGACTTCTGATTGGCCAACATTTCTACACGGTTAGGAATATATCGCCACCTGTTGCTTTGGCATGTTCCTAGCAGCGTTTTCCTTCATTTCTGCGTTTACGTGTGGACGGGATTATTTTTTAAAACGAAAACGGAAAATCTCCGTTTTCAAAAATACCCGTGTACGTGTGGACGTAGCCTCAGAATTTCCTTTTAGTTCTCAGTTTATTTGATATTGACAAAATGTCTGTGAAGGTTCTCAGTCATCCAGGTCATCGTAGTCAAAGGAGTTTGCAAAGAAAAGCGTCTGGACTTCTTTGAGTTGCTTGAAGACGTTTCACCTCTCATCCGAGAAGCTTCTTCAGTTCTAAGGTCAAATGGCCGAGAGTCCCAGATTTAAACCCAGTGGGAGTATCCCCCCAGTGGGAGTATGATAGGGTGGGGCCAGGTTTCACAATGAGCTCACCCGAAACCCTGGCTGATTAGGTCCCACACCCGCTTTCACACCTTGGCGCATGTGATTAGAGGATCACCAGGGGGTCCTTTGTCCCTCCTTGGGGGGATACTCCCACTGGGTTTAAATCTGGGACTCTCGGCCATTTGACCTTAGAACTGAAGAAGCTTCTCGGATGAGAGGTGAAACGTCTTCAAGCAACTCAAAGAAGTCCAGACGCTTTTCTTTGCAAACTCCTTTGATATTGACAAAAGTTAGTCAATTTTGTCTGTTCTTCTGTAAAACGACGATTTATTTTTAGAATTAAAATTTTGTTTCTAAGTGGAATTGACAATTTAGTGGTCTGTTTTGTTTGTTCTATTTTGAAACTTAAACGCTTTAGCGGCTGCCTTTTGTGTAGTTTACAATATTTGCCTTTATCTGAAACTGAAGTCTCATGTTCCTTAAGTACATCTACCCTGTTGAACTTATTATGGGAAATAAATATTTTAATTAAAACAAGCTGCTAATTATTTCACATTTTACTTGTGAGCAACGGCACATTTAAATCTTACAAATATAGTTATTTGGCTTATATCGTGATATGGTAAATGGTAAATGGCCTGTATTTATATAGCGCTTTACTAGTCCCTAAGGACCCCAAAGCGCTTTACATATCCAGACATCCACCCATTCACACACTGGTGATGGCAAGCTACATAGTAGCCACAGCCACCCTGGGGTACACTGACAGAGGCGAGGCTGCCGAACACTGGCGCCACCGGGCCCTCTGACCACCACCAGTAGGCAACAGGTGAAGTGTCTTGCCCAAGGACACAACGACCGAGACTGTCCAAGCTGGGGCTCGAACCGGCAACCTTCCGATTACAAGGCGAACTCCCAACTCTTGAGCCACGATCGCCCCTATGATGATATATATCGTTATCGCCTGAAATGAAAAAAACATATCGTGATATGAAAAAATCTTATATCGCCCAGCTCTACCAGAATGCAGTGATTTGCATTTCAAAACCATCTTTTACTTACAAATAAACATAGAAATTTGGTGAGTTAGAAACATTTGTAAATGTTTTTGTACTTGATTCTAATCTGCTAATTTTTATTTTGCTTGAACTGCAGCTGAAAACTAATCAGTTAAATTTGTAATTCACCTAAAATATCTGTTCAGTGACATTGATTTCACTTTGATATGGAGACAAGCTAATGTGATTTCCATGTCTCCTTTATCAGGCTGCGGGATGGTAAGCTTTAGTGTTTAAGTGAGTCCAGTTTAAATTTTCAGACTCTAATGTGCTGATATCACCTTACAAATAAACAACAGCACTTTAAGCAAATAATTTACTGGAACTACAATGTTTATTTTACTGCTCTGTTGATTAAAACATCAGATTCAACATTTGCTGCACCATTCATCACTAGTCCCTAAACAGCATGGGTGTTTTTTACTGTTATATTTTAGTCTTCTTCATAGATTGTTAATCCCTATCTGATAACGTCCCTAGAGTACACTTATAGGGATTATTTCATGGAAGAAGAGTCATATGACCCGTGAAACGCTCCTTTAGATTGGTTAGATATTGCTAACACCACCCTTTTTATGGAAACGAGCCGGGGAAATCCTAGGTTAAGTTAATGAGTTAATAACCAACTTCGTGTGAGTGCACATCCTGATCACCAGTGTTAATCCAGATAAGGGAAAGATACCCTGGGTATGTTGAACTCGCTTCATAGTATAGGCCTCTGTTGCTCGACTTTTGGGAGAAGAATGTCATCTCATTCTTGTCTGATACACAATTCTAGCTGCTCTATAGAGGCCTATACTAGGAAATGGGTTCAACAGCGAGTTTGAGAGTAAATACAGCAGAAAAAGAATGCAAACATAGGCTTAAACTACATACAAATTTGATATGAGGACAGCATGTACAGCAGCGGTCCCCAACCCATTTTTGCTCCACGGACCGGTTTATGTCTGACAATATATTCACGGACCAGCCCTTAAGGTGTCACAAATAAATAAAACCAGTACCAGTACCAAAAAAAAGATAATTTATTCATAACACACAGGGAAAGCTAAAAACCGATAAAAACTCTCAGCCTCTTTTGTCATTTTTTTTTTTTTCATTTTATCACGTGCCAAATGTTATGGGGTGGTCAGAGGTCTGGAGAGCTGGCAGGCCAGTTCATCAAATTCAAGATGAGCTAATATTTTTCTTAAAAATTTTCAAATTTTCCCAGATTAAAAATTTAATATGTTCATTTGTAAGTGACATGTAGTTTTGAGACTAGGAAATCATTGCATTCTGATTGTATGTACATTTACACATCATCCAAACTTTCTTGAATTGGGGATGGTATGGCATGATTAAATTCATAGACAAAGTAATAAATAATATTACAATGACAGATTTGTCTAAAATGCGTAAAGACTATTCCAAAGGGGTAAAGATTGCAAAACAATAGCCTCTAAATTTCTCACAAAACGTTCTTTAACCCCACTGCTAGGTTGTTGAAATGGATTTCCATATATACAGTATGTGTGTATGTATGTGTGTGTATATATCTGTGTATATATGTGTATATGTATATATGTATGTATATATGTGTGTATATATGTATATGTGTGTGTATGTGTATGTATATGTATGTATATATGTATGTGTGGAGAGTGAGAGAGAGTATATTTGTGTAATTTATGTATTTTTCCTCTGTGTATTAAGACTGCTGCTGTTGAAGTCAGAAGAGAATGCATCCTCAAAGGTCTTTGCGTGTACCTGAATGAAGATCCAGAGAAGCTGGTGACGGATTACCTGGTATGTTAATTTGCATTTATCCTTATCTAAGGAGATGATCAAAGATAGGCTCAAACTACATATAAAAAGCTACATACAAGAAGATAAGATAAGATAAGATAAGATAACCTTTATTAGTCCCACATGTGGGAAATTTGTTTTGTCACAGCAGGAAGTGGACAGTGCAAAAGTTATGAAGCAAAAATTAGAATAAAATAAAATAAGAATAAATACAGTACACAACTGTACAGAATAAAAGTAAATAATAATAAAAGTAAAAGTAATAAAAGTTTATTAATATTAATTATAAAGAATATTATTTGTGTCATGTTTATTTAAAGCTGGAGTTGGGCTTGCTCTGCAATTTTCAGGCAATATTTTAAAGAGGCCGGTGTATATGTTTATGTAGCTGTTGGTGTTAGAGATCATGTGGGTAGAGACTGCCATGTCCTCACACGTGTAGAAATATTCCATTATGATTTGGTGGTTTGGGCTTGGCATTAATTTGCTCCTTTTTTTCTCCTTTGTTTTCTTGTTTCTTTTGTAGCCAGAGCCACTTTCATATATCCTGTACATATTTTCCATCGTATGTTTTTGCTTTTTTTCTTCTTTCTGAATGTTCTCTGTATGCAATTAAACTGCTGCAAGAACCCCTTTTATTGTGTCCTGTGTGGCAACTAATTACCCGGGCAGAAGTTTTGGGAGCTTGTTGGGGCTGGAGCATCTGCATGTGTGTTAATGCAAAACCATAATCCTCCCAGGAGCAGAGATTCCAGCAAATTCGTCCTTAACACAGAACATGCAATCCTTAGAGAAAACCCAAACAAAACATAAAACCCAAGAGTTCATTCTTAGACTGCAAAGGCCTGTCAGACAGACAGCTCATGTTTGAAATGATTTATTTAGGCTCCACAAAAATCCCTCTGAGAGCTGTGAAGTCTTCAAACTTAATTTCACATATGTTACAAGTAGATCCCTCTATGGGCAGTTTTTAAGGGAGAAACCCGACACAACATTGGTGACTTTGATGACTTTGGGAGGAGCAGGGATGGTGATGACACGCTTCAGGAAGCAGCGACGCCTACAGTACAAAATCCAACAGTTTAAATTAGAGGCTGAAGATATAGTTGTCATCAGATTACAAAAAGCGTGAAAAACAGATTAATGAAAGTGACGTGGTTTCTGGGTGCGACGTGAATTACTAGTTCAAAGTGTGCACAGAAGTATTCGTAATACTTCACCGATAACTGCGATCAAAGAAGGTTTCATCAATGTAGGTGTAGAACTGGCAGTGAGGGTCGTCAGTGCATGTCTTCTGGCATGTGTCTGCATCATCCATCAGCTCATAGCGAATGTCAGAACCGTTGAAATCTACTCCTTCATGAGCCACTCTAGCCCAGTCTGTTAGCAGAAACACATATCACTATGCTGAAGGGATGGACACATAAAATATTCCTGTGCATAATTACAGTGTCTTTAACAATATTACCTTTACAGAACAAAGCCCCCAAAAATGATTGTCTCACATCCACATGTTGTATTAGAGGAAAATGACATAAATTTGGTTTGTCATCATGTCTGAAATACTAATTTTTACATTAAAAGTTTTCTTTCTACTTTTTCTCCCTGGGTTATGACAAATTGATATCTGTAAATCTACACTGCTCAAAAATGAAGCTAAAGAAACACTTTCAAAACAAATCAGATTTCAGTGATGTCAGATCCAAACTTGTATGAACTCAAAATCCTCCTTAGTAGTTTGTTTGGCCCCTAGACGTGCATGCCTAAGCCTGTTCTGAAGCGGCCTAACCACATCAGGGCATGCACGTCTAATTGTACTTATGAGACAGTCGATGGTGTCCTGGGGGATCTCCTCCGGGATCTGGACCAGTGCAATCTGACAATGTGGGATGGACCGAACCATATTGTCCTAGAGGTGGGGGAATCAATTACTTCATCCTCCAGGAACTGCCTGATTGAGTGTTTCTTACAGTGGGCCCAAGGTTCCAGGTTCCAATAAATTGAACATTTATGTAACAGTGTTATAATTCAGTATTCACCCACATTTATTTATCTACTTTTTAAATTTGTTTTATGATCTAAAACATGAAAGACTGTGAAATATTCAGAAAAATAAGAAATCAGGAAGGGGGCAAATACTTTTCACAACACTGTATGCTGTTCAGTAACTGTTCGCTCACAAACACGTTCATGCGGAGCATTACAGGTTGATTTGCGCTACTCACTGTCGTCAAGCTGACAGGAACGGTGTGGTAGCCCTGAAGTGCCTATATCTGCCCTGGTGACTATTTCATGTGTGTTTTCCTTCAGGTAACAAACAAAGGTATTCCTAAAAAACAAACAAGTAAAATCAAAAAGGGTTAAAATCAAAATGTAAGAGGGTCTAAATGTTTGCATATAATGTAGAGCTGTAAAGCTATAATTCTGCACTTAAGTACAGTTTTATTACACTGCCTGTTAGACATGCAAGAAAAAGAAAAACATATAAGATATTTGTTTCACTCTCAGATGAGACGTTGTCTGAAACACAGACAACTACCTGTTATAAGTGAAGTAGGTGCAGCGCGGATGAGTTGAGCACAGAGTCTGACAGTGTTCAGGAGAGGCAGCAGGCAGCGACTCGATGTCACTTCCTGGGATGTCAGTGTTTGGAAAAAGCTTTCTCTGGCATGCTGAATATAAAAGAGGAAAGACATTTGTTTTGTTTGATATGCTTTTATATTCCCATGTGAAGCACTTTGTAATAGATTCTAGTCTTAAAAAGGGCTATATAAATACATTTTACTTGCTTACATTAGGAAAACACACAGGCAACAAATAGGAAGTGGGCCGAAAGCTACAACTAGGTCTATGTACCTTTGTCAGAGTGCTGAGTTTGGTATGTTTTGTGGGAGAATCCAGATGTTACACCAGCTTTTCTTTCAATAACAGGAGTCCTTGGTACAGGCCAACTGAATTTAAGGTGACACTTATACCTTAAACAGAACAAGATATTGTAGTCTCCTTTGATGAGTGTGAAATATCATGGACGAACATGGACATGGAGTTTAAAAAACAAGATGTGACACAAGACTGCAATAAGCTGAACTTTGGGAAATGCAGAGGTGTAGGACAAATCTTTTTGTTAAAAACTAATCTTTTGTGGTTAAAAAATAAATAAATATGGAAACGTGTTTAAAATCAATACACTATCCTAACTCAAATTTACCTGACTTTACTATTTGAGAAATTCTCTTTTACAAAAGTGAAGAACTGACACGCAGGGTCCTGAGTGCACACTCGCTGGCACTCCTTGTGGTCACCTGTGAACAAGGACCTGTAGTCTCCCCCGATAAAGTCCATGTTTTGGTACACCTCAGACAGGCAAGGTTCTGTTTCAAACAATAGAAACATGCATAAAGAAAGTTAAACTGGAGGTGAACATACTTCATGAATTGCTTAATTTTTAAAATGGTTTATTAATGGTTGTAAGCCTACGTGGGTCTGGGCTGCAGGATTTTAGAGAGAAACCAGAAGTGGCACCCTGTACTGGAGTCTGGGCACTGGGCTCTCCAGAGGGAGTGGACTTTAGGTAGCAGTAGAAGTGTCTGCAGAGACCAACAAGTAGAAGAAGCCATGGTACAACCAACATAACAGATCAGATCCCGAAATTACTTGACACACAGTGCTTCCTATAGCTGGTTTTGGTTCTTTAGACTTTTGGCTGAACTCTGTTAAATCTTAAGTTGCCATCAGTGAGAGGCAGCGATCATGGGTGGGTATACTGGTATACAGTGTGGCACAGCTCTGTAACATCTCGTGGAAGTTGGGGGGATTGGCAGGCTGGAGTGATGGTGTGTTCAAACTTCAAGGGGATCAAACTCCTCACTCAAAAAAGTATATGCCATGGAACTGGAGAGCACACTCTGTTGGATTTTGTGGTGAAAGAGAAACAAGCACAAACGTGATTTTGATATACTGGTCAATCTACCTTCTCACTCTCACCCAGGATCAGGAGTAGATCACAGATACGAGAAGCAGAAATTAGTTCAGCTCAACTTTAGAGATAGGGTGCAGAGAAAGGTCATTTGGAAGGAACTCATTGCCTTGTTTGGGAACACTTTGGTGGTGTTGCTTAGACTGCTGCACCTTACAACCTGCCCCTGCAAGATGGACCTGGATAAGTATGTGTATATATTGCAACTCATTTGTGCCAGTCATACCTGTCATCATGGGTCCAATCAGCACGAATAAAGGTAAAGAAGAGGCAAGAGGGGTGCTGGGTGCACAGGAGCTGACAGTGGTTAACATCAGGGGAGTAGAGAAATGTTATGTCATTTCCCGGGAAATCCATGTTCTCTAGAATATTTGGATTACATGCTGAAGAACAGAAAAGGGAAATATTTAAGGAAACATTTACATGTCCAAAGAAGTTTTTCATATATCACAAACATTTAACCACACAAAAGTGCTAAAAAAATAAGCATAATGGTAGATACATGAACTGGTAGCTGCATACGTTTAGCCCTGTCATAACAAGATATTGCATAGTGCATCGTACCTTGACTTAAAGAACAGCTGAGGAGGGAGAGTAGACCAACGAAGATCAAATGTCTTATCATCTTTAACGTTTAACAGCAGAGTAAATGAAACTCATCAAACACGACTACATTTAACAAAAAGGCTGTGCAAATAGAAAACTGTCCTTTGAGCCAAAGGGCAATTTTGCAATCGGATCTATTTGCACAGCTGATCTCTGGCACAGTCAATAACCTGCCCTACAACTAGAGTTTAGATAATTTTATGTTGGTATTTACCAAAGTGAAAATTTATCAAATACCAAGTCCAGGAGAAGATATCATATACTTGGATTATTGTGTCTAGCTTTGGTTGTTGCCACATTCCATAAATGAAGCTGGCCTCCCATGTGTACAGGCTGATTTAGGGTTCATACTGAAAAACAACGTGTATGAATGTTTAAATAGCAAACTGTAGAATTTAGTTTATTCCTCTTTACTTTCAGACACTGACTTTTCCAAATGCAAAGAACAAGCAAGACACAAACTGAAATGCATTCGCAGATAATAACAGGAGCAGTGCCCGATGAATGAAGGGAATCCATCAGCAGAGGGCAGTGATGCGGTATTCTTATCATTATATAATCCTGTTGAAAGATACAAAGGACTCCATCTGTAGAAAGACAGACTGGTGTTATGTCTGGAGATTCCCACACAAAGAAATGTTAACATAGGTGGTTAATGTCATAGTCCTGCCCTCAAGAAACCTCGCATGTTTTGCTGTTATGTGTCTTGCACAATTGAAGTTTTTTCTGCCTTTTTGTGTCAGAATTTAAACATCTTTATGTTTGATAACAGTTGATAACATTATCAGAAAGGAAACAGACAGGAAACAATTACATACAAGAGTATAACATAGTAACCAACAAAGCACTAAGATGAATGTGAAACTGTTTTGACTCAGTAGCTTGCAGCACCACAGTCTCACCGCCTTTCCTATTTCTCAGTTTGCACACACTTGATTTGTCTCCTTGTCTTCTCTCTTTGAATTAGAATAGAATAGAATAGAATTCAACTTTATTGTCATTGCACATGCACAGGTACAGGGCAAAGGAGGCAGAGTTCAGGAGTCTGACAGCTGTGGGGAAGAAGCTGTTCCGGTACCTGGTGGTCTTAGTCCGGAGGCTCCTGTAGCGCCCCCCAGAAGGCAGGAGGGTGAAGAGTCCATGTGATGGGTGACTGGGGTCTCTGATGATTTTCCCAGCCCTTTTCAGACACCGCTTCCTGTAGATGTCTTTTATGGCAGGAAGTGGTGCTCCGGCGATGCGCTGGGCAGTTTTCACGACCCTCTGCAACGCCTTCCGGTCCGAGGCAGAGCAGTTCCCGTACCAGACTGTTATACAGTTGGTCAGGATGCTCTCGATGGTGCAGCGATAGAAGTTCACCAGGATGTCTGAGGAAAGGTGGTTCTTCCTCAGAGTCCTCAAGAAGAAGAGGCGCTGGTGAGCCTTCTTGACCAGCTTGGAGCAGTTGGTCGTCCAGGTGAGATCCTCGGAGATGTGGACTCCCAGGAACTTGAAGCTGCTCACACGCTCCACAGCCGTCCCCTTAATGTGGATGGGTGGATGTGGGTCAGCATTCCTCCTGTAGTCCACGATGAGCTCCTTGGTCTTCTCGGTGTTAAGCAGCAGGTTGTTTGTGTCGCACCACTCAGCCAGACGATCCACCTCCTCCCTGTAGGCGGCCTCATCGTTGTCACTGATGAGGCCAATCACCGTGGTGTCATCTGCAAACTTAATGATGGTGTTGGAACCATCAGCAGGTCTGCAGTCGTGGGTGAAGAGGGAGTAGAGGAAAGGGCTCATCACACAGCCTTGTGGTACACCGGTGTTCATTGTGATGGTAGATGAGCAGTGGTTATCCAGCCGGACATGTTGGGGGCGGTTGGTCAGGAAGTCCAGTAACCATTTGCAGATGAGGGAACTGATGCCCAGGTCTGTCAGTTTCCTGATGAGTTGTGAGGGGTGGATTGTATTGAACGCTGAACTGAAGTCTATAAACAGCATTCTGGCGTAGGTGTTGTTGTTGTCCAGGTGTGAGAGGACAGAGTGCAGTGCGATGGAGACTGCATCCTCTGTGCTCCTGTTCTGGCGGTATGCGAATTGGTGGGGGTCCAGGGTGGGGGGAAGACAGGATTTGAAGTGTGCTAGGACCAGCTGCTCTAAGCACTTAGTGATGATGGGGGTGAGTGCTACTGGGCGGTAGTCATTGAGGCAAGATGGGTTGGAGTTTTTGGGTATTGGGACGATGGAGGTGGATTTGAAGCAGGCCGGTACCACAGCGTGGGCCAAGGACAGATTGAATATGTCTGTGAGCACTCCTGCAAGCTCCCCAGAACACGCTCTGAGAACACGACCGGGGATGCCATCAGGACCTGCAGCCTTGTGGACATTGATCCTGCTCAGCACCACTCCTACATCGGTGGGGGAGAGAGTCAGAGGTTGGTGGTCTGGCGTCACATCTGCTTTGGTTGTGGTTGTGGGGTTCCCTCGCTCAAAACGAGCGTAAAAGTTGTTGAGCTCGTTGAGGAAAGAGACATCAGAGGATGCGGGGGAGGGTTTGGTGGTCCTGTAGTCTGTGATGGTCTGGAGTCCTTGCCACATGCGTCGGGGGTTGGAGTTGGAGAAGTGTTCTTCTACCTTCTTTAAAAAGAGATTTATATATTTATCAATACTCCTATTCGCTATTCTATTCTGTACTGCATTTTATCGCCCAGATTTTAGTTAGCCTCTGTTCAATTGACTGTTATATGTCAATAGAATCATATTTCACAAATTAAAGTGTCTTGTAAATTATGGGTTTTTTTCTCAAGAATTTTCTTCCTAAATCTCTTACATGCTAACTGTAACTTGTTACTTCTGCTAAAACCTGAACTTAAATGTGTATATGGTGTTTTATCTGTTTTTCTCTGTTTTAGATGCACATATCAATCTGGCATTCAGGCTTAAAGCCAGAATTGCAGGAATGCAACACGTGTTGCAGGGGACTCTTTCACTGCCCTCTGTGCCCCAGTTTCAGCCCTACTGTCAGGGCAAAGATTGAGGAGCATCTAAATGTGCATATAAAAAATGCTTTGCCTTTCAAAGGTATGTTTGTATTAAATATACTTTATAGTTATGAATATGCACTTTTTTCAGCACTTCTGCAGTATCTTTGTTGACTTAAAAGTTGCTGTTCACATTGTACAGTTCAGTGCATTCATCTGCAACAAAAATAGTGTTTTTATTAAATATATTATTATTTACTTTTCACCACATTTCATAACTTTTGTGATCCATACTATTTTGCTTTCATTATTGAATGGCTTGGATGTTTTTGTTAACATGTACAATCTGATTGTTAGATATATTGATTGCATTCTATACAACTACATTTAAATCACATCTGGTTTTTGTTTTTGTTTTTTTTGGTTTTTTTATCTCTTACAGATAAAATGATATGCCGGTGCAGGCTTCCTTGTAGGACAACAGGACACTTTCACTGCCCTGTCTGTGAGATTACAATCATACAGCGTGGGGATATGGCAAGGCATTTATTGTCTTGTCAGCATTCTTCAATGCCAAGTCAGCCACCATTATCAGGACTGCTCCCCGCTGAACTCTCCAAGGAGCCCCGTCTCCCTCCGGCAGCACTCTCCGAGGAGCCCTGTCTTCTTCCAGCAGCACTCTCCGAGGAGACCCGTATTCCTCCGGCAGCACTCTCCGTGGAGCCCCACCTCTCTCCCGCTGCACTCTCCGTGGAGCCACATCTCCCTCTTGATGTCTTGTCTCCAGCATATAAACCATTTTCTGAATCTTCAGTAGAACATTCATGTGTTCTACCCTCTGTGCTGAATGAAACTGTGGCTTGTGGAAAGTCCATGAAAATGAAACGCCCTCACTGTGGTCTTAGTCTTCTTACAAAAAAACCTTCAAGGCTCACATGATTAGGAGGCATTCAAACAGATCAATAGATGTTTGCCTGACCTGTCATCTGCTGTGTTTTTGTGTAGAGGGACTTCTTCCTCTTTGTTTTTCAGTTTGCAGGGGACATGGAGCTCTTTTTAAAAGCATGTGCTGACAAGCAGGGACTACGGGTCAATTTGATGTTTGACATTTAATGGACAGATGAAGGCCCTGGCTGTTTGTTTGTGTTTTTTATGTGTTGTTTGTTTTTCAGTGTACAGAATTCCAGTTAAGCTTATTATAAAATGTTGTTCACTTGTTTCCATGTCCATACTAATAGTAAAAATTTAAGTGTAAATGTAACAGCATTGTTTATACTTGTAACTTCAGAGTAAAAAACTTATTGTTGATATTAACATTAATGTATTACCCTGTAATCAATAATATTTTTATACATTTTATGCATTAACCCTCTGATCTCTATCCTGGCCATTTGTGGCCACTTCACTTCTTCCTCTTGTTTGACTACTACACTGCAGTGGACCAAAAGAATGACACAGGTTTGATCTTATGGATCTAATAGTTGTGTGTGTTTGTGCATGACATTGCAACGCAAATATGTATTTGCAAGATAGACTGGAATAAATTATGACGCATCAAATATTACACAGGCTGCAGTGAATTTCTGTTGATACAGACTATTGGGCTTTGAGTTTCCCAGTCAAACTTAGCTTTGACACACATGCTAACACTTTTACTCTTGTACATTTCATAACAAGACACTATAGCCAAAATATTAAATCTCAAAAAAAATTCAAAGCTGCAGCTGCAGCACACACAGCAACAAACACTGTTAGTAAACGTGTCCTGGAGTTTATGCAGGTGCAAAAAGTGCTACTGCTGTAAGTAAGCCTAACAGCTTCCACATCACTTATATTTCTGGAAAGATGGTAAGAAGGGCATTACTGCTCATCTCTACAATCTCCCAGATCTTGGAATACAATGCTTTTGTCCCATGAAAACCACTTCACAGTAGTAGGAGTCCACTAAAACCTACAAATGAAGAGTGATCCTGGAAGAAATAGGGCGCACACTAGTGACCTCAACAATTGCAAGACAGCCTTGTCCCCGATGCTCATGTGAAAAAAAATACGAAGATATATGTTAAGTGTAAAAAAAGAATGTAGATAAAAATTTTGGTTTTGCTGAAAAGGACTGGTGCTAATTTAAAGTGTCGGTTTAAAGTCGGTAAAAATAGATACATGTTTTAATAAATATACATTTTACAGCATTTTGTGAACATACACAAAAGGTGGCCATTTTTGGCAACGGACAAGCTGAGAGAGAGTTTTATATGTTTTACTCTCCTTGAACAAAAATAATAGTGCACAATAATCAATGTTGATGTTAATCAATTAGATGCCCCAGACTCTACTATTAATAATACAGTGGTCACTCGTTTATCGCAGGAGTTACGTTCTAAAAATAACCCGCGGTAGGTGAAATCTGCGAAGTAGCAAACTTTATTTTTTACAATTATTGTAGCTGTTTTAAGACTGTAAAACCCCTCACTATATGCTTTATACACTTTCCTCAGACAGCCACGAACATTTTCACACTTTTTTCTTTTGTTTAAACACTCTTAAAGTTCAAACCTTCGTAGAAACACAAGTCCATTATAAAATGAAACCGTGCAAAACGTTTCGTCGGCATTGTTGTGTTTGTCAGGGAAAAAACTTACAAACATACAGTACAGCACTTCAGAGTTACACTGCTAGCGATCGAAGATTTATATAAATTCGACAAACTAAACTCATTCTGTGCTGTACAGCAGCGGTCTCCAACCTTTTTTGCACCACGGACCAGTTTAATGTCAGAAAATATTTTCACGGACCGGCCTTTAAGGTGTCGCGGATAAATACAACAAAATAAAATGATACAGACAAAGAAAAAAACGGTGGTATTTTGTAAATATAATAATAAACGCGATTTCACTGTGTGATTGTGTAACTTTATTAGCAGGGTCCTCCTGAAATGCACCAACAACATTGAGAGTAACATCCTCCTCCCTGCTTCTTAATGCTCTCTGGTCGCTATGGTAACGTGTAAATAGTTCTTTCAAAATAAGACACACGACTACAACACGGGAAAAGACCCAGGGAACCCGACTTAACGATTAAAAACCCTGAAAACCATACACTTCACACCCGAGCCTCAACTCTCTCGGCCCGGTACCAAACGGGCCCGGGTGTTGGGGACCGCTGCTGTGCAGAAGACACGGCACTAGATTGATTGACAATGGTCTACAGCAATCAGAACGCACAACACAATCTGCTGTAACAAAAAAAAAAGAAAAAAAAAATCAGCGAAACAGCGAGTCCGCGAAAGGTGAACCGCGTTATAGCGAGGGACCACTGTACAATAATTTCCAGTAGCCCTGCTGATATATGAAATGGTGAGTTTTGAGGTTGTCTTCAAACAAGTGCATTGTACTAGAAAAGGGTATTTGAAGGATTAAAATGTAAAAAGTAATGACAATTTTATATTTATGAAAAAACTTTATGCAGAAAAAGTAGCAAAGAAACAAAAACATAACACATGGACACTTTTGGCCACGAACAAGCTGAAGGGATGGTGATTTTTTTTAATAAACCCAGATTGTTAAAAAAAACACTTAGAATCAAATGTATTTATCAGCAGCATCAATAGTAACAAAAATACAATTTAGTTTTCGCTGTCAAAGTTGATTTAACTGAAGTTACGTGTTTCCGGTTACTGTGGAGGTCACGTGTTTCCGGTTACTGTGGAGGTCACGTGTATCCGGTTAGTGTGGAGGTCGCAATATGGCGCTCCCCAGTGGCTGCAGCCAGGTGCTCTTGGGGCTCTTGGGCGAAAAGTGAGCGCGAGAGCCCTCGGTGCGCCTGCTTGCTGCTGAAGTCAAAGTAAACTTTATTGTCAGCTCCGCTACATACAGTCCAGTATATAGAGAGACGAGACGACGAGGCTCCAGTTACAGCAGTGCAAGTAAACAAACAATATATATAAGAAGAGTAAGAAAATACATATACACTTTAGGACCAGGCTTAAAGGGATCAATAACAATTTAAAATTTATAATTTACAGTTTGATGATTTAAAGTCTCACACACAACCCGTCGAAATTGGAGGGGGGCCGGCTGCTTCCAAATAGAGCACATTTCATTCATAATGTTGTAAATCCAAGTCCATTATGTATTCATGATTTGAATCCTGGGTTGTGCGAAATCCCAGAAATAAACCCTAGACAAAGTGAATCTGTGAACTAAGGTGTAGGTCTATTAGGTTATGTTGTGGTGATCCTCGGGTTGGGGGATGGGTGTTCATACTGGAGTGCAAAATTAAAACCAATGGAAGATGGACAAGAAAAGTTCAAAGCCATCAGGTCCTCAGTTTAGAAAAAAGAGAAAAGAAGAGGATGAGAAACGAGCAAAAGATACAGGTAAGCAGATGTGTCATTGGCTAATGGCAGGTCATGTGTCCTGAAACAATCAGAATCAGAATAGCCAGAGGGAGTGTTCGCCCAGGGCACCAAACAGGCTAGGACCGCCACTGAGTGTCTGTCATTTAAGCAACCTTTTCAAATTACAAAACACTTAAGTTTATAGGTTTAATTCATAATATCTTCATCATAATCATGAAATCCACTTTTACTTAATCAAATATACACAATCATGTGTGAGTTTATGCCTACTATTTAAATATCGCCTACAAATGGCCACTCAGTGAAACTGGAGGGAGATCCAGGGCTCAGTAATGGTGTGAATCAAGTTATCAACAGGGTTTGAATGTCTAAACATTATATGCACAGCTAGACACTTTATGGCAAATCATAGGACCTAAGCACTCAAATAGTTTTCTATAAAGACAAAAGTAGGGCTCCCTCATGTAATGAAGGTTCACTGGAGAATGACACAACTTTTTATAAGTCTTTCGTTTCCCATCTTTTAATTTGAAACTGTAGCACTCAATGCACCGAGTTTGTTGCTATTGCTCTGCGGTGTATCTTATGTTCATAATTTTTGTTTTAATTTAGTTTTTTCAGGATGTTATGTATAATTACATAAAAAAAAAATCAACGAGGCCGCTGAAGAGGGCGACACGTCGTTGAGGCCGAGGTATCGAACACCACAGAAGAAGAACGATATATCCGCAACGTTTCCCGCAGGTACCGCTTAGAAGTGTGACGAAGCGGAGATAC
Organism: Oreochromis niloticus; assembly: GCF_001858045.2. Taxonomy (NCBI): domain Eukaryota; kingdom Metazoa; phylum Chordata; class Actinopteri; order Cichliformes; family Cichlidae; genus Oreochromis; species Oreochromis niloticus. The sequence goes on along the minus strand of NC_031985.2, from coordinate 27,720,863 downwards.
ATGGGCAAGTCGCGGGACTTAAGTGAGTTTGAGCGGGGTATGATAGTGGGAGCCCGAAGGGCCGGTTGCAGTATCTCACAGACAGCGAACCTGCTGGGCTGTTCAAGGACTGCGGTGTCTCGAGTTTACAATGAATGGTGCGAGAAGAAGAAAACCTCCAGTGACCGCGCGACGACCGGGAGGAAGCGGCTGGTCGATGAAAACGGAGAGAAGTGGATTGAGAGTGTGGTAGAGGCTAACAACCAGGTTACGATTGAGGAGATACATGCACTGTACAACAGCAGCGGGGTGGAGAAGCCCATCTCACTCCGAACTGCCCGACGGACCCTAAAGAGGCTGGGTTACACGTGCCTTCTGCCAGTCGATGACCCCCTCACAGAGGGCGGAGCCAGCAACAAGTGACATGACAACAGTTTGCTCGTGGTCTGCGGCCAGGTTGGACTTTACCGCCATTACGGTGATGTGATCAGCTAAGCAACTCAAGAGTTTCCCAGGTTATACAGATGGGGGTGCTGCGACGGCTTGACAAAAATCAGACTTTCTGGAGAAAATTCTGAAAATAGGTTTGAAGCAAATTCTTTACTGGTGGGTTCTTTTCCGCTCTCAGTGGCGACACGTGTCGTTCAGAAGAAGAATGCAGGGCGTCCGGTGAGATAGGATCCGCAGGTGCGAGGGGAATGGGCAAGATATCCTCATGGCGGCAGACCCAGAACAGCTGGACACTTCAAGTGACTGTAACAGACGCTAGTAACAGAAGCTAACGACTCCAAGCCAAACACTGAGCCTTCCACGATGGACCGGGCATCCAGTAACAAGATTAGCCTGGAAACATGAATGTAGTAATTAAAAACTGGGTTATTCCAATATCGCACCCCTGTATTCATGTGTTGCGAATTATAGAGTAATTCTTTATTATCTTTACTTTTTCTTTCATCTAATTCCCCATTTTTTTACAACATCTCTATAAGTGCATCAGTTTAATGAAATGTGCACACATGCATGGAAATATTGTAAGTTGAAAACAGAGTTTGTACATTTTTAACAAGCTTGAACGTCAATATTTGTTACCTTTATTCTTCAACACAGCCTGAACTCTGTTAGAAAAGGTTTCTTGTTATTTCTTTAAGTATTCTTCAGAAATAGTTCTCCAGGCTTCTCGAGGGAGATTTAAAGCTCTTCTTTGGCTCTTGGCTGCATTTTGTTCTGCTCTCTGTCAAGATGATCCCGCACTGCTTCAATAATGTTGATGTCTGAGATCTGGGGAAGCCAATCCATGACTAATAGTGTTCCACGGTGTGTTTTTTGCATCCAGGCATCTCTTACCATGTTAGCAGTGTATTTGGGATCATTATTATAGAGAAAATGCTTTCCAGATGGTATATATGGTGGATCAAAATAGGATGGTCCAGCAATTTTGAAAAGATCCCCAACACCACTGATTGAAAATGCAGCCCAAATCATGGCAGAGCCTCCACTCTGTGTTAGATGGTTATAAATGCTCACTTTTGTACCTCTCTCCTGACATCTTCCATACATACTGACGATGATTTGAACCAAAAAAAGTTAAATATAGCAGCCAATTTCCAAAGAAAATCCTTGAAAAAAGGTTCAGAAAACCTGATGAAGTTTTTCTTCAAATCCACCTAAGAAAATTTTAAGAAAGTCTGTCTCCTTGGAAGTAGAATATACATAAATAAGAAGTACCTTTAGATTTTTGCGCAGTACTGTTAATTCTAAAATGACCATTTTATGTCAATTTAAATGCCTTCAAAACTGTTCAAAAAAATGTGTTTAGATGTATTATTTTATTTGTCCCTAACTTTCCCATACCAGACGATGCCTGTCTCATATTGTGTGTTTACAGAGCAGAAATGAGTACATTAACATTTTGTAATTCCAAATAAACTATTCTTATATTTTTTTTCAATCAAGATAAAAAAATATTCCAATAACTGAGGTGCTGGCACTTCCCTGCAATGGTCCACTCTCGAATAAAGGTAAAAAAAAAAAAAACTACTGCTAGGAATTAGGAGACATTTGACTGCGACAGTGAACCACAAAGATAGTTAAACTTGGAGAATATCAAGAAGCATAAATCAGTTCACCTGCTTTGGTGCAAATAAAGTTGACACAAGGTGCACCCAAGAAGCAACAATATGATTCCCCCAAAAGGGAAAGATTTTGTGGGTGATGGCCTTATCCCTTCTGAATTTTTTTTTTTTGTTCAGGCTGCACAGGTAGTCCAGCATCTGGATACAGCATCTACATTGCAAGACAGTTTGCTGTGTCGCTGTAATGACTTCAGGAATCTGCTTTGTGTGAAACACAAAGGAACTGAGAACCAGTTCCTTAGATAATTAGGAAGGAGAAAGAACAGCATATAAGAGTATTTCAAATAAGGTAGACTGCTGTTCATTTGATTTTTAACCTTTGACCAGATTCATGAGCCTGGCATAGTAAGGCCTGATTTATACTTCTATGGGAAATCTACATCGTAACCTTCGACATAACCTGACGTGAACTTCTAAATACACAAATTCAGCAGGGGCTCATTACATTATTGAGATCATATGTGATGAAAGGCCAAGGTCAAAACAGAACTTAAACGGATATTAAGCACCCCCCATTGCAAACTCTTTAAAGTAACATTAGGCAGTCCCAACAACGTCAGCTACTTCTGAGAGATTTAAAAAGGTCAAAACATACTTGCAGAATCACATTTTGGCATGTCAATAATTTCTGGCAAAGACAGTGAAGGTGCATGTTGGGCAAGAACACAGCAGTCTTACTAAATGTTAAGAAAAAACAAAAACAGGCTGTGCTTTATTCACAGTAAGTGATCAAACTGTTGCAAAGGTAACTTGAACAGCATTATCCTCGACTTTATTGCACGTGAAGACAAACCTTCAGCACTCATGGAAACATTTAAGTCTGCGAAACTTCATCTTGTGCAGTGCAAAAACAGATCTTTTAGTGCCCCCTCCTGGCAGATGTGAATACATGCAGAGTCAGGCCAAGGCTCAAATAAACTCGCTTCATGTGTGCTGAGCAAACTCAACAGGGAGGTAGAAGTTAAAAAGAGGATGACCATTGCAGCACTGGCATACAAGTCCAGGAGCAGCATACGATGGGCCACTTTTGGATTCGGTGTCTTGAAACAAGTTCAAAAACTTTGCCTGACATTGTCTCCGCATTCTAAAATATAAAGGGTTACAATACTATCAGTGCTAACAAGCCATAACTGTGCTTTTTTCCATTTTGGGAGGAAAAAAAAAATCAAAGCTTTATTTCGCAAAACACAAAACAAAGGGACAACACTCCTTCAAAAGTCCTACGAAATCCATGTGAAACTGCACTGCTTAATGTGCAATGTTTACTGTAATGTTTATGTTGTGCTTATTCAGCTGGCTGTTGAACAATTTCCCTGCAAGCATTACAGCAGCAGCTCTCCTTCCACACTGAAGGCAGCTCAGTTCAGTTAGGAAGATATTCTCTGCACAGCTGATTACATTCAATGAAAAACTGCCTCCATTTGTACTAATAATAAGAAAAAAAATGTAAACGGTTGTGTCCTCTACAACAGACAACTATGTTTGGGAATACCGGGACGCCAAATTGGAATAATCCAGTTCTTCACTACTACATTCATGTCTCCGGGTTATTCTCGTTACTGCACGCAAGCTCTGTCGTGGAGGACTCGATCTTTAGCTCTGAGTCATTTTGCTTCTCGGACTGTAACCCCGAGGTATCCAGCTGTTCTGGCCCTGATGTCTCCTCGAGTAAAGCCTCCATCCCCGCCGCGGTGGTCCTATTGCTGCGGCTGTAACCCAGCCTCTTCAGGGTCAGCCGGGCAGTCCTCAGTGAGATGGGCTTCTCCACCCCGCTGCTGTTGTACATGGCATGGATCTCCTCGACCGTAGCCTCCCTGTTAGCCTCCAACATGCTTGCCAGCCTCTTCTCTCCGTTCTCATCGACGAGCCGCTTCCTCCCGCTCGCTCCTCGGTCGCTGGAGGTTTTCTGTTTATGCCACCATTCCCTGTGAACTCGGGACACCGCGGTCCTTGAACAGCCCAGCAGGTTCGCTGTCTGCGACAGGCTGCACCCGGCCCTTCGGGCTCCCACTATCATACCCCGCTCGAACTCACTGAAATCCCGCGACTTGCCCATCAATCACCCCTCCTTCACACTAACACAGGTGTATGGGGGAAGAGCAGCGGATATCCGCTAGTAATCATTCTTCTTCTATGGTTTTTGGTACGTCACGTTCAACACAGGTCGCCCTCAGGTGGATCCAGGGGCGGATCTAGAGAAATTTTCTTAGGGTGGCATGGAAATTAAATGGGGTGGCAAAATCAAAGCCGTTTTTTCTCTCTTACACATATGCAGCTGTTGCATTCTGTAATAATCATTATAAATGGTTAAAATACATCAAAAGCAGTAAGTATAAGCATTTCATATAAACATAGTCTGTAACCTTCCTATTTTCTTTGCCAACATAATTAAACATTTCAGTTTCATAAAACATTTTAATTTTGATTTTATGTACTGTAAAGGAATGTGATAAATAAGCATGTAGCCCGATAAGTATAAAATCTAGCTACACAAATGGGGTGTTTCTTTTACAAACATTATATTTATTTATGTTGATTTTTAGTTGAGAAGCCATAAAAGGCTGAGGTATACAAATTTACATTTACTACTCCTATAAACTATGCAAGAAAACTTTCCATTGCCCAAGGGCAATATTTTGTAGTACAGGGTTAAATAAATAACAATTAGAAATTAAATTACATGTGAATAATCTAACCAAGAATTTGTAAAGATATGCTTTTGTATTTTAATAGGCAAATCTCTCGCTGCCCGGTTTCATCAATAGAAAAACAAAGCAAGAAAAGTTCCAGATATTTCAAAAACAACTGTGATCATACCTTTAAATGTCTATATATTGATCCAACCGTGCTGGCGATTATCCCAGCTCCCATAACACAAGAGGACCAGTACAGCCTGGGCGGGTCCTTTTTAAAATTGTGGTACATTCTGTAAACAGGTGAGCAGGATTAAAAAGAAGAAGCTAAATTTCCGCACTATCTCTGTTTTTCCACACTCGTTGAATTAAATTGACATTTTAATAAAGATAAAAGGGGATCCATTGTAGGCCCCCTCTAATGTACTTATTGTAACACCGGTAGTTGATACTAGATCAAAAAATACTACTATTCCATTCATTTTAACTCCTGTGTAATACTGCCAAAATCATATCACCAAAACAGGTTTAGCTGTGAATTTTAGTGCTGACTGATGAGACAAGTTCAAAATAATCCACTGAAAATCTGACTGGGTAAAAATAACTCCCAGGAACCACAGAGCAAGGGGACATACAGCACAGAAAACTACCAGTAACTTCTGTTAAAACGGAGCAGCTGAGTACACAGCAGTGACGGAGGAAGTGACAACGAACAGAGGGTGGAAGTGGAGGATAATAAATACTCAACAAGGTATGGGGGGAGTGGAAACAAACTTAAAAGGGGAAAATAGAGAGGGAAAGAAAAACTAAACACAGAAAATATGAGACAAAAGGACTCCACATGGAAGATAGACAAAAACAAGACATGGCATGGAAACACACATGATAAGTAAAATAGAAATATAAGACACAGTAAACTGTGGTTTTCCTCTTTGCCTCTTTCCTGAAAGAAGGAAAAGGGGCAAAACTTAACTTGCAAAAACATAAAAAATGTACAACTCCCCAGATCAAAGAGAAATATATATTTATTAATAATATACTTAACAGAAACTGGGGGCACAGAGGGTGCATATTTTATTACAGAGAGGTCTTTAGAAGGGATTAAACATGATTTATTGATGAACAGAATTCAGTAATGCTATTTGGCAAGTAGACTCAATGTCCCCACATGCCAAATTGTATTAGTCAGAAGATATTTGAAAACAATGAAACCCACTTAAAACACAGAAGCAAAGAAACCACAATTTTGAGAACTCCATTCCTGACCCTCAGTGTCAGGGAGGGGCCAACTCTACTGGTATTTAAGCTGGATTGCTAGTTAGCTAACATCAGTACTGTTAGCTAAAATGGTCGTTCACACTGGCTTTTGCTGCTGCCCCCGTTGAGGAATGATGAGTCCCGGTCTGTGTTGATTTCCTCATTAATCATAGTGCTAATGTACTAAACAGAACTTTGAAAGAAGCTTATCATGCTCTCTGTGCTCTGTGGTTGTGAAGCCAACATGGTGGACATGATGAAGACCGCTTTGTCTTCTGAATTCTGATTGGGTGACCTCCACTTCCCTTCCGTTTTTACAGAAATCTTCTGGTAGCTCGTGCCAAGACTAGTCCAGTTTTTCCCTCAACTGTAACCCCCACCCCAGAAATGACTATAGTAGAAAGTGAAAAAGAGAAACTTTTCCTATTTTCACAAAGTTACAGAGGTTTTATTAGAGACATAGCTAAGCGGTTTGCAATTTGGAATAATTTGTGGAAGCTTAAACATCTTCAGCATTGAATAGCAGAAATGAGACTTTCTTGTCAGAGGGCATTTTGGGAAATAAATAAAAAAATAAAAAAACAGCGTCCGTCCTTAACAAGCAAGCAAATAAGGCAGACATCTTTTTGTGGAATCTTTTTACCTGCTCTTTGATCGTTTGCTGTTGTAGCTGTTTGTTGGTAGATGAAATTTTTTGTGAGCTTTTAGCTGAGATTCTGACGCTTCTGTGGATAGCACACATGTCTGCATTTAAATAACAGATCTGGTGGTACATCCCGTTAAATCAGATGTTCTCCCTCTCACCCCGATACTGAGGTCGTTGGGGTTCAATGGGTTAATTGTTTATTGCTTAATTACTTTGTGTAGTATGAATGGCCATAAGGGAGGTTTTTATCAGTAGTAACTGTAAAACTTCTGAAAACACAGCTAAAAATCCAACATTTCTGCTTGTGCTTGATTGTGGTGATAGCTTAAGACAAACAACTTAGGAATTATAAATGGCTTCAAGCGTACATTCAGGCCTGTGAGACTCATTTAGACATTCAGACAATGAGCCATGGCTCTGTGCTACATGCACACATTTCTGCATCTCCGCCATTCAAAGACAGTTTGTATATAGTTTATTTTATGTAATATTCAATACTGAACCGTAAATGCAGTCTTTTTCAAGAAAGCAATTTTCATTCACTGTTTTCATAAAAGCTTTATTTTTATGCATTTGCTACTACTAGGGAGGACACATGAGGTTTGAAACCGTTCGTCCTCCACAATGGAAAACGCCTGAAAATAAAAACTGGTATCAAATGCAAATGTTGCTCATTTTGTATTTCTTCGCTTTATCATGCTTGCATTTAAATCCGGCTCCCCAGTCCCTCTGAGTACCTAACCTGTACAACGGGGTGCCTAGTCCCAGTCCTCGAGAGTTACTGTCCTGCAGCTTTTAGATGCATCCCTACTCCAACACTGCTGAATCAAATGGTTTGATTACCTCTTCAGCATGCCATGAAGTTTGGCCTGAAAGGCCTGATAACATGTCATTCATTTGATTCAGGGTTTTTTTCGTTGCAATTCTTCAAATTTCCTGTGGAGGGCAGCAATGCAACTGTAATGCATCTAGTTTGCCGGATATACGACAAAAGAAGAAGAATGTTTTGTTTTTTGGCATCGGAAATATCCATGGTTTCCCACATTTACCCCTGGGTAGTGTGAAGAAGAGGGGACTCATGGGCAAGTCGCGCGATTTAAGTGAGTTTCAGCGGGGTATGATAGTGGGAGCCCGAAACGCCGGGTGTAGCATCTCACAGACAGCGAACCTGCTGGGCTGTTCAAGGACCGCGGTGTCCCGCGTTCACAGGGAATGGTGTCAGAAGCAGAAAACCTCCAGCGACCGAGGAGCGAGCGGGAGGAAGCGGCTCGTCGACGAGAACGGAGAGAAGAGACTGGAAAGGATCGTGGAGGCTAACAACCAGGCTACGATTGAGGAGATCCATGCCTTGTACAACAGCAGCGGGGTGGAGAAACCCATCTCACTGAGGACTGCCCAGCGGACCCTGAAGAGGCTGGGTTACAGCCGCAAGACGCAGGGAGAGGACGTCCTCATCGCGGCAGGGCTGGAAGCTTTAGCCGAGTACACATCCGGCCAAGAACACACGGACACCTCGACGGACATAAAATGTGAGGTGCAAAACGAGCCAAAGATCGAGTCCTCCACGACGGAGCTGGCGCGCAGTAAGGAGAATGACTTGGGGACATGAATGTAGTAGTAAAGACTGGATTAAACCATTCTGATGTCGCGATATTTCCAGAGTTGCCCACTGTAGAGCAGTTCGTTAAAAGCCTTCCCCCCAGTTTATGCCGATGTCTTACAAAATATACACCTTTGTTTTTCGAGCCAGATCAGGAGTTTTATTTCGGTGTAATCAGATGTGCAAAAAACATTTTCCTCAGCGAATTCAGTCACTTTCAAAACCATTAACAAGAAAAATGCATCCAGATGTTGGACACTTTTATTTGTCCCTCATCTTAACAGCTGTCAGATATTCTGTCTATACGAAACAGAAAGTTGGATGTTAAAATAAAAATGGTAAAATTCGTTCAAATTGCCAAAATAACCATTAATATATTAAAGATAGATGCTTTATTTTCCCCATTGTGAAATTTGACCTGGACTGTAGAAAACTAGACCCATAAACACAGCACCAGCAGATACAGACACATTTATTGACAGCAGGCATCGCTCAGAGTGCCGTGTAGCCTCAGCTCATTTTAGGCTAACATTTAAAAGTCTCCACAGAGGAACAAAGGAGATTTGATTCATGCTGTTAAAGTCTAAACTACCTGGCTGTTGGTAACAACTCATACTGAGAGTACAGGATGAGGGAAGGATCACAGATGACTCACTCTGCTTGTTTAACTACTCACTGGTCAACAAACAATCTGAAGACTATAACGATCGCTCTAATCAATCATTGTTATCACAGTCTCAACCAAGCACGTTAACTCTCCTGAACCATGGACATTTTCACATTTGAAATAAGGCGATCGCTGTCAGGGTTTGCACTGTCATTACTAGAGCAAACACCATTTCAGTCAACTATAAAAATTCCCATAAGCAGCGGCTTATGGGAAAAGTCTTTGCAAATGCCAAATATGATTTAAAGTGGTGCTATTTATTTAAAGCTTTAACAAATCAGAAGGAGTCGTGTGCTTTATTACATTTTAACATACTTAACTTAGATTAAACTTGGACTGAGGTAATCCACAGCCCAGTATGTTCACTGCAGCTGTAACGTGAGCACCCTGAGGTAGCATATCAGGGAAGTTTGCTATAATAAAAATATTTTAAGTGGTCCTTCTTGAGTTTTTTTGTCATTAATAACAATTTACAAAATTCAGCCACAGCACCTCTTCAGTCGTTCCTTACACACAGCTGATCGAGCTAACTCTGATTACTGTCCCTGGAACTGAAAAATCAGAGTTAATCAACCCGGAGTTTAACATTAAACACTTTTTTTCCCAACCTGGCATCTGTGGTCATCCACTCTTGGGGTTGCACTTTGGCGTACGCTTGCATGTTTGTCTGTGAATAGTTTCGTCACCCTTGTGCAAGATGCTGTCACAAATCTGTCCTAAGAAGATTTGTGTTACAGCTGCAGTTCCCATCAGGGTGATTACTCACAAGTGTGTACAGTTACATCTTTATCTAAATGTATTTATTTATATAAAAATGAATTCAAACAGGTAGTAGGAGGTGGTTAGTTTGTGATATTATTCATTACTTTGACCTAAATTTACAGCTCTTGTATTGAAGTTTGCATATGACTGCGTTGCATTAGAGATTGATAGCCAATCCCCTGTGTTGTTTATGTTTTTGGAATAAAATTCACAAGGAAATGTGTCACTTTCTCTTGTATGTTGATTAGAGTGAAGATTTAAGATTAGGTGGGTCCCATGGGATCTTCTGTTTTCTAAGTTAGACCACAGCACTCTTAACTTTAGGAATGGATGCTTTAAATCATCACTGTAGTCTTTTCTTTTCTGAATTTTCTATAATTGCACAACTGAAAAAAAAGGAAAATGATTTTCTGTGTATTTTGTACATAAGAAAAACATGACTGTCAGGGTGGGATTCCTGAGCTTGCAGAGGACAGACAGTGTTTACTTAAATGTTTTGCTTTGTCCAAAAGGAAGAAAAAAGCATATTTGCATACTGAAAGTCTTTTGGGTATAAAGAGGCCACTCGAGGTATAAATGCAATAAATGTGGTGTAAAACTGTGGACATTTCCCAGATGCCTCTTCATCTCATTTATGATTGCATGTAGTTTTTTTTTCACAGTCCAGGAGTCACTTGTTAATATAGTGGTTTAAATGGACCTAGTTGACGAAGATATGCAACAAGTGCAAAACTAGTCTGTGGCGCACTCTAGTGGTTAGTCGGCTCAAATCTGTGCCAGCATGCTGTCTCAGGTTTTTGCTCTAAGTAAACAACTGCTTTTCTTCCTTTTACAGAGTAGTTGGTTATGTATTTAATGCACAAAATACATTATATAATGGCTAAAGTCTAATTAGCCATTACTCTGTAATATATGGCTAATCTCTTTAATTTGTGCCACCATTTCCTTAGCCATCATCTTCTTGCATGTAATTGTATAGCACTATTAAGGGTGTAATGACTAGAATACACCTGTGTGTATTATTCAGGATAAAATGAGTGAATTGTTTTTAGAGGCATGTGATAGCTTACGAGACTTATGGACCTGGTGCTGCTGAATTCTAAATTATTTGGAGCAGATTAACCAAAGAGACAATGATATATCTAAGAGGAAGAAGCTAAATTATAAATAGCGCGGGTCCTAGCATTGATCCCTGGGGGACCCCATCTGTAAAGGGCTGATATGGAGTGGGCAGTCTAGCCTTGAACAAATTGCTTTCTGTCAGCTATGTAGGATGTAAACCGTTTTAGTGCTCTGTCCTTGATTCCAGTGCTGCCCACTCGTAATAACAGAAGATGACAGATGGTATCGAAAGCAGCACTGAGGTCAAGGATGATGAGGATGGTGAGTAGGTCTGCATGTAAGGCAAGGACGAGGTCTCTGGTGACTTTCACAAAAGCCTTTTCCCTGGTGTGTCTGAATGGCTCCTTAAGTTATTATTAACTAAGGAAGCCTGGACCTGTGATGCTACAAGGCATGCTCCAGAATCTCAGAGTTAAATGGAAAGGTATACTTGCACATAAACCACTACATTGGACACTGATGTGTCACTCTATACCATGCTACCCCTTGGTCGTTTAATGTTACTATAGACGTGTTTCATTGTAATCATTGTTATTTAACTCTGTCATGCATGAATGAAGAAATCCTCAATCAGGATTTTTTTTCTTAAGTATTTTTATTTATCTTTTCATGCCTAAAGATGAATAAAAATACTTAAGAAAAAAATCCTGATTGAGGTTGTCATAAATCATGCATGAAAGGATTAAGTTTACTAATTACTTTTTACTAATCTTTTTGATTTTTTTTTTTGGTTACTTTTATTTCTTTTTGAAACAATACATAAACATTTTAAAAATTTAAATGAGAATTTGAATTAAAAATAATTAATTTACTGCAATGAATTTATTGGGCCATCAACTGCACGCTTTAAAAAAAGTGAACTGGCCTTTTTATTTAACTTTTTAATGTTTTGAAATTTTATTTTCTTCTAATAAAGACTTCACTAGTGAGGTCATTTCCTGCTGTTTCGATTTTGATACAATGCTCTCTATTGTATACAGACATTATGATGAAGCCATTCAAGTTTAACAGGATGGAGTTAATGAAGATTTCAGAACTGGTGAAAAAGGCCAGGAGTAATTGTTGGGTAAGTGACGTGAGCTGCTATAAGCAAAGAGAAGTTGACCTTTAGAGATATGACCACGTAGAGAAATTAAGTTTTTGAGAGGAACATGTTGCTGCATATTGCCGTTGCTCTTGCAGCAACGTCCAATATTACCAGGAACCAAATGTGCCACTTCACTCACTTCAACACAGGTTCTTGTTCTCACCATAGCAAAGATGCTGGCAGGTCAAAACTTGGAGTATCTCTTACACTGTTATGGAGCAACAATTAGAACTATCGCTTTATCATACGTCATTTAATTTTGAGCGATATAATTTTACTGCATTGTACTTTTTTTCCCGATAATAGAAACCTTCAAATGGGTTCAAACAGAGCACGACCAACACGTTCTACTCCAAACCTGACAGCCGTCTCTATCAACCGTTGACCATTATCACATACAAGGCTCCTAATATGAATAAGATAGCAAAGGTTTGGGCTGAAATGTGAAAAACTCATAATGGAAAGAGAATCAACATGAACCTCAAACTGAGATTTTGAATTCTAGCATTAGGCCACTTTGCTTTAATTTTTTGCTTCTTTTCTCCTGTCTTACAGCTCAATCTTTAACATCCTTTGTCCATAAGTCCCATATCCACCTCTGCAGGTGTCTTAACCATCTCTGCCTTGCCTCTCTATTTGTCACTTGGGCTTGCTGGCCTCAGAACCGATTACTGTCTAGAACAATGATCATCTGGTTTTTACCTATCCACGTGTGGTTTGTTCTCAAAACAACTACAAAAATACAGAGTTGTAACCAATGTTCCCTCTAATTTTTCATGTGTCTGAGTGAACACACAAACTCCCTGAGCGGTCCCTTGGACCACTGTGAGCAACATCAGACGTGTGCACTGTGGTCACGCCAGCATCTAATCCATCCAAGTTACATGGTTTATTAAAATAATCAAATTGCAGCATTTACATTTATGTTAGACTACTTTTAATTAACTGCTTTAGCCCACTTACAATGAAAATGTAAAAAAAATCTAGTCATTGACCTGTGCAGTATGTTAACACTATTGGAAGTAAAAATAACTTGAATTCCAATTTTGAAAACACAACTTTCTTTCTTTTTTTAAAAAAAGCTCTGACTTGTATTATGAGTCTGTAGTCTGGGAGAGTTCTGTAACTCTCTGTCTGCAAAATACAGTATATAATGACCAATGTTGGGCAATTAATTATATAGTTACTTCTTCAAAAAAGTAACTCAGTTTGGCAAACAACAAAGATTTTTGCAGCTATTTTTTTTTAATGCAGCCAAGGCGTTTTTAAATAAACATTTCAAACTATTTACAGAACAATCAGCTGTTCTGCATCAAATCTGATGCCACACAAATTATTTGTGCCACTCGAAAAAATAATTTCTGTCCCCTATGAGATAAAGGAGAACAACAGCCTGATACCTGCAGGCCTGACAACAGGAGATGTATCACTCCTGTAACACCTGTAACATTCAGTACTCGCCTCATTGTTCTGACACACACAGCAAAACTACACTACACACTAACTACACAAGATTTGCGCTAAACGTCGCAAATCTCTCACATATCAAAGCACCGCCGTCACTCCTAAAACTTCCCCCCGTTTCTTAACAACTAGATGCCACGTTGCCATATCATTTCTTGATTGGTCGACATGGTACTTTCTTGGACGAATAGGAAAGGGAGAGGGGGGTGGAGTTTGTTTTTGCTTTCGAGCCTTTTTTCTTATAAAACGCCGTTTTTACCGTTTCTTCCCGCAGTAAATATAAACAACGACAGTATTCAGGAAGAAAACCAATCATTGCATATTTTTTTTTATCACAACTCTGGTTTTAGTGGCCTATCAACACAATTTAAAAACTGGTATAAAGTCCACACATTTTCCGTCAATTGTTCCGTCTGTCCTGCTCACATCTCCAATGGTTGTACACGTTGTCATTAACGTGGCTTCACTCCACATCAGCCACGTCGCTTTGCTAGCTAAAACACCGGTGTCGGCACATAAGGACGCTGTCATAGCCTGTCAGCGACATTGATTAGCTGCTTATATACGAATGTAAATCGCATTATTGGCTGGACTTACGGGAGCAGCCAGTCACTCACTGACTAACACTGCAAAACAGAATTGTTAAAGTATTAATTTTAATTTCAATTCAGGTTAATTTTTTTTGTGCGCAACACAGATTTTCTGTGCGCAGAGACCGTGCCAGCAGTGCGCAATTGCGCACGTGTGCAGCTTAGGGGGAACATTGGTTGTAACTGAAATAACACATAACTTTTAAAGATAACTCCTACAGACCAAAAGTTGCTGGGTGATGCATAAAGACATAAAATTATGACGACTTGCAGAATCCTCTGGGTCACAGCTAGTTTAAACCACCTTTCTGATGAAGATGATGATGTTGAATGGGAGAGATGATTTGTCATAAAATCATCTTGTGAATTGGTGGATTAATTTGTGATCACTGTCTCTCACTCATTCAGGACGAGTCTGATGAGCTTTTTAAAGTTCTGCTGATTTTAGTTTACAAGTGTGTGTGTATGAACACGAGTTAGTTTTAGTGGTGGGCCTGGTGGTAGTATGGCTGCATAGCTGATTTTCCGGGGGACTTTATGCATATTTTAAGAGCAAAAATCGAAAAATCACCAAGGCAACTCAGGAGGGCGACAATAAGCCTTTATTCCAGCCCAATGTACCGAAAACCACCGAAGTAGAATGAGTATTTAGATCTGCAGCGCTTCTCACCGTTTGTGCACCATGGGCAAGTCTCGGGATTTAAGTGAGTTTCAGCGGGGTATGATAGTGGGAGCCCGAGACGGCGGGCTCAGCATCTCGCAAACAGTGAACCTGTTGGGTTTTTCAAAGACCGCGGTGTCTCGAGTTTACAGCGAATGGTGCCAGAAGCAGAAAACCTTCAGTCAGCGGGGACCGTGTGGACGGAAGCGGCTCGTGGACGAGAACGGAGAGAAGAGACTGGAAAGGCTGATGGAAGCCAACAGCGAGGCTACGATTGAGGAGATCCATGCCATGTACAACAGCAGCGGGGTGGAGAAGCCCATTTCACTTGCAACTGCCCGGCGGACCCTGAAGAGGCTGGGTTACAGCCGCAAGACGCAGGGAGAGGACGTCCTCATCGCGGCAGGGCTGGAAGCTTTAGCCGAGTACACATCCGGCCAAGAACACACGGACACCTCGACGGACATAAAGTGTGAGGTGCAAAACGAGCCACAGATCGAGTCCTCCACGACGGAGCTTGCGCGCAGTAACGAGAATGACTTGGAGACATGAATGTGGTAGTAAAGACTGAATTATTCCCATTCGGCATCCCGGTATTCCCAAAGAAAACTGTCCAATGTAGAGAAGTTCGTTATTAATGGTAAAGAAAATATGCCTTAGAAATATGTTTCCTCGAGTTTATTATTAAGTTTTTATGACTTGCAAAATTACACACTTTGTTTTGGAGCGAGATCGGGATTTTTATTTCTTTGTAATCAGATGTGCAGAGAACATCTTCCTCGGAAAATTCAGTCATCTTCAAAACCATTAAAAGCAATCTGCCTCCAGATGTTGGATACTCATATTTGTCCCTCACCTTAACATCTGTCAGGTGTTATGTCTATAAAATACAGGTTTTTTGCAAAACTAGAGCCATCAATACAGCACCACTCATATTGAGAACACACGAATAATGATGGATCACGATTGATTCACTTTGCTGGTTTCAGTACACATTGGTCAAAAACAATTTGAAGACTATTAATGATCGTTATGAGCCGTTATTGTTATTGCAGACAGAGACTGAAGTCACTTGAAGGAGTGACCACTGAAAACTCTTCGCCCAGAACGTTATTTTTAAAGCACTTTTTATGAAAACATTAAATAAATTAATACATGAATACATATACACACATTGAATTAAGTCAAAATTACTGAAGAAAAATAACGCAAAAAATAAAAGAATTGCCTTTCTGTAATTTCCTGATTAAGAATAAGTCAAGATATTCTTAGAGATTCCTTTAATTTCTTTAATAATGTCCAAAACAAAAAATTATATATGATTCAATATTCCCAAGAAAAAATGCTGCACAAATACCCAAATACGTATTTCTTTATTTTTACATGTGCAGGTGTCTTTTTGTTCTGGCCACCTGTTTCAATAAAGTTGTAACAAAAAAACCCAAGAAAAACTCAACCACGTGATAGTGGCTCCGAGTCATATGACGGAAATAAAACTGGCACAGTTTAGCGGAAAGGACCTAAAACGTCGCTGTTTTACCGAGCTGCCTGTGGGACATTTGGACTCCTGTTGTTCCGTTTCTGGACACACAGTCAGGGGAACTGTAAATGTGACGCTCCTTCAACATCCTCATTCGAGCAGCTGCAGGAGTTTGCGGGGAAGCTCACCTGTTATCATGCTAACCGTGTTTGTTGTTGTCGTTGCTCTTGTTTCTCAAACTGCGGCTCGCTACACCCCGGACTGGACGAGCCTGGACGCCAGGCCGTTGCCCTCATGGTACGACGAAGCCAAACTGGGAATTTTCATCCACTGGGGCGTGTTTTCTGTGCCCGGCTTTGGCAGCGAGTGGTTCTGGTGGCACTGGCAGGGCCAGCAGCCCCCGGACCAGAAATATGTGAACTACATGTCCCAGAACTACCCACCGGGCTTCACCTACCCGGAGTTTGCTCGTCAGTTTCACGCGCAGTTCTTCAATCCGGATGATTGGGCGGATATTTTCAAAGCTTCTGGTGCAAAGTGAGTGTTTCTCTTTAATATTGTATCGTCTTTTTGACCCTCGCCTTCTCTCAGTATACACATCATCATTATCATTATCATTATTAGTAGTAGTAGTAGTATTATTATTACACAGTACACGTACCCTGTGTTACTTGCACACCCTCGTCAATGCAGGTATGTGGTCCTGACTGCCAAACACCACGAAGGCTTTACTAACTGGGAGTCTCCAAACTCATGGAACTGGAATTCTGTTGATACTGGTCCTCACAGGGACCTGGTGGGAGACCTGGCAGAGGCAGTGCGCAACAGGTGAAAAACTTAAGTTACGATGTTAAAAAAAAAAGGTGGTTATTGTTGACAGATGGTATGACACTGATATGCAGAGAAGCCCAGTGAGTTTTAACCCACTGCCTTCCTCCTACAGAGCTTCCTGTATTTTCATATCGATCAGCCTGTTCAGAGCTCTTCATTTGTCAGTCAGGTGTCATTAACGATGCAGAAAAGCTTTAAAGCTTCATATTTGTGGAACTTACTTGTCATAAACTTCTTTACCAACAGATGATTGTTGGGTTAAGATGAATCATTAATAACGGTGCAGCCATGTGTATCAGTTGTAATTGTTGGTTAGATCAGATGTGTTCCCAAGTGATGTCATTTAAATTGCACGTATTGCCGTTTTTTTAATAAACGTCTGTAATTTCCCCTTTTAGGTCATTGCATTATGGACTCTACAATTCCTTGTATGAGTGGTTCCACCCTCTCTATCTCATTGACAAGAAGAATGGCTTCAAAACGCAGGAGTTTGTGCTGCAGAAACTACTTCCAGAGCTTTATAACATGGTTGTAAGGTCTGTGGTGCTTAAAATATTGCGTCAGCAATTTATACATGTATGCCAGCAGTATATTTAAACCTTTGCTCCCCTGTTGCCTTGGAGGTATCGACCTGAAGTCATCTGGTCTGACGGAGACTGGGAAGCACCTGACACCTACTGGAACTCTACCGAATTCTTGGCCTGGCTCTACAACGACAGCCCAGTTAAAGTGAGTGTCTTTATGACAAGGTAGTCATAGATTGTGCACTTGCTTTTATTTTGAAAGTTCAGATGCTGCAAAAAAGACATCCCCTGTGCTTCCTGGATTTTAGCTGTGGTGTATTGAACTGCAGGTAGCAAAAGTAGTCCTCATTCTTTTTCTTAGGATACCGTTGTGACTAATGACCGATGGGGAGCTGGCTGTGCCTGTAAACATGGCGGATACTACAACTGCGAGGACAAGTACACGCCGGGCCAGCTGCCCACACACAAGTGGGAGAAATGCACATCTGTGGATACTCTTTCCTGGGGTTACCGTCGAAACATGAAGATGAACGAACTTTTGCCATTGGCTGCGATTATCGAGGTGAGGATATGCACACAGATATTAGCTTCTGCATTTAAAGTTAACGTTGCTTTTATTTGTATATGGTTGTTATAGAATATCTTTAATCTTTGCTTGTGTGTACAGCCTTCAGGAAATACTCTTGTAATTATAATGGCTGTATTTAATCAATTAATCCAAGCCAAGTGTGCTGTCCTTTTGTTCTGTTGGTTTCTGATGGTTAGGCCATAATGGATCAGTCATCTTTTGCTTATCTGGACTGTAACACCGTTTTATTGCCTGCTTCCTCTTGTGTCTGCTGTTGCTTTGTTGCAGGATCTGGTCCGCACAGTGGCTTTTGGGGGTAACTACCTTCTGAATGTGGGTCCCACACCTGACGGGATGATCCCCCCTTTGTTTGAGGAGAGGCTAAGAGGTGTTGGAGACTGGCTGGAGGTCAACGGGCAGGCCATTTACTCTTCCAAACCCTGGAGGGTGCAGTCAGAAAACACCACTGTACCAGTTTGGTAAGAAAAAAGGGAGATGTGACTCAGATCACATCACTGTATTTTCACTGCATTTTCTTGACTCTCTAGATTCAAGATGAGTCTATCCACAATCTGTCAACTGTATGAGAGTTTTAGTGCAGTGGGAGAGCTAATCGGCTCTGAGGATTAGTGCAGGTTACGGGCAGATACAGACAGGATGAGTACTGTTGTACTTGGCAACACGTATGTTAAATAGCATGGTGTTTGTTTCAATGTGAGGAAGCTGAGAATTTTCACAGTAAAGTGCATAATAAAGCTAGCTATGATCACCTGTATTGATCTAGTTAGGCAATGAGTCTGTGTTACCTTGCTTAGTCCACCAGTCCTGGTGATTTTTACTTTGTTTGGTGCTGGTACTTTTGTATGCAGAAAAAAAACTCTGTAATGGTCTTCACTGTTCTAGGTATACATCTAAAGGGTTGACAGTCTATGCCATCCTAACAGCCAAACCCCCGATGAGCACAGTGAAACTGCTGGCACCCAAAACTTCGTCCATCACACAGGTAAAGAAACAATGCTGTCCATGTCGTACTCACAGTTGAAAAACATGAACTATTTTTTTTGATCTGTTTTTATCTCTTGTCCAGGTGTTCTTGGTGGGGAATCCTACACCTTTATCTTGGGCCCCAGTCAACCCCGGTGGTGGCCTTGTTGTCCTTTTGCCAGAGCTGCCTTACACTCCTGCTCAGGCATGGACGCTTGGACTGGACTTCGTGCAGTAAGCTACGAACGCCCAAAATGTTGAATTATTTCAAATGACTCGACTCAGGTTTTAATGATTGTAGATTAATGGGGAAACTCACTGTCTGTCTTGAAAGGAAAATACCCGTGTAATGAGTTTGTATCATTTCCAGAGTGAAAGAATGAAACACTCCTCCTCGGTGATCGCTTTGACGCTCTGAAGGCTTAAAGATTTACTGTCACTGTGTCTCAGTTGTGTTTGTTTTTTCATGAGCGCGTGTCTATGAATGAAAACGGGATTCTGCTGTTGAGCTTGTGGAGCTTTTCTGGCAGTTTCTCGGCTGAGTGCCGTTTCAGAAATGATTCATTATGCCAGCAGTTTGTTTTGAAAATGAGCAGATTGTATACAAAGCACTTATTTTTTCTACTTGCCTCCTTTTAAAATTGGTGGAATAAAAGATAACTTGATTCGTCTTCTAATTGTTCTGTTATTATTAAGCTTCCAATGCAGGGTCAGTCAGCAAGCAGGTATTTTAGGATTTGCTAAAAGCATAAATGGCACCTTCAATTTTTATTAATGCATCAGTGCCTCAGTTGACAGTAACAAACCTGCGGGGCATGATAATGTTATGACATCTGTACTAATGGATGACTGCGTTGATGTTCTAACCCCTGAAGTGCCACAGGAGGTCCTTATTCATATATAAGTAACCACTGACTGCTTTCAATTCCTAGGATGTGCGAATTGACAAAAATGTCCCCTGAATGTGTCAGTCTGACTTTCCACTTAACTGAGAAGTGAATGGCCACAGGGACTGAGCATTTGACAGAGAATGCCAGCGTTAAATTGTTTTTGTCCTCTCCTTTAGCCTTTCTTAATAGGTTTATCGGGTCTGCTTAGAATTTGCATTGTAAATCCTTCCAGGCGGTGACGGACGCGAGAAAAATGGAAAATCGGTTTGGAGAATCCTTATCATTGACCTCTACTTTGCATTTTAGCCGTGTGCTGTCGAGGTTAATACATCAATGCTGCAAAAAAGATGTGAATCTATAAAGTGATTTACCCTTGAGTTTAGTCTGAAATATTCATCATGAAAAAAGCTGTTTGTTTGTTTTTGTTTTTTTTAAACATGTAAAACTACTAAAAAGCTCAGAAAATGCATTCCATTTCCACTTTACCTTACTGGTATAGTCACACAAAGGGAAATTACACCACTGTCGAGACTATTGCGACAGTATGTAATGAACAGAGATAGGCAGTAATGTGTTACTGTAATCAGATTACTTTTTTCAAGTAACTAGTAAAGTAAGGGATATAATATAAGATAAACCTCCACTGGCCTCACTCCTGCTAAACAGGTGGAAATAGATTTAAGCGCAACAGGACTTAGTGCGGCTGAACCTTTCATTTTATTTATTTTTTGCGGTGTTTTACTTGCATCTATTTGAAAGAGTGAGTGTAAACACAAAACATTATTTTATTTTATATGCTGAAGTATGCAGATAACAGGTTTAAATGTTAAACAAATTTCTTCAAGTCAGAGAATGTTGCATATAATTACATTTTTGCTTGATGAATAAAGTTAGAAGATTAAAATTAATAAAACAATTTTTAAAAAGAGACTTTTTTATTTGATCCAATTTTATATCATGAAATATGCAGAAAAAATAGAATTGGGCTGAAAGGTCTATTGTTTATTACCTATTCAGGTTGTGTATCATGTAACTAAGTAATAAAGTAACTAATTACTTCTCAAAATAAGTAATCAGTAAAGTAACTAGATTATTGTCTTGGAGAAGTAATCAGTAATTACTTCTAACTAATAACTAATTACTATTTTCAAGTAACTTGACCAACACTGGTAATGAACTTATAAACTTCCTCTTGAAGTGGTTGCTTCGAAGATGGGCATCAGATCCACGAGCTACTCTGCTTTGTTTGTCTTTTACATACAGTATATATAAATAAAAATATATTAGTGGCAATTAATCCTCCCGTTATCACATTTGTATTCATGTCAGGTTCTTTTAAAACTTGTTGCTAAAGTTCTTTGGGAGTTTTCCCAGTAAGACACACATAATGTCTAGATTACTTTACATATAACTCCTACTTATTTGGTCATTAATCAGAAAAATCAACACACACAAAGAAGACGCAGCACCCACTCATTTACCTCGCTAAAATAGCTTTATAATAATCATATTAATAGTAATAATATTAGCCATTAGAAAATGTTTCGACAACGTTGACAGTGTTACATTCTGTGTTGGGGTAAACCACGTCACAGTGTGCCATCTCTCTGGGCTTTCAGCGCTATCAGGCGTGCTCCTTTCGACACATCCAGACCCACGAGTCATTACGAGATCCAGAAAATCAATTTGTATGTACAAAATGAGAAGCACAACACAACAAACAGAATCAGGATTTACACCGGGCATCGTCCTCCACTGCCGTCCAGCACGTGTTCGGATCGCTGTGTTCATGCACGTTGTGTATTCACTGGTGGCAATGTGAAAGTTCATATCTTATGGCATCTCTATTGCTATATGCTCCAGTCAATTCTTTTTCTTTATAGGATGAAAAACAAAAAACCCCCAAATAAAGCAAAACAAAATCATTTAATGTTTTAACTGTACAGTATGCTGTCTTGGCACTGAATCGAACGTGTATAAAACAAGTAAGCACGACAATAAAGCTGAGCTTAAAGACAGAAAAGCTTAATGTGTCAAACCCGTCTGATTTAGAAATCATGGTGAGACATGAAAGAGAAGGAGAAGAGGGGGCTATTGTGTTTTTTGCTACATTATAGAGTAGAACACAGAGAGTGGAGCATCTTATCAGTTTGAAGTCTGTGTTGCGTCTCTGTTGTGGCAGCGCTAAGAGTTCAGAGTGGAGTAAAAGCACACGGAGAAAGAAGGTCATAGGTCTGGGTCTTCTATTCGCTCCACCTGTTCAGTGCTTACTTTTCTCTCGGTGATCTCACCCCGCACGGGAGTGTCCATCCGTGATCCCAGAGAAAAATATCTTCCCAGAGTTATTGTCAGTTTCCTCTTCCTCTACTCCGTCTCCTTAGTAGCAGCGATTTATTTACTTTCTCGTTAGATATTAAACTTTTTTTTCTAGTTTTTGTTTCGTTATTGTACACAAGACTCATCCTTGAATATAGAACAATGTTTACCCCATGGCTGTGACTGACAACACCGTTTGTAATAATGGAAGGGATGGCAATTAATAACCATTTTAATGACAGCAATCATACTAATAATCATGACGCAATAACAATATGTGTAATATTGAGAAGAGCAACGTCTGTTGGTAACAGGTATTTACATTGTTGTAAACACGACGGTGGCAGGGTATCATTTTTGTTAATTACACAGTAATTGCTCAGTTTTCTCTGATCCGCATGGCTAGCCGTGTCTACTGTAAAGCGACATTACAGTGCTAATACGCACACATACAGAAGTACACCTCAGTGCTAAAGGCACATTGGAGTTTCAGTTAAACTTCTGCTTGGCGCTGAGCTGCTCTGGAGGCAGAGAGGAAGCAACAAAGAACATTTAAGGAAGCTTGCTTAACAATTAGGATCTTTTGATAATGCAAACATTTCTTTTATTAGATATGGACTCAGCTTTTCAGCAATAGTTGCTCAGTGTATTAAGACTATAATCACCTCTGTTAATTCCTTAGTCTGAACTTAAATTTCCAGCTAAACACGAGTACGTGAGAAGAATTGATGCAATCCAGCATGCTTATATGTAACTGCTAGCAGTCTCAGTAGGCTGGATCCACATTCTGTATGTAATAAATGTGTATAGCTTTGATCTTTTGATGATATATTGGGCCTTGATACAACCTGTCTGCTCATTTGTTTCAGCTAAAACTTGCTATAAACCAACTTTCCTCTGACTGGCCTTTTCTCACAAACAGAAGGGTTGAACTGAAGGTGGGCGGGGCTTCTGTGCTCACAGCCAAGAGCTGTGCACCTGAGATGGCTATATTAGGGATACCTGATGTCTTCTATATCCTACAGAGCCAAGAACAGAAAAACCATCAGAAACCAGTGCTTATTTCAGTTTTTGTTTTGTATAGCCTTTTGCCACTGTAACAGTTTATATAGGACCAAAACATGGAAACATATATTAGCCCCCACCCTTTTAAATAAGCTAAGTTTGATATATGAGTTTGAATAATGTTACAGCCTCCATATCTCTCTACACTGACCTTAATTTCCAGTGTTTTCCAATTCACTCTCCTGTATCCTAGCGCTGCTAATGCTAAGCAAACATTTCCTATTGCTGTTGGTTAAAAGTATTCAAATGCTGATAATTGTCTGAAAATGTTTTTTTTTTTCACACATTTGATCACCTTTAAATATTGCTGAGAATAATGACACAAACGAAATGTTTTTAGAAAATTGCCTCCTCTGCTTCTCGTAATTTGGGTTAATTCAGTGACTTAGCTTTTTCCTCCAGAGCAGCTCTGTCTCACAGAAATGTAAAATTAAAACTCAAATCTGCTGCTACTACACCCCTCCAGCTTCAGTCTGTTGCAGATGCACAGCACACAGCAAATGCACACACGTAGCACATCGGCTACGATCGCCTCCATCGCCAGCTCCTGCATGTTACCGCGCTCCGCTTTCCAGTCTCGGAGAATGGCTGAAAGAGAATCTGGGCTCAAATGACGTGTGATTTCCACACTTTCAGAGAATATTAACAACATTCCTGCAGGGCTGGTCTGGCGCTGTATGTTCAGGGTCTGTTGGTTGAGAATCCCCTGAGGACAGAGGCCTGGGTTGGGGATTGGAGACACTGCTGCTAGAAACTGAGGTACTGAGAGTTGGCTTATCCATCTGGCTGTCCACGTGGGGTTTTTGCACTTACAGAAAGAGGTGAAAAGGTTCATATAGCAGTCTGTCTGTTGTGTCGGTGAGTGCTCAGGTCATGTTTGTACAACTCCAGTGTACTGTGCAGATATCGAACAATGAATAGATACAGTAAAGAACGCAAACCGTGGAAATCACAACCACCAGAAGTGTGTTTTCAGTGGACCTGTTATCACAAGGCAAGGTGGCTGGCTAACACCTCAAATTATGATAAACAATAGAGGAGAATGTCAGCGAGAACTGAAAACAAAGTAGTAGGAGTAGTTGTTGCTACTGTGGATAAATATCCAACAAAGCCTTTAAAAGATTCCTGGAGCCCCTCGAGGCCAACTCATAATGGAAAGACCTTGCCATCCCTCTGAATGTAGCTTTGAGGATTGCGAGGGTGGAGTCAAGAGTCCTTCACAGTGGAGTTACAGTAATAAAGCAGGTCTTTGTGCTTTGTTTCATGAGGGCTGGGTCAAAAACGCAGCTGAGATGTTGTCAAGTTTCAGGGAGAGAGTATGATGGGGATAAAAAGGCCGCTCTCCGTACCGCACGCCTTCAAATGAATTAAACATAAAATTGGCCATTTCACATGGAGGCTGTTAAGCGCATCGCCTCGGAGTCGAACTGAAACATCGATTGCGGTTTTCAAGGACGTCGACGTCAGTGTCCTCCGAGGATGTGATTGTTGTACAAAGACAGTGTAAAATCCTACCAAGTTGTTTTTGTTTGAAATCACAAAAAAAGGCTACAAAAAGTGCTTTCCTTTTATCCGTCAAAAAAAACCAAAAAAAAAAAAAAAAACCCATTAGATTCTGCTAAAGGAAGCTGTAATAAAGCATGCAGTATTAACATCAATAGAATTGCCAGTCTTGTGTGGGTATTGCAAGTGAAAGTGGGGGAGATCAAAGAGGGCGTGTCAGTACAGTAAAAAGAGTTTCTTTACCAATATTCTCTGTATATTTTATACTTTTCTATTTACATTTCTTTATATACTGTAAACTGTGTTCAAAGGAAACCTCCACATATAGCTGGTTAGGCACATGTAGTTGGCTCTAAAGAGGAAATACAGGAAGGGGATACAGCAGTATATGTCATTAGAACCACAGAAGATATACAGTAGGCCTAAGGAGGCTCACACTTGGCAATTAACACTCTTGCCAGTTATACCCTGTGAACCTGACTCACACACTGAAGATAATAATATTCGTTTGAGATTCTTTTTCACATGTACTGAGTCTGGATATGCCACACAACTGTAGTATCACACAATGCTATAATCTATCATAATAATACTGTAGAATTTCACATTTGATATATGCTTTTTTAAATTCGTACATATACTGTACTCAATAATCTCTACTAATCTAGAAATGTGGATTATATTATAAAATATACATCTCCCAATAAAATATCCCATTTTTCCAACACATTCCATCCAAATATTAGAAAAAAAGGAAAAACAGGTCATGCTAAAAGATTTTTCAAATTTAAGTGTGTGGGTTTGTTTTTTTCTTCTATCGTCAAAATGGCAGATTTGGACTTTTTAGTATTCGCCGGGCTTCGTCACATGTCCCTTGTGACTTGCAGCCCTTTGTAAGCATTAATTCCAGTGCATTCACACACACACATGCCATTTTTCTGTGCAACATCCATACAAAACACTTGTATCAGAAATATCTGTTATGAAGTAGATTTGCAAATGAGGCCCCCTTCAAAAACTCTTCAAATCGTGCTACACTTTGCAGAGCGGAGACCACAGAGAAGAGAATTTCAGGAAGTAAATAACGAGAAACAAAGCACACACACTTCCACTTAATCAAGTATTAGCTAATTTCACCACAGTTGCCAAACTCTGTCTGGCAGCTCGGCGGTTTCCTGTGTTTGATATCTCTTTGGGGAGGTTTCGTAGGGCACTGCTGTTCACTGAATACAACTCCTTTTTGTTTTCTCTCTTCAGAGAAATCATCCCTTCGTTGTAATCAGGGCTCTGTGAGATTGAGAGGACGGCACTTTGAGTTAAGCAAGCAGATTCTGCTGAAGACTTTGACGGTTCTTTTATTTTGCGATCCGCTGCCCTCTTAATTAAGCAGTTGGGGGAAATCCACTCAAACAATTTCCAAGAAAAGAGAAAATGCACTGCGCGCCAGGGAAAGCACTGATTAAGTGCGAAAAAGCACGAAAAACAACAACAACAAAAGCCCCACCCCACCCAAAAAACCCTCATCTTCTGTCATGGCTGTTTCATCGGGGTGTCTGTTAATTCCTGACTGAAGTGGCGAGAACTTCCTACAGAACATTGTTATTAGTTTGGGTCCTCATTTAACCACTCGGTGGTGCTATAGTCTCACAGTGAAAAAGGGGGCTTTCTCAGCAAAGTCCTGAAAAGCCTTGGAAAAAATATTCTCCCCTAAAAGCTCACAGAAACCCCACCCCTGAACGCTTGAAACTTCAGAAGGACTACATAAGAAGCAAACGGCTTCTCTCCCCTAGTTTTTTATTTATTTTATGTCTGCAGTGCTCTCTAGCCGTCAAGGCTGTGATGCTACACTGCAAAAGCTCCTTCTGGCAAACATGAGTGTGCACTCTATGTACAAATAGCACTTGCCCATTCAAACAGCCTCACTGCTGAATGCTGAGGGTAGTCAAACGAAAACACGAGATTTGAGGAATTAAAGAGAGAGACTTAAAGTGATTTCATAGTCTCTGACCGAGTGCCGCAGGGGACAGATGGCACCTGGGTGAAAGGTGCAAGCTGTAGTTGGCTGACAACGACTGGGAGGGATGTTCTTTGGGGTTTGCCAGCCATCTGACTTTAAGGGCATTAGAACTGATGCTGAATTCATCCATGTCTGTTCATCCACACTGGTAGCATCAGTGAAGCGAATGGACACATCTTGTATGTGATTAAGAAACCTCACAAAGAAGGATGAGGTTTTACTGCACACGGCATCCATACAGGGAGATTCTGTATGAGTTCTTGTACCTGTTAAGCCCTTGATTTTTCAGTGATGGAGATGTGCTCGGTAAACACGCACAGGCATGCTACTACTGCGTGAACCTCGGTTGGTTATAAAAGTGGACTGCTGTTTGTCTTCAGCCATAATATTAATCAAAAACAAAAAAAAAAGACTTAAAAATGTCTGCTAGCTAGCTACCATTTCACGTTTAGGCCTCTGTGTCTGTAAAATATCCAAATTTCAAGACACTACGATGGCTGTCATTGCTTGTTTAATGAGTATGATAACTGATTTCGATGGAAATGCTAGAGGGGAGTAGCGCATTAACAGCGTGCGGATCCAAAACTGGGCTCGGAGACAGACTGAGATTGGTGCGCGGGCCAGCTTCGCAGGGGGTGAGGGTGGGTGAGAAGGTGGGAGGGAGACACCTCAGCTCGGTGTTCAGAGTCGAGTCTGGGCTTCGGGGATGTAGATCTCGATACTGTCGGCACTCTCTGTTGCCGAGTTCTGCCTGAAGGAGGCAGTGCGCCGGGTCTGCAGCAGCCGCCTCCTCGCTTCTGTCCTCTGACGGTCCCCGAGGTCCATTGACTTCTCCCTGATGGGCAGGGTGTGCCCACCGACGCGAGGCACCACCAGGCCCCCTGACCCACCTCCTCCTCCACCTCCAGCAACCCCATCCCCAACGCTATCAGCCCGGAGGCTGCCACTCACTCCACCTGCTGGCTTCTTTGGTAAGGGTGGAGGAAGCTTCTTGTCCTCCTAGCCCAGTCGTGGTGATCAGGTGAACAGGCAGTGGATTAACCGAGTTGGGAAGTGAGGGGGGAAAAAAAATATGGTTTTGTATGGTTGTGTAGAATCCCATGCAAAAACAAGAGGAGATAGAGGGAGGATGAAAACCCAACAAAAAGGTAAGAAAATCCAACATAAAGGGCAAAAATTCAAGTGAGGAAGAATCACGGACCGAGACATAACGACAAAGCACATAAAATCAGCAAAAAAACATCTCAGCATGCGTTGGCGTTGGGTGAAGTAAAAGGCAATGAAATGGGAGAAGGTAAATAGAGGTAATGCACAAAGAAAAAGAAGAAAAGAGAAACAATTGTTAGTTTGTTGTTGACTGAATAATGTTGATCAGTGAGTAGCCAAACCTTTATAGAAAATAATGTAATACGCTGCATTAAATGCAAAAGACTTCTAGCACATTTTGGATTTCGCAGTCTTGTGGGCAGCTCAGCTCAGCTCAGTTCCTCTTGCTGTTCTGTATTTTCACAGCCTGCAAAGGCTTGGAGGGCACAACCATCTGCGCTACTCGCCTGCACACTGCCATCTTAGCTCTGGGGGAGTGCTGAAGGGAAACCAGGGTGGTTTGGACCCCCGGGTCTCTCACCTTCTTTTCAGGCGGGAGCCTCCAACCAGAGTCCTTGAGCCTCTGGAGATCCTGAAACTTGACCCTGACGTCCTCTATATTGAGCTGGAGCAGGTCCCAGAAGGCAGCCAGGTCCTGAGACGTGGGCTGAGGATAGGCTGATGGGTCCTGGGTGTGCGGGGGGAGACAGGACTTAACAAGTAACGGGTGGCAAAGCATTACATGGGGATTTGCAGACTAATTTCACCGGTGAGGTGTTTGCAGCCGAGCAAATCTAGCCCTTTAGCGAATCACAGCAAAAATCATGCGCCATATGTAATGTCATGATTTTGCATGCAATCACACATACTCACCACACTCTGTTGGCAGAGGCGGAAGAACTGCTGGACTTTCTGAGACATGAGCATCTGGGCACTGCCAACTGCGTTTCGAATCAGTTCAAGAACTAGGAGGGAAAGAGCACACACGGAGTTTGAGAAACCCAAGAATTATTCATTGTTAATCTTCATCTCGAGTTGCCCTCTCGCACTCACTCTCCTCTGGAAGTTCATTCTCCTCTGCTTCTCTCTCCATGTTCTGGCACCAGCCCTCCATCCTCTCCACCTCTGTCTGCAGGAGGCGTAAGAAGAACTCTCCATCTCTCATGCAGGGAGAGGCTCGGCCCGAGTCGGGCAGGCTCCGGGGACCCTCTAGGGATGGTGTCCCCGCCCAAGCACGCTCAGAGGTAATGGGGAGAGGAGAGTGGGAACGTGGAGGCAGGTGTGGTTGCTGGTGGGGCCGTGTGTCAGCTTGACAGGCCTCAGTGGTGTAGCCAGTCTGGATAAAGTCCTGGGATAACATAAGAAAAAAAAGAAAAAAAAAGTCTGTTTTCGGACCACTGCTGAACCTCAGCCACTATTTATACTAGTATTAATGCCACAAATGTGCAGTGTGGACTCCACTTTTGATCCAGTTTAAATATACCCAGTGAGATTTTTATATTTAATCATGAATAGGACTACTGAATAGTTTGTTTTTAAGCAAATCCTTCTGCCATGCAAATGCACAAGGACACGCTCACGGCCAGCTCCACTCGCATTGCTATTTAAAGTTTTTACTTCACAGACAGTACCAGTGAGAAAACGATATGTGCTCCTAAAGGCAGGGAAGCTGACGAGTGCAAGCTAGAAGACCCAGGGTACTCTTGCAGTAACATTAGCCAAGCTAATAACCAAGAAAGTTACCTGACAGCTAATGTTAGTATGCTAATGTTAATGTATTGTGTGTATAAATCATAGTAATTAAAGCTGTCAAACTCTTTCCTCAGAAATGAGTGGAACTATAAAGTGTTATACAGGGGGAAAAATGATGAAAGTGCAGTACTGATACCTCAGAGCTGTACCTAAATACAGTATTTGAGCAAATTACATTTCAGCCTTGACAGGATAAAATCTAACAAGACCAGAGGAAACCAGCCTCCAGGTGTCTTCAGCTGTCTCCGTCTATATTACTCTCAGCCCCAAGGCTGATCTGTCAGGTCTCCCAGCAAATGAGTAGTTCAGATTCCAAAATATTCAGAAAAAAATGTTGATTTTTAGATGTTGTATACGGAAGAAAATGTCTTTTTATTGTAAGATTGCAAGTTAACTAAACACCGAATACGCCATGAATTTCTATCCATTAACCTGAGGACATGCAAACATGTTGGGTGTCCCCACGTCCTGCTGTCAGTGTTGCCACTATCAAAATAATCACGCACATGCAAGGATTTTGTCATTTACTATGTCTAAATGAAGCCCCGAGGAGCATTAAAGTGAAAGTGGCAAAAGTTTTCCTTCAGAGATCATTGAAGCCAAAATGTTATATGTTTGATTGTTTATGTAAAACTTCAACAGCTGCCTGTGATCCATCAGGAGTATTGCTGGACTCCTACCTCTTTGTAGGCCCACTGTCCCTGCGTGTGGACGGTGCGATGGCACTCTGTATACTGGCTGGCGGACTCGGGCTCAGACGAGTGCCTTTGGAAGGAGCAGCCAAACTGGAGGCTTTTGTCCTGCATCGGCACAGCGATGCTCAATCCCGGGAAGCCCTCGGGGTCCAGGTCGGCCTGCACGCTCGCCGTCACGCTGTTGGAGCGCTTGAAACGAGCTCTCCTGCAAGACAGGGAGTCAATGCAGTCCCAGAGAAATCGAGTCACACAGAGAAATATATGCAAATGCCTTCTTATAGTGTTATTCTTTTGGCTTCTATTAACTGCACGTTCTTCTTTGAGTAAGGCTGCCATGTCACTGCACTCACTACTACTCACTTGGTTACGATAAGACCTGCTAAATCCTCTGGCATATGACGCACCAGTGTGGGCAAAATGTCACGTCGGTGGACTGGGCGATGATCGTTAACTCTATTACAAGTTTATACCCCACCTCCTCCTCACCCTTCTTTCCTGTCTGATGAGGGGTGACTCAGATTTCCGTTATCAGTCTGCTGTTTTCAGCGATGTCACGCTGTCGCGCTCGACAACCGGGTGTGGCAGGCATGGGGGGGGGGTGTTGTTAAGGGATGCACGATCACAAACCGCTCGGGGGTTTGGAAGTATGCGATGCTGCGAGTGTTTGCATGCATGCGTGCAAATCTGACCTGCAGGCAAAGCTGGATATAATTAGGAGATGGGTTGAGTCACGTGCAAAAGTCATGTAGAGTGTATGATTTGCAGTAGTCATGGTTACACTCACTAATGGCTGAAAAACAAGACATTCTTGGAAGAAAGTGTTGCCGAGTTCAAGCTGTGATCTCTGATGAAATGTTAAATGAAATAATAGGATCTAGCCTAGAAATCAACCATAGGTGGCTGCTCTGTTGGGCGCTCAGGAGACGAAGGCTTTTTTTTCAAATTGTAAATGAAAATTATTCACATAAATTACTGTGCAAAGACCAAAAGTTCTTGATGAAGCTACATATTTTGGAGCAAAGATAAATTAGCGAGATAAACAAACACTCGTCTTAGTTTGCAAGTTTGTTTCTTTCTATAATGAAAGCAGCTTAAATGTCAGGCAAAATAAACAGCTCATGTTTAGACTGGATTTCAAAGATGAGTAGTTTTTCTGCCGCTTTGATTTTTACTTTCCTGGTACCTTTTGTCGTCTTCCACTTGGACTCCTACAGAGTGGACCTCGGTCAGAGCTTTGCCCTCCGTGTCGGAATCTGAAAGGGTCTCTGAGCTATCCACCTGCAGCAGAGGAAGACACGAGCACCACAGTCAGAGTGGAGAGAATGAAATCTGAAACCTCACCCTGCCCTGCTGAACATATAGGGAATATATAATGCAATCATTGTGTTGCATGGATGCATGTGCACAGCAGAGGTTCAAAACATCTGCATGCATATCCTCCTGAGAACCGAGGAAAGAAGAATCTTCCCATTGAACTTTATTTGTGATTTCCTTCGTCTTTGGTGCTAAAAGAGGCTACCCAAACACATGAGATATCAATGGAAAGTCCAGGATGTCCTATTTAGCACATCATGACTTAGTAGGGTAGATAGGCTGGTTCTCAGGAGGACACGATTCCATGCCTGGGAGTTTGTAACGGCATTTATTGAGAGCTCTGACAGGATGACCAGACACCGATCGTGTTACTATCCTGGATTGAGCTACTAATGACATCATAATAATGGGACACTGTGTAGTAGAAATAGTACTTAAGCTATTTGACTTTGGGAAAAGTTTTTAAACTTTTGAGTTTAATTAGGTTTGACTGGTGATTCTATTCAGGTCATTTTTATGTCCATGTGACTGCTGTATGGAAACTAGTGTTGAGGCTCTGTTCATTCATTTAGAGGGGGCTTAAAAAATAACTAACCATCTCTGAAGACATGTCAGAGATTAATGTCCCTATTTAATAAAAGTATAGCTCTATAGCAGAATATTGATGCCACTCCCAAGCCTGTATGCTAATTATGGATCTATAGCCTTTTTGAATAGCTAAACTTTGCACCTAGATCGCAGGAAAACTCGACAAAGTCTTCACATGGAGCAGAAAATGGTTTGCAGCTACTAACGCTGAGGGATTATGCATGTTCTTTGTGTAAATGGACTGTATTTCGATTGGTGCTGAAACCATTTTTCTCTTGGCTTAGCTGAGTTGAAAATTAGCATCTGTAAAGCTTGCCTGTAAAGTTATTCACTAAGCACAAAAACCAAACATCCTCGGGAAGAACAGGGGGGCTGGAGTGCAGTGATTAGTTCACAGCCTTTAACTGTGCAAACTACTGCGCCTTCATCAGAGGCTCCAAACATCTGCTCGTTCGGGCTCGGTACATGTGAGGATTTGTTGCTTTTTGAAGTTCGTATCACTGCAAATCAAATTTGGATTTGTGGACAAAGAATGCAGTTTAACCAAAACAAGCAATGTGAAGACTTGCAGTTTTCATTATTTTCTATCATCTTTTAGAGAGCCTAATCCAAATAAATGAAAATAAAAAACTGGCAGAAGGCATATTTTGGGTTTTCCTCTCACCTGCACAGCTATGGACGGCCTCCACTTTCTGACAGCACGCCCTTCGTCCTGCCCTCCAGCTTTACTCAGCATGATGCTGTTCTGAGGCAGAGAGGCTGATTTCCCCAGACTGCCTCCCACTCTGCCGTCCCTCTCTCTTGCTGGCCTCGGCGGTCCCTCCAGAAGGCTGTCAGCTGAGCTGCTGTGTTTGGCCCTCACCCCGACTCCAGGACCCCCTCCATAGGGCACCAGCTCTCTTGAGCCCCGAACCCCGTCCAGGCTCTCTGCGGAGTTGCTGTGCTGTCGGGAACGCCCGGGTCCGCTGCCGGTGTAGTAGCCTCCTCTGGAGGTGCGGCCCGATGGCCCGTCAGAGTTACCCAGGTCCACGGAGTTGCTGTGCTGCTTGGGGCGTCCGGGACCAGAGCTTGAGACCAACTGCCCGCTGCTCTGGAAGTAGGCATCTTGGGTGGACTCTGTGCTGCTCTGGGCTCGCACCGACAGTGAAGACTTCGACATGCGGGGTGGGAGTGGAGGAGGAGCACCTTTACGATAAGGAAAGACTGAAGTGTCAGAAGAGCAGGGGAAAAGGAAGACAAAGGCACAGTGGGCTGTTAAAAGCAAAATGGGTAATATATCAACAGGGAGCGGGGGAGGTCGATACTTACAAAAGGGACAGACTGGAAGGAGAATGTGACAGGAAAGTTAAGGAGTGAAAAAAAATAGGAAAGCGGTTGACATAAAGAGGCAAACAAACATGGAAAGGTGGAGAGAAAAACGATAAAGCCATTAAGAATTACTGCCAGTGTAAGATGGAAGAGGAAAGATACAAAAGTGCAACTTCTTTTCATTAAAAAACAGCTTTTAGTATAAATTTCAGTGAGTGGCAGGGAGGGATGCACTGGAAAAGACAGACATGATAGCGAAGCAAAAACCTCTTCCCCGCAGCTAATTTAACTCTTAAGAAGACAAAGCCTTTTCCTGAGAGCAATATTTAAGAAAGACATGCACGATCTGTCTCCCTCACAGTTTCTTTAAATATATATTTGAACAGAGTTTATTTTCAGAGTGCAAAGCTGCTCACTCCAAAGCTGTAACCCACCCTGTGTTGTGTGTTGTGTGACTTGGTGTACCGGGGAGGGGTCTGTGCTGAAAGTGGATAACACTTCACAGAGGCTTTCGGAAACACTGGATGGATTTTGTGGCAAATAAAAACAGCTGAATATTAGGCTTAAGCATTATTGGGAAGACTTGTCAAAGCAAACATCATCAAGAGTGAAACCAAAAGACAGAGACAAAAAGGCAGCTGGAGACGCTGAGCTATCATCATAATCACATGAGTTCCTGTACCTATTTCTGAGCCTGTGAAACCTGCAATCAGACAGGGGAGGGTGATTGGAGAGAGATGAGATACAAAGGCAAGGCAGAGATGGCAGAGAACAAAGAGGATGCACAAATGTAATACACACACACACACACACACACACACACACATATACAGCTGAGCCTATGGCATGCATATGTACGCACAAACACGGAGGAGGAGAGGGGTAAAAAACAGAGCTCATTAGAGGTTGAAAGAATAGCGAAGAAAAGAAAAGGCTGTATATTAAAAATGGATGCAGCTGTGCAACGAGTGTGTGTGCACGTTTGTGTGTGTGCATGAATTTGCTTTTGTCAACGTAAATGCACACAGCCTGTCATAAAGTTTCATCTCCCACCGTGTCTCCCGCCGCGCTGCCGCCACATAAAAGGCAGCCGCGCATTCAAACGCTCCACAGAGACACCCCAGACTTTTGCATACTGGTGGACTCAAACCGCACACTCACCAGCCCCGCCCTTGATGCTTCCCTGGGGGCCAGACATGGAGAAGACGGAGAGACAGTCGTCATCCTGGGAACATCCGGCCTGGATGGCGCGAACGTAGCTGTGGCTGCGAGTGCGGAACACTCCTGGAAGATCCAGCGCCTCGACAGCTTGAGACTCCACCTCCCCGAACATGGTCCCACACACGGCTTCGAACTGACGGTTTAACGTCTCTCCGAGCTGGAGGATGAGCGGGAAGGTGCAGGGGATGAGAGTTCCTACATCAGTACTTGTCTTACAGATGTCAGATGCACAATTTATATCCCCAAAGAAACTGTCTGTTGAAAGTTTGTGAACCCATTTTTGTCATTTTCTACACAAATATAATCTATAAAGTCATTGCAGTTTAACACAAGTCCTAAAGAAATTTAAGTTAGATTCTAGTCATTGAGGACATTTCGTTCATGCCAAATATCCTGATGTAAGTCAGATTTTTTGTGTGACATACTTCACAGTCGAGTGAAACCTCCTTTGGAGGGTAACGGTGGTCTTGAATTGGCGTTTATACACATAATCTGTCAGACTGTGGACTGGATTGATTAATCTACAAAGCTTAATCTGAGGTCCTCAGAAGTCACCTTTGTCCCAGTCATGATAGATCCCATTTTCATTCCATTGACTGAAATTCCCTGATCTAATTTCAGCTTCAAATTAACTGCTAATCGTCAATGTTCACGCTCTTTACGCTCTCACAGAGATGCACTATTGGATCGTTTTCCTCAATAAACGAATGACCAGATCAAATCGAGCTTAACACTAGCTCGGTGCAGCTCAGGCGAAATCCACAATGCCAGCCCACATCAGCTAATGCCTCCACTGATGCCATTCTGAACATTAACATCTCATAAAATATGCACTGTTTAAGCTGCTTCAGCCTTCCCACAGTTGAAGACATCTGAAGATGCCTTGCAATTCACCTTCATCCCATTTATGCCTTTCATGCCGTATCTGATGTAATCAACGTCAAATCCATTGTCATCCGTGCCTGCTTTGTTCTGTACCTCGCTGGCTTACGTATTTCGTGTTTGCACCCGGAAGGACAGGAAGGTCTCAGATCTCTTAGGTCATATTTATGTAGAAAAACAGGCGATTCTAGGGACGGTTTACACACTTCAAAGCCTCACCCTGCTGTTCGTTACCTGTGTGCTGGTCAAAGAGCGGGTGTAGCTACGGGAGCGGGTGTGGGTCTTGGGTGTGGTTCGGCTGTTAGGGTAAGAATCTGTACACTGTTTACACGAGTGCCTGGAATAAACACAAGCATAAATGTTAGTACTGATTCTTTGTTGTGGCTGTTTACACGTCCGCCATTCACGTTGCTATTTTTATCAAAAAA
This sequence comes from Oreochromis niloticus, assembly GCF_001858045.2. Taxonomy (NCBI): domain Eukaryota; kingdom Metazoa; phylum Chordata; class Actinopteri; order Cichliformes; family Cichlidae; genus Oreochromis; species Oreochromis niloticus. Next base: position 27,684,811 of record NC_031985.2, on the reverse strand, counting down.
ATGTTTGCAACACAAACAGACCACCATTTGGTGAGCCATCAAATAAAAATTCACTGTATCATGTGTCATAACTGAGCCAGCTGGAGTCATTTTCCGTGCTGTGACGGTGCATTTCCATGCCAATTAGGGAACCATCATTTTTGTTCATTTTATATGAAAAATAAAATCCGAACATTGCAGCAGTTATTATGATGTTCAAGCAGAGCTACAGTTAAATGTGAAAAGGTTCCCAAGGCTGCCTATGTGAAAGTATTTACTGCATAATGTAAGAACATTAACGTCCTTTTTCGGTTTCTTTCCTCATAAGCTGAAATCCGCTGGTGTTATCTTTTTACTGATGTTTACAGCAAGCTCTGGAATAATGTAGTTTAATAATTCAGTTTATGGTCTGAAATCTTCATTTGTCTAAATAAATGGTGCTTGAATGTTACTGAAACGCGTCTTTATATATTTCTTAAAGGGTTACGCACTCAGTTTCACACAGAGTGTGAAATCGTGTGTACAGAGCACAGTGTGCCTCGTCCTAGCTGTTTATTGTCTCTGTGTTCTTTGATTCGCCCACTTGTTAAGTGCTTGCTATTAGGGCATTGCTGGGTCACTGAGTTTCTATCTATAATCTCCAGAGTATTTACACTGGCGGAAACAATGATTTGATCGCCTGTTAAATTTGTAAGTCTGCTCACTTACAAAGAAATGAACAGTCTCTCATTTTTATGTTTGCTTCATTTGAATGAAGAGAGACAGAACATCAACCAAAAATCTGGAAAAAAATTATATACAAGTTAAAAATGGATTTACATGTCACTGAATGAAATAAGTATTTGATCACCAATCAAAACATGACTTAGTACTTGGTGGAGAAACTCTTGTTGGCCAACGCAACAGTGAGATGTTGTAGTTGGTCACCAGGTTTGCACACAGCTCAGGATTTTGTTCACTCGTGTCTAAAGAAACCTGCTAAATCAAAGCTCTGCAGATTTTCTATACGACTGAGGTCTGAAGACTCGCGAGACCACTCCATGGCATTAATGTGCTTCTTCTTCAGCCACTCATTTATTTTGGGTTATTGTCATGCTTGAAGACCCACCCATGACCTATCGTCAGTGTTCTGGCTAAAGAAAGGAGGTTCTTGTCCAAGATTTGATGATACATGGCCCCATGCATTTAGTCTCAATAGGACTACCTGTATAAATAAAGGTCAAATAAAGTAAAACAAAAAAATCTACTGCCCCCTCAATGAGCAGATGCCAAATGATGATGATGCCAAAGAGTTTGACTTTGACTTCTTCTGACCACAGCACTCTCTCCCAAGTCTTCGCTGAATCATTTAGATGTTCACTTACAAACTTGAGACGGGCCTGCTGCTTTGCCTTCTCGAGGAGTCGCACCTTGTGAGCAACATTTGTGACTGTGGTCTCAGCTGCCTTCACATCATTAACATGCTCCTCTTGTGTAGTTTTGTTCTGATCCACCACCTTTCTCATGATCATCCTCACCCCATGAGGCAAGCTCTTACATGGAGCTTCAGACAGAATCTGATTGATGGTCATTTTATATTTCTTCCATTTCCAAATAATGGCACCAGCAGTTGTCACCATCCTGACATGCTTATTGTGGATGGTCCTGTAGCAGGTCTACAATCTTGTCTCTGATGTGCTTTAAACATCTCCTTGGTCGTCCCCAAGGTGGTGGGGAAGATGGAATTTAAGAAACTGATTCTATGGAGAGGTTTGTTTTAGACACATAACAAGCTGGGAACAGGTGTATCTGTAAGTGATTGATTAATCGTAATCTGTTCGACACGAGCATACACACAGACTTCAAATATTTGACTCAATAACATGCATTTCAGTTCATAAAGTTTATGTAATGTGTTTTTTTCTGGATTTTTGGTTGATATTCTGTCTCCCCATTAAAATGAAACCACCATAAAATTAAAGACTGTTTGTTTATTTGTACGTGAACAAACTTAGAAATTGAACAGGGATCAATCTTCCCTCGCTGTACCCTCCTTTATTTACTTTAACGAAACAGATCTGAATTTTCTAAGTCTGAAAGGATCTTTTTAAAGTCTGAAATTAACAGTTATCCCAAAATGTGTTTGGAAACATCAGATTTTTATTCAATTCAATTCAATTCAATTCAATTTTATTTATATAGCGCCAAATCACAACAAAAGTCGCCTCAAGGCGCTTTATATTGTACAGTAGATAGCACAATAATAAATACAGAGAAAAACCCAACAATCATATGACCCCCTATGAGCAAGCACTTTGGCGACAGTGGGAAGGAAAAACTCCCTTTTAACAGGAAGAAACCTCCGGCAGAACCAGGCTCAGGGAGGGGCGGCCATCTGCTGCGACCGGTTGGGGTGAAAGAAGGAAAACAGGATGAAAGACATGCTGTGGAAGAGAGACAGAGATTAATAACAGATATGATTCGATGCAGAGAGGTCTATTAGCACATAGTGAGTGAGAAAGGTGACTGGAAGGGAAAAACTCAATGCATCATGGGAATCCCCGGCAGCCTACGTCTATTGCAGCATAACTAAGGGAGGATTCAGGGTCACCTGGTCCAGCCCTAACTATATGCTTTAGCAAAAAGGAAAGTTTTAAGCCTAATCTTGAAAGTAGAGATAGTGTCTGTCTCCCGAATCCAAACTGGAAGCTGGTTCCACAGAAGAGGGGCCTGAAAACTGAAGGCTCTGCCTCCCATTCTACTTTTAAATACTCTAGGAACAACAAGTAGGCCTGCAGTGCAAGAGCGAAGTGCTCTAATAGGGTGATATGGTACTACAAGGTCATTAAGATAAGATGGGGCCTGATTATTTAAGACCTTGTATGTGAGGAGCAGGATTTTGAAATCAATTCTGGATTTAACAGGAAGCCAATGAAGGGAAGCCAAAACAGGAGAAATATGCTCTCTCTTTCTAGTCCCTGTCAGTACTCTTGCTGCAGCATTTTGGATTAGCTGAAGGCTTCTCAGCGAGTTTTTAGGACTTCCTGATAATAGTGAATTACAGTAGTCCAGCCTGGAAGTAATAAATGCATGAACTAGTTTTTCAGCATCACTCTGAGACAGGATATTTCTAATTTTAGAGATATTGCGCAAATGGAAGAAAGCAGTCTTACATATTTGTTTAATATGTGCATTGAAGGACATGTCCTGGTCAAAAATGACTCCAAGGTTTCTCACAGTGTTACTGGAGGCCAAGGTAATGCCATCCAGAGTAAGAATCTGCTTAGATACCATATTTCTAAGATTTTCAGGGCCGAGTACAATAACCTCAGTTTTATCTGAATTAAGAAGCAGAAAGTTAGCGGCCATCCAGGTCTTTATGTCTTTAAGACATTCCTGCAGTTTAACTAATTGGTGTGTGTTACCTGGCTTCATGGATAGATAGAGCTGCGTGTCATCTGCATAGCAGTGAAAATTTATGCTATGTCTTCTAATGATGTTGCCTAGGGGAAGCATGTATAATGTAAATAGAATTGGTCCTAGCACTGAACCCTGTGGAACACCATAATTGACCTTAGTGTCTGAAGAGGACTCTCCATTTACATGTACAAACTGGAGTCTATTAGATAGATATGATACAAACCACTGCAGTGCAGTACCTGTAATACCTACAGCATGTTCTAATCGCTCTAATAGGATATTATGGTCAACAGTATCGAACGCAGCACTGAGGTCTAGCAGGACAAGCACAGAGATGAGTCCACTGTCAGAGGCCATAAGAAGATCATTTGTAACCTTCACTAAAGCTGTTTCTGTGCTGTGATGAGCTCTGAAACCTGACTGAAACGCTTCAAATAAGCCATTCCTCTGCAGATGATCAGTTAGCTGTTTGACAACTACTCTTTCAAGGATTTTTGATATGAAAGGAAGGTTGGAGATTGGCCTATAATTAGCTAAGACAGCTGGGTCTAGAGATGGCTTTTTAAGTAAAGGTTTAACTACAGCCAGCTTGAAGGCCTGTGGTACATAGCCGATTATTAGAGATAGGTTGATCATATTTAAGATCGAAGAATTAATTAATGGCAGGACTTCTTTGAGCAGTTTTGTAGGAATGGGGTCTAAAAGACACGTTGATGGTTTGGAGGAATTAATTATTGAAGTTAACTCAGAAAGATCAATTGGAGAAAAAGAGTCTAACTTAACATCGATGGTACTAAGAGTAGCTGTAGATAATATTACATCTGTGGGATGATTATTGGTAATTTTTTCTCTAATGATAAAAATTTTATTTGTGAAGAAGTTCATGAAGTCATTACTAGTTAACGTTAAAGGGATGGTTGGCTCAGTAGAGCTCTGACTTTTTGTCAGCCTGGCTACAGTGCTGAAGAGAAACCTGGGGTTGTTCTTATTTTCTTCAATCAGTGACGAATAGTAAGATGTTCTGGCTTTGCGGAGGGCTTTCTTATAAAGCAGCAAACTATTTCTCCAGGCTAAATGATGATCCTCTAAATTTGTGACACGCCATTTCCTCTCCAGCTTACGAGTTATCTGCTTTAGGCTACGTGTTTGAGAATTATACCACGGAGTCAGGGACTTTGGATTTGAGGCCTTAGTTTTCACAGGAGCTACAGTATCCAGAGTCGTACGTAGTGAGGAGGTAAAATTATTAACAAGATAATCGACCTCTGTTGGAGTAGCGTTCAGATAGCTGCTCTGCTCTATGTTGGTACAGGGCATTGAAGATGATAACAGTGGGTGGATTATATTCTTAAACTTAGTTACAGCACTTTCAGAAAGACATCTACTTTGATAAAGTCTACTCTCCACTGCTGTGTAATCAATTATTGTAAATGTAAATGTTATCAGGAAATGATCAGACAGCAGAGGGTTTTCAGGAAACACTGTTAAATATTCAGTTTCTATGCCATATGTTAAAACAAGATCTAGAGTGTGATTAAAGTGGTGGGTGGGTTCTTTTACATTTTGAGAGAAGCCAATTGAGTCTAGTAACAGATTAAATGCGATGTTGAGGCTGTCATTTTTAGCATCTACATGGATGTTAAAATCACCCACAATAATTATTTTATCTGAGCTGAGCACTAAATCAGATAAAAAGTCTGAGAAATCAGAGAGAAACTCTGTGTAAGGCCCAGGTGGACGATAGATGATAACAAGTAAGACTGGTTTCTGAGTTTTACAGCTGGGGTGGACGAGGCTAAGCATCAGGCTTTCAAATGAATTAAAAGTCTGTCTTGGTCTTTCGTTAATTAATAGGCTGGTGTGAAAAATTGCTGCCACACCGCCCCCTCGGCCTGTGCTTCGGGATTTCTGGTAGTTAGAATGACTCGGGGGTGTTGATTCATTTAAACTAACATACTCATCCTGCTGCAACCAGGTTTCTGTAAGGCAGAGTAAATCGATTTGTTGATCAATTATTAAGTCATGTACTAACAGAGACTTGGAGGAGAGAGACCTAATATTTGATAATCCACATTTCACTGTTTTACTCTTTGGTTCAGATGTGGATACTGTATTGTTCTTTCTTTGTGATTTTTTATGTTTAAGTTGTTTATTGCTGGTTTTTAGTTTGTTTTTTGCCTTTTTGGGAGCTGACACAGTCTCAATGGAGATGGGTTTTTGGGGGGGTAGCAGGAGGAGAGAAGCTGCAGAGAGGCGTGTAAGACTGCAACTCTGCTTCCTGGTCCCAACTCTGGATAGTCATATTTTGGGGGGTTTAATGAATTTGTCCATATTTCTAGAAATGAGAGCTGCTCCATCCAAAGTGGGATGGATGCCGTCTCTCCTAACAAGACCAGGTTTCCTCCAGAAGGTTTGCCAATTATCTATGAAGCCCACATCGTTTCTGGGACACCACTCAGACAGCCAGCAATTTAAGGAGAACATGCGGCTAAACATGTCACTCCTGGTCTGATTGGGGAGGGGACCAGAGAAAACTACAGAGTCCGACATTGTTTTTGCAAAGTTACACACCGATTCAATATTGATTTTAGTGACCTCCGATTGGCGTAACCGGGTGTCATTACTGCCGACGTGAATTATGATCTTACTGTATTTACGTTTACCCTTAGCCAGCAGTTTTAAATTTCCTTCAATGTCGCCTGCTCTGGCCCCTGGAAGACAATTGACTATGGTTGCCGGTGTCTCTAGCTTCACATGTCTGAGAACAGAATCACCAATTACCAGAGTTTGACCCCCGGCGGGTGTGTCGCCGAGTGGGGAAAAACGGTTAGACACATGAACAGGTTGGTGGTGTACCTGGGGCTTCAGTTTAAGACTATGCTTCCTCCTCACCGTCACCCAGCCGCCCTCTTTCCCCAGCTGCTTGGGGTCTGCCGGGGAACAGCTAGCGGGGCCTACGCTATCTTCGGCTGCACCAGCTACAGGGGCCTGGCTAGCTACGGGTGAATGAAGGGTGCGAAGCCGAGTCTCCAATTCAGTAATCCTGGCCTCCAGAGCTGCAAATATGCTACATTTATTACAGGTATCATTACTGCTAAAGGAGGCCGAGGAGTAACTAAACATCTGACACAATGAGCAGGAAAGTGCAGGAGGGACAGGTGAAGTAGCCATGGTGCTAACGAGTCGGCTACGAGCTAAGCTAAGCTAGCGAAACAGTAAAGAGACAGTGAGTGAATACTTTGGCTATAAATTAGGTAGTGAGTACACAGAAAGGGTGATTCAGATGAAGCACGTTAAGATTATACTATGAAAAAGGGATGTATCAAAAGATTTAAATTAAATTGCTAAGCAGAAAAGCTACTCAGAAACACCACTGTGTTTGAGCAGGAACAGGAAGTGATACTATACCACAGAGCGAGCGAACACCAAGTGACAGCGCCACCAAGAGTCAGGAGTCAGGACTATCATATTACAAACTGAAAATAAAGATTTTGGATAGCAGGGTTTTTCTAAGGAGGGAGACTTAGACTGTCTAAAAGATTTTATGAAGTTATGAGAAAAAATTATCCAATGGTTTTGTATTTTCACCCACACTGTGGAAAATAATGTTGTCCACATTTAAAGAGTGAGCCTTAAAGGCACAATCAAACAGTGCTGTGTATTTAAGCTGCAGCCTCTTATAAAGTTATAGAAAAGGAATGAATTCTAAAAACAAACCAAAAAAAAAAAGCAGTAAAGTAACATAATGCAAAAATCCTCCTGTGGGGAAATGTTCGGATAAACAGCAACCATCCAAACTAGGACTAACTTGCTATTTTGTTTTTCTGTATTTTGTTCCAGGTTGTTGTTGTTTTCCTTTGTCATCCCAGTGCTGTCTGTTTCTGTATTTTATTGTTTACTTCTGTCACACCTGTGCAATTCCTATTTGATATGCTATGCTGCTTTTGCACTGCTTAAAAAAAAGACAACCAAACTAAACCAAATAAACTTGTTTTTTATGGTTTTTGAAAGCAGAGAGGTGACTCGAGGGTAAATACAAGTATTTCAGCATGAATATAAAAGCTGAATTTGTGCCATCTGACCTTTGATCCATGCTGATAGAGCGTCTGAAGGCTTCCCTCTGGGCGATCAGCGTGGACTTGGGCGAGGCTTTGGGACTCGTGTCCGAGTCAGCGCTGTCATCGTCGCCCATGGCTTTGATGTAGCTGCCACTCCGCATGCGACGGCAAGGAATCTCCCCTCCGCCGTCAGCTGCTCCGCCACCGCTATAACCACCTCCCCAGTCTTCTGAAGGGACCTGAGGCACATCCACATCCACCCAAACATTCACATGATCACCATTAAACTGACCAACTAGTACTGATCTGAAATTGCAACAGGTTGTGAGTAAAAATGTAACAACCATGTGGGACCAACATGGTTTTAGTAGGTTAAACAATTAAATGCGTTAAAAGTAAGTATGCATTCCTCTTCTACACCCACTGTTAAGGGAAAAGGAATTAGTCATGATGTGAATTAATCAACGCCGAGATATTGAAGATGTTTTTCACTGCACTGTTTGCAGTTTCTTCTCAATATCTGCTGTCAAGATCCGAAGGCTTCTCAAAACAGAAATATATTTCTTAATCGAAAAATATTTCACACCTCGAATGGAAAAAGGTTTATTTAGCAGCACAGTTCTGGCCCACGTGCACACAGGGTTGGGTTGGGGGGCAAACACAACCGAAAAGTCAACTGCACTCGTGCACACACGCTCACATGCACACATATGCATACATGAGTAATGATGTTAGAGAAAGAGAGAATAGGATGAAGGGACTTACAGAGAGAGAGAAACTCTGACAGCTGGAAAAACACTGACGCAGAGAAGGAAAAACAACGTAAGCTCAAAAGCCGACAGACGGAGAGCAAATAAATAAAAACAGAGAAAAACAGGTAGACAAGAGAGAGAGGGCAGCAGACAGGAGTGGCGACACGGAGTGGGAGAAAGACATGAACGCGGTGGCAAAAACACAAAACAGAAGACGCAATTTAACAGACGAGCAAATGATTCTGATGGGAAAACAACACACACAGCAGTGCAGTCAAGACAAGACACTAAAGGGTAAGACAACACAGAGAGAAATATTAAGAATCAATGAAATTAACCCTAAGAATTACGCTGACATGTTCCCACTGTTGCCCTAATTTAATACATGAAGGCGTTAGCACACCCAGGAAGAGATCACAGAGTGTCAGTGAAGTTTTGCAAATTCAGCAATTACAGGCAACCCCAAAGTGAGTGATTATCATGTGGAACTACTCCAAAGTTGGGAAGTGAAGTCAAGCATGAAACACATCACAAACCTGAGTTTTTTTTGCCTTTAACGCTTCGAAAATGACCTTTTGTTTACTTTGGAGAAATAATACAACATAAAACAACACATTAAAAAAATTCTAATCAGACAACCTCAGCTAACTGATTAGCATTGAGATTCAGTCTGGAGCTGCTTTATTGGTCTCAAATTACACAAAGCATGAAAGATGTCTTGACTGGTATTTTCTCATCTAATTTCTAAATGTGTGTTGTGCTGATGTGAGGCACATGCTACATGCTAAAGTAGCATTTGGCCAGTCTTTCACTCAAAAACCTAAAACAAAGAACTACAGGAGGCTAATAATGGCACTATATGCTTAGACACCGCTCTACATTAAATTATTAATTATTCCACAGTGTGTCTTTTGTCCCATCTCCCTCCTCTCACCCCCAACCAGTTGCCACTAATGGCTGCTTCTGCCTAAGCCTGGTTCTGCCAGGCTGTTATAAGCAAGTTTTTCCTTTGCACTCTCGCCAAGTGCTTGATCACAGAGCGTCATCTGATTGTTTTCTCTATATTATATATATATATATATATATATTATTGTAGCGTCTTTACCTTATAATATAAAGCCTCTCGAGGCGACTGCTGTTTTGATTTGGCACTATATAAATAAAATAAAATTGAAGTGAATCAATAACCAAATAATCAGACATTTAAATTTCTAGTACAGAGAGAGTATTGGTGACAATGGGCTGATCTTTGTTTAGCCTTCAGCGCCACATGTCAGGAGCTGTGCACAGGTTCATGTTGGAAACTAACAACAACGGCTCAACACTTTGGAGATATTTTCATGACCATAAAAGACAGCACAATGTAGTAAAGTTTATATTTATGGTCCAAGTATTATACGTCAATATACTAATTAATTAATAACTCGTTAAATGTATAGACTATTATGTATTTATTTTTGTTAGGAAAGTCTAAAGACTAACTTGATGTTGCCTTACACATAAAAAATATAAGATATTCAGCCAAAACCCAGAACTGATCTGAAAAATCTCAGTAGAGCTGATGAGAAATGCAGAATTAGGTGATCAGGTCACGGGGGGTTTCTCGCCACGAATGACCCCTTATGTTGACAAACGCAGCTTTAATTAGCATCATAGCTCGTGAGTATAGCTATTAACCTCGCACATAACATGCTATTATTGTGGAGGACCACTCACTTTGATGTGTGTGTTTATATGTGTGTGTGTGTTCACTCGTACTACTTCTTTCACAGTATGAGGAGAGTTTTCCACCATCCACACACTAACAGCAGCTGTTTTGGCTGAAGGACCTCTCAGCCTTTCATTTTAGTTTTTCATTTTTTTGTAAATGCTGTCAGGTGCAGCTTCATATACAAGCATGTGACCGACACCTACACCCAGACACACACATAGCCAAGGCCCCAGGGTTTGGCATCCAGCTGAGTGTGTGTTTTTAAGGTCATCACTTAAAAGATGATTCAGCCTAATCTCGTGATCCCTGTGGCCTTCCACTATCTCTCTCATTTCCTCAAACGCCCCTTTCTCTCCTCTTCTTGCTTTGCCCCTTGGCTACCATCACCTCTTTTATCTCTTTTCTATCCCTGAGCTTGCTTTACCGTCTCTAGGTCCCTCTGCATTCGTCTTTTCTAACACTCTTTGTCCCTCACTGCTTTGCTCTTCTTTTCATTCCTTTTACTCCATATTCAGCGTTTTTTTCCTCGGCCCTCTTTTCTTTTTTAATCATTTTTTATCTATCACACACAGGCTGAGGGGAAGGTGAGAGGCTCAGGGAACGGAGAGCATCAGGTTCTGATGCCACACATTGTGATTGGCGTTGACGCCATGGGGGAAAGTTTGCACATGTCCCTTTGCCTCTGACCGCTGACTGGCAAAGATTCACTTACATTTATTGCTAGTCCGACCTGACTCTTTGCAGGAAACCTGTGTAAGTATTAGCTTGTATGTACATGTTTGTATTTTTTTACACATGGAAATAACATACAGCAGGTAGACTGACCCTGCAACGAGTGAGGGAGTGCTGTAGCATACTTGACCATGTGCTTTATGTTTCCAGGTGCTATAAAAACTACTTTGTCAGTGCTTTGTAGAGCATTTTTCTTAATGTGGACCAACCTACCTTTAGCTCTTCACTTTTGACTGTTTGCATAAATCCAGCAGATGTAGAGCCAATTTAGAATTCAGTCATAACATGGAGAAATTCAAAGTTTAATCTAGTGTGGAGGTGAAAGGTTTGAAGATGAAAGCGAGGCTGTCGATTTATTGACTGACCTCAGTCCTGACCCTCACCTGCAGCTAGAGGTAGTGACCAAAAGAATAACAAGTTAGACTAGAAAGAAAGATCATATTTCTCACATTGTGGCTGCTCAATTTCAATTTAATTAAATGCAGAAATGAATTTAAAATCCTTCCCTTCACATACAAAGTTCTGAAAGATCAGCACCCATCGTATCTTAAACACCTCATATTACAATGTTACCTCAATAGAGGACTTTGCTGTCACAGTTCAGGCTTAGTTGTGGTTCCTAGAGTTTCCAAAATATAAAATAGTGCTACTCCTCAGCCTCCTAGGTGATTTTCAGAAATCAGGTCATTGAGAATCGAACTTGTCAGAGACTTTTAGTAGTTGCACCTACAGTATGAATTTCATAATCCTACGACAGCTCATTTTTGAGTTATCACGTTCACAAAAATGGGCGTTCATGCCACTCGCCTGCATGGCAGGGTGACGACAATAGCCCATCAGCCTTTTATGGCTTAGGGGTAAAAATGTGCGGCCGAGCTATCAGATACACTATATGGATAGAAGTACAGTGCCACCTAAATATCACACCATAGGAGGTGCTCAGCCAAGCCCATGCTATGAAGCACCCGGCACACAGTTTTTGTGCTGATGTTAATGTAAGAGGAAGTCTGGAGCTCTGCAGTTAGTGAGTAAGGAGAGCGTTGCCAAACTTTATACACTTTGCATTGACTGCGCTCTGGTCTGACTCACTTTGGTTGAATTGCTGTGGTTCTTAAATGTTTCCACTTTGCAATTATACTAATTACAGTTGATTGTGGAATACCTAGGAGGGAAGATATTTCACAAAGTGGTTTATTACAGTGCTGGCATCCTGTTGAAGCACCACAATCAAATTAAATTAGCACTTTAGAATGACCGATTCTTTCACAAATGTTTGTAAAGGCAGGGTGCTTGGTTTTCCAGACCTGTGGAAATGGGATTTCTTCTTTTGGCTTTTCTTTCATGTCGCCACAGCAGATCACCTCCCACCATCCTGTCCTGTCCCTCACACTCTCTTCCTTCATGCTAACCCTCTGCATGTCTTCCTTCACTAGAGCACTTCTGTGCATATAGTGATACAGACCCCTCTGTTGTTGATCCGGCTTCCACTTTGGGTACTTTTAAGATTAGGCCTGAAACTCTCTGATTTTGATAAACCTAATGTTGGTACTGTATCTGTTGATCCTGATCCCAATTTTACTTGTCAATAAGTTTGTGTCTACTCTCTTCTTTCCCCTCAGTCCCACAGGGAGGGAAGGCAGATGGCTGCCCCTCCCTGAGCTGTCGGTGGTCTCTTCCTGTTAAAAAGCAGTTCTTCCTTCTCTCTATGGCGAAGTGCTCATTCACAGGTGAACATCTGATGGTTGTTGTTCTCTTACTAATATTGCAGAGCCTTTACATTACAATATAAATTATTTGCCAGTCTCTCATGAAAAGTGCCACCTTTTATACACAAGTAATAGAGTTTAAAGGCAGCTGTTGGGTGTATGATATCTGCTCTTGCTTTCTCAGGCAGTTTCAATTTGGAGTTGTTGCACCTGTGCTGCTGTTAGTCCTGACATTTCATCCTGGTGAAACAGACCTGAACAGCTTTATATCTGCAGCTCCAGTGAGCTGTCTGCTCTGAAGCCGTGGATCAATCTGGCCTGCCCTGGCACATCTAAGCCAGGCACAAAATTCACTCAACACACTGTCTCTCCACGCCTCCCAAAACCACCAGTGACACCTGGAGATACGAGAAAAGCTGCAGCAAGGGAAGTTCATTTCGTGTCCTAAGGGGAGAATGTGTTGGTAGCCTAAAGCACGGGGTAAACTGTGTGGGGTTTGTCCTCAGAAAAGCACGAACACACAGACGACCCTGCTCTCTCTGTCTCCTCTATCAGCAGACCTCAGCTGTGTCTAAAGGATGAGAGTTGGAAAAACACCAGGGACTCCTGTGGCTACCTGCTGTTTCCGTAGAAACACAGCCTGCATGGCAGCTCTACCTCAACACAGCTGGAGGTTTCTGAGCTCGTGCGTGTTTGTGTGCGTGCGTGTGTGTGCTCTCTGAGATGCCACTGTAACAGCCAATAACAGCCTTTAATTAACCTTTTCTGCCGTTTTAGGAGATAAAATGAGTGAACGGGTTCTCTGAAAATTGCATGCGGCAGATTCAAGTTACAGCGTGTTGACAGGAGGCAGGTAAGTGACTGTTGTAAGGGACAGGTAAATAACACGGTGGGTGATGATGATTACTGTTTTCTGACTCACAGCAAAATGCCAGGAGAGTCCATCTGGCCTCTTAGACAGACATTTAACCAAGAGAAATCTGTACTTTTCACTTGATTTTTTGAAACTTTTATTTAAGAAAAAGGGTTTTTCATGCTTTTGAAAAATTGTTGTTCATTTTCCCATTAATCCAAAGGCTTTACCACAAGAATCTTACCCATCTTTGTTTGTATTTTCTTCTTCCAATTTGCTTTTTTGAGCTTTTGAAACTACACTTCCAATATTTCTTAGAATTAAACAAAAATTGCCCATGTTGCTATTAAAGGTGTGTTTCTATAGCAGGAAAATGAAATTTTGAGTAACTGAATAACTTTACTTGTGTATTCAACTGGAAAAAACAGGGTCTAAATCAAAATTGTAGGGACAATGGTTGTTTTTCTTTCCTCAAAACAATTAACCTTTGGAGGGACAAAGCCTAAATTAAAATCAATGGGTATTTTACCTCCCCAGCAGTCACTGCTCAGTGGGTAAAACTTTAGAAACTTAAGGATGGGCTTGTAGACCTAAACTTTTCTGATTGGCCACTTGAGCAATCAGAAAAGCTCTACAAAGCAGTCTGTCTTTGTCGTCTTTGACAAAGACAAAGATGACAAAGACATCTTACTTTAAGGAGTACCACAGAGATGACTATTTTCACACATACACTGTGCATTCACTACTAGATGCAATAAATAAAAAAACTAGTGCTCTGCAGTGAGAAAACTGTTATTATTTTCTATGTAATATTTTTTCAGCTCTGCACCTTCCTCACATGATGGTGAGGTAGTGTGTGGACTTTTTCCTATTTTTTTTTAAACGTTTAGCCAATTAGCCCATTAAAGCATAAGCTATAACTGGATAGGCTATAGGTCAAATTTCCGTCTGGTGGTCAATAAGGAGAAAACACAGACAGGCTATAGGAGAAATGTCAACTTAGCACGTCGGCAAGTGTAAACTGTCAGCATCTGACAGAGCCTACAGTCCTGCCTCCTGGGGAAGATCTTGGTTGTGGTGTAGCAGTGCTAGCACTATTAGACCGGGGAAATCTGGAAGCTGGCTTCACCCTCTGACATTATTTGTAGAAGAAAATGTGTATTATATTGAACAATTTCCTATAGTTAAGGGTATTTGATGCTCCCCAGAGAAATGCAGAGAAAACTAAATCGCTTGCCACTTATCACCACTGAACCTTGGAACCTTCTGGGAGACTGAGTTTTAACTTTAAAGACATCAAATACTCCAAAGAATGCTAGGGGGAGATGCCAATCATGGCAGCATGTTTTCAATTTATTTATATTAAAGCACGTGTTTCATACCTTAAATCATATCTAGAACATAACATAAAAGTAGTAATTAAAAAAACAAAACAAAACAAAAGGAATACAGGGTATACTTGTGCTGTATATTCTTTGCCTGTGCAAATTGTTGCCTTGGGCTCGTGGACATGATAATCCATCCATGGAGAAAGTAAATGTCCAAGGCTGTCAGATCACTAAATCATCTTTAACCTGCCAGCTTCCAAATACTAAGTCTGTATGACGTCCAATTGAGCCAATTTACACGATGTGAAAAAAGCTGAAGGTAGTTTATACAGTTTTGATGAATTCACAGCGAGTAAGTGTTAAGCAACACCCTCACTTAAATCAAAGTGTTTCCAGTACTGACATGTGGCTGTGTGTTATTTTCTGATTGTTTCACAGCAGTTATGTTCTAAAGCACAGCTATACAAGCCCATACTTCCTCACAAGCCTGTGGGAAGGCACTGCATTGACAGATTTTGTGTTATAACTGAAGAGCAGGCTTCATCTTGTCTAGATGAACCGTGTGTGTGTGTGTCTGTACTGGCTGTCAAATATACACATGGAGATGCAACACAGACTGAGAGCAGAGGCAGCAGATGTGAGATGGTCGACACGTTTTTACAAAGTCCCGTACACAATAACAGTTGCTGTTATGGCAGCGGACTAATTAGCCTAATCTTCAAGGGTCTGAGACAGTGGAAACAGAAAAACAAAAGTTCAAGACAATCTTTTCATTACTTAAAAAGAAGTTTGGGTTTTGTTTTTTTTTTGCTTAACACCAAACCACATATATATTTGATTACACATTTGCTGATATGTAGGGACAGACGCACCTGGAGATAGTGGAAGGTCCTCTCCTTGAGCTTGCTCTCAATGGGCACCAGGGCTTTGTCATAGGCTCCTCCTCTGGTAGAAGGATACACCTCTCTAGCCTGACTCACTGTCATGGCTGACCAGGTGCTCCTCTTCAGGGAGTGACCATGATGCCCGTGGTGTCCTCCTCCTCCCTCACTCCCCACCAGAGCCATTGTTGTGCAGGCCATGCACTCCCCAGACCCCGGTCCGCCGCCTCGTTCCTTGGGCTTCTTCATGGTGAGCTCCTGAATGGCAGCATCCAGGCTCTCATGTCCTCTGGGATACCCCGGTCTACCCCCACCCACCAAGTAGCTGCTGTCACTGTCGAGGTTGTCATCGGAGCTCCACCAGCCTGCTGTCCGGCTGCGGTGGCGTCTGCCTGACTCATGCCGCGAGTCTCCACTCTTGCTACGTTCTCGAGACTTGTTCCTCCTTGTGGAGCGAGACTGGTGGCCTGAGTAGTGGCCCTCCTCCCCTCCACTCCTGTGGCCCCCGCCTCTCTCGCTCCGGTAGTCCCCTCCTCCCCTCGTACCGTTGTACTCCCGTTTGGATGGCGCCTCCAGGGAATGGGACTTGGCAAAGAGGCGCTGCACCGAATTGACCAAGTGGCGTATGCGCGAAGGGCTCTCACTGCGTTGCTCAGCACCCCCACTGGCAGTGCGCTGGTATTGCAGTGTGTGGAAGCCATCATGATGGAAGGGCACCTGCTTCTCAAACTGGTCGATCATGTTTGAGGGCATGCGGTGCATCTTCCCCCCGTGGCCTGAGGATAGGCACTCTTCACAAGAGTCAAATGACTGGAGAGGTGGGTGCTGGTTGGGGTGGGAGCGGGGAAAGGTTCCTCCTCCAGAGTGACTATGGGAGTGTGAGCGGGAGTGGTGCCTCTCCAGCGCCAGGGCCTCAACCGGACCTCCCCCGGGGTAAAAGTGGCCATCGCTGTGACCGTGGTAGTAGTCTCTGCCTGGACCGTCACAGTCATCAGGCGTGCAGTGGCAGGGACCTCCTCCGCCACCACCCGAGGAATGCTGAGACATGCTCCGGCTGACATGGTACCCTTTCATAGGCGCCGGGGCATGGTGTGCCGTCCGGGCCGAAAGGGGGCGCTGTGGGCGTGACAGGGCTGCACCTCACTCACCTGGTGAGAAAAACAAGAAATAATGTGAAGACATTTTATTTAAGTGTAGCAAAGGAACAACGATTGCAATGTTGTAGACTGTTTGGATGAGAGTTATTTTTTTGTCTAATTAGGCCTCTCATACCTGTGAGAAAGGACTAAGACCTCAAAGGGATGTTTTTTTATAAAACTTTGAGTACAGGTATAAGGTAAGATTAGAGGCACACATATGGGAGGTGCAGCGATGGGACATTTGTGGTAGGAAGTAGATTTTGTTGACTGATGTCAGGATTATTTTCTTTCTTCTTTTTAATGGATGCATGAATTGAAAGTGAAAACAATACTTTGTTTTTTTCTGATTAACATTTTTATTGATGTTGCACTTCATTTTTTACCCAACCAAAGACAAAACAGAGCAAAACCGAACATTCATCCCGCGGCTGCAATAAGTGGCCGGAGACAGCTTTCCTCTTCTTATTCATCTCTAAGACTGCAGGGCTGATAAATCAAGAATATTAGCCTTTCTCTCTCTCTCAGCGTGTATCTTCAGTTGTTCCTCTCCCTCTCTCTAACAGCTTTTGCTCCTCTTTGACATTTATCGTTTTATTCATCAGCCCAGCGCTCCGTGTTGTCTGTCGTTTTCTCCATCCAGGCCTGCAGGGAGTCTTTGAGCATTCCTGTGATTTAAAGCCGAGGAAAGCAGGTTGTATATTGATTACCTGCATCCTAATGCAAAGGAGCTAGAGAGTGGCTGCAAGCATCCAAGCATACTGCAGAGGGATTTCGGCAGATGATTATCAAATGAACAGCAATGTCATATCCACGGGACTAGGTGAAAACCAACCCTACTGTTGCCTCGAGAGGATGAAAGAGTAGTGGGATGATGGGATCCTCTCCACAAAGCTAATGTAGGACCTGAAACTAGTACCTTGTCAAGCAGCAGTAAAACCTAAGTAAAAGTAAACAGAATGTAAACAGGATGAAGGCTATCTCTGGGTTTCCTTTCTTCTCATGGCATGGATAACAACTGAGATTACATTCCAAATGTAGTAATCATGCATTTCATTGGACTGGCATAATTGCTGCTGGTGTAATCACATCCTCTATTAACCACTTCACCACTAACTATATAATGAATCACGGGCACACAGCCTGTTCATAATGCACACGAGCATTTGCCATCATTTCTAAATTTGATTAAATTGAGATTGAATTACTCGATGCGAGCCAGTATCGAGCTGCTCGGCTGGATGGGATTCACTGAGCTCCTGCGAGTGTATTTGCACTTGTGTTTGCCGGCTTTCACGCCGAGATGAGAGATAGGGGACAGATGCTGGGATAATCATTAAATAGAGCGTGGCCTGTTTGCCTTGATTGGCTGAATGAGAGCTGCCACCCAGAAAGCTCACCCACATCCAGCCGTGTCATTGGTGTGGCCGTGACGATGGACCTCTCCAAGTCAGCGTCCAACCATGGACAGATTTTAGACAGCTGTGCCACCTGGGCGGACCGAGCCACCTCTCATTAACTCTGTGGCTTTGTGATCATTTGACTGCCAAAAAATAAAACCTGTAAGCATTTTCCTTTTTGACAAGATATAAGCAGTGCACAATTCCTGCGGGGAAATGCAACAATGCTGCCATTACTGTGCAATACTCTGCATGTTGCAGTCAAAACAACAAAAGCCCAGGAGCTAATAATGACAGTAAAGTCAGTACCTGTGACATTATGAATTATTATCATCTTCCTTTTGTCGTTCTATCCCTCATTCCATGGTTGTGTGTTTGTGTTGCATCAGGTGGATAATGGTGACCCCTTAAAAAATACTTGAAAATTTTGATAGTGGGCAGATCTTGTGTCTCCATAAACATGAATTAGAAGATGGGACTGCCCTATAACAACATACTTGTAATACTGAAGCACAAGATTTAACCTGGAGGTAATAGAGCTAACAAAATGCACTCTGGTTCTGTTAATTTGTAGTCTTTCAGCTACACTGGTAATAAAAAAAGTGGTGTTTTGGGTCCCATAATTAGCACAAACATTTCAGTCCAAACCAATATAGTTTAGATGAGTATTCAACATTATATAACCATACTTAAAAAGATTCATCGAGAAGGAGAACTACTAATACTACCACACAGTCAAGATAGTATCCATCTTGGTTGAACAATGGGACGGTCTAAGGAGCTTAGTGAACATTTAAGTAGGAGAATGATAGACTCACATAAGTTTGTAAGGTCTCTTGGAGTGATTTCTAAACAACTGCAGATTCCAGGATCATCATTACAATTAATTCTATGTAGGTACAAGTTATTCAGATATATCCCCAGTTTGCCAAGGACTGGAAGAAGACCTAAACTGTCACCCTCAAATGAGAGGAAATTGGTTAGGATGTCGAAGAACAACCAAGGAACCACCAAGGCTCAAGCCTGCCATGGACTGAGAACTGCTGGAACACCAGCATCACTGACCACTGTGAAACGGGTTTTACAGTGGCCAGTGATGCTGGCCACTGTAAAACACTGTAAAGAAGAAAGAAGTCCTTTTCCCAAAATTGACACCTTCAAGCTGGATTGAAATTTAGAGCTTCCCACATGAATAAACCAAATGCCTACTGGAATAAAGTTTGATGGTGAGATGAGACGAAGATCGAGCTTTTTACCCTGATTGTTTGCATGTTTGGAGGCTTTCAGACCTAAGAACACTGTACCAACTGTCAAGCATGGTGACAGTAGCATCATGGGCTGGGGCTGTTTAGCTGCCAGTGGTACCAGTACATTGCACCAAAGAATAAGGGAGAAAGAGGACTCCCTTCTTCAAATTCTTCAACCTCACCTCAAGTCAACAGCTAGATGATTGAAACTTGGACACAATTGGGTGCCTCTACTGGGCAATACTCCTAAACACACATCAGTTTTGTTTGGAATGCAGAAAGCAGACTAACCTTAAGCTTCTTGGTCTGGTCCGAAAACCAAAAAGTTTAAATGAACATTAACAATTGAAGCAATGTTCGGATAATATAGCAGCTAGCATTGGGTACTAGTAAGCCCCCAGTAAAACAGGCTTGGAGACTCGTTGGTAACCATTGGTCTCCCCAACCGACTGTGAGTGATTGCTGAGAGCTGCTGTGAAATCGATTGTTAAGCTCTAGTCACACAAGCCTAAAGACCAATCAACGATCCCATCGTGAAAACCTTCAGAATGATGGCAGCACCATCATTATCTACTATGTTATCACTCTGTGACAAAATGGAGGCTAACATAGCATTTAGACGCACACGCATTGGCAGTGCTGTAGCAGCTTGAACACAAACATCAATTTCTTCTGTCATAAGTATACAAGTCAGATAACACCAAGGATCTCTTGTGTATTCTGTTTTACATATAAAAATAAATGTTGATATTTCATGTTTTAACAGCGATTCAACGTTGAATCTGAATTCATTATCAAATAACTTATTGAGAAAGATATTTTATGCAGTGTGTGATACTAGCAGACTGCAAAGTGAGCACCACCACTCTGCCTGAAGGAGTAAATTAAACCATGTTCTGTTTATTATGAAGTCTTTGGCTTTGGAGCAAGCTGCTGGCTGGGAGCTGTCAATCACAATGACACACACACACACACTGAATATGTGGCTGTGCACACACACACACCAAAAGGAAACATATGCACACACAGACCGCTAAGATAGTAAGGTATGAAAGACACATCTGAACTTTGGCTGTCACTTTCTCTTTATTTCCTTCTGTCTCTCCCTTTCACTTCTTCTCTCTCTCTTCTAGTCTCTCTTTCTGACCTACTTCTATCCATCCTCCAGTCATGTCTCTCCCTCCCCAGCTCCTTATTTTTTCTTCTTCATTTTTAAACTTGTCAGGATGTCTGGCCCTCTGCATGTCAGCACTATGTGTTGAGTTAATTACAAAGTTTCCTTCCATTCTTCATCTCATGGCCTCTGCCATCCATCAGTGTTCTCTTCTGTGCATGTCTTCTGAGATAACTGAGGTATTATAGCATTATTTACACAAATGTTACACAACAAATACAAAAGAGTTTCAAGGTGCTTCTCCATTATTTCTCCAAAGTGTTTTCAACACTCTTCAAATTAAAATCAAACTAAATGCCACTATTTAAACTGATTATAAGCGCTTTCTCTGTTTTTCCCATTTGTCTTTACCAGCTAAGACATCATGATAGGTATTTGTTAGATTTGTATTGTTTATTGTCATTTATGCTTAGAAATATTTATTCATATATTCTTAGAGTTTTATAATTAGGTGTAGATTGGTAGAGGTTTGATCCTTAATAGTCTGCAAGCTTTGTGTGCATTCCAGAGCTCTCTGACTTTCACACCCACATTTTAGGAGCATTCGAGACGTCGTACCTTGTCTTATTGTTTTATGGTAGGATAAACTGTTTTAGGCTAAGTGCCTTTTGTTTAGATGGACGGCTCTGGGGAGTCTTCCTGGGGTCACAGTTTGACCCCCACACACAGATACACACATACACACACACACACACACACACACACACACACAGACACACACACACACACACACACACACAAGGTATTCTTTGTTCACATGTATACCTATGAAAGAGGTCATATGTTAATGAACCTATGCATATTCATGTAACCACAATAAAAGAGCAGTGTTACGGGAGAGCGGACGAGAGCAACTGGGGTCAAGCGAAGGAACGGCACCTGTCCAGTTCTCTCCCGTGCACGTGAAACATAAAGAATGTTGCCTACTTCGTGTCTTGCTTGCTGTATAATTACATTGCCTTCAACGTTCCAGCGAATAGGTTCAAGCTACAAACCTATCAGTATTATTTTCATTTTTTGCATGCGTGTATGTTCTGATGGCACGTTTAAGCAGTGTAGCCTGGAGTGCACCTTACCCGAAATGTAACTACATGTTGCGAGCACGCAGAGCTAAACAGCTGTGATTGATCTGCTTCACAGAACCATGCCTTGTAAACACAGTATATTGATTAGCAGAGGGAAAACGCCTCGCTGAAACAAACTGTAAAAGGCTCTAATTGCATCTACATTGCCCACAATGCCAATGCCATAGCTACTATTCTGTCAGTGTTGAAGTATGCCACATTTGTTGTTTTTTCAGTCCTGACAGCAAGTGAATAGTTTCCAGTCTGTCATGAAGTCTTGTCTCTTTAGTAAAAGTGAACATGATCAGCTCAGGTTCACTCCTGATGGACTGAAAGCAACGCCAAAGAAATGCAAACAATAACAAAGCCAATACGGTAGTGACTCAACTCAGGGCTGCAAATAAAGATTTTTTTGTGGACTGATTTTGTCACCGGGGCAGGATCGCCAAAACTTTTTAGGGACTATTTCAGATGAAAACAAAGGTTGACCTTGGAAATGGAAACAGGCACTGGAAACTTTGCACCCTTTCCCAACTTCTTGTCTTGCACTTGTAACTTTAAATTTGACCTATGTCTGTTTTTTTCGGTTTTTTTAAGTCTCTGATGGATTGGATCGTAGAACCGGATGGCAGTGCAGCCGGTGCGATGGTTTCTAGTTTGTGTTTTCCTTCAGTAATTCTATTACTGTTTGGTAACCTTCCCCCTCCTTTCAGCGTAGGCAGAAATATTCAGTAACTGCTCAGTTGGAGCCGTACAACACGCTGCTATTGTTTAACACTGCTTGGCATCGAAGTGATTGTTACAGAGGCTTTAGTCTGGAGCTGTTTCATTTTAAATATTCATGCGCTCATGCCAGCTGCTCTGACCCACTTTGCTAACAGCTGAGTCTGCCCGCTCTCCACTGGGTCTGTAGGTAGTAGGTCAAAGGGTGTTTCAAATCAGTGAAATGTAAAATGTAACACCTGGAAAAGTCTAATTGATAAATGTTTTTTTTTCTTTTTACTATCATTTTTTATTGCCTGTCTGAAGGCAAGGTAGCTCAAAAACATCATAAGAGATTTTCATGAAGAGTATTAGGGAGACAGATAGGCAGGAAAAATCATAGCTGCATGATATATGCCCACTTCTAATCAATTATCAGCATCTACAGCGTGGCTGGAATTGTTTCCACTTTGTGAGTCTGTATGTGAGTTATCATGGCAAGATGTGGCCAGATGACATGAGGAAACAAAAGAAAAAAAAGAGGAAATCAGGATGCACAAAGTACAGAGGAACAAGAAGACTGGGGGAGAGAACAGGAGGAAAACACTTAAGAGCAACGTACAATCACAAGTCCCCCAAAAAGTTGGGATGCTGTGTAAAATGTAAATAAAGACAAAATGCAATGAACTGCAAATCCCATGAACCAATATATTATTTAGAAATGAAATATTTAAGCTTAGAAAAAAAAGTAGTTTTGAATTTAAGGGCATCAACCCATTAAAAAAAAAATGGGACAGGGCCATGTTTACCATTGTGCAGCAATGGTATCTTTGGTTTCATGATGCACCAAAGCTGGTCAAAGGCCTGGATTCCAGACAGACCAGTTAAGCACCACAACTCTTCTACTACAAAGCCATGCTGTTGTAATAGATGCAGTATGAAGTTCAGCATTGTTTTATTGAAATACTGTTTATGGTGACAGAGTGGCCTGTCCTGACTAGAATTATTCTGTTCTTGAACACTGACACATATTCACATTTTTCAGTCCACTGGATTAAAATGGAAACTCTGCTCTTTATTTACTGCATTCAGGATGGCTTTCTTTCTCTCCTCACACACTCACATAACTTGGGGTGAATATACACAGAGTTGACTGAACTAGCTGCTGGTCTGAAACAGGAAAATTGGTGTTGCTAATCTCACAGTTAATATAAAGCTAGCCAGCACCTTAACTTGTCTACCATGTTAGCACTAGTCTGCTTCTGTTCAACGGAGGAGTGGAGGTTCTGATCTACCGTTGTATGTTTAATCATGCTGCATTTTTAAAGGAAATAAAGGAAATAAATGATGACAGCCTTTTAGAATAGAATGTAGCATTTTTTAACTTGTTTTTTGGATGCTAAGTAGAAAGCTAAGCTAGCTTTCTGCTAATAATAGCTTAATATTTAGAATGCAGTGAGATCCAATAAGATCATTTATTTTAATGCTTAGTTATAACGCAAAAACATGTACATTTGAATGTCATTTAGTCTCATCTGCGTATGTCATGAATGAACAGTTTTATATATTTCTCCCCATATGTTTTTCTACAGACAGTAGCTTAATGGGGGACAATAGCAGACAATCATTTGGACAAGGCAGGCACAGCCTTGGGTTTTACTAAAATGGGCTAGCGCTGCGAGGCAGTGGGTATTGTGTGCCTGAATACTGGCTTTGTTTGAATGCAGATACAATGAACCAAGCTAGAACGTGGTCCGAGGCAGATAACGTCAACCCATTTAAGAAAACAAGGTGAACTTGCATAGAACGCTTATAGAATTGTAGTCAAACAATAGGAAAGTTTTTGCTAGTTTGGTGTCTGCCCATATGTGCTGGTACCTCAAAGATACTATTAACCACAGGCACTCTGCAAGCCCATAATGGCAAGTGGGACAGACAATAGTGAAATGTATGACTATGGGAATAGGAAATAATAGAGGATTGGCTCAGCTATGTGTTGGCATGCACTTCCTTTTTTTCAAGCCAGAGACATGCATGCTGGGAAACTGGCAGAAGGACTGATTTGCTCTTCTCAGCTTTTAGCCATGAATGATCTATTTTCATTTTTCCACTGTCTTTCTCCGATATGCACACAACCACACCACACACACACACACACACACACACACACACACACACACTGTTCTCTGGCAGCCGAGTAACTACCGTAGCTAACTCATCATGATCCAGAAAGAACCAGGGATGATGGGAAAGACTGAAGATTTCAAGGGTGACCTGGAGAAGAGGACCCATAAAAAACACAACTACAGAGCCAAGTTGAGCTACTGCAGCTCATTATCTCTGCGCATACAGAGAGGAGGGCACAGGTGGGTAAAAAGGGTGTGAAACATTAAGAAAAATGAGGAAAGAAATGTGTATATAATGGCTGTATTTGCAAGTTTGCAAGGCGCTGTAGACTTTTCAGTGGGAAGTGGCAGAAGCTAATATATAAACATGGCGGTGCTGAAAGGTAGGTTGCACATTCGCATGAATGTGCGCCCACATACACACTCTAGATGCTGAAATAGTTGTTGGTGAAGGCAGTGGACAATTGAGTGGTGCTGGAAATGCCTATGAGGGACAATAAAGAGTGAGAAGGGAGAAGAAATGTAGCAAGAAGAACAGAAGGGTAATGCTAGAATGAGAGGCAGAGGGAACATGACAGTGGATGTGTGTGTGTAAGACAGAGAGATGATGGCCACAACACAGGGGAAATATGCTCCCATCATAAGGGCAAAATTGAAGAGTGCCTAGGGGGCAATTCCTCTATTGCGCTCTCTCTGTCTCCTCCTCCTCTTGCCCTGTTTTCCCATCTCTCGTCTTTCCCATATTCCCTTGCACAAACCTGTGTTCTCCCTTTATTCTTCTACTCCGGTCTCTCAGAAAAGGTTGGCAGAAAATGTTCAACAAAACCAACACCATTAGTTTAAAGGAGGCGCAGGGTTAGCACGACTTTTCTTTTAAAGCTACCTGAGGGATGTCTGTGTGATGGCAGTCCAGAATATATTATCACAGATATACATCTCTGGAATTCAAAGACAATTCTAAGCGATATGCTATCATCCGAATTTTCCATGGATTCAACATGCTGCTATGAAAACATCAAGTGTTCTGACACAATGGGTAGTTTTCACTGCCCTTTGCACACTCCAGTGACCCATATGAGGATTGTGCTGTTTTGCATGCATGAATCTGTCCACTTTGGTCAATTCAAGGCACGAAAACAGTTTGGTATAAGGAGATACTGTGTCCATGACTAAGCAAGGTTACAAATAAATATAAGAACAGCATGCTGAATAGTTACTATATATTTAATGGTCTTCTCATTGAAGGTTGGAAGTATCTTTATCATAATGTCCAAGGCAATAGTGGCTCACATAACTACTCATTACAACCAAATTATGCAGGAGAGCATCTGTAAATGTGCAGGACATTGAGCCTTGACGCATATGGGCTACAGTAGCAGAAGACCATACCAGGTGGCACCTCTGTAAGCTAACAACAGGAAACTGAGGCTTTGTGTAGGCTCACCAAAACTAGACAATAGAAGTTTGGAAAAATGTAGCCTGGTCTAATGAGTCTCAAGTTCTGCTGCAGCATTTGGACTGTGAGGTCAGAATTTGATGTAACCAAAATGAAAGCATGGCTCCATCCTGCCTTGTATCAATGGTCCAGGCTGGCAGTGGTGGTGTGATGGTGTGGGGGAGATTTTCTTGGCATGCTTTAGGCCCCTCAGTACTGCCAGAGTATTGTTATTGACCATATTCATCCCTTTCTGACCACAGCATATCCATCCTCTGATGTCTGCTTCCAGCAGGATAACTTTTGATATCAAAAACATGAAATCATCTTGAACTGGTGATTAAGATTGATTAAACTTTTACAATCCAGAGGAGTGCTGTGACTTGAGGTCCCCAGATCTGGTGACGTCAACAGTCACCAGATCTTAATCTTAAAAAACACCTTTTGGATTTGGAGGAACAGGAGATTCATATTATGTTCAAATTGGTTCTTAACCTAAAAAAATGGGGAACACTGTATCATAACATGTAAGCAAGCTAGTTGAGTTTGGATTTTTCTTATTAATATTAATAAACACCCACTGCATCACAAAGAATGCAGACAACATTTAGACTGTGCACTTAAGTATGCAGAGCAGTGCAGATCTGACGGTGAACAGTGTTCTTTTCCTCAACTGACAGTTCAGCAGTTAGACACAGATTTCAGGCGTATACTCTGGAGTTTTTATGTAGTTCAGCAGCCCTTTTCTTGCATGTATCTTGCACTCCAGCTGAGCTCTTGGAATTCAGAGTCTCAGTATCTGACAGATGATTTATATCGACTTATATCGAAGACCCCCATGAGAACATATCGATTCTGCTTCCCCTTCACGATCTGAACCCTCACGCTGTTTCCTAAGAGAGACACATGCATGAAACCTACATTTACACTGTATTATTTTTCTATTAGTGTGTTACTCATATCCTCATTCCATCTACATAGTTAGACACTCTAATTTGCTCTTGGTCAGATCGTGCAGGTCTTTTGTAAATTAACTGCCTGTGTCTGTGTACTTACATTTGCACAATGTTAGTGCATCACCTACAAAACTTCCATTCCTATCTGTGCTATTTTTGATTGCAATGCTATGCTAATTAGCCCCACTTAGCCCTTAATTGTCCATTATAAGGCAATGAACTTCCCACTTACTTTAACAGCCTCTTGAAATCCACTGTAACGACAATCCCACTATTAGCTGTAATGCATCTTCTACGCTTAGAAATGTTTTTAAACTTTAACATTAATACCAATGGAATCTAGAGCAGGCAAGAAGAATATTTAAAACTCAATGCAATACTTTTGATAAGCACTTGCATCCAACCAGTGTTGACTGTTGACAGAAGTCTGTAACCCAAAGTGGCCCATAGTGTCAGAGCTCCTGGTATGCTGAAAGACTTAGGGGCATGGAAATAACTTCACACTAATTCCATCTGTGCTTCTCATAAATACACAGTTAGTTTTTTATTTAACTGATGTTAGTTTTTTTTCTTGAATGAATACTTTAATTTTCATGAAAACTGTATGTGTGAGAGGACATCCTTCATGATTTAATGCGTCTTTAAGGCAATCCGTTGCCTGTTTACGTACAAATTATTTTAAAAACCTAATGCAATTTGACTTCCTGAATTTGCTGTGACTGTCAAGAGTTTTGGAGAATTTGAACACCAGCTAACTTATTCTTTATTTTCTTCTCGCCACCCTTTCAACCTTAAATATAAAAACATCAAATTGATAATGTCAAAATGTACTCCTCTCCTCTGACCATCTCGTCTAACATCTATTAGTCTGATTCAGTGAGCTCGATGAAAAAAAAACACACATTTAGCATTAAGCTGTATGTTTATGCCACTGAAAACAGCCTGAGAGAGCTTCTGACTGTGACTTAATGAGAAGGAAAATACCAACACCACTTAGCAGAGCGCTGCTCACTTGTAATTGGCCTTCATTTTCCCTCTCTGCCTCAGATAACATGTGAGGACATGAATGGTGTATTAGATGGGGATAAACAGGGATCAGAGGTGATGAAAGAACAATGTAACAGGCTAGTTCAAAAAATCCGCTGTCAGACATCAGGGGTTAACCCTCTGATGGTGAGTCCTTCGGTACCGACATGCACGTGATGTAGCTAGAGGCTAAGGCCTTGATTATAGTTTCCATGACCGCGAGCCTGCCTGGGTCAGAGTGACATAAATTTCGTCATCAGACTGAGAGAATGTGCAGACATCCATGTGCTTGCCAGTTTTTTGTGACTTTACGTCATAATGCAAGAACTGGGCATGTGCCCCAGGCGACGGACTTCAGGTGGTCTTCAAAGAAGATAACAGGAATGTCTAGTCAGCCATTGTGTCTGCATCTGTCCACAACAGAGTATAATCAAGGCTTAGGTGTCCCTCCCTCCTTCCTTAATGTATTAAGAGGGAGTACCTGACATCAATATTTTTTTTAAGTTGAAAGATGGGCGTGGTACAACACCACATGAGGGGCTCCCAAACTGGATTTCACATTTCACCCCCACCTACTTATTACCTTCCCCCTTTTCTTTTTTTGTTTCCTCCTTATTTCTCCTCTCTTTAGTCAATCAGCTTTTCTCAGCTGTTACCTCGTCACTTTACAAATATCTTTCTTTCTCTGTACCTCCACCTCACTTTTTGTTTCTGCCACTCTCTCTATGGATTGCTTCTCCTTCTTTTCCCCCATGAGTACCTTGAGCCGCTTGCGTTGTTTTACAAACTCTCTTGACAGAAAATCAAAGGTAGATGCACAGACCGATGCTTAGAAAAGAATTAAGTCACACACCAATGGCAGCTTTTATGTTTTCACAGTGTCATAAATAACAACAGCCTTTGAATTGTTTTTTAAACCTTTTAAAGACATTTTTGGTTTTCGGGTTTGTTTGTTTTTTTAACTTGAGTGAGTTATTTTACTTCATTGGTAGCAAAAAGTCCTTCAAGAAGCTAGCTTCACAAGTCATCGTGAACTGCCTCAGAATACATATTTGGGCACTTTGTGAAATAATATCAGAACTTAAACTTCATTGTTTATTGGGATACACTGAACAATCATACAATCATAACAGTCAAATCCGATAAAAAAATCTTCAAAAGTTTGCTGATTTTCCTCCAAAATAGATCTTAAGTTTGACTCATTTTTGTTGTTTTTTTCCCTAAATTCGGGATTTGTTAAGTGTCAGGTCTCTCTTTTGTAGCATCTTATGAAACAAGGTAAAGAATGAACTTTAATTCTGAACTGCCATTATAAACTGGCAGGAACAATTTGCTCTTCCCAGCTTTTTGACACAAATGAAATTTCTTACTCTCCTTATCTCACATGCACAGACATAAACACAGTTTTCTGACACACAGAAGTCCTTCTCATGCAAATTTCGAATATCTACAATTCCCTGACTAATGAGCAAAATAACATCTGCTCTGGATGATTGCGTGATCTGATCAAAATGCTCCAGAAGTTCTTCTACATACAACTTGTACTCACTTTGTTCTACATTTTCTGAGATAGAAAAAAAGAAATGTCAGTTACTATATGAAAAAAATACACATAAAAATCTAACTGCTTATGATGTTCTGGGCTTATTTGACTGACGGGTGAGCACCGAGATGCAAAAAATCACAGCAAAACATACAGGAAGGAGTAAGGACAAAATCAGAGGAAGTAACTCACAAATAATCATCACATAGTCACTCTGGTGGCAATTTACAACTTTAACAGTAATGTAGTTTTGATTCCCAGACACTTTAAAATCCTCCATGTGCTGCACATGCATGTACAGTACAGCAATGTCCAAGGTGGTCACGAAGAGTGATGAGCAAACACAAACGCACACATCCATCCATACATTCAACAGCCTTTTAACCAGCTGACTCTAGTGTTGCTAGGTTACTTGGTGAACTAGACTACTACATGTAGAATAAATTTGCATAAATATCACACAATTGTCAGTATACCATGAAACAGTGGAGCAGAGTACGCTTTGAAGAGTAATGGTGATGAGCCTTAGTTCATTTTCCGAGCGTAAATCTGTGATCAGGAATCAAATGTGTGTCTGTTTACTGATTTGAAGTACAAATTTCAGCACGTTTGAAATGCAAATAAAGTATACATGCAAAATGTCTACATGTATTTGCATAATGCATGCATGTCTGCATGTGTGTGCCAGCTTAGGCTTGTGCTTTGATCTAGGACTGCCACATTAGTTGCAGTGAAGGAACGTCTGCTCTCCAGACTTTTAGCTGTGAGTATACATTCATATTATTCATGTTTTATGCTTGACCGAGTGCAGTGCGAAGGCAGTCTGCGGACAGTCTCGGACGGCCTGTCTACCCGCAGAGTGTTTGTTGTCAGACAGAGGCAGTGTCACAAACATGTGATACAACTGATCTGTGGACTACTCTTGCTGGTGCTGTTGTTGGTCTATCAGTCAGGCACAGAGAAGAGCAAAGTTGTAACATACAATACAGCAAAGAGAAACTGAGAGGTTAAAAATAATGATGAGTGTCCATTGCAGCTACTCTCTGCACTGTTCCTGCTCTATTTTGGTTAACTTTTTTGCACTTGTCCTGTTCTTGGTGAACTTTGCTGTTGCAGACAGACAGATATGTGGGACCATAATTTATGCTTTAGTTACGATGGTAATTCTACTTCACCATCTTGATTTGTTTACATCATGTGACATCATATACGCGACTATTGCTGACCTACTGCATAAACACACACAGAGCCTTTAATCACCATCCCTAGTGATTGTAACCGTGTTAATCTGGACTCCACTCCATGCCAACTTTTCAGCAGCATGTATACTGTAAAACATGGGCCAGTAAATCTCTGGACCTTCTGTCCAAACACCAGAGATAGATACAGAACCACTGCTCTGATCCCACTAGGTAGATAAGACCACAACCTGGTCCTGTTAATACCTATCCCTGTCCCTGCGGTTCAAACACTTCCAGCTGTAGCGTCAGGAAAACTGCAAGGCCTGCTTCAACACTGTAGACTGAGGACAACATCAACATACTATATAGACTACATCACAGAATATATAAACTATATACAGTTTTGCAAACATGTCACCATCCCAACCAGGTCTGTGCACTATTTTCCTGATAACAAGCCCTGGATTACCGGTGACCTAAAGCCCCCGATGAATGAAAAGAAGACGGTCTAAGTGTAAAGATTGGTGGGAGCTGGAGACCAAACTCCAGCTGAACCGGTGGCCTCCACCACTGGCCTCAAATCAAGAGACCATCAGCAGCAGGGAAGCTTAGTCAGGGTTGCCCTCCTGCTGAATCCATTCTTCAGTGGATTCAGTACTGAACACCCCTCTCCACGCAGCACGAATCTTACCACCTCCTCAGCCACGCCCCATTCCACCAGTCATCCCCTGTGCCCCCAACCCTATCTGTTCTCAGATTCCTCTGGCTGTACATATGACTGTGACAGCTTGTCAGTTGAGGAGACAGGTGGAGCGACTACACCAAAGCAAAGCTCTGACTGCATCAGTCCAAGGGTCCTGAAGTTCTGTGCTACCCAGCATCTCTTCAGCCTTAGTCTGCTGCAGGAAAGTGCAGGAGGAGGAGGAGAGTGCCGGTATTGAAAAAAAAAGCCCCTTCTGGCCTTAACAACTTCAGATATCACATATCATGTAGGTGCTAGAAAGACTAGATCTCGTCCAGTTTAGCTAGCAGATGAAATGTGTTCTCAACCTTCTTCAGTTTGCTTACTTGCCTCATGCTGGGGTGGATGGTGCTGTTGTTTACCTGCTGCAATGTGCTCACTCTCACCTTAACAGTAAAGGTGGCATTGTGAGAATCATGTTTTCTTCATTTTTCCAGTGCCTTTAATGTCATCCAACCATTTCTGTAGACTGAGAAGCTGACCAGAATGTGCATCACCACTTCCTCTGTCTCCTGGATTACTGACTATGTGCCAGAGAGGCCTCAGTTTGGGGCACCACAGGGGATGATCCTGTTTACTCAGCACATCTCATATTTTAAGTAAAGCAGTAAATCATGCCATCTGCAGACGTTCTCTGATGGCACTGCAGTGCTTTGGTGCTGGTGAAGAGCTTTGTAGAGCAGAAACATCTACTCCTGAATGTCAGCAAAACCAAAGAGAGAGCGGTTGATTTTAAACCTACAGAGACTGAAACACTGGACAGCCACAAGTACTTGGGTGCTCTCCTCAATTACAGGCTACACTGGAGGACCAACGGTGATGCTGTGTACAAGAAGGAGATGCGCAGAATCTACGGAGACTCAGATCCGTTAAATCTGTGCAGCAAGATGCTGGACATCTTCTGCCAGTCTGTAGTAGAAAATCCCATTTACTTTGCTGCTGTCGGTTGAGGGGAGTGGAGGTGTTTGAGTCACTGAAATAACTACTCTCCATCATGGACCATCCATCGTACCCGCTCTGTTCCACACTGCAGGCACAGCAGAGCTCATTCTCCCTCAGACTTATCCAACCCTGCTGCCATATAGAACCCTTCAGGAAATCGTTCATATCGTTCTCTGTAAAACTCTGCAACAATCCTCCTTTTTGTAACAGATGAACACACCTGTCAGGACATAACACATTTCTGTACCACACTTTCTTGGTATTTCTTGATTTATTTATAGTGTAAATATTATTTATTAATGGCATTTAAAATACTGTATGCTAAAATAATCTCAATCGTATCTTTCTATTTTTCTTCAACTTCATTTTTTATTATATTTATTTATTTATTTATTTATTTATCACTCTTTCTGTATATAAAATTTCACATCATAAGACCTTCCTATTGGCCTATGGTACTTTTACTATTAATAGATTTTTTATTTTGTGCATTATGCTATTCCTATTCTTTATGCTGCTGCTGCTGTAACATGGTAGTTTTCCTTTGAGGGCTCAATAAATTCCATCCATTCATCCAGCAGCTTTGAGGGTAAAACTAATACAGAGGTAGAGCTGACTCCACTGCTTTCCTTCCCTTTCATTTGTTTCACTCCTTTACTTCCCCTCTTCCATTTTTTCTTATTCTTTATTATCCCCATCACACATTCCCTTCACACCAGTCTCCCTTACCTTATTACAGCCAACTAATATCAGTGCTCAAAGTGTAGTGCACGGTCTGCAGAGTTCCAACATTGAAAAAACAGAGGACGCTTATTAACACTTAATGTCATTAAGGTGAAAAAGAAACAGTTTAGAGGTCACTAAATGGGATGTGTATACATCATTTAGTCAAAAGGCAGGCTGTGTCCGCTGTGCCACATGCTGCGTGCGTCAGTAGTCAGATGGATTTTACACGTGCACGTACACAGGTGGGAAAAAACACACGCACACAGCACACAACGCACAGATACACACAGAAAGATAAAAACCGTGTTGTGGTGAGAGTTGTTCTGTCACTCCTGCCGATAGGGACACAGCTGTGCAATAGGTGAGAAATAACAGGCAGTGAAAGTATTGTGTTTTGAGGCAGAGATAGTGTGTACATGTCTGCTACCTTCTACTAATGGCTTTAGTTGTACCCCATCAAGCCACTACCACCAACACACACACACACACATGGTTACGACACAAAGAAGGGAAGACTGAATGTGGAGCTCTGCAGGGTGCACACTAGTGGTTTTTGTGACTGAAGAGCCCCACTCATGTTTTACATCTAGCCATTTACCCTAATACTGAAAGAAAATACCCCAACAAGTGCTGCGGTAGGCTGTACTTCTCTGCTTTGAGTTCATATCTTGACACAATAAAAGCCTGATGTGAGACGAGAGCAGAGCTGTTAGCTTGGCACTTGAGACTTATTCTTAAGGATGTGGGGTATTTAGCTTTTAACTGCATTGACATTTGGCATACAAATATGAGGTTCTGGGCCATATTATAAACATTGTATGATCCTCATCCCAGATATGACTCAGAAGTGGGATATAAATACAATGTGAGCAGGTGCGCTCTCAATTCCAATCATGCTGTAGTGAGTAGATTAGTAGGTTTTACCAAAGAAAGCTGACAATTAAAAAATGTACACCTACGTGTACACCACTGGTGCTTGAACTAGGAGACAGGACTGAATATCTTACTTTGCCTTCCTAGTTAGACTAAAGAGAGAATAAGAAAAAGGAAAAAAAACAAAAAAACCCCCAAAAAACCCAAAAAACTTTTCCTCAGGATTAAGACCAATTTTAAATGAGCTCTTTGGTCTTGATGCATGCTCAGTAATACAAACATTTCCAACCCTTCTTTCAGCACTTTAATGATTAGACATTGGCAATAAACCAATGAGAAGGCCCGTTAAATAGTCCAGAAGAGAAAGGGGATAATATTTTATCGGTTTATTTATGATTGGTCAGGATTGGTCAAGACAACCTGGTTAAGTTCAAACTGAGCATCAGCTTGGGGGGGAAAGACTTACTTCAAGCTTGAACATGGAAAAGTTATTGGTAGCAGACGGTCTGCCATGAGTATTTCATAAACTGGGTCGATCTCTCGGGTTTACAGAGAATGTTCTAAAAAGGAGAAAATATCCAGTAAGCAGCAGGTTCCTTGAGGCAGATGGGATACAGCAGCAAAAGAGCACACAGGGTGCCACTCCTGTGAGCTAAGAACATGAAACTGAAGGTATTATTCACACGGGTTCAACAAAATTGGACAACAGAAGACTGGACCACATCAAAGTGTTGTGGTGGGGTCAGAATTTGCCATAACCAACATGAAAGCATGGATCCACGTATCCTTTATCAATGGTTCAGGCTGCTGCTGGTGTCATAGTGTGGTGGATATTATCTCGGCACACCTAGGTCTCCTTAGTACCAAATGAACATAACTTAAATGCTTACCTGAGTATTTTTGCCAAACATGCCCGTCCACTTATATGATCACAGTGTACCCATCTTCTGCTGGTTGCTTTTAGCAGGATAGCGCTTCACATCACAAAGCTCACATCATCTCAAACTGGTTTCACAAATATGTCACTGAGTTTGCTGTACTCAAATGGCCTGCACAATCCAACTTTGGGGATGTAGTGGAATTTGAGATACATATTATAGATATGTAGCCCTCAAGTCTGTAGCATTTCTTTGACACTATCATGTCAATGTGGACCAAAATCTCGAAGGAACATTTCCAGCACCTTATTGAATCTATGCCACAAAGAACTAATGCAGTTCTTAGGCAAAAGGAGGTCCTGCCCTGTACTAGCAAAGTGTAAGTAATAGTGTTGAGCCAGTCCCTATATATATATTAAGCTCATTTAAATTAATCATTTTTTATTTTTTATTTTAAAAAGTTATAAAAACTTATATATACAAAATACAAAATGCCTCTGTCTTAAAAAGCAGAATAGGATTTACTATTCCTCTTTATGTGTCAGTAATAACTAGTCACTAACTGAATTACCTAAAGAGATTAATGATGCTGTTACATATGTGTAAATGAACTATCCCACTTTGGGGATCTACCTCTGGACCCTGTGAAGCTGCAGTAACTTAATAAACTCAAACAGGTGGAAGCAACAAAGCCAACACTGGGTATCGTTAATATTTTGTCAGATCAGTTACAATTCATCCGTGAGACTCATTAACAACATCTTACAGATGGACAAGTCTGTGAGCCTCTGGCAAATCAAGCATGTAAAATTTATTTTGCATATTTGATGTTTATAGTCTTGGTTAACTGTGTTGAGCTTCTTAATTCATGAGTGAACATGCTGTCATTTACTCATTAGCAGTAAACACAAAGTACCACTGTTACCATTAATAGTGTGCTGACAGGGAGTACAAACAGAGAGCATGTTTCTCCCATATTAGCTTCTCTTCACTGGCTCTCTGTTAAATCCAGAATTGAATTAAAAAACTTCTCCTCACATACAAGGTCTTGAATAATCAGGCACCATCTTATCCTAAAGACAAGATCATCATCCCAATAGAGCACTTTGCTCTCAGACTGTGGGTATTTAAAAGCAGAATGGGAGGCAGAGCCTTCAGCTTTCAGGCCCCTCTTCTGTGGAACCAGCTCCCAAACGTGGGAGACAGACAACCCTCTCTACTTTTACCATTATGCTCAAAACTTTTCTTTTTGATATGGCTTATAGTTTGGGCTGGATCAGGTAACCCCCAATCCTCCCTGAGTTGCCCTGCTATAGGCCTATGGTGCTGGGATCTTCCCGCTGAGTGTTTCATCTTCATTCACCATTTTTTAATGTGTTTATACACCACTCCACATATCCACAGTATATCTTTTGTCTTGTGTCCCTCCCCTAGCCCCAACTGGTGATTGCAGATGGCCACACCTCTCTGAGCCTGGTTCTGTCGGAGGTTTCTTCCTGTAAAAGGGAGTTTTTCCTTCCCACTGTTGCCAAGCGCTTGCTTACAGGAGGTCATTTGACTGTTTGGGTTTTCTCTGCACTTTTATGGGGTCTTTACCTTACAACATAAACCACCTTAAGGAGACTGTCATTGTGATTTGGTTTTCTATAAATAAAACTGAATTGAAACTTAAAGTGAAAAGGTGGATGAAATCCCCCAAACCAGCCAAGAGGTGTGAAGGTAGTGCAGGCCACAAAAAAGCTAAAAGAAATAAGGCAGAAAGACCTAATATAGCTATGGCCATTGGACATCTAATGTGCAGAAACATGCACTGGCACGACTTGGTTTCAAGTATGTAAAACACATAATTAGAAGTGTTGAAAGGTCTTAAGGGTTGGCATTCAAAAACCTGAAAGATTCGCAACTACCAGCCAATTAGAGCAAAGGCTGATTGCTTTTTATGTGCAACACATGTGAGCATTTATTAGCCTGCATCAGGTGTTGAGAAAAAAAGCTACAATGGTATCCACAGGTATAAAAAGACCTCTAGGACATTACAGCGGTCCTGAGAATGGTCTCATTTACAAAGGTGCCAATATATTCCAGCACTAGAGACTTTTGCTTCCGGTAGAGATGAGTGATCTATGTAATTCCACCACTGCTTACATGCAGCGTTGCCAGACAATCGTAATCTGTTTCACTTAGAGATGAATTTGTTCCTGCTGAAATGTGGCTGCTTCTTGTTATTACTGTACTCTTTTGTGTCAAGTGTGCGTCAGAGAAAGAAAAGAGAGAGCGAGAGACAGGAAGCACATGAAGGGGAAAGAAAAAAATCCTTGAAATCCAGTCCATCTAACATCCAGAGGTTGCAGCTGTGTGCCATATGAACGTGCGTGCTCAATTGATATTCATCACAGAGACGAGCATTTCTATTATCCGAATATTATCGAAATCAAATTAACTGAGGGTAATTTCAGTTCTGTAATAGATACCATCTAATGTGATACGCACATTGCCATGTAAGAACACAAAGAAGAAGATAGATTGTTACCCAGCGCTTGAAAAATCTGACATTTAGTCATGTCAGCTTTTGAATTTCATAAACTGGTGTTTCAGTTTATAGCCACCCTCCCCAAATAACACACAGTGAAAAGTCACCAGCGGTATAAATAGAAATGGTTCCTCATTCATACAGTCACCATTCATGGTTAACAATCAATGAAAATGCTCACATTCAGAGAGATTTAAAAAGACAGAGAGTGACATTCAGAAGTCATTCATTGACGACGCAGACAAAGGGAGAAGTACTGCAAAGGAGGAGAAGTGAAGAGACAAAAAATAAAAAGTCCTGCTATTGTTCGCACTCTCATTATGAAGTAGGAAATCAGCGCAATCTAACCGGGCAAAACAATGAGAGCAGGCGAGCACGAGAACGAAGAGAAGAGGGAAAACAGGAGATAATGAAGACTTCATTAATCAGCGCTGATACAAGCCCTCGTTTATCATGCCATTGTTGAAACCAATACAAATATAACTGCTGAGATGTCCTTAAGAAACGCCTGATTGTGGAAACTTTTCCACCTGCTGTAGCACTGACATAATCTATAAAACTCTCATAAGCAATCAAAAGAAAAAAGTCTAAATTTACAGGTGTTATAAATAGAAGATTTGCAATCAATTCAGTAGAGTAGAATGGGAAGATCTCAGTGCAGGGGTGAAAGGAACGAGAGGATCTCCCTGCTGTTTGTGGCTCACTGTGCCTTTCATTTTTATTTTTTTTATAGCAATCAAAACTGCCAGTTCAATAAAATGTTAGTGAGATAAAATGAAAATGAGTCTGCAGATCTAATAAAATTGTCAAAGAAAAGATCAAACAGACCAGTCGAGTTTGCGTCGGCTTATCTGGGATGAATAATGCAAGAAAGCTCATTTTGTTTTTGGGTGGGCTTCTAAAAAAGATGTGAGAGCCTGAAATGTTCTTCTGCAGTCATGTAGTTATATAAAAATATATTTATGGCCTCCATGGAATACCTTACCCTTAAATTATGCATGCTAAGATTCCTGTCAATGTTTATGTAACCTTAAAAAGGTTGGTAATTTCTTTTAGACCGGATAGAATTACATAAGCTAAAAACACACAAACCACACTTTTACAAATGCCTGTTGCTCCATTGTTTCTCGTATTTTGACATATAACACCAGTGATTTGTATCACGCCTGAAACAATAATAATTCCAGAATTGTGTTATTATGTAAGTCCAACAGCTTAACTACCCAATTAGTTTGCAGATATTTGATAATGATTATTATGTAATAATAAAATAATAGCTACACCTGAGGTCTAATTCTTTGCCAGATACAGAATAATAATAATAATAATAATAATAATAATAATAATAATAATAATAATAATAATAATAATGACAATAATGAAAAGTCTCTGTGGAAGTGTATCTGCATTCCTTTGAGTAATGTTCATAAATAAAGAAATGAATGTTTGTATAGAATTTCAGCTGAAAGTGGCACATTGAAACAAACTTGATACTGTTATTAGAGGTATTTTGTAATAAAAAACTATGCTGATGTAGGACAGATGATGAGCATAAACTGCAGGACTTCTAGGAAATCACTAATATAACCAGAAGATGCTAGAAGAGGTCAGGACTTTAGATTTTAGAGCTTTGTCAGATAAACACTCATCAACTTATAGTAAACACACAGCTGATCCAAACTTATTAAACTTCTTCATCTTCTGGGAATCACAGATATCTTTAAAAACAGCTGCTGCAAGTCAGTCTGGACTAAAGTTGTTGACCAGTGTTTCCCTCACAGGGTTAAATAAAGTTTTTAAAAAACATCAGATGATCCTGTTACGATTTGGCTCAAAAGCCGCAACATAAATATGGAGACTAATACCAGAATTTCACAGAGAAGAGGTTTTATTTTAAATTACATAACAAATTGGCTAAAATAGCTGGTACCACTAAGACAAAGACTAGTGAGCCTGCCTCAGGTATGCCTTTATCCACACCTGACTAGGTGTGATCAATTAGCAACAGCTGAACACTCTTGCACTGCAAAGAGGTTAGGGGCTGCAGAGAGGCGTAACAATCCGATGATGACGAACACACCTATTGTTATTATTTTTGGCACTTGGTCTGTCTGTACACTCCTCTATGGTCTTTCACATCATTCACTTCTCTTCCTGTTAAAAGAGTTCTTCCTTCCCACTGTCACCAAGTGCTGCTCATAGAGGATTGCTTGATCAGAGATTGGGGTTCTCTCTCTACATTCGTAAGGACTTTATGTTACAATATAAAGACGGATAACTTGGTGTGAACTTGCGGTTACAAATAAATTAAACTCAATTAAAAAAAAAAAAGAATTTAAATCAAATTCACACAGTACTTTATGAGACAGCTTGGCTTTCAGTTATGAGTTAAGTTAGTGAGTGCATTAACGAATTTAAGTGTCTTCTAGTAGAAGAAGACAGAAGTGACTGGAAAGTTGCACAAATACACATAAAGCAAAGAGTTGGGTTTTTTGTGTGTGTTGGTGGTGGGGGTGTTGGGGGGGACTTTTTATGCCTTATAAAGCTCACAATAAGACTTGATCTTAAGCTGCTACAGGGCACTTCAATCTTTTGTTAAACCCCTACTTGTGGTGACTTCTTTTAAACTGCATGTCGAAGTTCACATCACAGGTCTCGAGCGACGATAACCCCTCTGTCTTCAAAAAAATAGAGTGTGATAAAACTGTACTCACAGCTCGCCTTTAAATGAGCCCCAGAGTCTCTCGACTGGAATGAAATCAGATGGCAAGGTCATGGGGGTCACAGATTTTATTTCAGAGGATACCTCATCTAGAATCAAACACTAATTGATAACTAATTATCTCTAAAAGTAGGCTAGGTTTAATAATGAAATCTGGCTGCGTGCGCTCTTGATTAACGAGGTCTGTTGCATCTGTCCTGCTTTTTGAGGAAGCCTCTGTTCTTATAGAGCCAACTGCAGATCCACAGATAATCAGGATCATGGAAGTAGTGAAGAGGAAAACACTAATGAATGCTAATGAGGGAAGAACTCATGGAAACAACCACTTGATTAGCTGTCTGACTTGCAGTAGTGGAAGATGATGTTCCCGTGATTTGTGTGTTTCCAACAGTGAAATTGAATTCTGTGTGGGAGCGAATGCACATATGTACTGTTTTGTTTACTGTGTGAGATATAGCGGCTAAATGGCTTTCCACTCTTTTAATCCCGGACGGCCTTACAGGTCTGCACATTAATGTGTTTTGGTGTGTTTGCATGTGTCCCTGAGATAGCAAGACTGATCTGTCCATCACTCCTCAATGGAGACGATGGAATAGACGGCCATAAGCCCTCAGAGAATATCTTTAATCTGGGAGAAACAACAATGCTTTGTGATGACTCAGAGGGATATGGTTAGTAAAACTTTGAGGAATTTTGTCTCTCTTGTGAGTTGGAGACTGCGTGACTGACAAGCCATCTGTGGGAAACAGATGAGCTACACAGCTATAGCTGAGGAAGCCTCTACACAGAGGGAAAAGCTATATTCAGTGAGGTAGTCATGGGTAAATCCACCTTAACTCAAATTTACACATTTGCAAAGGAGTTTACCCATCTGCTGCAGATATATTCACAAAGAAATTCAGCTTATTTTCACTTGGGAAAAAGCCTTTACGTTTCACTTAATAACTGATGATGAGGAAATGATTTTTTTTAATGTGACATTTAAGCGACAATTTGTTTGTGCACTGATCCAGGTACAGCAATGTTAAGACACAACATCTGTCTACACATCACTTCTCCATCTACATATAAACTGTGTTTCTGGACAATCAAACCTCAATAGTCCCACATGCTAGGGCAAGACGGTGGTGGAGTGGTGAGCAACTTTGGCTCACAGTAAAGTTGTGAAATTTCAATTAAAATCTTTTTAAACCTGTTACTTTGTAACTG
This sequence comes from Oreochromis niloticus, assembly GCF_001858045.2. Taxonomy (NCBI): domain Eukaryota; kingdom Metazoa; phylum Chordata; class Actinopteri; order Cichliformes; family Cichlidae; genus Oreochromis; species Oreochromis niloticus. Next base: position 27,643,800 of record NC_031985.2, on the reverse strand, counting down.
CACTAATCGATACTCATATCAGCTGTGATGGGTCCAATCTGTAATGTAGAACAGCGATCCCCAACCTTTTTTGCACCACAGACTGGTTTATGTCCGACAATATTTTCACGGACCAGCCTTTAAGGTGTCGCGGATAAATACAACAAAATAAAACCAGTACCGGTACCAGACAAAAAGAAGATTTATGCATAAAACACAGGAAAAGACCCAGGGAAACCAAGTTAATGATAAAAACGATAAAAAATAACACTAAAAACCAATAAAAACCCTGAAAACCATGAATTTCACAGCCGAGCCTCAAGTCTTGCGGGCCGGTACCAAACGACTCACGGACCGGTACCAGTCCGTGGTCCGGGGTTTGGGGACCGCTGATGTAGAACTGCTGTCAGCTAGCTCTCAAGAGTTCTCCTTAGGTCTATGGGACAGTTTAGCTGCTTTCAGGATTTATTGGGGTTGTAGAGCATAGCAGCTGTTTTCAAGATGAAGCCTGTTTGGTAAGTCTCTACGTTATCTACCATGGAAATCTGCACAGTTGTGACGTTGGGACTAACAAGAGGTGGTGATGCCCGTCAAGGGAAAAGCGTTAAAGATTCCCCAAAATCGCCCGGACACTAGTTGGACACCACCAGATGTACACGTAGAATAGCAAAGAGCCAGAGTGTTCTGCAGCCAAAGGGGTGAAGTAAATCTGTGGGAGGAGGAGTGCAGACAAGGTGCAAATGCGCTAAGAAAGCTTGGTGTCGAGGTTCACGAGCCTCGTTAGTTCTGCATCTCACAGGAAGCTGATCTCTCTAATCAGAATAAGCAGCTTGTCAGCGCACACTTCTCATCATCTAATTAATCGCAATCAGACAAGAATCTACAACATATTAGCGCTACCTAGACATCCCACAAATTCACACACACACACACAGACAGAGAGAGCGGGTGGCCTTACCTAACAGTCTGGCTGGCCACAAGGGTTTTTTTTCCCTTCCTCCCACTGTACTTGTGTATGTGCACAGGCATCTGGAGTGTGACCTCACTAAGTTTCAAGGGTGCCATGAAAGCGGAACGATTTCGTTCATCAAATCAATACTAACCCTTAACGGCCTCAGCTTCTCAGCCAGCTGTGACAGGGGTAGGGGAAAAAAGGAGTTGTGAATCAACTGCAGAAGCTAAGAATCAGGGAGAGGAGGGAGTGAGCGGTGGAGAAAATTCAAGAGAACTGCTCGGGTGGGGACACTCGAGGACGGCGTTTGGATTTACGGAACACCGTAAACCACTCGTTCCCATTCTTGATTCCTTGAGGATCAGAGGGAAGCTTGATGTCATTCGGCTGTCTGCTCTTTGATGTGTTCTATGGGAGAGCCGAGACTCTGGGCCCTTTCATGTTATACTTTGTATTCAAGCATCCCACCCCTGGCAAGAATTACAGTAAGATAGTCATTTAGTTCAAGCTCATCACATAGCCGATTTGCTGCTTCAAAGGCATTCCCGCTTTGCCTGTGTTGAGGCTAGGACCACTTCAACAAAGAAGATCAAGATCAAAATGCAGATGGAAAGTATTAGGTATCATATAATTTTACAGTTTATTAATTCTCCACTGCAGTGCCCTGAACGCACCATAGCTGCCGGTATTCACAACACAAAAACTCTTTATATGAATCTACAAAGGAGTGAAGGGATTTTCAGTGAATCTTTAAGCTAAGAGATTTCAGTTCACAGTCCTCCAGTTATGTTTAAGGGTTTCTGACTGCAACACTGGCATATGTCATCATCAAACTGGGTCCCAACTTACATTACATTACAAGAATATTGTATTGAAGAGTGGTTGGTGTCTTATCCTGGTCATTGGACGAATTACATATACAAAAACAGAATATTTTATCACAGCACGGGGGTGCGGTCCTGCCTCTTACACTAAAACAGCTTGGAAAGGCTTTAGCCTTGATACAACTCTAAATTGGATAAGACAAAAAAGATAGATGGATATATCTTTATGTTTATTTACAATAATATATATCTTAATTCCACAGACTTCATTCTGGAATCATCATTTGATCTAAACAGTCATAAAGGGAGAAATTTGTTGTAAGAGAGTCAATTCTCTGTCGCAGCAGCTTCAACACTAGACATTAGACTGTTTGGTCTTTTCTGTCAGACACACACATGAAAGGAAGAGTTGGACTGTAAGGATGCCTGCAGTTCAGCACCAGCTATGGATAGGCTATATGAGATCTGCTACTTGTATGCTTAGGAAGGTATCGGCTGACAAAACAGCTAACGTAGACTGGCACAGAGACCAGCTGATGACTTTGTGACCTGAAATAAAAATGCGTTGGATATGAGGTTTACTAACACGCTGCAAAGGAGAGGCGCTATTTTAGCCAAAAGCTGAGCTTCATACAACAAACTTCACACAAGGACCATGTAGTCTGCAACACCCGTTTCAAACAATAGCAAAACAAGTACCATAAAAATGATTTCACAGTGATTTCTGGGTAGAGAGCAGCTAATACCACCGTGCTCATGAATCAGCCTAAATTGAAAACGATGACAGTACTACAGCCCTGCAGGTATCCTTATCCTTCATTCACGATAACTTGGCAAAAGACGAATATTTCCAAAAAAAGTCAATCTGTTCCTTGAGCTTACTTTACAGCAAAAACAACTCCTTGACCTTTGATTGCAGCGACAACAAAATAAAGAGAGAAAAACTCTTGGTGCGCATCTGACCTGCACTTTGCGATCCAGTGGAAAGGTTATCGAGCAGCAGGCTGACTCACGCTCTAAACACGCCAAAAATACAAACACACACACCAACAATGGCGCGCATGACAGGGTGAGTGGAAAATATTCCGAAAAGGTCAAGGGTTGTGGATCAATTGTGACAGGGCCACCGGGATATGGACACAGATGGCGCATAATCTCCCATCCCCCTGTGAATTATGCAGCGTCACTCTGTTTCTCCCTCTCTGGCCAAAATCACAACCAAAACATTCATTCAGACCTAGTTACATTGGAGTAAAAGACCCCGTTGTTTGCAGTCGAGACTCACAACGAGGGAAGAAAGGGCCGATGACCAGACATCCAAGAAACTAAATATAAAGTCTGTCATAGTGGATCTGTTTTTTGGATTATTTTCATGCAATTCCTACTCAAAATTAGGTTTTGGAGCATATTTACAAAGTCACATAAATGGTAGGAAAACTTAGATTAGTAATTAAATTAGTAATAAAAAATATTGCTATTGAAATACTGGAGACTCCAGTCTTGGCACTCTTCTTTTAAAGTTTAAAGAAAACTTTTTTCAAAAATCTAACCTGAAGCGGGAAAAAACACTAGATTAAAAGGTAACAATGTACCTTTTCATTCAAATTCAAGTCTTTTATGTGGCCAAAATTATTATTTCTGCTGTCGAGCAGGTAATTTAATTATTGATTAAAGTAAAGGGCTTTGATTCAAAGCGAGGCAGAGATCAAAACACATTCTTAGGACAAATCCAGGCCAGCTTTCTGTAGCCTATAAAAGCGCGGACGAAGGAAGAGAAAACACCAAGTCAGCTGTGTTCATGATAGTTCATTTTGATGTCAATTGTCCAAAACAGACCAACAATAGCACACGCATACATATGAGAGAAAATTACACAAAAAAGGGAAAGAAAATGTCAAAGAAGGGGACATCGGATGAGCTCTGCTGCCTTTCAATTACTGTCCCTTCTCCTCTTATGCTCTTGGGCTCTCCTCTGAGACGGAGCTGTGAAATTGAATTGCTGAGCACATCTCGGCAAACAAAGCAGCCCTACACCTTGCTGCCAACGGAGGGAAGGACCAGCGCCGTGACAGCGACAACACACCCATGTCAAAACCTGATAAGTTTACTAACTGTGGGAAAGAAAACAAATCTAAGGAGGCTTAAATAAAAAAAGGCACTGGAACAACTAAATGCACCAGTTAGGTGGAAGCTATCGACACACTGTGTAAATGGTCATGGCTCTGTCCTCTGACACACTTTGTGGTGTTTCTGTTGCTGCTTGTAGATAAATGTCAATGTATTCAGATTCACAAATGTGAAAAGTCGGGATTATTTTATGTGGCCACATGATTTTGTCATTTTCTCCAAAGTACAATTTGACATTCTGACTTATTTTGCCTACATTTGGCAAATCAATCCTGTATACCTAAATAAAGGTGTTTTTGTTCATTAGAATGGAAACATTTCATGGCTTCATTGTTGAACTTTTGCCCTTTTCCGTCATGAGTTAGAGTCATTTTAAAAAATGAGCTGAATTTAAATTTTCTCAGGCTGAAGCAGCATCAGTACAGTTACAAAACCTTTTTCAGTACTGTGGAAAATCATTTAGATGAAACTGAGTGACAGTGGACTTTAGCTATCAGACAGCCTGTTTTGACCATGTGCAGGTTCGAATTTAATGAGCGCAGCATAAAAATAGCCACGGTAGCACAAATTTGTCCCTTTAGACATTTTTCTTTTACTTGTCACCTCCACAGAGCAAGAATATGTACAAAAAGTCTTAAATAAAAAAAAAAGATTACATATGTTATTATTACCGTTTTTTTTTTTTGGCCACTTAAGGGTAGCTAAAGCCATGAACATAACATATTAGTATACAAACCTACCCAAATAATGTTAATATTAATTAGCATTAATATATTAATTAACATTATTCATATGAATGGTTGTGCTTCTGTCCAACCAGTCAATGAACGCACAGTAACCAGCTTGCCAGGGTGTTGCTAATCAGTCTCTAGGCCTGTGTGACTCGGGCTATACACATACATGCCAAACGATTTTTCCGGGAGAATCCCAAATTCAGTGCCACTCCCGAAAATCTCCCGGAGCCACCATTCTCCCGAATTTCTCCCGATTTCCACCTGGACAACAAAATTGCTAAACCATCCTTAACTGGGCTGCCATTTCCGGCCGGACAATAATAACGGTGACACCTCAAAGTCAAGCGCGGGAATCAGAACAAAGGAAAAGGAAGCAGAAGAGAAATGGCAACAAGCAGTAAGAGAAGGAAATATGCATGCAAGTTCCAAAATGATTGGAAAAAAGAATTTGATTTGACAGCTATTTAATTTAACTTATTTTGTCCGATAAATAAACACTGTAAAATTTAAGTTTTTTGTGTGTATATGTATATGACGACTAACCCCCCCCCCCAAACAGCCCTTTTGAACGTCTCCCTGATTCTGAGGTCTCAAGGTTGGCAAGTATGGCTATACATAATTTGTGGTTAGGATGTCACAGTCTCTCTCAAGAGTCTCATAAAGCTGTGAGGGACATAAGAACTACATAATTAGTCTCTACATGTTCATTTCTACAAGTGGCATATTTCACATTAGTGTAAATATATCATTCATAGCAGCTATAAAAATAAGTTGGAAAATCTTCACTGAATTATTTTCAGTTCCAGAAAGTGTGCAATAAAATAGGGGCACATGCACCCAATATATTGGGTGCATGTGCCCCCATGTAGTCCCAATGTATAAAAGCAATTATGGGTCAAAAAGTGCAGTTAAACCAAAGATAAAAGTGTACATGTAGATGCTACTGCCATGTTCATCCAGGCTGTTTCAGTCCCCACTTTGTGTGTTACCCCGAGGCGGGCAACACACAGTGGACACTGTGCCTGGTCCTGCTTAGCCTTAAACCCCAGCCCTAGAGGCCCTAGGGCACCCCTGAGCCTACCCAACTTCCTTGGGCCCACAGTTGGTGATCTAGTTTTACAAGCTGACACATATGGGATCCCTCTATTATTCATAGTCCAGGGCAGTCTCGCTCTGTGGTGCCACAGTGGGTTATGTGGGGGGCAGAGGGGCTGTTGCTTCCTAGTTACTTCTTCGTAACCAAGAGAATGTGTGTGTGTGTGTGTGTGTATTCATTATTTACACACTAGGGGCATTTAATTTTTACATGGGGTTACGTAACATATCCCCACACAGCTTCATTCATCCAGAAAATGTATAAATGTGCATGTATGAATGCAATCGAGGAGAAAGAAGCACACACACTCACAGCAGTGTGGCTGAAAAGGTAATACAAACGCTACAGGACTCTCCTCATACACACAATCAGACGCACACTCTCTCTCTCTCACACACACACACACACACACACACACACACACAGATTACTGATTACCTCTCTCTGCTTGTACATGAGTGGGCCTCTGACCAGCAAAGAGGAGCTGGAAGTGAATTACAGACCATTATCCCGTGCACTAAAGCAGTTACAGCTGAAACCTGAGAGCCCTCACTGGAAGGGAGGGATGGAGAGAATACAGGAAGGAGAAATGGAGCGAGGGATAAACCACGGCTACGGTGAGAGTGACTTTAGGACGCAGAAATGAGGAGAGAACAGATGGGGAGAAGGAGACGCAGGGACAAAACGACAGGGAAAAAGACAGTGATGGAGAGCGACGAGAAGGAGCGGGACGACCACTCTTGACATTTTCTCTTCCACTTTGCATGAGGTGAAGTCGAGGATGATGGTGTGCCTTTACTTTCTTCTTTCTTATATCTTACTTTCCGCAGCCATTGTGTTTTTAACCCACCCACCCTCTCTCTCACTGTCTTTGCCTCACCCCCACCCTCCGCACCCCGCCCCCCACACACACCCTCCAACACTTTGTCACAGGTTCATGGCTTCCTTGGAAAGATGACATCGCATTAGTCACAGTGTTTAATCAGATGCCATTATCATTTCACAGAACTCTCTTTCTGTTTGCCGGTGTGCATGGCTGTGTGATTGTCACTTCTAATTCTGGCAGGAACGCATGATTTATTTCCCTGAGAAAATACAGAGAGGGAAGAGGGGAGAAGGAGTTTGAAAAATAAAGGGAGGCTTTTTTTTTTCTTTTCAAATTAATCAAGTCCAGTCTATGTTAATTTAATTCAGTCTTTATGTCGCTCATATTTATTTATTACTGCTGGTGCGTAATTATTTTATTATAATATTATAACTCCCGTTGGTGGTTGCTGGTCGTTGTTAATATTATCAAGTTATCATTATCTGTTTTAATGCAGCTATTTATTTGAACTACCACTGCTGCTGATGCTTTGTAGTGGGAGTGCTGCAGGTGGTGATGGTCTTAATATTAATAATAGTAATAACCCATCTATTCCCACTCCCAAAGCTTCTTAACTCTCTTTTTATCATGTTGTTCACCTTTCCATCACCACCTCCTTTACAATATGGTGTCCAAAGTCAGTGATGCAGCATCCGCCCCCTTTCCTCCATCACCAAGTGGACTCTGATGGAACTTTCCCGGGTGGACAGCCTGGTGTGCAAAGGTATTTCACACTCCTAACAAAGCCAATAAATTCTGTCTGTCAATCCCAAATAAACTGACCTCAGTCTCAGGGTTTGGAAACAGTCTTCAAGAGAAAAATCAGACATAATAATATGATTAAAGTGAAATACAGTCCTAACAGCGCAGGAATTATACACATCTTCAAGATAAGATGAAGACAAGTAATACAGAAATATCAGTCACTGAGAATGGCTAACCCTGCCATCTTTGGAGTTCAGGAGCCTCGTCCCTTCGTCGTTATCAGTGGTCGTGGGCAGTGGACGTAATGGAGGTGGCGAGGATGGTAGTAATAACAGCAGTATGATTGTTTTGACCTTTCATTCCCTCCTTTTCTTCCACCCCCTCCTGCCCCTATTCAGACGCAGAGGAATACAAGCAGGCACTTATTCACATACAAGCATACATCCAAATACTCAGGCGTCGCACACTTTCCTATACATATTGTATTTGTTTTGCTTCTTCTCAGAGGGCGACATTAGGATGTGGGAAAGATCCAGAGAGCGAAGAAAAAAAGTTTGAAAAGGGTTAAGAAGAGATGAGGGGGAAGGAGTTAGGACAGTGATGAAACAAAAGACGTGTAAAAGGAAAGAGCTGCAGGAGAGAGACATGGACAGAAAGTCGAAGGGAAGATGCAGAGCTGCACTGTCCTCGTGGGGTGCTAGAGGTGGTGGGTGTGAGCTGGGGATAATCCTTGTATCCCATTGTCTCCTGTTTTCAAACCAATTATTGTCATCTGCATCCTCATAAAAGAGAGTTAATGAGGGGAGCAGAGCTTTGGAGTGTCAAAGCATAGTCAAGGGAACAAAGAACACACAAAAAAATGAGGATAGAGAAAAGAGGATATGGGAGGACAAATATGGAATTGAAAGGAATTGAAGACTGAGTTATACAGTTTCACTACTACTAAAAGCCTGTATAAAATACAATTCAGTATATATACAGAGACGTATACAAAGCTAATATATACTCAATCGATACTTTATTAATTTTTACCTTGCTAGGCCTGAGAGGGGCTGCATTTTGCCCTCAGAACTGTCTTAGTTCTTCGTGGAATAGATTCAACATTCTTCAGAGCTTGGTCCATACTGACATGACAGCATCATGCATTTGCTGCAGATTTGTCAGCGCAACATTCATGATGCGACACTCCTGTTCCATCACATCACAAAGGTGCTCGATTAGGTTGAGATCTGGTGACACTGGAAGTCATTCGAATACAGTGAACTCACAGTGGCGTTTTATCCTGCTGGAAGAAGGCATCAGAAGACGGAAACAATCTTTTTCTAAATACACAGTTGGCAAACAGCCCTCAGGTAGGCTGTGGTAATAAAATGTCCCTCACACCATTACACCAACAACAAGCTCAACTGTAGACACAAGGCAGGATGGATTCATGCTTTCATTTTTTTAATGGCAAAGTCTGACCCTACCGTCCGAATGCTGCAGAAGAAATCGAGACTCATTAGACAAGGCAACGTTTCTTCAATCTTCTATTGTCCAATTTCAGGGAACCTTTGTGAACTGTGGCTTCAGATTCTTGTTGTTAACTGTCAGGAGTGGCCCATCAGCTTTGCAGTTGGATGTGTTGTGGGTTCAGAGATGCTCATCTGCATACCTTGGTTGTATTGACTGGTTATTTACTTTCTCTCAACTCTGACCTTTGGCTTCAACAAGGCATTTTCAACCAGAGAACTGCTGCTCGCTGTTTATTTTCTCTTTTTTGGACTATTTTCTGTAAAACCTAGCAATGGTTATGAGGGAAAATCCCAACAGATCAGCAATTTCTGAAATATTTCAACCAGCACATTAGCAACCAAAAAACATGTCACATTCAAAGTGTTTAAAATCACCTTTCCTCTTAATTCTGATGCTCAATTTGAACCTGAGCAAGTATGTTTGATCATGTTTACATGTGTGTGTTAACTAATTGCTAAGTAGGGAAAAACATCAGCAATATTATCAGAGAAGCAATTGTTGCTGCCCATCAATCTGGGAAGTGTTATCCCAGATAAGTGTTATCTCTGCAGTGAGAAAGATTATTCACAAGTGGAAAACATTAAAGACAACTGTGAATCTAGAGTCCAATGTGAGCTGTTGGACAGCTGAATCTTGGCCAGAATTGGGTCATGCAACAGGACAATGATCCCAAGCATGACAGCAAAACTACAAAATATTTCACAACCTGATTGAAATGAGTGCCTTGAATCAACTGTTTCTGTGATTTGGTGCTATATAAATAAAGCTGAATTGAAAAATTGAACTAAATTTAACTTTACAGGAGCCGTGTGTGAACGAATGCCCAGAAACCTCAGTGAACTAAAACAACATTGTACAGAAGACTGGTGCAAAATTCCTGCCAAACAATATAAGAGACTGATAAAGTCAGACAGAAAATGAAATTATTGTTGCTAAATGTGGTTCTATAAGATACTGAGTGCGGTGGTGTTCTTAGTTTTTCATGACTGTGGGTTGTTGTTTTCATAGTTTATGGGCTTCATAGATCGCATTATTACCTCATGTTGGCCAGACAAGTAAAACAACACATACTGTACATTATTATATAATGACCAGCTTATTCGATGTCAAGAAAAAAAAGTGTAATTTAAGCAATATGTCTTACACTGTAAAAAAGAAATGTAATATAAACGTATTTTACTGTGTATTTTACAGTTTTGTACTGTTTTTCTAGAATATCATAAAATTTACATAAACAGACTGTTATTTTACATTTCAAATGTAAAATAACATAAAATCACTGTAAATGTAATAAAACATAATTTTCTTGTTTTTTAAATATATTTGTCTGTACATATGCATATTTAGATTGTTAAAATACATTCACAAATGTATCATAATTTCACAAATATTTGTCCGTTATTTGAAAGATTGAACTGTTCAAATGTAATACTATGGAAAAATATATAAAATGATTCTTATAAACTTTTTTTTTACATCAAATAATGTTATTTAGGGCGATCGTGGCTCAAGAGTTGGCAGTTCGTCTTGCAATCAGAAGGTTGCTGGTTCGAGCCCTGGCTCAGACAGTCTCGGTCATTGTGTCCTTGGGCAAGACACTTCACCTACCGCCTACTGGTGATGACCAGAGGGGCCGATGGTGCGATATGGCAGCCTCGCCCCAGGGCAGCTGTGGCTACAACTGTAGCTTGCCTCCACCAGTGTGTGAATGTGAGAGTGAATGAATAGTGGAATTGTAAAGCGCTTTGAGGGTCTCGAAAAGCGCTATATAAATGCAATCCATTATTATGATTTAAACCAACTGTATATTTCTGTACATTTAAGTGTTATTATTCATATTGCCACATTCATTGACCTTGTTTATAGGTAATTTCATTGTTTAATCACATTAAAATGTTCCTAATTTAATGTTTAAAAGCACTTGAAAAAGGAAAAATCCCATGTACAATTAGGGCAACAAACTGTATTGTCATTACTGAAAATAACCGTTATGAGAAAGTTATTTTCTGTTATTTTCTGGTATTATTTTGGCGCCCCAGCTGCCAGAATATTACTGTTTTTTTAGGATTTTTTTTTTTACAGTGTAGTTTTCCAATATTCGGTGAGACTGCAAACAAAGAAATCATAAACGCACATGGATACGGTCCCCTTTGCTTGACCACCTTACTTCAGATGTGATTTGGGTAAGAAGGCTGCACGGGCGACAGTGATTCAGACCTCTGTCTTGGATGAAATTAACAGCTCAGATAACCACTCTCATGATGTGATCCATTCTTTACACTTCAGTGAAAAGTCCAAAAATCATGCTCCTCTTCTCAGCAATTTTCACACTACTCAAAGCCATTCAGTGGGCTGGACCTGACCGGCTGTATGAGACTTCATTTTGGCTAACACAGTATCCTTGAACGCATACAACATGCTGCACAATGCTGAAACCCACCAGTCAGGGTGTATGTGTGTGCGCATCAAACTCAGTGTGTTCCGTCTGTGTCAGTTTTCTGCGTGCAGTCCGGCCACGCTGATTACGTGCACAGTGTACATTGGACATGTTCAAGGCTATGACCGCAGGGCTCTCTCTGCATTCTCTTGACAGGCCTTGTTTGCTATAAGCTGCTTTCACCATGGTAACCATAGCTGCAATGTGCCATTTTTAACCTCAGCAAATCATTCACACTCTCTATATTGTTCCAGATATAGAGCACGTATGTTATTTTAACATAGATTTCAAATTTCAAATGCAAACATGGTCCAAGGATACAGACATTCGTCAGAGTCTGGATTTGTGAGAGCTACTTTAGAGTCGTGTTAGTTCCTTATTTGAGTCGGCAAAAAGAGATAAAGAGATGATAAGTTTGCTGTTCAGCTTTATTTTTTTCTGCCTGGCAACTTCTGGGACGTTTCTTCTGTGCAGCTGCAATATCACATCTCCGCCTTTCATTTGTCGTGGTGGCAAACACGAAAATATTAAAACCTAGGTTGCGACAAGGAGTTACACCCAAATTAAACAGTGTTATGTTCAGCTTTAAGAAACCCCTGAAAAGCCGAGGTGTGTGTTGCTCATAAGTTGATCCAGTCACTTGCTCACTGCTGCAATGCCAATGATATCCAAGAATCCACCCACTCTTTTACTCGAGTAAACCAGTGATCAAGTGAGTTTTATGCGTGTGAGGATAAAAAACAAACAAAAAAAAGACATCAGAGATGAAACAGACTTCAGTTTCTTTTAGATAGCTGAATAAATCTATTTGTTGTTACAAGCTCGTTTCTGTGACAATTCTATTCTGTTTTCTGCTCAAACCATCTTATTACCTGCACCGACAACTTGGTCACAAGCGAAAATGAAATGCAGCGTGAAAGGCTGCATCCGAAGAAGAGATAGAGGTGATAATGGCAAATGAAGATGTGATATTTTTTTATTTTTTTGCAGCCTTTTTCCTCGAGAAGGGAAAAGGGAAAGAGAAAATGAGGGTTGTCGCAGCTTGGTGGGGGGTGAGGTAGAAAGAACAAGAGGAAAAACTCTAATCCGAGCGCTGCACTCTTGCAACTTGGTCGCGAGATCAATGAGAATATGTGAGAGATAAAAGAAAAAGGGCACGACCTCTCGGTGCGTGCAGCAAGAGCAGAGCCTACTGTCATCACGCAGGATCAGCTGCCAGTCTACAGGCGCTGGCATACATTTATTAGAGTAGGCACACATTAATTAGTCTATATTGTTTTTAAATTCCTGTGAGAGCCCATAAATCCACTGCACTCCCCCACAACAAATCAATGCAAACTTAAAATTACCATTAAAACAGGATCACTCAGAGCGTTAAAGCCACATTGTTGGTTGATTATGAGCTAAGACAATAAAAATACATCTTGAAGGGATTAGTGCTAATCTCTAGTTGCAATACCTATCACATGACTTGCATGTAATTGGCAAAATCATTATTTTTTTTTCTTTCGACAGGAGGATTAAGGCATCGGTGCTCCTTTTTGTTTGATTTACTAAAATCAACAATTAACAAACGTAAAGAAAGCACTTTAGTAGGAGCATCATTAAACAATTTGCGTAAAGACAGAAAGGGCTTCCAACGGTTTTCAGGGCATGACAGAAAGCAGGGAGGAAGCAAGGCTTAATAAAGGCGATGTGAAGGTGCAACACATCTGCAACAAAGGACGTGAGTGAGAAATCATATTAGCACCAAGTCTTATCTGTTGGTCTGATGCGCATTTGGGCATTACTAGAAAGTTGATTCCAATAGCATAGACTGTATCTACAGATTACCATATAGATAAATGCATAGATGTTACACAGACACTCAAAACTTCATGGAAATTTCCACTGATTGTATCAAACAACAGATTTAATTGGCCATCAAGATCCATCCATCCATTTTCTTCTGCTTATCCAATTAGAATCATGATGGAGCTGGAGCCTATCCCAGCTGTCATAGGTTGAAAGGCTGGGTACACTCTGTACAGGTCACCAGTCCATCACAGGACTAACAACCCATCAGGATTTCATTTATTTTAGGGTTTTTTTTTTTGGCGTTACACTGAAGGCACATCAAGCTTCAAAAGCAACAGTGGCAAATTATAGAGTACACCAAGGATTGCCAACCTAGAAGCTAGGACCACTCTGGTTCCCTTAATACATTTCCACTGCAAGTTCTGGGATTTTGCAGTAGACATACAGAAAGGCTTAATGTTTCTGCCAGAGCTCCACGTGGTGATGAATTGTATCGAAAATCCAGAATGAAAGGGTTTTGATTTGATTGGGTCAGTAACGCTGCCATTAGGAGATTAAGGATTCATCGCCAGAGCAATGGTAAGCACTAATAAGCAAATTTAATGGTGATCCATTTTTTTATTTGAGTTGATTTTCAAGCAGTGCTTTCCTCTACCTTTTGCTAGCAGCTGCGAAAACCTGATTGGATAGTCGCAAGTCCATCCGATATGACTACTGTCTGACCTTTAGCTTAACAAAACTGCTAAAAATAACTGTGAGACAGCGGAAGAAGGCCTCATTTTGCCTTTCCCACACTGATGTTAAGTCACATGAAAAAGGTGAACTGGCTGGAAGGTGTACATTCACATTTGGTAAGTCCACAGTTCAAAATCAATGCGGCAGCATTTAACAGGAAGTAAAGACTGGTGAGGCTTAGCTAGAGCGTTTTGAAGTATGTTGTTTTTGGTGTGACCATACTACGACAAACATCTTCGGCTTCTGTTCTTTTGAGTTTGAATAAAAAGTCCAAAGTCCAAATCCACCTTAAGCTCAACTGTAATGTTTGGAGGATGAAAGAAAAGTCTTTTGAAGTGATAATAATAGCTGTTATAGTTAACAACAGCAGCACTAATCTTTCTCTCTCAACTACAATACTTATACTTGGTACAATTTAAACACCCTTGAGGCCCGCACTATTTAAGCAGCAGATGTTGCCTTGCAACACAAAGGCTATTTTCAAGGCTCAGGAAATGTATTTCATGGATCAAACCAAACCAAAAGTCACTAACAAAAGGAAATTTCAAAGCACAGCGAAGAGGAAATTATTTAAGCCACGAGGCATTTTTTTGGCTAGAGGCCATGTGATTTATGAAGCTGATGTGGGCAATTCAGCATTGCTTGGGGTCCAGTTCGCATTTTCATTTTAAACTTCACTGCCATCTGAAAAAAAAAACACACACAAAAAAACACCATCTCTAAGAGGCCAAAGGCTCCTCTGTGTTTAGTCTGCCTGACATTTGGTAATGTAGATTAATTTTTTTAGACCCATTTAGTGGAAACAGCTACCCACTGCTGCTCGAAATTATGTGATTAAAGTGCAGAGACTCGACTACAGCATATAATGTTAAGGGCAATAGGTCCAAAACAGATTCGGAAGATTAATATGTGAGGGTTTGTTAATACAAGTTAATACAAGTCCTTTTGCATCACACGTTATCATATAATTCCCACTAATGTGGCTTTAAAGCTTTACGCCTTTTTTGTGTACAGGTTTTATCATAAAATCTAAAACACAATGGAAAGCTAGATTAGGAGTAAGCAGAGTTTTGTTCAGTTTTTTTCCTCTTATTGTAGGACAGGTCTTAAGACATAAATGACACTTTCTGACTTTTTTTGTTGACATTGTCTGCAGTCAGGCCGTGAACTCTGGTCATTATCTGGCTTTGTGCAGAGTTCTCTGACTGCCAGCATTTATTCTGCACAATTAATTAGCCATCAAGAACTGAAAGCCCCACTGACGGAGACTAACTTAGGCCGACTCGCTCAAACCGTTCCCCATTGTCTGTCGCTGAGTTATTATGTCTAAATTTTGTGCCAACATGTTTTTGCTATGACAGTCCTGAATGGATACAGTGCTGACTGTGCCGGGTCCCTCCTCTCTTGTTTTCTGGATAGAAGTACAGATGGGTGTGAACGCGTTTGTGTGTACGTGCGTTCTAACTGATGGGCTCTGGCCGTGCGATCCATGCTGCTGTCTAATTATCCTGATGTGATGGATGGCTTTGATTAAATCATGTGACGGCTGAGACAGTCTCTGCCTCCCTTTGCCTCTCGTCTCTCGACTTCATCGCTCTTTTTCTTCTTCTGTGACACACTTGCACGCAGACAAACGCATTACATAGGCTGCAAGCCTTTAACTCTAGTCTCTCCGTTTTTTTCTTTCATCTTATGATACAGGTCTTCAGTAGTTCAGAACAGACGAGCGCTGCTTTTAGCATTGATGAAAGATATCCATAAATCATCCGGCGGGAGATAAAGAGAGTAAATGAGGGTGGGAATGAGACCAGGGGGCAAAAAAGACGGATAGATCGAGACATGGAAAATAATAGTTCAGTTTATAATTTTCATTGATTTCTGGACTGAATACAGCCACTGGTTCTGGTTGTCTTTTCTCTCGACCTGGACTCGATCCAAATATCAATAATATCAAAACCAAAGCTGGAATTGGTATTCTTTCAATTGATGCTTTATTTTTATTCTTAAGGTTTAATATGTATCCCACTGACCTGTGTTAGATTAATAATTGTTCTGGAAATGAAATGTGTCTATTTTATTTATAGTCTTTAGTACATTTAAATGAGAGAAGCTCACCCAACATGTTTAGAGACAGGCACATTTACATTACAGTCTCCAAAAACACCCAAAAGCTGAAGGGTGTGATTTAGTAGTTATTAAAATGTGTTCAAGATTTGCAAATTAATGATGATTTGGCTCATAAATCATAACACGCTGCTCTCTCATAAACTGTCTTTATAGGTTAAAAACATTGGTATGGGTATCTGCAATATTTACCTGGCATCAGATCAATACCAAGGTTTGCAGTATTGCTCTGCACTAGACTCTATTTTTGTTCTGTATATTTTATTTTCCTTTTATTTCTTTTGAATAACATTAAACAGAAAATTCTGCCTTTGATGAACGTCCCTTTCTTGTGCATGTTGGATAAAGAAGAGCGATAATAAAAAACTTTTATCATCCAAAAACTGCAGAAAGATTCCTATCTGAACAAAAAAAGAAAAAAAATGCACCAGTGAGAGAAATATAGAAATTAGAGCATAAAATGGGATGATTTTATTCTCGTACGTTGTTGCTGGGAACAACGTTGGGATGCAGGAGTGCTCAGGGAAAATGATTTTCGCACTAATTCTCTTATCTCCTCCTGATAAGCTCCACTGCAGATAATCAAAAAACTAAATTGATAACCTGCTCTAATGCAGGCTCGCTTCTGTCTGCAGCTACACACACCAAACTGCACACGTCCTAATGAGATGCTGTCCTTCAGTGCTACAAAAAGCTGCTGTTTGAAGTTACTCTCCCAGAAACCATATGCTCACAGCGGGAAGACTGGGCACAGATCCACGAGCCGCACAGGCACACGCATGCACGCAGTAAAGCCTGTGTAGCCACACACACCTATAACCATTCAGAAGTGAGACGTGAGTGAGGGAGAAAAATGGAGGAAAGTGACTCATCTCTGCAAAATACTCCTCACAAGTCATCAGTTAAAAGCTTCATGTGGACTTGTCAGTGAAACACGTAGTCACGAGCTGTATTCTAATTGATGTCAAGGCATAACCAGCAAAACTCAACACTTTCTCCCATTAAATATGCCCATAAATGGAAGGCAGCAAGACTTTTAATGTGAAAAGTCAAGAGGAAGTCCTTAGTTATAGCATTCAAATTACAAAAACATAACATTACTAAGGGAGGAAAGCCCGACGTGACTCTGATAGAATTACTGCTGCTGAAATGCACATAAACTTTACAAGACAAGAAGTAAAGATGCAAGAAGTTTGCATCAATGCCCAAACCTCCCATTTCTGACCACTACTGAAGGTTAATGAATTGTCAACCCCAAGTTAGTAGCCAATGAGCATGCATTTTTTATTTGTGCCAAAGCCAAGTCCAGCCTTTACTCGTCACTCCCCATTTCCCAAAACCAACATGCGGAAGCCAAAAACACACAAAGTCGAGGACTCATGATGGCACTTCGCTAACCAATCGCTGACATCACAGTGGCTACATCCATCTTTTATATAAACTGTAGGGGTGGAACAGCTTTTCCAGCTGTTCTTGAATGCCAGCCTAGTCCCTAGGGTACAGCGCAAGAAACAGCATCCTGCTGCAACTTCTTCACAGTGGAAATCAAGAAAAAGCTCACAGGAATAATCAAGCATGCAACCAAAATCACCAGCACCACTTAAACCCAACTCTCAGACCCTCACAGCTTCCATTACTAAGGGCCCTGTAGACCTCCTTCACCACTCCTTACAGCTACTCCCATCAGGCAGCCACTAAAAAGTGCCTTGGGCCAAAAAGAGAACTCTGAAAAAGTTTTTCATTCACACCACAAAATTCATTTTACACATGGCCACAAACTCTGTCAGTGCTTTCAAATGCTACTTTGCGAATGTGCTCTTATCTATTCATGGAATTGATGTTGTTAAATGTACTTTATGGTCTCCGATTTAACTTTGACCGTGTGAATTTGGTTTTTTCTGCAGTAGATATTTTGACTTATACCAGCAGGAAAAGCACAGATGCTGTGCTCTATTAATGTATTCCAGCCCCACTTTGTCAGTTGACACCTGAATGAGAATCTACCAGAAGTTGAAAGAAAACTCCAAGGACAGTTTTGGATGTGTTAGTAAAGCAAAGCCACTGAAAAGAACAGAATTTATAAGGTGGAAGTATCCTCTCATACTGAAAAGTGTAGTCAATGCCGAGGGCTGCAAACCTGCATTCCTTTGAATGACCAGCAGGGGGGTGACTCCTAAAGTTCCTTTATTTGGTATCTTTTAGACTGAAATAGATTAGATTAGATTAGATTAGATTAGATTAGATTAGCCTTTATTGTGTCCCTTCGGAGAAATTTAAATTGGACAACTGAGGGAAACATAAAACACACATACAAACACTCATTTACAGTTTTACCCTAATTACAATTGAATAATTAGCCGATATTGGCAATAGAAAATTTATACCTATTTAACTTAAAGTTTGGTGCCCCAAAGCTTTTTCCTGATACTTATTAAAGATGTGATTTTTGTCCTCAGTAACTTTCAGACCCTGCTGTATCGCTGACTCTCGAAGGGAAAATGACAGGAGCATGCCAACTATCTTTCCAGCACTTTTAATTTTGAACTTGGGATCTGAGCTTGACAGAAAGGTTGCCAAACCATGTAGCAATACAGTAACGGATAATGGCTTCAACAGTTGTCCAATAAGATAGTAATAAAGCATTTATCCACTCTATGGACCCTAAGCCTTCTTAAAAAATGCATTCAGGCGCAAAACATAATCTACACGATGAACCCACTGTAACTGACAAAGTAAATGCCTAAACAGATGATAAACAGGTTAGATCTGAGGTGTGGATATATTTGACAAGTCACTAGTGTATCAAGTCCTTGGGTTCTTAATAAGAAGATCCATCACTGATGTTTTGAAAAACCAAGACATCAAATGAACTTTAAAATTTGAAAGCAAACCAAAGGGGGACGTCAAGGTGACTAAATCAATTTTTAGGTAGAGTCAACTTTTCCTAAAATCTAAACCACATAAGTAAAAACGCCTGTGCAGAGACTAAGGGTTAAAAGAGAATTATCATTATAATGGGTGTTCTTGATTGTGATTGATTGACTAACCATCTTAACCATCTTAGGACTTCTTGAATTACCTGAATAGACCCTATGGTAAGAGGCTATGCCATGACAATGATCATTCAGTGACCATAGAAGTCGATCTGTATTCATAGCAGAGAAGACTACTTTTGGTGTCCAACCTGTGTATTATTTTCTAATGTGTGTTATTTCAGACAGAGCACACAAAATCTGTCAGAATATATATTTACCCAGATGACAATGACAGGAATGATAACGCTATATGGCGACAGAACAAGACCATTTTAGGCATGTTGCAGAGAGTTTCCGGTTCTGACAGCAACAATGTGATGCATGTGTAATTTTACTTATATAGAACATCCCATCACATCCTGGCCTTGTATTACATCAGATAAAATGCACAAACACAGGGCACTTAGCCTCTAAGTGGCCCTCTCTGTAGCTGTAATTAGGTGAAAGCTTCAGCATTTCATTAACATGGTAAATCCAACAATGGTCAAAAAGAGAGGAGCGTAACTGTATTAGCTGAGGTGACGAAGGCTAAACAAGCGAACAGAGAGGATAAATAAATAAAATGACAAATGTTTGGGAGGTAGATAGATGGAAGTCTGTTGAATGGTTTTAGCCAATTACAGAGAAAGAGTAGATAGATCCAGG